>NC_071669.1:8797045-9447954 GCF_028554725.1 Zeugodacus cucurbitae
TATCCATAAACGCCGCCTATGAAATCAGGCGCACAGCAAGCATTTGTATGAGACTCATTTAGTGTATTGTTGCACGTACAAAATAACATCAAAATACACTTGCTTTGATGCCTGCTTAGTGTTCCTGAGCTCCTAGAATAAAATTGGCATTCAATAAATATGATTTTTCAACAAATTATAAATAAGAACACATATGCATACAGTGGGTATTCCGTTAAAATTTTATGTGGTATACATAAAGTATTAGGCGCGCAGAATTTATAGTAGAGCCTATATTATAGAAACATATGTATTTTCTCCAAAGTCCTTCCTCTTTACCCCCTTCCTCTTTTTCCCCAAGTAACAGACACGCAGTTCATAGAAGTTGTTCTCCTGTGTTACACTTGCAAATTGTATGCAGGTACACTTGTCATGATGGCTGCTTACCTCATCTGGACTCCTAGTAATCTGTAATACAAAAATTACATCAAATAAATATTATTTTTCTAAAAATTATAATCATACACAGCAGCATACACGTCTATTGGTTTTCCGTTAATCTTTTTTTTTTTTTTTTGGTTTCACAAAATACTAGCCGCACGTAATCCATAGAAGAGCCAATACTACATGAAAACATATTTTTGCCCACCTCCTCTTTACCATACCCGCTCCAGCAACGCACAAAGATCAGTTGTTATTACATGCCACTTAACAGGTGTGCAGAAGACATGCGAAATGGAATAAGAAAAGTGCATTGATCACGCCATTTTCGTACACCAATCAGCTGCAGCCGGAGTGGATTGTATTTTATAACAACAGGACTTTCGAAATTCGAAGTTTCAGAGTTACCGCGTCACCAATAATAATTTATATAAAATTACTTTATTTATTAGTTTTAAATTAAGTAGATTTTTCGTAGTTTTGATTTGGATGCCTTATGGTGGATTTTCCTTTATTTAAATTAGCTCATTTGGTCCTTTTAATTTATAGGTATTCACATTATTCTACAGGTACCAGGCGAACAGCATGTGGGAGTATGTAGTCAATGTTGTTTTTATCATATATTTTCCTCAATCGTTATATTACTCATCAGTGAGTTAAATACTTATTCTCTCAAAAATATAGATGTAATTGAGATAATTTAAAATTAATTTTCATGACAGTCATCTTTCGATTAATTAAAATATTATTAATTTGATTTATACAAGTGCTTTTGAATTATTAATTTACAAAATTTTTATTCCGATTACCTAACCTTATTTTTTCTATACAATGTTGTGCTTCTTCAAGACACTCAACGTAAGTTGTTTGACAAAGCTATGTAGCACATAAATGCACCACTGTGTACTAAAAAGCTTTTCTTAAAGCATAAAAGCTTTTTAGGTGTATACTTAAGCTTTCAGTCAGTAACAGCACCGACAAACTCTCAACAAAGTCCACTCTGCTTTAACTGCAAAACTTTCGCAAGAACCTTAGAAAGCTTTTAAGACATTTTCAAAAGCTTAAAAGCTCATTGGTTGCTATAATTTTTATAGCAGCTAACTTTCAGTATATATACAATAGAAAACAACAATTTTAATAATTTATTTCATCAATAAATATTTATTCTGCATTAGTTATAGTACTTTGGTATGTATTGTAGTTATACATATTACTATTTGATACTGTTTCTTCTTGTTTTTTGTTTTTGTTATTTGTGTGTATTTTTGAAAATTATTTACAACTTTTATGCTTATTTTTCTGTTGCGCATACAAATGTATAGCTTGTTGGTGGTCTTAATGGCTATGAAATAAATATTTGTTTTCGGCTATTGAAGCAAACTCATTATGAGTGAAAATATATATGGCGAATATTGCAATTTTCTAAAAACTAATTAACTTAGTTTTTGAGAAAACAAACAAAAACGCGCTACACTAAAACATCGCTAATAGTTAGTTTATTTTTATTTTTTTTTTTTTGTATTATTTAGTGTTTTAAATAACCTTTTTTTTATAGTATATTAAAAGCTTTTCACAGTTTTATTAAGAGTAACTTATTTCAATAAATATTATTAAATAAAATTGACTAGAACGGTTTTTACGTAGAGTTGATGCATTATTTTTAATAAATAAACTCAAAATCACAAGGCCGCTAATATTTTTGAGATAAATTAAAATAATATCGAGTTAAAAAAAAATTTAAAGGGAAAATGTTTATAATATATAAGCAATTTTATTTTTAATATTATTATTATTTGATAGAAAATTAATTTTTTTATAACAAAGTTTTTATAATTTTTGTCACTAAACGATCAAAAAAATTAATTATAAAAAAATAATAATGATATTAATTTTTTTTTATACAAAAAATTAATTGAAATAAAATAATTTAAAAAAAATTAAAAAAAAAAAATATTTTCGTAGAAAAAAATTTAACACAAATTTTTTAATAAACAAAAAATAATTTAAAAAATTTAAAAAATAATAATTTTAAAAAATTAAAAAAAAAAATTTGAAACAAAATAAAAAAATTAGAAAGTTATTTTTAAGGTAATAGATTTTTATTTAGAAAAATAAAAAAAAAAATATTTTTTTAAGAAAAAATAAATAAAAAAAAATTTTGAAAAAAATTAAAATAAATATTTTTTGTAGAAAAAAATAAAAAAAAAATTTTTTTAGAAAAAAAATTTAAAACAAATTTTAATAAAAAAAAATTTAAAAATAATAATTTAAAAAAATTAAAAAAAATATAGAAAACAAATAAAAAAATTTAGAAGGTTATTTTTTAGGCAATAGATATTTTTTTTAGAAAATTAAAAAAAAAAAATTAAAAAAAAAATTAAAAAAAAAATTAAAAAAAAAATTTTTTTTTAGAAATAATAAATAAAAAAAAATTTTTGAAAAAAAGTTAAAAAAATATTTTTTTGAGAATGTATTTAATTTCTTTTAATAAAAAATATTTTTTTAGACTTTTTATTGCTAAAACATGAATATTCAAATTACCCTTTTTTTAATTTAAATTTAATAAATTAATTTTAATTACCAAACAATTAAATGCACATTAAGCGTAGTGTTACTTTAAATTTTAATAAAAATTAAATTCGCGCTAATTTTGAAACACATTTTATAAATTCCAAACGTTTATATAAACTGTTAATAGTTTTGTTCATTCTCCAACTGCATGACTCGTATATTTTCTGCTTTCTTTATCATCACTATTTAGATTTAATACCTTCATTTTCTTTTTTTTTTTCAGTTTATCTCAATAAAGTTTCGTTTTATTAAAGTAATTCTTTAGCTTTTTTGGTTTTTTTAAAGTACTTTCCTTCTCTTAAATGTAGTTATATATTATATTTGAATTTGGTTTGCTGATATTTTGTAAAAGTCTACACCTAAGTGCGTTATTTATCAACTAATTACTACTTTTCGTAGAGGACAAATAGGTACGAAGTAAGTGAGTACAGGTTTTAACAGATTTGTTTAGGTTATCGTTTCATTTTTGTTTTTTTTTTTTTCAGGAAATTTAGCAAGAAAATTCTTTTTATTGCGGTGAAAAGTGGAGGCAATTTTGAAAAGTAGCTTGAGTAGAGTATTTTTACAATTAATATATATTTTTAAGTTCAAAATCAAATAATTTTTAAAAAATATTACGAAATTGTTGATATCTCTCTATGATACTAAATATCAATGTAAAAGTTCTCGGCATAACCATTAAATAAATACAACCCTCCGTAAAGAACATACTTAAATATTGGCTCCTATAGGCAATCCATTATATTTATTCTTGATAACATAATTGGGAACATAACTCTGATACGAAATATCTATCATCTACAACTAACAGTTCTGAAGAAAAAAACTTCAAAATATTACTGAGTGTGAATTGGGATCATCACCAAAATTGCATTATTGTTCTAAAATTTTTCGTCAGAAGCAGTTAAGCGTTTAGTAATACGGTGTAGGGGACAAAAAATGTATATTTATGATTTTTCGAGAATTATAATATAAATTTTTAAGTTTCTCTTCGACTATTTTGTTCTCCCTTAATTAAAGAAAATATTTCGAATAAAATTTCTAAAGAAAATTCATTAACCATCAAATTAGTATAAATAACTGGATGAAAATGTCGAAAAATGGTTCAATTTTGAGCATGAGAAGATAAAAGTACTAAGTTGAGATACATGATTTAGTCAAATTTCCGACAAATAGTGAACAAGTAAAGCGTTTTTCAAAAGGGACGCTACAAAAGTTGACCGAAATAGCAAATGACGCCATATTTTTCCCACTGTTTTGACACATCTCTTCAGTAAGGTTTGCCATTTCAGCAACGTGTCGAAATTATTAAAATTTACTACCGAAATTCGAGTTAGTGGCCTCAACTTTAAGAGCGCTACGTTCAATTTATGGTCGTCATAATCATCCTGTCTGACCGCTCAACGATAACTGAATATTTTTGGCCCGAATTGGATGGACAATATGCGGTTCCAAAAGGACTGCGCCACAAGTCACACAGCGTATGTCGCAATCGAGTGGCCAATTGGCCGCTTCGGTCGTGCGATTTGACGCCGTTATACTATTTCCATACTTCTCTTATTGGAAAACACTTTATATCACCCCTATCGAATATTGTTGCTATTGTAAGTGTCGATCAATCGCTCAACTCGACTAGGAATTCGTCGACACCTATTTTTCAATCGTTTGAAATTTTTGAATTTTGTCGAACAAGTTACACAACAGCAAAAGAAAATTTCATCGTTCGAATCTCCAGGAGATTCTGTGCTATTGCAGAGGGGTGTATAATAAATATGCTTTATAAATAGTCGGTTTATATTTTAGAAAAACAGATAGACGACTGAAATTAATACCCTTGATAATCTCATATAGTCTTTGAGTTATAACCTGATAAATTATAGAGACGGGAAATTTAAAGCTAGGATTCATATGACTAGGAGAAATATTAAGGGACTATACCAATGTGACATTTAAAAAAAATCGATACTTATTTTCCTTATTCGATTGTTTATATCCCTTCAAAAATAGTTTTTGGATGGCCGCGATTTAAAACGACCGCCATAAACCTATATAGTTGAAACTTTAAACGCGTTTTTCTCGAAACGAAATTTTTCAAAATTGCTGACATCATAATTCAACGATAAATTGACCGATCGTTTTCAAATTAAAACTTAGTATTCTTGAATGTATTTACTATAAAATCATTGGTTGAAAATTGTCAATTTGGTATATGCTGAAAATATATTATGTCTACAACTTTGCTTCCAATCTTGGACATTTGTGTCAACATGAACCCAACAAAATATTTTTAGAGATCTGTTTGCATCCCAAACTTATTCTCAACTGAAAATGTCATTTTTTGAGCCGATTTCTCGACATTTGCGGGAAATTTTGCTTTTCTTTTTCAATTCCAATAAAAGTGCGGCTGAGGTTCATCGAATGATTTCGGATACGTACGGTGAGGCAAGTGAAAAAAAGCCTTAAATTTACAAAAAAAAAAAAAAAAAACGGCGGAAGCAAAGTTGTAGACCTAATACCTTATTATGTCGAAAAAACTTCGAAGCATTCGCTTCACGATAATCGCCTAATTTTTCATGGGTTATACTGGTAAAGTCTCTTAATGTTTTTTGGTTAGGTTTATATTTTCTAAATATTTTTATAAAACTCACAATAGTTTGAGGATTATATAGTATAGGTGTTGAGATGGTTGGAGATCTCTTAATGTTTTTTTTTTTTTTGCCTAGGTTTACATCTTTTAAATATTGTGATCGATCTCATAATAGTTTGAGGATGATATAGTATAGGTTATGATCCGTTTGAAAATCTTGAAAGTTTTTGGATGATAATCAAAATAATAATGATATTATTTTAGAAAAAATAAATAAAAGGTTTTTACTGAAAAATAATTCGAGTTTGAGAAAAGTATATAGATAAGTTGATAAGACGACTTAACGAGTTTTGAAAGATTAACGAACGATATGTTTGCCGTAATCAACTTTAAATTTTCGTTTTCAATTTTGCCTCCACTTCACGACAAACCACATTTTTTAATTTCAATAAACTCGGCAGACATTTAATAGCTACTATCAGATATTAGTTGTAATATGTATGTTTGTATGTTTGAAAACATTTTTTTTTGGTCACAAGGTATTCAAATACGTTCAGTGTGATTACTTAGAAAACGCCAATATTACGCTATTTTAGTACAATACACATAACCCATATACTTTAAACTGTTACAGTGTTATTTTTGTTTTTGTTTTTGTTGCTTTTAAACCTACACAGCTACTGTTTAATAATTACTGTTATCATTATGTATTTACATGGCAAAGGAAACGAAACGTATACCTATAATTAATAATCAATGGAACAAATTGCCAGCTAAACTTATAGCTCGCCCCCTTATTAGTATTAGTATTAGTATTATAACATAATAATAATTTACGCTTACCATTTTATATTATACTCGTATATATATATGTATGTATGTATGTGTTGATTTATGCATGCATTATCAAGTAGGTTTCTATGTATGTAAATATAACGCCTCAAATCATTGTGAGCTCAGCTCTTCACACAAAATAATTCCAATTACTTATTACTCATACATTCGTTTCGATGCGATACGAGCTTGGCTCTTTGACTAGACCGCCGCGTTTCTCCAATATTGCACTATCGGCGCTGATGCGCTTCAATTTGGCCGCCACCGTTGAGGAGTGCTGCAAGCGCGCCTTTATTGAGGAGACCACTTTCGGCTTCACCTGCTCGTATTTACCGGACTTTTGCTTGGACACATCATGATCGCTTTCGCTCTCATCGGCAAATTGTATATCGTCTATGCCTAGAAGACCCTCACTTAACTCGGGTGATGTCTGCTTCTCCACCAAGGTTTCTTTCTCCACATAGGAGCCCGTCATGGACTCGTTCATCGAGTCGGTGATGGAATTGACCAAAGTAGCGGGTATTACAGGCGAGTCACGCGCCGACTCAACATTCTGCTGCGCCTCCTCCACCGATACTGTGGGTGAAGTGCGTATATTGCGTGCCGATTTGGTGCCACTCAACTGTTGCATTTGTATGACAACCTCACGTCCGCCACCGCTGCGCAGCGATGAGGTGGAACGTGAATGCGGTTTGGCATGGCGCCGTTGTTTGCGTGAAAAGTATGGTGTGGGTTGCTTGCTGCCGCCACCATTCGAGGATATGTTTTGCTGCAGCAATGTGTTCTTCAGATTCATTTCGGCTGTGGGCGAAGAAGCCTTCGAATGCAGATGGCTGCCTAGCGGTGAGAGCTCATCGGATGAGGGTGTTGTATTGCTGTTGGTGTTGGTGCTCGACTCGGTGTTGCTGCGCGCGCTCAAATAATGACCGTAACGCGGCATTTTGATCTCTTCATAGAGCGGTTCAGTCTCATCGGGCTCGTCTTGCATGGGCTCCGGTGTTTTATCATCCTCATCGCGTAGATCGGTGATCACCTCAAGCGGTGGCACCCAGATCAGTTGCGCCGGATCCATACCCAAATAGGAGCCCGGTGCTGCGCCGGCATTTATCACATTATAATCGTAGTAATCGAGCTCGAGCTCTTCCTGATTGCCCAGTGAGAATTCGGAACCGGGTCTGGCAAGTAACTTTTTGCGATTCTGTTTCTCTTTACTCTCCTTAGGATTGGTGGTGCGTATGGTGGCTGTACTGACCACGCTTGCAGCAGGTGAATAGCAGCCCTGAAATGCATAAATTAAATGAAAATTATATCGTTAAAGTTAGTTTCAAAGCTGTCTGAGTTGCACGAAATAAGTGACCTTCATTAGTCTAAACTCACATTTGTCAGCGATGCACTCGCACAACGTGACACATATTCGCGCAGTGACGAACGCAATGAGTCGCGATCGCTAAGCGTCGTCTCGTCCAGGCGTTGTGCTGACTGTGGCATTAATGTGCCCGAGGGGCCGTAACGGTTGAAACGACCGGAATGCCGTATAGGCGGACTGGCGCAAATTGAGCTCATGCCCGATGAAATGATCGACTCGGTGTCCTTACCGCTGTCCTTGCGTGTCAGCGTGCCACTAAAAATGCCGCTGGTCTCGCCGGCGCCCGTAGTGGAGCCCAAGGCATCCTCCAATGAAGGCGAACGGCTGATGCCACTTACAGATTCGGGCGATTGTGAGATTTCATTGCGCAAAGTGACAACCGAGCTGCAGCTGCCACGCTCCTCATCGCTGCAACAGAAACAGTTATGCAAAATGAGTGAAGTCAGCGATAAGAGTTTGTCAGATTTTTACGATTTCTTGTAAGTTTTCATTCTTC
The DNA here is from genome assembly GCF_028554725.1 of Zeugodacus cucurbitae. Classification (NCBI taxonomy): domain Eukaryota; kingdom Metazoa; phylum Arthropoda; class Insecta; order Diptera; family Tephritidae; genus Zeugodacus; species Zeugodacus cucurbitae. Next base: position 8,805,320 of record NC_071669.1, read on the forward strand.
ACTTTTTATGTGATTTCTTCGGTCACTAACTACACACACACTTACCATTTTACCATGCGTGTCGTCGTTTTGGCATCCTCTTCTCCTTCTTCCGGGTCATTGAACTCCGTTTCGCGCGCCAAATTCTCCGCATCGACGCTCTCCCGCAATATGGAATGACGCAACTGATGTTTCGGACGCATCTTCACCAAATAGATGACCTCCGATAGCAGTGTGGTAGTCGAAATGGCGCGTGATGGCGGTCCTTGCAGTGAGCTCATGGAGGCGCGTGGCGTATGCAGGCGTGAGCCTTCATCACGACGACGCGCCACTGCCAAATGGTACTTGCGATAACGTACAACATATTGCGCACCTAAAAATATTACCAGTTGAGAGAAAAGAAGTCGCAATGAAAGAACGCAAATAGCGATAACGGTACTGATTTTTATTTTCTTCGTAAAGGTTGAAAGTCCACAAAACTGCTTGCCAACCATAGCGAGTACAACGCTCAAGTAAGCCAAGCGGCACTAAAATGAGGAAGTGGAAACATTAGCCGCCCAGGAATTTACTAACTGCCGCTTAAGGCTTGCGGCTTTGGTTGGCTATCTCTTGTAGCATATATTTTTGTAGGTGTTTTAAAATGATCTGTAAAGCCACTAATAGCTGTTAAAGCCGCTGAAGCATTACCCAAATCCGACGAAAGCAAATCAAGTGCTACAATAATCTAAAAATTCCTTGACAGCCAGTTAATGCGCGCTCAGCATGGTACAAATTAAGTAGCGACTTTTGGCAGCGTTGTGGGTAGTAGGCGTACAACTGTAATGTAACATTGGCGAATTTATTGGCTATCAGCTTCGTTTATAGCTTGAGCTTAAAAGCTTTAAATGGCGAATATTTATGGGGAAAAATATGTGATATTAAATTTTGTGTTAGCCAGTTGGTCTCTAACGATGGTTGACAGTGGGTCATATTACAAATGTTTCTGTCAAAAATTGACCAAAAAATCTTTAGGTCCTTGATTTTTTTAAAAAATATAGAATTGTATTTCTACTAGTAAGAAGATTTGTTAAGATCTGACATGTAGGGTCTTCATAAAATTATTGAAAAGGTCCAATTAAATTTTTAACCAACTTATGGTCCACCTCAACTACTGCGTCTACTGGCCGTTGGGAATTTGTATCTTATAAGAAAAAAAATCTGAAATTAAGTAGATCGCTGACGAATTGATTTCCGTTGTAGCGTTGTAAATAAATTTTTTTCGAAATAAGTAGAATAGAACTTATAAAGAGCACCGGTACCCACTCGGAATCAACTCGACTCTTTTAGGGCTTGCTAAAATAAATCAGAATGGTATCAAGACATAAACTAATAATGAGAGTAACGGCCGACCAAAACAGTAATTGAAAACACCACCAAACCACTAAGGAAATAGAAAATGTCACAATAAGATCTGCACGGTATCTCAGAGTCTAATAGACCAGTATTTCAAAATCTAATAGACCAGACCTTAAGCTTTATAGCAAAGAAACCGTTAGTTTGAAAACCGGAGTATGTAGGGAACCCTCGTTAGTACTCGATACTGTCTTAAAATGAACCCGATTGTTTTACGATAATGTACAAGCGGTGATAAGGTAGACGAAGGCCTGGTCAATTGGCAAACAAATTTGTTTAGAAATGATTTTTAAGATTTGGAAAGTACACTATTTACATTAATAACCTTTTCGCACAGCAAAATTAATTGAATACATTAAAATTTTAATTGAGAAACCAGTTTTGGTCTTTCGCACAGCCGTCTACTCGATTAAGTATCAGCTGTTATACACATTTTTTTTTTGCTTTTCGTAGAAAGTTGGTAAGTATCATCAGCTGATTGCTATTTTATCAATAAACACAGCCAAATTTACAGCCCCTTGTATTCGATTTAAAATTAATATATTCAAATAAGATTTTTCTTGTGTATGGTAAATCGATCTAAATTAGCGCTTTAATTGAGCAAAAACTGGCTAATTGATTAATTAACTCCTGTGCGAAACGACTATAAGGAAGATTAAATTAGTATTTTTTTAATCGTTTTGACGCTGCTTTTGTACAGAAATTGTAGTTATTTTTAACTTAGACGTTCTCTTACATCTTTAATTCAAGGTATGATAGGTAGTGTTACAGGTCGATTTCTCAAATATTTGCTTTTGAAAACTTTGGAATGGGTTCGACAATAGAAAAAAGTAAGCTGAACGAATGAATTCACTGCAAGGGTATTGCTGATTACAGACTTCTTGACAATCGCAAAACGCGTTATATTGAAAAGGACAAACTTTAGACATTAAGAAATTAAATTATGTTAAGAATATAATTTTTGACTTCTAAAAATCTACTGTAAAATATAATAGGAGATAAAGTAATATCAGAAAATGGAAAAAACATTTTGAATAATATTTCACGGTGGCAAGATCCGAAAGATGGTGTTCAGTTATTAGCTATAACTGAAGTTGAAGCTATATAATCCTCAGTGAATGTTAAATTGGACTTGGAATTATAATTGAATTTTGTTTTTTTTTTTCAATTATCTACATTGTGATAAAGATGACAAGGAAGCTTTCTAAAATTTTTTGGAATCATTTTCCACTCAATTTTTGACTCAGCCTAAACCACTGTACCACTGTTCTAGCTACCCACACAACTATTTACTCATTACAGAAAATGTTTAACCTCCTTAAATATAATATACAGTTGTATTAATGCGTATATATGTATTTATGTACAATATGCAAGTAGGTCTTATTTTGCGGTCAAACGCAACCCTTTTATTTCCCCCCCTCCCTTTCAATGCTAAATTTGCTCACTTTTACAGTAGATACAAATATTCAACATTTTGGCTTGTTGCCTTGCACTGAGCAAACTGAGGAAACACTCATTGCCAACCTCACACCGCTACTCCCTCCCCGCTACGCTTTGGCCCGCATTCGTTTGTGGTTTTTTTACGGTACTTACCCAACAAGGCGCTGATCAAGATAATGATGCTGGCAAAGACCACCGCACTCAAGTGGACCAACGTAAATTTCGAACGACTAAATTTTGGCTTCTGCGAAACGTTGCGATTCTTTGCCGACAATCTGCTGGTGGCTGCGGCCAGCACAGTTGTTGTTGTCTCATTGCGCACTGCTGGCGGTGACAAAATGCATACATAGAATGGAAAAGGGAAAAGAAAATAGAATAAAATGTGTGTTGAAAAAAAGAAGTGGGAAAAAATGCCCTGCCACCATAGTGAAAAGTCACACAAATATATACTATATAGTAAAGTTGTAGAAAATATGCAAAAGTCAACATCATTAGCATGAAAGCGAAAGCACATTGTGGCGAAGAGCGAATAAAAGCAAAAACCAAAAACAAAAAATATAAAACAGCTGCAAATAAAAATTGCATAAAAAGTGGATAGAAATTTGTCGCATTCACATTACAAATAGACTTATTTTATTAAACTAACAGCGAACAAAAAAAACAGCGAAAAAAGAAAAGTTTGCCGAGTGTGTATGATAAAAAGGTAGCGTAAAACAAATACTCTTGTCAGTGATGCCGGTTGGGGGACTTACTTATAAATGGAAAGGAAGCAAAAATTTGTAGAGAGTTCACCTTCACGATGTGCTAATTTCTTTAATTTATACTGTTGACAATAATTATTTGTGTTTACTGTTTATTTATTTATTTGCTAAATATTTAAAACAAATGTTTTTTGGTGATATATAATAAGCTCTTCTAAGATATTGAAGTACATAGATGATAAAATTTAAAAGGAAACATCGAAAATTGGTGAAAAGAAAAGTGAATTGTGTCAGATTATAATTAAGAAGTCGCTGAAGTCTTAAACATTTTATTTGTCATGAATTACGATTAATTCAAAGACCTTTATGATAACTTGACAAATGTCAGTCTGCCGGTCTATCGAAAGTATTCTTCAAAACTATTACGATAATACAAATATCAGTCCAATGGTAGGTTCCAAAGGTTTCTCAACACTCATAAGGATTATGCTTCTATGTTAGATGAGTTTTACTGACTTCACTGATGAACATACATCCTGTATAAATTTTGCTCCACTTTCTACAAACTTATGATGTGCTTCAAGTTATAAAAACATAGGAATTCACTCTAAAAGGATTTCAAAAGTCCTTTCATTTCATTTAGTCTTACGATGTAACTTGAGATCTTTACATGAAAACTAGGGCTCGGATTTCGATGATTATCTCTATAGAGATTCTGTTGAATTATACTCATGTTGATTCTGTTATTATATACAGATGATGAAATTGAACAGGGAACGTCGAAAAGTGGTGAAAAGAAAAGTGAATTGTGTCTAGTTACAATTACGAAGTTGTTTAAGACATGTGTATCTTATTTGTCGTGATTTATTGTCGAGTCTTCAATGTCGATCGATACTCGGTTCAATTGAAATAAACTCGTATTTTTAACTAGCCAAAGACTATTCACTTGAATGCATTCTTCAAAACTATTTCGGAAATACATATATTGGTTCAATGGAAGACCATAAATGAGTCTCAAAACCAACAAGGAGTACGTTTCTATGTTAAATGATTTACTGACTTTACTTCTCATAGATCCGATATAAATTTTGTTCCACTTTCTACAAACTTATGATTTATTTCAGGTTATAAAGACAACCGTTATATGATATGCCTAGGAATGATCGAGTTCACCCTGGGCTATAAGGGTTTCGAGAGTCCCTTTATTTTATTGAGTGTCACGATGTAGCTTCAGTTCTTTACATTAAATCTAGGTCTTGGATTTCCACGATTTTCTTCATAGAGATTCTGATGAAAGTTTACTTATGTACTTTCATGGAGAATATTTTCTTTATTTTGTATAAACAATTATATGAATTATATACATGGCAGTCAAATGCATCAGTTAGATCTAACAGATTTGAAATTCATTGTGCTATAAGATCATTTCCAAAAAATTCATAGAAATAATGCAATTTTTCAAAATCAGTCTCACAGAAAATTTTACTTATTTTAAGGAGATATTTTCTAGTAAAACTCGCTAACTCGCCATATAACCAATATTGGTAGATATTTTTATTTGTTCACGAGGAGTATATATCTCATTGGTAAGAATTTGTAATTAATTAAAGTTTCTACCAATGAAGAGGGGTATTTAACCCTTAAATGCATGAGGTCAGCCACTACTATGGAGACTTCCGACCACTTGGTTAGGTCACTGTCAACTGAGTATAAGCTTCTGAAAGCGTTTAAATAACCGTGAGTAAAACAAAACTGCGATACAGATTAATTTGATCGATTTACAAAGATTTAATTGCCTTAAATCTCATGTACCATATATGGTACGCCATACATTTAAGGGTTAAATATTAAGATCTTAAAGAATTCGATTTTAAAGTCAGTGCTACCTTTCTACTCCCTCTTGAATACCAAGTAGAACGTGACGATAATATAGCCGTAAAAATTATAGCACCTTGATTGAATGGAAATGCGCACCTAAATCTATACGGCAACATCCCTCATACTTTCAATTATCACACTTTACCAGCTAACCCCTCGAAACTAAAATATTTATTGTTTTTAAAATTCGAAAAAATATCCCATAATTGCAACAAACTCGCGCACATCTATCAGAAACTACGATAAATTTCAAATATTCTACCACGCTGCGCCGTAAACTTTGTGGCAACATAGATGAATGTTGCTTAAAAAATAAAGTTATGCGAGGTTTAGATGAATGCCTCAAATACATTTTTATGGATGAATACAAAAATTTATATGGAAATATGTTGAGATTTGAGGGCGTCTTGATAAATCGGTAACACATAATTTTTTTTTGCTTTTTTTAAGACACTTTTGGCATGATACAGTTAGCACTGGGATAAATTTAGAGATATTTTTAAGCAATAGTTTTTGTCTTCGTCTCTAAAGTTGGCTTTAATTATTATCGCTATTTAAAAATTAGATTTTCTGAGACCTATTTCTATCGAAGTTTTTAGATTAGAAGTCAAATACTCTGTATTGATCTGAATTAGGGTAACTGAATATATAGTAAATTCTATAATGGCTTCAGTGATCTAGATCTTGTCTATCCGTCGAGATTCATTATCTGATGACATACAGATACAGATACAGGATTGATCTGAATTAGGGTAACTGAACATATAGTATTGTCTACAATTGCTTCAGTGATCTAGATATAGTCACATCTATCCTTCGAGAATCATTATCTGGTGACCTAATCTCACTACAAAGACATTGTTATCAAAGAAGCAATAACTCCTACTATATCTATATTCTATCATATACTGTTCAAAACTAAAAAAATCTGTGTTTAAGATGTTATCGAGATCAACGTAGTCTATAGAGTTAGAGCTCTTTGGATTTGAACTAAAAAGCAATATGACTAGTCTTGAAAAGACTAAGAAATAATGATCTAGTCTACAACAAATTGAAGTTTCAAGACCTTTTAGATTTCGATTTTCATATCTTCGATTACTTCGTTCTCATTACAGCTTGTAAACTTTATATCAAAGGCTTGAGCTTGGATTTCGTTGATTATCTTCATGAGAGAGGAGTTCCAGATCATAGTTTACTCATGTATTTTCATGCAGAATATCTTCAAAATGATCTAAGGCTACAATGGACCAACATTTATGGATAATTTCAGGTGTTGGGACCATGCCTTTTGCACTCAATAATTTGGAAAACTTTCGATATTTTTGGAGAAATATCTTTCCAAACAAAAGATATGCTCTGAGAAGTATACTAAATGCGATATCTCTACTTATTTTACAGCTTTATTAGCTGATCTTTAACGCATTTTAACCTCAAAATCTCAAAAAGTCACTGACTTATCAAACTGTAACCGTCTCTTAGTATCTATATATACGAGTATATGCATAAACGTTAATTTAATACGCTTTACGTGCAAACACCAAAGCGAAAGAAAATCAAATAAAACATAAAATAAACTTGGTTTATGAAAAAAAAATGGAAAAAAATATTAAAACAAATACAAGCTCACTGGCACATACCACTCCAAACACACACACATATACATACATATAAAGACATAGAGTCCACTCACCAATTTGTTCGACATTCGCCAAAAAGCCACCGGTGCAAGCGGCATTAACGCTGCCCACCACAGTGTTATTGTTGCTGCTGTTGCTTTTGCTTTTGCTTTTGCTGTTGTTGTCATGGCCAATGGCGTTGGCATGCACATCACTCGACGGCTCGCCAGCATAGAATTCCAACAACAATTGCGCGCCACTCGATTCTATTTGTGTTGGCATATTTAAATTACTTCCGCCGTTCAATTCAATGAGCAACGTCGATGAGAGCGACGGACCGTCACGTACTTTGATGTACTGCGCCGGACAGGGCAAACGCAAAAAGTTCAAATTCAGCGCAATATTCTGCTCGCCATCCACCTGTAACGAGTGTAGAGTGTATACATAGAGTAGCGGAAAACATGAAATCGTAAAACTTTGACGTACGAAAAACTGGAAAAATTCCATAAAATACAACAAAAAACAAATGTTAATAAAACACACACACATTGTTGTTGTATGTTGTTGCTGTGTGCCGGTGTATAGCAAAAACAGAAAAAAAAAACAACATTATTTAGTGGGTGTATAAAATATGGCGCATATGCAACGCGGCAGTTAGTACCACCTACCACTTGCAGAGCTACAGGCTTTAGACGCTTACTTGCGTGCCTAGGTAAAACTCCTATGTCCATATGGGCGCTTTGGCTTAGCAATATACACGTATGCTTTTTGTTGTAATAAGTTACCGGATGTGCTCGGGTGTGTGTGTGTATGCGTATATAGTATATCCGCTGTTGCATATGAAATTCTACGTGCCAGTTCGTGTTTTTCTTGTTGTTTCCTTTCTAAGTGTATCAAGTTGGAGTTGTTTTACGGTTGTTCACTTCATTAAAAATGCATGCGGCTGTTTGTGCTCGACCATTTGTATGCAAAACTCTGCTATTAACTAACAACAACAGCAATAATTCAACTAAAAACTGTAATAATAAATAGCCGAGCATTTGTATGGGTGCAGTGTGGTTTATTTTTATGGCGGATTAGATTAGATTAGGGTTGGAAAATGTGCGGAGAGAAAAAATTCCAATTTTTTTCTTCAGATTGTAGTAAATTATCAAGGAAGAAGGTTCAAAAAGTACATCCAAACAGATAAGGGTTCTTCAAACTTTCGGAACTGGAATATGATTACTATCTCAGATCAACTAAACTTTTTTTCTTGGAAATATTATCCGTTTTATACTCCAATCTTAGTAACCTTTGTGCACCCGATCATTAAAATAAATATTTAATCCTTTCGATATATTTTTCAGAAATATTTCACATGATTTATGTAAGCCGGGAGTTGGTTAGTTGAAAGGGGAGGCGAAGAGAGCCTGACCGCAAGCGGCCGCACTTAGGCCATTATTAGGCCCATTGTGCTCCCCGAAGGTACTCTGGTAAGCGTCACCTGAAGTTTCTGAGTTTATTTCATCCCTGCTGCCCAATTTTTCTCAGATTAAAGTAATGGGAGCCTTGGAAGGTATCTCTTCTTAAACGACGGAAGGCCGGGCATTCGCAGAGATAATGCTCTAGTGTCTCGTCATCTTCCGCGCACGCCCTGCATTCCGCCGATTCTACTATGCCAAGTCTCTGCAGGTGGCCTCTTAGAGGCAGGTGCCCCGTGATGTCCCCTGTGATACAGCTTAGTTCTCTTTTGCTTAAAGTAGGAAGTTTTTTGGTCTGTCCAGTGTCAACACTGCCCCATAGTAGCTTTGCGGTGCGACACATGTTCCAGGACCTGAGATGTTCCCCTAGCATCCATTGCTTTAAGCAGCGCTTGAGAGAACTGAAACGTCTGGGGCAGTTTAATGGAACTGTATTCCCAGCTGCTCCTGAGCGAGCCAACTCATCTGCCTTTTTTTCTTCTATACCTACATGACTGGGTACCCAGATAATGCTAACTGAGTTTTCTCCCGCTAGTCTATTAATTGCCTCTTTGCATGGTCTGACGCATTGAGACTTTGTATTGGCGCAGCGGATAGCCTTAATCGCGGCTTGGTTATCATCCAACAGTTAAATTAGGTTATGTTAGGTTTGTATGCAGATCTCTGCAAATACAGAAAATCTTGTTTAGACATATTAGAGCGCTGTTCGCTGTGATACCAGTAAACTCCCGATGGATCAAAGTTCCTTACGATTCAGCAAAACGCTTGGAATCCGTTACCAATTTCTTTAGTCGGCTAATGTCGATTCTAGCCAATTCACTAGGATCGCCAAATATGGACCTTCCGAGGAGTTTCAACCTCAGTCTGGCAAACGCTGGACAGTGGAGGAGGAAATGCCAACAGGTAGCTTAAGAATAATTTGGAAGGCATATCGTTGAGTTCACCAGCTATTTTGGGTTTGAGATAGAAACTAATTCAAAATATATGCACTAAACAGATGAATATTATGCGGAAAATTACTGGATTCTTAATTGTCCGATGCAGATGATGACCAAGAGTAGTTTAGACATGTTATTATTAAAGCTCTCTTAATTAATATGCTATTCAAAATTCTTGAATGAAGGAAATATATTACATTCTGAGATAGAGAAATCGTCTCAGAAAAGAAAAGAGAAAATTAGAGATTAAAAGAGAGCTTACACTTTGGTTTGAGGCAGAGAAATACGAGTTCTAATATAAATCTCAAAAAGGAAAATATTACACTGAGGAAGAACATGATTGTGGTCAATTTGGATAATCTTCTGTTAATGAAAACGTTTTAAAGCTCAACTACACAAGAGAGCGATCCGATGAGTACTTAGGCGAGCCGACAGAAAGAAACTTTACCATCGTGTAGTATATTAAATGTATATAAAATTCCGTCTAATGAGATTATCAATGACATATTGATTCAATGTACACACCAGAAAGCGAAGAACAGTCGAAACAGAGGAATAAAAAGATGTCTCAAAGGTGTCTTGGTTAACTATGGTATCAAGATGTAACTTGAGATCGACGTTTTGACGTTGATTATCATCGTGAGAGAAGATATTCTGAATATTGTCTAAATGATCTAATAATTAAATTCATATGGTCTCGTGACCGTGGTAATCTTTCGATGTGTGTGAAGAGATATCTTTTCAATACAAACAATATTTTTTGCTCCGAAAAAGGCGATGGCTTTTCTATCGACCAAAAAGGTAATGGTAACGATTTTCTAAGAATCTCAAGAGTTTCATTTTTTCACTCTTATGCTTCAATTATACTTTATTCTACTAAATTATTCAAACAGAGCCAAATGTCAAATCGCTAACGACCAAAAGAGGTGACCATAATTAGTCATATTTTAGCTAAGACTGTTCTACCATTATTTTTCGTTTCTAAGGTTATCTTAGAAGTGAAGTCTTCCACTGTACCCCAGGATGAGGAATTAAAAGACTGCGATAACATTTAATTTCAGCAGTATTCATTGCTTTGACTGTAGCAGCCGCTAAGGTGGTTAGACGTATTTTTATGAACTTAACAATTTTAGTTTGTTATTCGCCATGTGAATTTACACTATTTCCAATATTTAAGAGAACCTTTAAGTGCCATCGTGTTTTATATGAGAACTCGCTGAAAGAGCCAAACGCTATCCCAAAAATCGAGTTTGAAAAGTGTTTCGACGATTGGAAGATCCGCTGGCATAGGTAGCTAATATTTAAAAGGCCACAATATCAATGCAGACGAATGAATAAATATTTGTACAAAAATCGAAAATACACTTCTCATATTGAATAGGGAATACTAATTATCTGTCAAATCGTCTTGAAACTATTGGCTTCAAGCAATGCCCTAATAATCAATTTCTGTATTTTCTATTAAAAAAATTGATTTAGGTATGTCAATATATATTTTATGCCTTCGAACTACATATTATAGTATTTTTCCACCGTTAGAAAAAAAAAATCTATAACACAAGCAACTGTAATAATTTTCTGAATTTTGCAAATATTTCACATTCAAACTATTTAATATATTAAATAACAATGAATTGTGGTTTTGACATGAACAAAATTATCGCAGCCAAAACAACACGCCTCCATACATTTGTTACCAGATATCTACAATTACAATCGGCGCTGCGGTGAGGTGTCCAATATGTGATTATTTTGTGGTCGCACTTGCAGATTGCACTCGATGAGTGTGTGATTTCGATTTAGAAGTGTCAGTGATTTGATTGAACTTTGTACTACATTTGTATGCGTGTGCATAGAAAAATCTATTACAACAACAACATGAATAACAAATAGCAACAGCAATAAATTTTGTCAGTATAAACGCATTTATCATAGCTGTAAATGGTAGATATGTATGTATATATGTATGTAGATATATATATTTATATGTGTGTATGTGTGTATAGCTGTGTGTGTGTGTGATAAATCTAGTTTGATTTGCTAGCAAAGCCACACACATTTATTTGCGTATTATTGCTGCGGACAAACACACAGCGAAGAGCATATATGCATATACAGTTAGTTAGATATTTTTATGTATATATGTATAACACATACAGATTTATCTAGTTACTGTGCTGATTACAAATTTCAGTTTTCATAATTTATTTACTGTCTCTCACTCATTTGATTTATCGACACACTTTATTCAGAGGCGTATACATAGAAAAGTGGTGCAAATATACAGACATACATACATACATATGGACTATATGAGAAAATGAATAAAGTTTTCTTTTGTAATTTTGCCTATAGAAAATATATATGTATGTATATGAGCTTGTTGAACAGGATGCTATCAGGACTTATATGCCAACAACACATATGAATAGAAACACATACATATACACACAGAGACCTGAGTATTTGCGAATAGCTTTGGTTATTTCTTACTAGTATTACAAAAGTTTTTTTCACACTCACAACTTTTTCAAAAAAGTTTCAAAACACAAAACACGAGTTGCAAAGTGGGTAAGCTAGTCAGGAGTGTATTAAACTGAAGAAGAAGAACAAGCAACAGAAGAAGAAGAAGCAACAAAAGAAGAACAAGCAACAAATATAAAAGTAGAAGCAGCAAAAATAGAAAAAATAACAGAAGAAGAAGAGTGCAAACCATGTAGCAACTCAGTCTGAAGTGTCGACCAAATCTTCGCAACAAAATCACACGCATGTGTTGACTGCATATAAGAAACATGCGAAAGGCAGAAAACAAGTGTCGGAAAAGGATGAAAAAGCATGAAACGTACATATGAAAAAGGTCAACTTATGATTTGCCCACAAGCCACAAAATGGCAGCTAAATAAAAAGGAAAATAATAAAACCAACAACAACAACAACAGCAAAAAACGTAATAATAATAAAGCAGAATGAAAAATGTGCTGTGTGCTGTCAAAACAAATTTGACATACAAAATATTGTATGTTTACATAGAATTTATAAATTCAACAAGTGGCCTAAAACGATAACACTCCGGGGTTTCAGGTGGCTTTTATTATATTTGACCTATTGAGCGTATACATATACATATGTACAAAAACAAATACAAATACAATACTTGTGTGTATGCTCATTTATGTGCGCTTGTATGGGACAGGTGAAAGTGTTGAAAAGTGTAGTGGGTCAAGCGAGTTTTAAAGCTGTTGTATTTAAATATGAAAATAAATATATATTTGTAAATATGTATATACATATAAATATATATGCATGTATTATGCATACAGTTATTTGGAAAAACTATTTTAATCCAACCAATTGTTTAAATTCGTGGAAAAATTAATTCATTTTGAGCGAAAATTTTCAGTTTCAAAACAAATATTTGTGCAAAACAAATAATTGTTTTAATATACACATGTATATGTACATATATGTGAAAGGTCGTACACGGATTAATATATATACATATAAATAAATCAATAAATATATATATATACTAAAGATTTCTAGTATTAACAAGTAAGGAAGGGCTAAGTTCGGGTGTAACCGAACATTTTATACTCTCGCAATTTATTGATGTAATTTTATAAAGACAACACAATTCGACCCATATATTCGGCATAAAGTTCAATAGAATAACGAAAACCATTATAAATAGTATATGGGGACTGAGGTAATTCCTAAACCGATTTCACTCGTTTTCACCACCAAGATACAATGTATCGAAGACTATACGATCACTTAATTTAATATTACTTATAATTAGGTATATAGGATCTGGGGGAAATTATGACCCGATTTTTACCATTTCAGGTACAGAGAGAAACTGTTATAAGAAAAAAATTCAGAGGGAATGAATTACATTAAAATATCTGAGGGATTTACCTATATTTTCGGTGAAAAATTAACCTTAGGCACTGAGTTCTTCATGCTTGATATCAGGGGCCTTGAAAAGTCATGGTCCGATTTTGACAATTTTTCCACAAGTGATGTCACAGCTCAAATACAGTATTTGTGTAAAGTTTTATTCCGCTAGCTTCATTGGTTCCTTATGAATACATTATAAAGTGAACGAATCAGATGGAATTCAAAATTGGGTTATATGGGAAGTAGACGTAGTTGTGAACCGATTTCGCCCATATTCCACCCGTGTCATCAGGGTGTCAAGAAAGTGTTATATACCGAATTTCATTGAAATCGGTCGAATAGTTCTTGAGATATGGTTTTTGACCCATAAGTGGGCGACACCACGCCCATTTTCCATTTTGTAAAAAAATCTCAGTGCAGCTTTCTTCTGCCATTTCTTATGTAAAATTTGGTGTTTCTGACGTTTTTCGTTAGGGAGTTAACCCACTTTTAGTAATTTTCAACCTAACCTTTGTATGGGAGGTGGGCGTGGTTATTATCCGATTTCTTTCATTTTTGGACTGTATAAGGAAATGGCTAAAAAAAACGACTGCAGAAAGTTTGGCTTATATAGCTTTATTGGTTTGCGAGTTATATACAAAAAACTTATTTGAGGGCGGGGTCACGCCCACTTTTCCAAAAAAATTACATCCAAATGTGCCCCTCCCTAATGGGATCCTATGTTCCAAATTTCATTTTCATAACTTTATTTATGACTTAGTTATGACACTGTATAGGTTTTCGGTTTCCTCCATTTTGTGGGCGTGGCAGTGGACCGATTTTCCCATTTTCGAAGGCAACCTCCTCAGGATGCCAAGGAACATGTGTTCCAACTTTCATTAAGATATCTTAATTTTTACTCAAGTTATCGCTTGCACGGACAGACGGACAGACATCCGGATTTCAAATCTACTCGTCATCCTGATCATTTATGTATATATAACCCCATATCTAACTCTTATATTTTTTGGTGACACAAACAACCGTTATGTGAACAAAACTATGATACTCTGTGCAACAGGTTGCGGGAGTATAAAAACGAATTTAAGTAATTTGAGATAGCAAATATTAAACAGTTTTAGTAGCCTAGAGAATTTTCATTCGGAAAGCTTTTCGTATATACACCCCGTAAAATTTTAGAAATATTTTTTTTTTTTTCATTGAAAACCATTTTATTTATCTACCGTTCGGTCAGCTTTGTCAAACATATATTCTGAAAACACCTTTAACGAGACTTCTTGAACGGAATAATAATTGTTGTAGCATATCTTGAGAAAAAACAATTGTCAAACATCTATAAAATGAGATACGTCAAGTAAATGGTTGTGCTTAACCGGAGTTATGACTCAAATAAAGTCTAATATGTAATATTATAGGCCTCTAGATGTAATAACTCAGTCAAGTTATCATCAAGAGCCCATTTTTACCAATGATACTTGCTTATCCAAGAAAAACAGATCGACATGCACCATCTTTTTGTTGATTTCAAAGCTGCGTTCGATAACGTAAAACGGGATCGCCTCTATGCCGCAATATCTGATTTTGGGATACACACAATACTTATACGGCTATGTAAAATGACATTGAGCGCTACCACCAGCTCCGTCAGAAAAGAGAAGGACCTCTCCGAGCCGTTCGATACCAAACGAGGTGTCGGCCAAGGCGACTTCCTATCGAACGATTTCTTTTTCCTAATGCTTGAGAAGATAATTCGCGCTGCAGATCTTAATCGTACTGGCACAATCCTTTTCAAGAATCACCAGTTATTGGCCTATGCCGACGACATCGACATTGTCGGCTGCAATAACAGGGTCAGGTGCAGAAGTACCTCCTGTCATCATGCAAAGGGTCTCAGCGGTAAGAAGACCACGTCACTATTGACAATTACAACTTCGAGGTATTAAAAGACTTCGTTTATCTAGGTTCCAGCATAAACTCAAACAACAACGTCAGCCACGAAATCAATCGGAGGTCACTCTTGTCAACAGGTGCTATCACGGGCTCAGTAGGCAATTGAAAAGTAGAGCCCTCTCTCGCAAAACCAAAGTAACGCTCTATAAGTCACTTATCATACCCGTCCTGATGTATGGTACGGAAGCATGTACGATGAGCACTCCTTAGAAGCGTTCGAGAGAAACGTCTTCCGAAGGATTTATCGCCCGCTACGCGTGGGCGTAGGTGAGTACCGGATTCGTTGGAATGACGAGCTGTATGAACACTTCGGCCTCGAAGAAAACATTTGGTTTTTTTTTCTTTCAAAAAGTGGGGAATTGTAAAATGGAGCACCCTTCATATTCCTATGATTTCTACTATTATATTTTGAGCAATTTTTTTTTTTTCAAAATCGAAGCAAATGTTTATCTCATATTTAATTTCCGGGGATTTAATATGACTTTTTTTAGATTTGCTGATTTCTTAGTATTATTTTTAGACTTCGTGACTAGTCTCACGACCTTATTGAATATATAATATAGACCTAAATTCATACAATGTCTAATAGCCTTTTCACACAGGAGCTAATTGATCAATTAACCGGCCTCTGCTCGATTAAAGCGCTGATTTAGATCGATTTAAATCAAAATCTACATTAATCGACTTGACAATGAAATGCAACTCAGCGACTCAGACCGTATTTGTATTTGTCTGCGAGTTGCTGTTCACGCTACACGGCGGTAGATGTCGCTGCTAAAAATAGCAATCAGCTGATGAAACTTACCAGCTTCTTATGAAAAGCAAAAACAAAAATGTATAACACCTCATCGGTTATCGAATAACCGGCAGTGTGAAGTGCAAAAACTGGTTTCTCAATCAAAATTTTAATTGATCAATAAATTTGGCTGTGTGAAAAGGCAATAACCGATGAAGCAGTCCGCAATGTATAAGTTAACAGAATTAGACAGTTCATTAGTAATATCTTACTTGTTGCAATGGCAATGCATATGTTCGATCCTTTAATATGAGTAAGTTATGTAGAGGCACTCAGAATGCTTCTCAGTATGCTGCTGATGGTATTGGAATTACGTTAAGTTGTACGGAGTAATATATCATCTTCATCTTCTAGAATTATTGAGTGGTATTATAGATCAAACTTCCAAAAAATTGTTAGAAAAGACAACGATTGATTACCACCTATAAGTCAAACTAAGCTTACATCATAACTAAGAGTCGAATCATAATTTATGAATATTTGATCGCAATTTACTACAAAGCTGATACCAAGCGCACCAGCATGAATTTATACACTAAGTAAAATTCAATGCTGCAACAAAATTGAAAAGCTCCACAGCAAATAGTATCACTCTAAAATATGAATGTCAGTCAAGGAGAAGCGCTTCACAAGTGACCAAACTCGACACCGAACCCCACTCGCCAACTGTCTACCGAACTGTCTGTCAGTTCATCTATTTATTATTTGATTGTCTCGCTCGCACTCACACTCACTCCCCAGCTGTCTAACGGGACGCTTGGAAATTCATACAGCCATAAAACTAAATTAATGCTGTCCAGCGTGACAATGACTTACAGCAACAACAACAACAAAAGCAACAACAACAATAAACAAACAATCACCCAGTGTGCTGTTACTGTCGATGATTATTGTGTCCAGCCAGCTGCAGTGCCATGCAATAAAATATAAGTTTTTTATCTTAATACGTTGCCATTTTTTCGCAGGAAGCGCGCTGGGGCTGGGTGACAATAAAAATAATATGTGCTGGACACTAGTATGTTTGTCTGTGTGTATGTGTTTGTGCTTCTACTTTGGTGTAAGTGTGTGTACGTGCTGCCCGTTGCTGGGTATGAGCACTTAACAATTGCTACGTGTTAGAAACAAAGTCATTGCTATTGGCGCTAAAGCAGTTGGCGTCATAACAATAAAATTGCGAAAGAAGGACAAACGGCTGAAATAAACAAGCTTACACGAATGCGAATATAGTATGTTATGTATGCGTGTGCTTGTTTGTGTAAAATAAAGTAAGAAAGATGATATTTGCGAATTCATATGGGTGTGCGTCTGTGTGTTTATAGCGGATTGTTGGCACAACCCGCAGTGCCATGCTAAAGGCTACAAATCCAGCATAACAAACATGCACAGTCGGTAGCTAACCAAGTGAGCAAACGAATGATGGTGCGTTCCAGGAAGATGGAATGGGTCTTGTAACAAAATTTAAGTTTATCAAGACAAACAATGTAATGGGATTATTAACAAAAAATGGTTTGAGAGAAAATTATTTGCTTAAAAAGATTGAATTTTTTTCATTAACATTAAGTAAATCAAGCTCCAAATTCACTGTAATTTACTTTTGTGACCATTAGAACTCCTTTACCATAAGTTATACATAATTTATTAGTGTCTTTGCAAAGCTAATGGGTAACACCCATATTCTTTCTTGAAAATCTTTTAAACTTACTTCGGCGATTATTTTCTAAGAATCATATTATATTATTTATCCACAATTTAAAGGAAACTATTTTAATTACAGAATGTTTTAATCGAACATTTTTTATGCTTTCCACTCGTCTTCATTTATCTAAAACTAAGTTTTTCCTTCTTATTCCATCATGAAAAACACATTCATTCCCTCTAAAACCTGAATGTGTTTATTTCCTAGTTAATATCCCTAAGACCCTTCAAAGCTCTCCTTTCTCACATATTACATGTTACACATCTAACCCTCAGATTCCAGTCGAATCAAATTTCTCCAGGCTGTCTGTGAAATTAAACCTGTGGACAGCTCTATTAGAGCACAGATGTCTCATTATTGAAATCAAGCATTTGCACCAGCTCGACACTAAAATAATTGTTTAAAACCTTAATTGAGTGCTAATGTGGTGACATAAACTTGAGTTTAGGTTTTAGTGTTTAGATGTATTTATAAATTGCTCAAATTTAAGTGTTTAAGAAACTCTGTGTCTAATTATAAAATTTTGTGTGTACTTTTTATTTTTAAGATCGCGATAAGAACCTAAGAAGTCAAAAAAACTTCAGAATATTGTCATATATGTTGTCTACAAGTGTGGTAGGATGTTGATGTTACGAAATTGAGTTTCAAAAATTTTGAGTTTAATATTCTTTATGCGATTTATTAGTTTAAGGGGCTGTACCAGTGTGACACTTTCAAAAAATTGATTTTTTTATTTGGTTATTCGATAGTTTATACTTTCTAAAATGTCCTGTGAAATCGGCAAGGTCATAACTTGACTAGTTTTTGAATAACAGCATTCTAAAGTGCGAACGAACGCAACTATAAACCTCTATAGTTGAAATGTTAATGGCGTTTTTCGAGAAACGATATTTTTCAAAATTGCTGAGATCATAACTCAACGAAAAATTGACAGAATAGTTAAAAATTGTCAATTTGGCTTAAAAAAATGCGAATTATTTTACCTTAAAAATACATTTTTTTTTTCAGAACTACGCCATTTTCTTAAGTCTTGATATTTTTCAAAAATCGTTGCTTATTATATAGAAAATACATTTCACTTTAATAACCTTTTTGAATTCTTTTGTTTCAAATACTTAATCGGTGGGAAACATGTCAGCAGTTGGGGAGCTGTTTTTTTTTGGTACCTCCGAAGACAGTACATAAATCCGTTATTTTTCAATATTTTTGTGTACAACATACCCCCAAACATTCGATCCAGTACTTTCTTTAAAAAAAAAATCACGAAAATCGCCTAATTTTTCATGAGTTACACTGGTATGGCTCCTTAATTTTTTCTATTTTTAATGAATGTTTAGTTCAACATATTATTTTGTTTGCGATTTATATTTATGTCTGAGAGAAAATAAATTGTGAAACGATTATGTAACAAAAACAGGGTTGCATTTCCAAAGATATTTAAAACATTTAAAGGAACCTTTCTGATAAAGTAAACTACTAGTGTTTATTGATCAACATTAGAATGGCCAATAAACTCGAGTTTATGAAACCTTAAATGTGTTTTGTAGCAATTATTTGACCAGTTTTGGGAACACTTAGGGATAGGCACCGACTTAAAGATCGAAAGAACGATCACTCGATAAAAGTATTTGACTAATTATAACCGAAGTCCATGGTCGCCAGAATACAAGTTCATTGTATCTATCATAAGATTTTCTCTAGACAGAAATTCTCTTTTGGTCCTTCCATGCAAGATAATACTTTATCGAGCTATTTAAGCACTGCTCTTCTAAAAACATCGCTTCGTAACTAATATGAAAGAAATATTGATTATGTTAATTATATTTATTCCTTCTTAGCGCACTAGTATATTGTAAGGCTGATATCGGCACTTGTTATTTCCGAAGCAGAGAGAGAGAGAGAGAGTACTGTCAAATTTTGATGGGGAAATAAAAATTAGGTCAATTATGTACATAGCAAATGACTCATAACACTTATACATATTCAGACACTTAATTAACAACTATCAATAAATGAAGTCATTAATGAAAGAATAAGAATTTAAAAACTTTCTTTGGAATGCAACACATATATTGAAACCATGAAATGCACAGGCATCCAATTGTATATCTTTGTATACAAACACAAGCACACTCAATTGTTTTTATTTTTACAATAACAAAAGTAAACAGTTAGCAATAGTGGAAGGAAACAAAAATGTGTAGCAATTTATTTTAATGTGAATTTCACACACAAACACACGACACGCATTACAACAAATGCGTTTTATTTTCGCACCGTTTCCAACCCGAAAATTGCTATATGAGCGCGAGAAATAAAAAAAGAACACACGCATGCTAGCAAGCACTCATGAGAGAGCAATTCGTGACAGTGAATTTGGCATTTTGTCGTAAAGTGTGTGGCAAACTAAAGCGACGCGGAATGATGATGCGTCACATAAAAAAAAGAAAGCGAAATGCGCAGCAATTTTCGAAAAGACACACTTTTGAGTGGCATGCAGCAGCAACAGCAGCGGCATGACGACAATGAGGCAAGCATTTGCTGTTGCAGTTATTGTTGCTGTTGCTGTTGGCTTGCACTAACACCGTTATGATGTCAACAATGTAGTCAATGTCATCGAATGACGAAGCGCATCGGCAGCAACAACAGGAAGAGCAACAACAACTACTACAATAACAACAATTGCAACGCCAGCAATATCAGCAACAACATCATCAGCAACAACAGTAATAGTAACAACAACAACAATATCAGCAACTTCATCATTAGCAACACCAACAACATCATCATCTCCATCATTTCCGTCCTCATCTCGAAGCAGCTCGACAAACACTTCATTTTATGTGTAAAGCTAGTGAACGAGTGAGCTGAGAGAATTCAGTAAAGAAGAAAGTACGAACTAAAATGAAATGTGCACTACACACACACACACACTCAGCACACCTTCAACGCAATTTTCTGCGTTTCTTTCTTGCTTTCTCAATTTTTTTCATACATTTTTGCCTTATCTGTGGCATTTTTTCCGCTCACTTGAGCACTCTATTCAACATCAACTTCAATGTTTGACTACCATTCAAGTATAGTACCAATCAACAAATCCACTCATGGCCACACACGCACCCACCCACTCTTGCATTTAAGTATGGATGTCCGTGTGTCACATAAGTGTGTCTACAAATGAGCGTAGTGTCATTGCAGCGAGCGCTGTGAAGTTCATTGATGTTAAAAAGCACACACACACACACTATACTGTGTACTATAAGGCACAAGTATAAAATAAAGTAAAGCATACTTCACGGCGCTACGGCACAGCAGGTTGACCAAATAAAAATCACATATAAAAATAACATTTCCTGCCGCTGCCGTTATACTATTTTGCGCACAACACATGCGAGTATAACCGTTATGTCAGCGCAGCCGGTAACTTCCTGTGTGCAAACACACACACACACGTCTATATATTTTCAACCAATTACTTACATACAAACATATGTACATATATACGTCATTTATGCTTATCAACTTTTGTTTGATTATTGGCAGTTGTGTCATTGCACTCTTAAACTTTAACGTGAACTTTAACCCACAAGCAGCACGCTTTCACATACACACCACACTCCCACATTTACCACCTTCTTTGCTCGTCAACGACCACTTGACGTGCGCACACACCTATGGATGGTCTGTTTGTGTTTTTATTTACCTTGTGTATGGCAATCGTCCATACTACCGCCGTCACGACCTCATATTTCTGTGTATATTTAGTTACACTATCACGTATGGACAAATTTCACCCACAATTTACCATTATTGCGGGTTGACCCCCATTTGTATGCATTGGCATGGGCGAGCATGTGGTTGCTTTCCCTGTGGCGTTTTGTGATGCCCGGTTGGGAAACTATGGGATAGTAGTTATGGAAATGTTTAAAATTATATAACTTTAAGAAATTCGAGTAAAATCAACAGATTTTTGGGAAGTCATAACGACAACAAAAAGAGAGGTTTCAAAAACATAACTTACAGAATAATAGAAATCAATAGAAATATTAGAAAATATTGTGGATATATTGGATATAGAAATAGGGGTTTTCTATTTTGAATTCATAAGGAATGCCGAGCTTCTTAAAGCAAGTCCCTCGATTTCTGATACCTAGATTTATCACTAACCACAAATACAATGTTGTTTGATGTGAAGCTTTGATGTATACAGATTTCCACCAGTAGGGAACAATATACCTTTTGATCTGAGATGCAGTGTTGAATAGATTGTGTTGCTTGAGTATAATCGTTATTGCTCATTACTGAACAGGTTTTTTCGAAAAGAATAATTAATTATTGGTATACGTTTATATCTTAAGCAATTATATTAGTCCCAGCGTAGTATTTCACTATCTGTAGCTTCTTTTATGAACTCATTTGATGACAAAACGCAATAAACTACCTACTAACTACAGCTTACTAACTTAAATCAAATAATTTACTCGTTAAGTTATGCTCAATAATTTCGCTAACCAACAGAGATACCGTCAGAGCTATCGCTTACAAATTTTATTAAAATTTATACAACTCTGGAAAGAATTCATGTCAGTCACCTTTACTGAGTATCTAACTACTACTGAAGTAGTAGATAGTTTCATCTACTTGGGAACCAGCGTTAACAACACCAACAATGTCAGCCTTGAAATCCAACACAGAATCACTCTTGCCAACAGGTGTTACTTTGGACTGAGTAGTCAATTGAACAGTAAAGTCCTCTCTCGCCGAACAAAAATCAAACTCTACAAGTCGCTCATTATTCCCGTTCTGATGTATGGCGCCGAAGCGTGGACGATGACAACATCCGATGAGACGATTCTAGGGGGTTTCGAGAGAAAGGTTTTGCACAAGATTTATGGTCCTCTAAACATTGGCAACGGCGAATACCGCAGACGATGGAACGATGAGATGTACGAGTTATACGACGACATTGACATAGTTCAGCGAATAAAAAGACAGCGGCTACGAATGGATGAAAACACTCCAGCTCTGAAAGTGTTCGATGCAGTACCCGCTGGAGGAAGCCGCGGAAGAGGTGGAAAGACCAAGTGCAAAGTGACCTGGCTTCACTTGGTGTTTCCAGTTGGCGCCAAAAAGCAAAAAGGAGGAATGAGTGGCGCGCTCTGGTGGATTCGGCTATAATCGCTTGAAGCGGTTCCTACGCCAAATATATATGGTGCTTTAAGAAAGGTCATTACTATATGATATGGAAACGTTTTTCTTAATTCCATATGTCTTCAGTCAGACAGCCATCTATCTATCTAGCATAGTCGAAACCCTAAAAATAAGTAATCCGTATCTACATTACAAGGTTTCTTCGCAAAGAATAATTAATTATTGGTTTAAAACCATATCTTAAGCATTTATATTAGCCCCTGCTAAGCTTCAAAAATATTCATTTATAACCTAGTTGGATGTCAAATCTCAATAAACTTCCTGTTAACCGCTGCTTACTAACTGAAACGATATAATTTACACGCTACATTACGCTTAATAGTATCGCTAACCAACAACGCCAGAGCTATCGCTTACAAAATTCAGTAACATTTACAGCTCTGAAAAGAATAGGAGTCAAGTAATATATATGTTTCTGAGCTAACTGTCACCTTTACCGAATATGACCTATCGAGTATAACTACTACACAGAGGAATGTGGCTTCAAAAATTGTATGAAGCTAAAATACTGAATTTGGAAAAATCTAATTCGGTAGACATTTTAAAAGACAATATTAGTACAGAAAAGATCTGCTTAGAAGACGTCCGACACTTTAAGCTGCTGTCTATTGTTGGTGAGAACTTATTTTATAACTTCGTTGGATGTTTTAATGCAATAAAGTACCTGCTAACTGCTGCTTACTAACTGAAAACCAATAATTTACTCGGTATATTATCATTAATAGTTTCGTTAACCAGCAGAGACATCGCCGGAGATAACGCTTACAAAATTCATTAACTTTGAGATTTTTAAAATCACGCTGAATGGAACTAGGTTATAAGCAATTGCACAGATCCCAATTGCTAATCAATCCTTGGTAATCTGTGATGATTGAGATTCTTACTGAGTACTATTCAACAATTCACTTCAATGTCATAGGACTTTCGATTAATTCTCAACATTACAGAGATTCTCTACTGAGCTGGATAATATTTTTCTTAGAAAACTTCTGCTGAAATTTATTGGTAAACTTTCGATATCATTTGAATATGAGTTGGCTAACTAAATAAGGTAGAAGTAAAGCTGAGTTGGAGATAATGCTTTACTTCTACCTTCTTTGATTCCTCGAAATACCATAAAGACAGATAAGCGGTTCTGCTTTATGAAGTATGAAAAAATATTATTCTCCCAAAATATCTCACAAATCTACTGTTTTTGGAAAATGGAATCCATCTAAGATAATTATTGGGAGAAAGCTGTACAAATGCTGCCTCAGAACCTTAGCGGTAATCGTATAAATAATTATGTATTAAATCGGTTTAAGAGAGTAGTAGTGCCCGAATTCTTGTACTACATATATAGTTTCCTAGAACCAACTACAACAACAAATACCTGTAGTATTAGCTAACTCATTTCGATGATTTTTTAATCAACTTTATACTGTCATAAAGCTTCAGTGCATGAAAAGAAAATCATAAAAATATCAGAATAGTAATCCTCTCTAAAAATTCCAACTGGGTAATCATCACTAAATATTCACCTTACTAAATTTGTATGTAGTAGAAGCTATTTGCCAAATGCCCATTCACTCAAGACCCTTCAAATTTACCTTAACAAATGCTATGCGCTACATACACTCAAGCCAGAGTCTTTAGTTGAAGCGCTTACCCTTATGCCACGCCACATTTTAGCTCTCCACTATCTGCCCACTAAGCAATAGAATTGCGTTTATTTTTGTTGCTTCTTTTTTCATTTCAATTTCAACTATGCACCCCAAGAGCAGCAACGCTCAAGAGCCGTAGATGAACTGAACTATCATCATTTTTGCCCCTCGAATGCATCTGAATATTGGTTTTTGAACGAGTTCGTGTGCCACTTTTGAAGCCAACACTCGACAGACGTTTACTTAACAGTTTACTGCTACTTTCTCTATTTTTGCGCTCTGTTTTTTTTTTTTTGCTTTAGACATTTTTGCTTTTGAATTTTTCATTTGGTTTTATGCACAGCGAGCCTCAGTTGACTACAACTTTATCTCTTTTTCGCATTTTTTTCTCGCTGCTGCTGCTGCTGCTGGATATTTGTAGGTGTGTGGCGTAACGTAACACGCGCGTACGGTTGCGTTATCACGTTGTCAGCGTTGCTGCACGTGCTGCTGTTGCGACTATCACCACTATTGAAGTTGTTTTTGTTTTTGTTGTTGTTGTTACGGCTTAATTGCAATGCGTTAAAATGACGCTTTTCCATACAATTAACATTGGATTTTCAACAATTTGCCCATACACTCGCATACAAACACAGACACATACATACATTGAACTGTATGAAAAGGTGTCAGTGCGTATGAGTGTTCTGGTATGTGTGTGTGTGTATTTAGTGTGTGGGGGGAAAAATGCTCTAGAAAATATCAACCGTGCGAGCATTTATATAATTCTAGCAATATGTAATGGTGTGTGTGTTTGTGCTCGTGTATTCATGCGTGTTTTTGTAAATGGCGAAAAATTGTTCGGTTTTACAACTCAACAGAGCTTCAAATTGGATTCACTGCTATCTGCTGCGTTGCTGTTGGCTGAATGCCGACACTGAAAATTGTAGCTGCTTTATTTTAGCCTTTAAAGTTAATGCGCGCTGTGCGCTTTGTTATGGGCGATATGTCGCATTGGATTTATACAGATGTACATATATGTAAGTGTATATATGTATATACATATGTAGGGAAGTGTATAGTTGGAAATCAAACAGCTGTCAAGAGAGAAAAATTCAAAAATTCCTATCCGGTTTTATTCATAAAATATTTGGAATAATGAGTATATTGAAAAAATGTTACGGTACTGGTTCAAAACGAAAAAGGATAAAAAAAAATTAAATTTTAAAATTTAAAAAATATATTAAAAAATGAATTAAAACTTAAAAAATCAAAAAATAAAAATAAAAAAGCAATTAAAATTAAAAAAAAAATAAATAAAAATAAAATAAAAAATATTAAAAAATTAATTAAAATTAAAAAATTACAAATATTAAAAAAAAGCAATTAAAATTAAAAAAATAAAAATAATCTAATTTTTCACTACATTACATAATGTATTTAGGTGGCAACACTGTTCAAATTATTTCTGAATACACAATTATTTGAAGAAAATTGAACATTTTATCTAAACGGATTATATAAACCACAATATAAAATAAGGATGCCACTGTTTCAAAAATTATTTAAATATATTTGCAAATTTTACTGAAATTATATTTTTATGAAACCAGCAAAATTTGTTAAAAAATCATAATTAAATTAAATACTATATTTTTTGACAAAAAGAAATAATAAATTTTATATAAAAATATGGCAACCTGCTAAACCAATATGCCAAAAAAATTTAAAGAAATTTTGTTCCATTAAAATTGTTAAATATTATATTTTTTGAAAAAAATAAATTAATTTTATAGAAAAATATGGCAACCTGCTAAACCAATATTTCCAAAAAATTAAAAAAAATGTTTGTTCCATTAAAATTGTTAAATATTATATTTTTTGAAAAAAAAATGTATTTTATATAAAAATATGGAAACACTGCTCAACCAATATTTCCAAAAAATTAAAAGAAATTATGTTACCTGAAAAAAGTCTTCACTCATAGTTTTTTTATAAATTATTGAATGTTATTACAATAAATAAAATAATGTGGCAACCTCGTTCATAATAATTTCATGTCTGAATGTAAATTTTTATGAATTTAGCTCTCTATAATTTTTTGGAATATAAAAAAATAAAACTTGATATCATGCTTAAATTATAATAAATAAAATAATGTGGCAATCTCGTTTGAAAAATTTTGTAAATATCTGCATATAATTTTTTAAACTTAACTCTATACTTTTTTGGAATATAAAAAATTTAATAACTTGATATCATGCGTAAATTGTAGTAAATAAAAAAAATGTGGCAACCTCGTTCATAATTATTTCACGTCTGAATATAAATTTTTTGATATATAAATTGTCTTTTAAATTTTTTGGAATATAAAAAAATAAAACTTGAATTGTAAATTGTGATAATTAAAAAAAAATGTGGCAACCCCGTTCAAAAAAAAATTTAACTATCTGAATATCATATTTTAAACTTATAACTCTGATGCGCTATATTTTTTTAGAAACACTTCCTTAAATACCATCTCCTTGTGCTAACAGGTGGCAACTCTGTTTTGAAAAATATGCAAAATAAAATATGACTTAATTAAAAATTTATAATAAACATAAACTCATACTAAGAAAGCAAAAAAGGTTACTCAAATTAAAAAAATACATATTAAGCAAAGGTGGCAACTCTAAAATATATATATTGATACTAACTCAAAGAGAACTTTCAAAAAATAATTTAGTAAAATTTAATATAATTTTAAAATATTCAATAAACAAAAATTCTCACTTCATTTCCCCACTAACGCCTTCAATTTCCTACTGACCATTCCAGTGCGAACACCATTAACATTTGGTAATTGAAGTTTACGATATCACTACATCGATATGTGAAAGTCAATGGATTAAATGGCGAATTGAGACATTCAAGGAGTATACAGATGACAGCTCGTTTATTTTGCTCTTTTTCTTTCTCGTTTTTTTGCCTTTTGCAGCGTCATAATCCATATACGCTTATGAAACAAATATGCGAGTGCATAAAGAACACGCACACAGACACACACACAAACGAGCGTAGGGCATATATAAAAGCGTGCGATTGCTGCAGTAAAGCGGGAAATATTCGTTTATTGCCACTGGGACAAATACCCACACATAACTACACGCACACACAGGCACACATACAAACTCGCAACTTAAGTGGCGGCAAATGAAATGATGGCAAAGTGGAGCGATTATGTTTTTTAATTAAGTAAATTGATGCTACTGACTACTGACTGCATGCTGGTGGGAGGGAGGTAGAGTGAAGTGAAGCAAAGCGCAATGTAGTGCATAGATAATCATATGAAATGGACAATTTAAGAACTGATAAATGCCCTAAGTGCATTAGCATGCATATATTTGTATATAGCCATATATAGAATTATCGACTTTTACATATGAATGTGTGGATATGTGTGATAGTAAGTGTTTATGGTTGCCATGTAGATAAGTAAGCTTTGGCGTTGGTTCAAAAATATGCGCTAAGGATTATGTGTAATATAAAATTATGAACTAGTGCTAATCTAAATGGCTCGTTTGAGGTACACCAATTATTGCTAGTTAAGTTGGTTAAGTTGTTAAGTAAATGATGGAAATGGAAATCAGGATTATGTAATTGGTGATTTTTTATAACGACTTTGAGCAAAGAATTCAGCTGAAGAGAAATATAGCAGAGGCTCCAAGTTCTTTGTTCTCAAGAATATCATTTTTCTTCATAAAGTGAGAAGTATACGAGGTCTGTTCAAAAAATAACGGGAATTTTCGTTTTTTATAAAAAAAATATTTATTCATAAGTCTACATTAATGTTGTCGTCTTTAAAATAGTCCCCCTTCGATTTCATACACCAATGCCAGTGCTTCTTCTAATCGTCGAAACACCCCTCAACATCGATTTTTGGGATAGGGTTTGACTCTTTCAGCGATTTCTCGTATGCTAGCAAAACGATGGTCCTTTAAAGATCTCTTTATTTCTGAAAATAGGAAAAACCTATTCGGAGTCATGTTGGACGAATATGGAGGCCGGGTAATCGTTACAATATTGCTTTTGGCCAAAAATTCATTAAATTTCATTTAAATTTTACAATTCCCGTTATTTTTTGAACACTACACGTATATTTGAGTGAGTTTCAGTTTAGGTTATGTTAGGTTAGGTTAAGGGGTAGGTCTCTGCAGAGAAACTCACTTGGACACATTCTACTGTCATTTGTGATACCCGGATACTGCTGACGGTTCTCTAAGACCCTTATGATACGACAAAGCACTTCGACTCTATTATAAAGTTCTTAAGACGGCTAATGTCGATTCCAGTCACTTCACTGGGTTCGTCGAAGATGTGCCTAGTGAGGCACGATCCACTACAGGCCAGAAAGACCTCGCTACTGCACAGGTGCTGGTTGTTGTCCAGCGTTTTGGCGAGCTCACTCGAAGTCAGTGAATCTAGTGCTCTAGCCCAGGTGTACCATGGACTACTCACTAGTTTCCACTCCGGCGCCAATATTGCTAGGGTACCCTCCCTTGCGAGCTGATCCGCTTTGCAGAAGTTTAAGTAAGTCTCTGAAAATAATCCTTCAATCGATAAAGAATAGAGCAAGAATAAGTTTAAGAACCTCCTAGATATATCATCGGAAGCATGTATCATGTAAAACATTCGTGTCATTTCGACTTAACCCTTCTTGTAGTTAGACCCAACCTTCAAAAGACACGAGAAACAAGTCCATCAACTAACAGTTTATTAGATACAGCAGAGAATATATATACGGAATAAATCAACGTACTCGGTATGAGAGAACTAAAAATCAGTTGATAAAGTTATGACGTCATTATTTTGGAATATTAAATGGACTTCGAATTACTTCCGCGTCTATTGAATACTCAGGACTTGACACCCAACAACTTTTTAGGGTTCCCAGAGCCCATAAAAATGCTCGTTAGTATGAAAATTAGTAACAACGAAGGTGTATGTAGCGAGCCTAAGGCCTTTTTCGAGAAAAGATCAATCGAACACAAGACAAATGCTAGTGAAAGGATAACGAATAGTTGGAGGAACGATATTATCGGTATATGCCTCTGCGTAGTAACTTTCTTGAATCATAAAATATTATTTTTTCAAGAACAAAATTTATTTTTGACCTGTGGGATCAGAGGTTAAAACTCTTCCGTCCGATTCCGGAAATCTCAAGCTACTGAGGTGGAAATATATAAGAGAACCCGCGGGTCCCAGACCTTTGCGCACATATTCTAAATTAATATGTTTTAAATTTTCAATCCACTCACCTGTATGAGCCAAAAAGAGCGTCCCGGACAGCTTTGCGTGGCGCCAGCTAAAATGCGTTTCGGTTTTGATGAACCCAAATGTACGATGCAGCCACAACGGCAGCCAGGTCCGATCTCCTGACTGACTTCGGTGCGGTTAGCAGCGGTGAAGGTGGTGCCGCTGCTTTCGTAAATGCAATCCCAAGTATCGGCGATGGCGTTGCCACATTTTTCGGTCTCCACAGAGGGACCCTAAAGCAAAAACAAAAAGAAAAGATACAAATTAGATACAAATTTATAATATATCAACACAATTTTGGGTCGAGAGAACATATCTAATTAAAGATTGTACTAAAACTACAATAATAAATACTTTGAATTGTAAAATTCCGCGACCATATTTTAATAAAACAGATGTGCCGTTTATTTCTTTTTTATAAATTTATTAATATATAAAATAAATAATTTTTTCATCAAAATTTTTACATAGAAAATTATATTTTTGAAACATTTTTAATAAAATAAATTTATCGAAAATTCCTCATCGCCTTCGTCATACTCCACATCGTAAATGACACGTGAAGCCGATTCACTGCCACGCTGCGTTGCCGTTTCGGCCGTTTCGGAACGTCGTGGCACCTTCATTGAGAGACGCTCAGTCGTGCGCGTTTCGACTTCAGCTGCCGCTGTGGTAATTGCAGACTGTTTGGTGGTAGCGCGTGCAACAGAAGAACCATAATCGGCGCTGCTTGACTCGCCCTCATCTTCACCCTCAACTTGCTCATCCTCGACCGGCACAACAGCCTCGATGGCCTCGTGCGACGATGATACATACAAAGTGGAACCCATTTCCACATCGAACAGATTCTGACCACCCAGCTCACGCGCCTTTGGGATGATTTTACTCTCAACCTGTTGTATTTGATATTCGGTGGCGACAACATCCGTGGAGGCAGCCTTATGCGCGGTACGCTTGAAGATTTCCATCAGTGAGGAGGCGCTGCGTGGCATGAAACCCATTTTGCCGGGACGATAGACCGAGGAGGTGGTACGTGAAATCGACAGCGCCGACGGTGTGGGTGGCAATTTGTCGGAGTGACTGCTGACAATATCCATTAGCTCGGTGAGCAGATCATGACGGCGCAGTTGACGTAGTGCATCCTGCGACATGCTCTCGCGTACTGCATGTTTGTCACCACAAGGTTTATCAATAGCATCGATGGCCGAACGTACGGTGCTCTTAATCTGTATGATGATATCACGCAGTCGCTGTATCTCCGTTTCATGCTGCTGATGCATCGCTATGAAGCGTGATTTCTCCATTTTGAGCTCCTCGATGCGTTGCTCCAAGTGGCGCATCTTCTTTGACATATCCTTAAAGTTGAAACGTTCGCAGATATCGCGCTTCACCGCGGTTTCGTATAACTTGCGATACTTGGCTACCTCGACATACTTCGATTTGAGTTTCTCGTAGTTGTCGGTGAGTTTCTCTATAATTTTAATCTTATTCTGCGAGTTGCGTATCAGCTGCTTCTTCAGCTGATCCATTGATGCATACTGCTCGGCCATTTCTTTGTGGCGTACCACCTGATCATTGAATTGCTGCTGCATTTTAATCTGCGACAGCACTAAGATGTCGATTTCTTTCTGCAGTGCGATATTCTCACGTATCAAACGTCGCGTATAGCCGGCATTACGTATCTCACTGGAGCGTGTGAAGTCCTCTGATACCTGCAGCAGCTTAGTTTCCACCTCTTTCTTCAGCGCATCCTTTTCCACTACCGCTTTCTGTTCCATTGCATACATCATTTCGATGTGTGCGCGCTCTTTCTCCTTTAACTCTGTCTCCTGATCGTCGAATTTCGAGAGCAACAAATCACGTTGCACGCGAAATTCGTCGAGCGAGTTCAATTTACCGTTGAGTAGCTTAATTTCGGAAGTCAGCTGATCATGCATGGACTTGTATTTGGCCTCCAGTTCTCTGATTTTCTCTGCCGATTGCGCATTCTCCGCCTCGCGTATCTTGATGATCTCTGTGAGCCGCTCCTCCAACTCGTGTATCGTTTCGTTGCGTTCGCCGAGCGTACGTTCCAAATGCGCTGCGACATCCGTGTGATCCTCTTCGATTTCACGCAGTTTCTCCTTGAGATTGATATTATTGTCATCCAACGAGGCGAGATGTGAGCGTAGACGTGCGAGCTTCTGATTCAGATCAGTTATGGTGAGTTCGCAGAAGGCGCGATCCACATTGGTCAGCTTATTTGGATCTTTCTTCTCCTCTTTCTTGCCCTTCTTGCCTTTACCTTTGCCTTTCTTGGGTGGCATTTTCGTTGAGGTCCAAAGTTGCTTGGAAGCACGTCACTTTGTGGTCAATTAAATACTCTTTTGTTCTTAAATTTGGAAAATATGCTCAAATATTATATATTATAGCTGTTCTTAACGTGAAATTAGCAACGCTCAACAAACGTCAACGTTTCCGTTGAAAATATTTTAACTAAAAAATTTGTTTTGATTTATTGAACAAACAAAAGCAACAAAGCCAGACAGCGTTACTTGGTAACCATGCAACAAGTTGACATTCTACAACATTCTGCGTCACTTCCCTATTTGTACGTGTCTACATATGGCAACAGTGTGTTGCCAACATGCCGTTATTCGGGTTAAATGCCTACACATGCAAACATGCCACAAGCGTAACTAACGAAAATTCCCCGCAAGCCTGAGCAGACAGCTGGTTAAATACTACATATGTGCACAAGTAAGTGTTTTGTGCGTACACTTTACATATCCTCAAGCGCCGCTCTCACACGCTTGCTCACAACTCAATTATATGCGCCTAAAAACAAGCTCAAAATAATTTTACGACATGTCAAGTATGCCTCTCAGCGACCACCTAAAAGCTCCGCCGCCAAAGAGTGGCAAGTGGGACTCAACAAATTCCGAGCAATGCGTTGGCGTATTATTAGTTGCACTGTAGTTCATTTGGAGAGAGCAGTTGAACGGAAAATGTGTAGAAAAATTTTGATAGTTAAGGAACTCTGATACAATTAGTGAAGCATAGGTCTCATTTTAACTTTCTAATATTTTTAATTTGAAAAGTAAAGTCCTCTCTCGACGAACAAAAACCAAACTCTACAAGTCTCTCATCATTCCCGTCCTAATTTACGGTGCAGAAGCGTGGGCGATGTCAACATCCGATGAGGCACTAGGAGTTTTCGAGAGAAAGGTTTTGCGGAAAATTTATGGTCCCTTAAACATTAGCAACGGCGAATACCGCAGACGATGGAACGATGAGCTGTATGTGTTATTCGACGACATAGACATAGTCCAGCGAATAAAAAAACAGCGGCTACGCTGGTTAGGTCATGTTGTTCGAATGGATGAAAGTGCTCCAGCTCTGAAAGTATTCGATGCAGTACCCACTGGTGGAAGCCGAGACCTCCACTCTGATGGAAGGACCAGGTGGAGAGGAACCTGGCTTCGCTTGGTATAACCAATTGGCACCAAACTGCCAGAAAGAGGGATACGTGGCGCGCTGTTGTGGACTCGTCTTAACCGCGTAAGCGGTGTCTACGCCAGTCAAGAAGAAGAAGAAGAATATTTTTAATTTTGAGCTGTTGAAATTTTAAGGGGTATTAAAACCCGCTGAACCAAAACAATACTCCAAGCGTAGTGTTTAGTCAATGAAAGGGTTATGTGACTCTGCATTGATGGACTTCATCTTCGGGATTCTTCTAGAATAGGTCTCTTTATAAACAAGGAACCTCGATTTAACAAATACGTATGTATGTAAAAGAGCTCTAGAGGGAAGTAATTGGGTATTCGGTAACTGTGTATTTGGTACAAGATATTATCGCTATCTCCGTTTTGGGACGATCCAGGCGAGATCAATCCAAAATTGGCAATTTGGATCTCCAATTCTTATTTTCAAAGCTGTTAGTTATGTAGAAATTCTTTAACAGTCTCTGGGAAGTCTCTTGGTTATTCGGTGTTATGGATAACTTAAAACAGTTTTTGGTTTTTAGGAGAAGGCCTTTCATATAAAAATCAACTCACAGGGTTGCCCGAGAGCCGGTAAAGATTGCGAATTCTTTTTCTATTATATACTACTTTCCGTCTGAATTTGAACTAATGATCCGGTTGTTTCGGATGTTCACTCGTCGCCTATAGTAATACTTCATTAGTCGGGTTATAGGATTTCTTTTATAAGGAACCGACACATGACTTGGTAAAATAGAAGCAATAATTTTTTCTTTGATAAAGTAATGAAGGGGAAGATGTAATAAGTGTGGATCTTTAAGTAGTATAGATTCTGAGGAAGATCACATTGAGGAGAAGAAGATGAAAAGAGGTCAATATTTCATTTTGCTGGCAATATCCATGGTTCTAAAACTCTTAGAATGACATATAAAGGCAAGGTAGCTCTGTCTGGATGTAAGCTTGAAGATAAAGCATCTCGGAGTTGGAGAATGTTTCATAGGAATACGGCTTCTGTAGTTGAAATACTATCATGACCGTTCTGCAAACTCGAAAGCACGGAGGAGTATTTAGAACAATACTTTATTTTACAACTATGTTAACCAAGGGCAAATGGAGAGAAGAAGCAGAAATATTGCAAAGAATCGTCACGTCTGGATATGAACAATATTTCAAGCATCCCAACTCCTTCTGGTAAGGAAGAAGATGTCGTTTTAAATACTTTAAAGTATACTGAGGATGATTAAATGACTACATTTGAATAATCAGCTTAATGCACAAGGCCTTTAATATCTAGAAAGTTGCATGATGCGAGCCTAATTAGACCTAAAACTATTTATTGAGAAATTCTACGTAGTCACAATGAAATTCCTTGAACACTGTAACACCTTTCAACTGTCCGTCCA
The DNA here is from genome assembly GCF_028554725.1 of Zeugodacus cucurbitae. NCBI lineage: Eukaryota > Metazoa > Arthropoda > Insecta > Diptera > Tephritidae > Zeugodacus > Zeugodacus cucurbitae. The sequence continues at coordinate 8,840,064 of NC_071669.1, forward strand.
ACCGTGCGCCGACCATTTATGGCATAGCCACTTAAAAGTTTGAACTACTTGCTCTCGGCGCTGCAACACTGCACTGATATGCGCGAACATGGCTTTGCACTAAAAACTACGGGAAAACTTTCGTACAGCTTTTCTCGTAATAATTTTAAATATCTCCACCGACGCCAACAATGCTGACATGCAGACAACGGCACACAAAAGGCTTAAGGCGCACATATGTAGATATATATATATATATATATATGAATGATAAACATATATGTAAGCATATATGTATGCCTGTCTATTTGTATTAAGTTGTAATACGCGCTACTCAGCAACACCCGTTTATGAGCGCCGAGGCGTAGCGTAGAAAAGACCGCTTTGAGCTGCTGCCATGCATAGACAGACATTGCCCTCAAGCGTAACAAAGATGTTGTCTTCAATATTATCATTGTTGATGTTGGTGTTGTTGATTTTGTGCCACCAACTGTGTGTGTTTGGATGCCTGTGCGCCTAAAAACTCTATTTTATGGTGGAAGAATAAAACAAGTTTTGTAGGTGTATGTGGGGGTATGTGTGTTGGTTTATGGCTAAAAGACGACTTCAACAACTAGTTGTAGTTGTTCTTGTTGTTGTTTGTTGCAAAAAACAAAAAAAACCGTTACGCCGTAAATTCCCAACACAATCTAGTTCAAGTGTTGGAACGCTGACACCTTCCCTAAAGGCACATAAACTATCTGTGAGTAAGCACCAATATATACTCACACATACATACATAAATACACATATACATATACATATATAATAAATATAAATAAGCTTTTATATATGTGTACCTTGAACAGTCAACAACAACAATAAGCGTACAACATAACAATGTTAACCGCAAGCCCGCACTATGCGCTCGCAAAACAAAAACAATGCGTCAAAGAACTATCATTGCCGGTGCTGCTACTGCTGCTGGTCCATACAAATCGCCTTATGACAGGCCTTTAACGCTCAGGCGCCACCCACATACATATATACACGACTGATACCGCTTTGTTATTAACCACCTCAGCCCACCCCACCTCACGCCTTCTGGCACTCCAACAACTGACAGCTTTTGATATGGCTCCGTAGCACACAGCATTGCGTTGGCGAGGCGCGAAATTATAATTTCCGCATATAGACAAATGCAACACTGCGCGGGCGGAAATGTAAAGAGAAAAAAGGAAAAACAAAAACAAAAGGCCGAGCTCCACTATTATAAAAGCGTAGCGCTAGCTGGCGTCGCCACAACATTTTTAACACAGCAAAAATGTAGTGCCACAACAACAAATATGTAATATAGTGTACAACAAAAACAAAAAAAAGTAAGTCAAGGCTAAGTTCGGGTGCAACCAAACATTTTATACTCTCGCAATTTATTGCTATATTTTAATTAAGAAAACACATAATTTGAACCATATCTACGGCATAAAGTCCAATAGAGAAACGAAAATCATTATATATAGCATATAGGCTGAGGTAATTCCTGAGCAGATTGAACTCATTTTCATCACCACCATACATTATATCTAAGATATTTCACATATTAATCGATTTATAAGCTATTAAGCTCATCGTATTTTTGAAAATCCTATAACTAGGTATATGAGAGCTAGGCGAAGTTATGACCCGATTTTAACCTTTACTGGTACAGAGACACACTATTAGAAGAAAATGATTTCCTCTGAATTAAATTAAGATATCTGAGAGATTTACCGAAATTTTCAGTGAAAAATTACCATAGGGCACTGAGTTCTTCATATTCGAAATACGGGGCTTTGAAAAGTTATAGTGCGATTTCGACAATTTTTTCACAAATAGTGCCACAGATCTTGTACAGTATTTGTGTAAAGTTTTATTTCGCTATCTTCATCGGTTCCTAATGTATATATTAGAAAGTGAAGGAATAAGATGGAATTCAAAATTAAGTTATATGGGAAGTTGTCGTGGTTGTGAACCGATTTTATCCATTTTCCACACGTGTCATCAAGGTGTCAAGAAAATATTATATACCGAATTTCATGGAAATCTGTCGAATACTTCCTGAGATAGGGTTTTTGACTCATAAGTTGGCGAGGCCACGCCCATTTTTAATTTTGTAAAAAAATCTGAGTGCAACTTCTTTCTGCTAATTCTTCTGTAAAATTTAGTGTTTCTGACGTTTTTCGTTAGTGAGTTAACTCACTTTTAGTAATTTTCAACCAAACCTTTGTATGGGAGGTGGGCGTGGTTATTATCCGCTTTCAACTATTTTCATGGTGGGTGGTGGGGACGTAAAATAATCGACTGCAGAAAGTTTGGTTTATAAAGCTTCATTGGTTTGCGACATATATACAAATAACCGATTTGGGCGGGGCCACGCCCACTTCCCCAAAAAATTACATTCAAATATGCCCCTTTCTAGTGTGATCTTTTGTTCCAAATTTTACTGTTTTAACTTTATTTATGGCTTAGTTATGACACTTTATGTGTTTTTGGTTTACGGCATTTTGGGGGCGTGGCAATGGTCCGATTTTTCCCAAGCAAACCTCTCACGGTCCCAAGGAACATGTGTTTCAAGTTTCATTAAGATATCTCAATTTTCGCTTGCACGGACATACGGACGGACAGACATCCGGATTTCAACTCCACTCGTCAACCTGATCATTTATATATATAGAACCCCATATCTAACTCTTTTATTTCTTGGTGACACAAAAAACCGTTATGTGAACAAAACTATAATACTCTCTTTAGCAACTTTGTTGCGAGAGTATAAATAAAAACAACAACAACGACAACACCAGTAAGTGTAGAAAGTACAATATATTAAGCTTGTCAGTTGCTCCTTATCATTTGCCATTGTTTTTATTGTAGGCTTTTGTTTCGCACGCAAAAAACTCATTTTCAGCAACAATGAGTTATTGCTGTTGTTGTTGTTACTTTTACCTAGTAAAATATTTGCGCTCACAACACACACGCAAATCACATAAGATGCATTATGATTTTTTGCGTTTTTTCGCACTCGATGTTGTCGTGTTTCTTGTAGAGTTATTACACATTTCTTTATTTCATTTTTTTCTGGTTTCATTCAAGATAAAGACAATCTGCTGCTTGTTGTTGTTGCTTTTTACCCCTCACTTCACCACACTTTTGTTTTGTACCACAGACACTACTATGACTGCTGTAATCACTTTCAACAGAGTTTATAATCTTTATGATTACTTACTTCCTCAATAGCACCACCCTGTGCCGCCAAGACGCCAACCAAAACCAACCTCCTTATACAGACACACTTATACTAGTTTACAAAGTGTTTTGTTATGCGTTTTCTCAACTCTCTAGAAAAGTATAGGCGCTATTTATGAGCCGCCTTGTTCTTGTTCTTCTTGGCGGTACAGTGACCTCCACTTAATGGTATCAAGCGGAAGCTTGAAAAACCGAAGTTTTAGCGTGTAATTAACTATGGCGTCATAAGTTTTTGTAAAACTTTGCTGCTTTGTGAAATTTCCATTTTTCTTGGCTCAACACAGTTTGTCGTTGGCAATTAAGTGCAAGAGCGTAATTAGTTCATTTGCTTGAGTAACTTAAATTAAAATCGTAAATATATTGTCCGTTGCGTTGGTTATTTGAATGTGAAACTGAGTTACGTTACGAGGGTGACCTCAGAGGTAGGTAAACTGGATGACAGATATATGTATATATAAAATCAAAACTCGCTAAAAATTTGTGGACGTCGAAATGGTCGGTATTTATGTTAAAATTTGAAGACTTTGAACGAATAATTCAATACAAACAAAATTAAGTTGGAGAGCTCTCTCGAGGGATCTACTATATGTACTATCACTCCTTAATACTAAAGAATAGTTTTGAAGCCCTCAGGAGCAGAAAAGGTGTGCTGTTGCAAGCCAAAACATGTGAAATAATCTTCAAGAATCAAAACAATTTAAGACGATATTCCCATCGAAACAATTTCTCAATTCAAGGAGTTCACAAGGTCTGAGCTCATTAGATTTTGTTTCTTTCCCAATGATACATACATACATATACCACCAATTGAGACGGCTATAGTTGGAAGGGTCTCTTTGAAACCGTCAAGAAAATAGTTTTCTTATATCTGGAGCCATCAGCGGATTCAAAAACAATCCGTATATATTATTGTTATATAAGAAAGATTTGATTTTTAGACCAAATACTGAAGCTTAGCTTTGCAAAGAAATAACTGATTAAAACGAGTCTGAGTAACCATCAGACTGAGACTTCATTAATAACATTTGAAGGGAACAACCGCCGAAAGGAGGGTATAAAGGGTATATCGGCATAAAGAAAACGTATTTACCAGAAATGTTTTCAAGCTTTAGGAATTCTTTTTAAGAAATTATTTTCCTCACGTGATATATAAAATAACATACAATGAGAATAACATCCTTAATTAATAATCATATTAAACTTATACTCTTTGGATTAAATTATGATATTCCTGTCTAGCAAGAAACTGCCACACTTAAGAAGTTAGGTGGGTTTCGAAATTTCAAAATTAAAAAAAAAAACAGTCGTAAATAGTACAGTATGTTTAAAATATTATCCAAAAATATCAAGTCAATCCGAGTAATATTCTAAGAGATATACCCTTTGGAAGTTCCGCCCATCAGGCCACATCAGTACAAATATAAAACTTTAAACGCATTTATCTCAAAATACAACTTTTAAAGTCAGTAGACACGATTTCTCGAAAAGTTATGAATCGATTTTGTTCAAATTTTGCACACATCTTTGGAATAACATTATCCAGTTAATGAACGAAGGATTTTTTATATCTTTATTACAACCATTTTTTTCGACCAATAGATGGCGACATTTTGACCAAAAAAATTAGTAAAAATTCCGTCAAAAATTAAAATTTCAATATTTTCTTTTTATCCTTCATTCTCTAACTAATAGATGTATTATTGAAACATTTTTGGTTTATTGTGATTAGATGAACCAATCATGAGCTATGATGTCCACCGCAAGACCTTTTTTTTTGGATACATGAGAGATGAGGTGCCAACGGCTGAGTTTTCGGAATTTGTAAATAAAAATTTCGCAAAATACAGTTTAAATACGTATCTTTGATACGCTGAATTGTTTAAATGATATATGATGGCAAATATTAAAAAAAAAAAAAAAATACCCTTACTTTTAGCCTCTGAAACTCATCTAACCCCTTAAAAGACAATAAAAGAGTCAAAAACCTTCAAAGCTTAAGCTTAAGATATCGATTTTTTCTAGTTTAGCAGAGTTTCCTTACTCTTTTTATAGACAGATTAAATAATGAAATTTCAGTCTAGATATAGGCAACTTAATATTCAGGTGTACTTAAAAGCAGACGAATATTTTGAATAGTTAGGTATTGTAAATCCAATCCAATCCCAATCCATAAGAAGGGAGACCCCACAATCTGCGCCAACTACCGTGGTATAAGTCTCCTCAATATCGCATATAAGGTTTTGTCGAGCGTATTGTGTGAAAGACTAAAGCCCACCGTCAACGAACTGATTGGACCTTATCAGTGTGGCTTTAGACCTGAAAAATCTACAATGGACCAAATATTCACCATGCGCCAAATCTTGGAAAAGAACCGAGAGAGAAGAATCGATACTCACCATCTTTTTATCGATTTTAAAGCTGCCTTCGATAGCACGAAAAGGAGGTGCCTTTATGCCGCGATGTCTGAATTTGGTATCCCCGCAAAACTAATACGGCTGTGTAAGCTGACGTTGAGCAACACCAAAAGCTCCGTCAGGATCGGGAAGGACCTCTCCGAGCCGTTCGATACCAGACGAGGTTTCAGACAAGGTGACTCACTATCGTGCGACTTCCTTAACCTGATGCTGGAAAAAATTATAAGAGCTGCAGAACTAAATAGAGAAGGTACAATCTTCTACAAGAGTGTACAGCTCCTGGCGTATGCCGATGATATTGATATCATCGGAAGCAACAACCGCGCTGTTTGTTCTGCGTTTTCCAGACTAGATAAAGAAGCGAAGCGTATGGGTCTGGTGGTGAATGAGGACAAGACGAAATATCTCCTGTCATCAAACCAACAGTCAGCGCACTCGCGTCTTGGCTCCCACGTCACTGTTGACAGTCATAACTTTGAAGTTGTAGATAATTTCGTTTATCTGGGAACCAGCATTAACAACACCAACAATGTCAGCCTTGAAATCTAACGCAGAATCACTCTTGCCAACAGGTGCTACTTTGGACTGAGTAGGCAATTGAAAAGTAAAGTCCTCTCTCGACGAACCAAAATCAAACTCTATAAGTCGGCATTATTCCCGTCCTGATGTATGGCGCTGAAGCGTGGACGATGACAACATCCGATGAGACGACTCTTGGGGTTTTCGAGAAAAAGGTTTTGCGCAAGATGTATGGTCCTCTAAACATTGGCAACGGCGAATACCGCAGACGATGGAACGATGAGATGTACGATTTATACGACGACATTGACATAGTTCAGCGAATAAAAAGACAGCGGCTACGCTGGCTAGGTCATGTTGTACGGATGGAAGAAAACACTCCAGCTCTGAAAGTATTCGATGCAGTACCCGCTGGAGGAAGCCGCGGAAGAGGACGACCTCCACTCCGGTGGAAAGACCAAGTGCAAAGTGACCTGGCTTCACTTGGTGTTTCCAGTTGGCGCCAAAAAGCAAAAAGGAGGAATGAGTGGCGCGCTCTGGTGGATTCGGCTATAATCGCTTAAAGCGGTTCCTACGCCAAATATATATATACATATATATAGGTATTGTAAATAGTGCGTTTGTTCTAAATTTTAAATTTTATATAAATATTAAAACAAAGGTAAATACCAAGCGTTTTCTTTTGGGTTTTGTTATCCTACTGATACCACTTCTATGTTCCGTATTGAGGAGTTTATAAAAACAAGCATAGGTAGTATGTTGCCTACATTTAGGATCTCCAACAATAGGCGTGTTTTATTTGACCAGCAAATTAAGCTATTAGCTTATTTGGTATGGAAGACTTAGCCAACATAATTATGTTGGCTTGGAATAAGCTATCATAGCTTGTATATTGAACTAGAGGCATTGCCAGTTCATCGTTTTTTTTCATTCACAATAGTTGGGTTTTTATCGAACTTTAACTTTTTTTATTTAGACCATCCCGGATCTAATAATGAATTGTAGATTCCTTAAAAGCTCAGAATATTATAGAAAAGCGGTAAACAAAAGGAAATTTGATTTATAAATTCAACTTTTTTTTTTCAAATAAATTACATTTCACCTGAGAGTTCGGGCAAGCATTGCCAACACAATTCATTTTTAAGCGAAGATATGAAATAAGCTAAATGCGTTTTATTTGTCCACGATTTAGCTATTAGCTTCTGGTGGTCAAATAAAACACGCCTAATGTTAAATGAATTCAAATTGAAAAATAATTAAAGAAGAAATATTGAATAATTTTGTGGAGATTTTAAACAATTATTTCATAAATAAAATACATTTTCGGTGCAAATCTTTTATCTCTTTTACGACGCTGTTTCATATTAAGGACTTTTATAAATTTAGAAATTTTATAAAAATGCGTCTCCATTTCCTCAAAATCCCCTAATATTAAATCCTGTTTAAATCTTTCATATACATATTCCCGAAATTCATTGTTTCTGCTTATCAGCGTAACAACCAGTCACCACTAAATTTAAGCGCACACAAATAACCCCCGCCATTCATTACCAAAACAATAGAACAACGCCAAAGTGTCCAATTATTGGATTATATATAACACCACTGATTGTGGCCATTAAACTTTAAATATATAACTTAAATTGCAACTATAAATTTACGATTTACGAGCCAAAATGGACAGGGGACAAAACCTGCGCGCTGCCTGGGAACTGCTGCAACCCAGCTGCCACTGCCGCTGCCGCTGGAATCTAAGTAGACTATCGTGCTTTAAAAGTTTACCCACAACAAATGCCGGTAATGTGATGCGTTTAGCGCTACAAAAGATGCCGACAAACAGAAAACAAAAGCAAAAACAAAAACAAAATAAATATAAACAGTGAGAGAGCGCAAGTGTGTGGGTGCGTGTGTGTGTACAGTGGCGAGTAGAGCAAAATAAAATCACTTAACTAAACGCGCGCGGGAAAAGTTTTAAATTATGCACCACAGAATGCCATTTGCCAATGGTTGGCCAAGCGGCAAAGTGGTCTAACGATGCGCTGATACGGCAGCAGAGACGCCCGGCACACTTGGTTGCAAGCAGCAGCAGCAGCGGTAAGTATGGTCATTTAAGGGGTGGCTTTGTCACTTGGTCGCTGGATCAGTTGGTTGGTTAACTCATTGTTTGTTTAGTTGTTTGGTCGATTGTTTGGTTTGGTGGGTCGGTCGGTTGGCCGCATGACTAGCGCTGACTAACTATAAGTTGTACGACTATTTCTACTCGCGTTTAGTTACATATTTGAATTGTACTTACTTCACAGAATTTAGCGCCATAACGCGGTGGGGGTGAGTCACAAAATCGATAACGATTACGCGTGCCACCCAGACAATTCGTCGAGCATGGTGTCCATTCGCTCCACGGTCCCCAGCCACCAGTGTCGGAGTCTGTCATAAAGCGATCAAGCGGTTGTGGCATTATAGCATTAAGCGTTGGGCAGACGCATAGCGGTAAAAACGATTCAGCCATGCAATGTGATTAGAAACGTGACGAAGAAGATGACAGCAGCACAGTAGGCGGCAGCAAAACAAGCGTAACGGGTTGGTTGACAATGTGATGTGTTGGCAGCAGCGTAGCAGTAAATAAAAAAGAGTAGAAGAAAAATGTTTGCATTATTAATGTTAAATACGATATATGCGGTACACATTTTTATTATCATTATTTGTTATTGCTATCGATATGCGCTGAATGGGGCAGAGGAACGCACGAAAAAATGCTGCTGTAGCATGAACGGTGCAACAATCTAACAAGTGCGATTAATGGGACACATCAGAGCAGTCAAGTAGGGTTAGTTATGTGAATACCGAAATTTTATATCTTAAATGTAACAGTTATACCGAAATCCCGAAAATTTTCGGAGTTCATTTTTCACTTAATTTTTTTTATTAATTTTCGGGATTTCTTTTCTCTGTTTCTCATTGGATTCTGAGAACAACACCAACCATGGCTCTAAATGCCATTTCAAACGTTGTACCTGTGGATGTAGTAGCTTTGGTGCATATTGGCAAAGGTCGCTGTTACCCTCATTGAGGCTGGGTACATGAAGGGTCCGAAAGACGGTCACTCTGAAATCCTCTGTCACTTAGCGTGAATGCCTGACGTAGACCACTGCAACGCGGTGCCATCCCCCAGCGGTTTCTTCACTGCGCACATACCTTCAAAGGCTATGTTGGAGGGGAGAAGCCAATGGAGAAGAGGCGCAGTGAACTTTTTCACGGATGGCTCGAAGCTCAGGGGAAGGTAGGCGGTGGAGTCTTCTGTCGAAAGCTCTCAATTTACTTCAGTTTCGGCTGCCGGACCATTGCAGCGTCTTTCAGGCAGAGGTGGCAACCATTAAGGTAGCATCCTTCAAAGAGGTGTGTATTCACTCCGATAGCAGAGCGGCAATACTGTCCTTGAAGTCGATGACAGTACGCTCTAAGCTAGTGAGAGAGTGTATAACATCGTTATCAGTAGCTTCGAACTACTTTGTAATCCGACTTGTATGGGTATCCGGCCACCGCGGAATCGCTGGAAACTGCAAAGTGGATCAGCTTGTTCCCGCCGGAGTGGAAACATGTGGGTGGTCCGTGGTCCACCTGTGTTAGAGCGCTGGATTCACCGACTTCAAGAGAGCTCGCCAAACACTGGAGAACAACCAGCACCTCTGCAGTAGCGAGGTCTTTCTGGCCTGGCTCATCACTCGACAATCATTGGTGTGGTGGCTTGGAATCACGTCAGACGCTAGTTGCACTTCCTCTTTCAATGTCCAGCATTCGCCAGACTTAGGTTGAAGCACCACGGTAGGCACATCTACGGCGAACCCAGTGAAGTGACTGCACGCGACATTCGCCGACTTAAGGAATTTATAATAGTGTCCCTTTGTCGTATCATACGGGTCTTAGATATCCGTCAGGAGTAATCGTGTATCACAAAAGACATTGAATCTATCTAAGTGCGAATATCTGCAGTTGCGAAGATCTATCCCTCAACCTAACTTAAGCTATTAAAATTCGGGATCCCGAAAATTCAATCGCGATGCTTTAGAATGCGAGTAAATTATACGGAATTGCCTGACAACCCCCGCACATGCCGCAATGCGCTTGTAATATGACGGCTATCTAAATATGTAGACAAGTGTGGCAGACCAAGAGTAACGACGGGCCATAATGTGGCAGACAAGTAAACTGGGGAAAATAATGTATTGTTGTATTGATGGCGCTGCGTTGATGTTGGCAGCTTTACATCATTTAACAATAGAGTGCATATAATGCAAAAGCAACAACAAGAACGCCAACAAATCTTAACAATATCATCAACCCTCGAGGCCAACATAATCAAATGCGTTACATGCGAACAAATATGAATGAAAGCACTCGAATGAGTGATTACATACATACATACAATGCATATATGTGTTGTTAGATACCGTTATTTCAATGTATATGTGTGTAGACTTTCCATTATCCGCTGACGTTGACGTTGTCAATTTGCCTCCAAGGGCTTATACGCGTATTTGTGCGCTTGCCCTGCATTCGCGAACTGTCAACTGGATAGCAATAATAATATGTGCCCACACACACACACACACATGCATACAACAGTATTTGCAAGCAATTTTCATTGTTTGACTCTGTCCATAATGACCTAAATTCGTTGCCATTTACATGGACGTCTCATCACATCTGCGTATGTAGGTATCTCTGTGTGTGTGAGAGGGTTTGTTGCAAAAACAAATAAGCAACATTGTTGCAAATACTCAACGCTTTTAGTCAACGAACTGACAACAAGCGCACAAGTAGGTGCATAGTGATTAGGAACGCGAATGCATCTGAGTCATGTATGAGTATGTGTATATTTGCTTATGTCACGAGTACTCAATGGGTTATTCACTAGCTAATAATATTGTAATCTAATGTCACACAGTTAGTAGCGCATGTGTGTAGGTGACAGCGCATATGACATGCATGCATGTACTTCTAATCACTTTACAAATATGCTGCATAGTGTATGCAATCTGATATGGTTATATCAGATATGACATATTTCGAGTCTCGATATTGCGCTCTCATCGCGCTTAGTGTGCAGCAGCGCACGCTATTTTTAGTGCATACAGCTATTAGAGGTTAGTGAATGCAACACGGATTATGTTGCAAACAAAGGATGTTTGCTGAATACTTGTCAGAACTGGGTAACAACTAGATGATGATGAGTATTTAAAATATTTTTGGCAAATTATGTCGTGTCAGAAAGCTGCTTAAAGAATACAATAAATATTTGAAAAGAGCACTTGACTTATATGAATATTTTAGAAAAAAATCTCAATAACATTATATTATAGAGAGTCTCCAAAAACCAGAAGAGGTACAATAACACTTGGAGTGTTCAGAATCATAAATTACATTGATTTAGAAGTTGTTAGCGAACTCTAGTATATTTGTATCACCAAAGGCAACTTCATAATGAACAACGAACGGAAGGTCGGTATACAAAAACATCATTGAATAATTCTATGAAAATACATAGATCAATCAGGGGTTATCGCAACAAAGTAGTTGCTCTCCGAAATCCAGAAGAGTTACAACTAATACTTGGAAGGTTCAGCATCATCAATTACAATGATTAAGAAGTGTTTAGCGGTCCCAGGTTTTTTCGTATCAATAAAGGCAACTTCATAATGTACAACGAAGGAAAGGTTGTTTTATAAAAAAATTATCGAACAGTTTTATGCAAATACATAGATCAATCAGAATGTAATCATCTCAACAATACGATTGCATTATTGAAAAAAAAAACATCGAAATCATTACATTCTACGTTAGAGAGTCTCCGAAATCCAGAAGAGTTACAATTTACACTTGGAGAGTTAAACGTCATCAATTAGAATGACTAAGAAGTGTTTACTGACTTTTAGTTGGTTCGTATCACCAAAAGCAACTTCAAAATGAACAAAGAAGGAAAGGTTGTTTAAACCATTACCTTTTACGTTAGATTGTCTACGAAATCCAGAAGAGTTACAACTAACACTTGGTAGGTTGAGCATCACTAATAACAATTATTAAGAACCCCAAAAGCAACTTTATATTGAAAAAAATAAGGAAAGCTTGAAATAAAAAAGTATTCGAAAATTTTTTTGAATATTGATATCTTGTTTATATTCTACCTTAGAGAGTCTCCGAAATCCAGAAGAGTCACAATTAACTCTTGAAGGGTTTAGTATTATCAATTTGTATGATTAAGATATATTTACCAACTTTTAGTTTGTTCGTAACAGCAATAGCAACTTCGTAATGAACAACGAAGTAAAGTCGTTATCGAAAAAAAAAAATCATGGAAATTATTTTATTTTATGGAGTAAGAATCAGGATAATTGTCTCAATAATCAATAATGTGATTGCAAAGCCTCTTGAATAATGCCTAAAAATTAAGATTCGTTGAATAACAACGGAATTGAACTAGAACATTACTAAAAATGACCACAAAAAATCTCAAAAACAGTATCGACCATTTCTAACCAAACGAAATGTTCTTACATTTTAGAACTGTTATCAAAACGTACATCCTTCAAACCACATTGATAATAAGGTGAGCTCTCCAGAAAACAAACATATAGACTTGCTATGGATCCAACAATCTATTCTTAGAGACCACTTTTTGACTATAATCTACAGTTTAGGATAAACAGATATTTGGACTATTCTAGATTCCCTTGTTTCCAAGAAATGCCATAAATTATATGGGAAATGGTTTCTTGTCTCGACAAAAAATCTTTAAATTTATGAAAAATATCCCTTTTCTAAATCTATAAATCTTTTATATTTTTATAAGCCTAATTTTCAAGATTCGGTAACAAATCTGCAGAATTGTGTCTAATCTCATAATGTATCGCTTCTTATAAAAACCATCCGTAATTAGATTGTATGAATTTTAAAATTAGAATCCACAAGTTTAAGAGTAGATGAAAAACTAAGCGTCCTCAACTTTAGATCCCTACAGTCGGACTAGTAGTTAAAGTAATATCGTTCGTAAAACCCACGGATCTAAGGGAGACAAATGAATTTTACTTTGGTGAAAGTAAGTGACTTCCCACTGACACTTTCCAATAACAACAAAAGGATAAATATCAGTCTGATTTTTATGTATTGTCACGGATTTTCTAAACACTTTTATTAGAAAACCCTCACCATCCGTATCATTCCGTCCAAGTTTATATATTTTTATAATGTTTAAGAAGCTGCTATAGATAGTATATCTAAATACTACTCACCACTAACTGGCAATGTGGGCACACAATCCATACGCACATCCGCGACAGCACCCGAGATCGCTTGACTCACATAGACGAAGCAGTACTCCACGTACTTCTCGGTGAACAAGTCACAGCTGAAGTAGAGCGAATGATGACTCTTCACCACACGCTGCTCGGCAACATAGTGCAGCGTAGTGGGCGGTTTCAGTGATGCCACATCAGCGCGCAGCTTAGCGAAAACGCGCACACGATCACCCTGCTCAAGTATACAAGCTGGATACTCGTACAACACACCGATGCCCGTGTGAGGATCGCAAGGGAAGATGCTGCGCGCATAAACATTAAACACAAATTTATCGCTCCAATCGACGCTGAGGAAGCGACGTGTGATGGGCACATTCGACGCTAGCACCATCGGACGCAACTGCACGGCATAATTGCCGGCCAAACCGAAGAGTTCGCAACCCAGTTGCACGACCTTATGCTTCGGATAACCGCGTACTTGCTCCATATACAGAATGCTCGATTTGCTAACATTCTGTGGTGACACATCGCTGCAGCTGCGTTGCTTGCCGCAATAGATGAGCTCCAACCAAAATTGCGGTAAATCCAGCGAGTTGCTCTCGTGCCAAGCGCGCTCACAATTCACTTCGGGGAAGCGCAACACCACCTCCACCGGTTGATCGGGATAGGTGCGCAAGCGTGTCGGCGTCACTTGCATATCGGCGCTCGGCCATCGCACATCGAGCGTCTGACGCAGGCGCTCATCGATGACCGGCATCAGTGTTGTGGTGGTCATGGTGGGCAATGGTTCATGAGTGTGGCTGCCATTCAATGCTGCTACAGGCGCGGTGGTCTTCAAATTGGTTACGACCTGCATTTCATACAGACCGCCGCGTGTAAACGTCTGACAGGGCACCGAGATTTGTGTGACATTATGGCGCGGATCGGGGAAGACCGGTATGTTCTGCACGACTTCTTTGCGGCGACGTTGCAACACTTTCGTTGGCGGCGGCATTGACTGATTGTGGGTGTCATTGTACGCTGTCGGCGTTGTCACTTCCGCACTCGAACTGCTCGTTAAGCTGCTATTGAACTGTGCATGCTGCATATGCGACGTATCATTACCAGACGAGGACGGCGACGCATCCATTGCATCCAAAAAATCATCAATGATTTTACTAATTACCAAAGTGCTTGTAATGGTATTCTCCACAACGCCCACACCAACGCCACTGGCGTCCACTTGACGGTAGCCCAACCCATCTAATGGATGTGTTGTGCGTGATGTCGTCGTTGTTGTCATTGTAGCTGTTGACGCCGTATTTGCTGTTGTTGTCGAGCTCCGCACGTTTGCTTCATCAGCCGCCACTTCAGTCCAGCCATCTTTAACCCCAACTCCTGCGCCTGCCACGCCCACCACAACACCATTGCCGGCTGCAGCCACATCTTCACCGCTGAATTGTATCTGTACGTGTAGATCACCGCTTAGGGCAGTGAATGAGCTCGGGGACATGAGACGACCCTTTCGTATGGCGAGCACGTGACCTTTTGTTGGCGACGACAATGCAGACAATGCAAAATATTCCCGGCCACCAGATAAAGGTAATGACGGCGGCATACGGCAATGAAGCGCAGCATGAAAAGAGAAAAAGAAAAAGAGACAACAGATGAACAATAACAATAGCAACAACAATACAACAAGGAAGGAAAAAGAAAAGCAGAGAAGCGAGCTCACAGATAAAATGGTGTCGTAGAATATGAAAAAGATTTAATGCAAATGCTGTGGGCGAAATGTGAAAAGGAAAAGCTGGCAAAAATTATAAATTGTCGTAATTTATTTGCCTTTACTTTTACACGCTCGTTTGTTTATTTGTATTGCTCTTCATTTCTGTTTTTTTCTTCTTATTCATTTGGACGGCTTTTATTGCGCTGCTGCGGTCCGTTATTTCTTCTGTTTTTACATTGGATGCTGCGCGATTTTTCTATTGTTTGTGTGTCAAATGGCGCGCTACCAAGGTACCTTGCCATATATACCCTCTATATAAACCTCATATATATCCGTGTGTTTCGTGTTGCATTTGTCATCGGTAGATTTTATGAATACACGAGCACGTAGCGCGTTGTTATGAGTAATTGTAGTTGGCTTACAGGGTGTTGAGCGCAATTTCAAACGTATTCCGTGCTATATAAGTATAGGTATTAAGCATAAGTGTGCCAACGCGTACTCTGCTCTACACCAGGTAGTAGCCAGTAAGCTCTTGCTGAGTGATGCGACGTGACTGGCATTATTTCACTGACTCAATGTTTGTTGTTGTTGTAAAATTTTATTAAGTATCTCTGCTACTTTATGAAATAATAAATCAAAATTTATTGTAATACAATTTTCTTGAAATGTTTTAAGTGTGTCTTAACGTAATTTGTCCGTGGCCTCTTATAGCTAATATTTATTTTAAGTTGTGCCATGCTTGAGCTGGGATTAGGTTTTAATATAGCTGGGGATAATAAATTATGAAAAGTAACACGTGCCCTTTGCGACATTTGGACAATTTATTAAATTAATCTAGCGCAGTGTTTGAGGCAGAGGAGAAACTTAACGGTGTAATATGTAGTCTTGATAAGAAATATCTACTCCTAGAGAAGAATTAGTGCTACTTTAACCCTTCGCTGCTTCGAGTAAATAAAGTATGAGGAACTGTGGCAAGTAGAGTTTAAGAGAACCGACATTGAAACTATGCTTTCAGAGTTTAAAGTGATCCGTCGTAAGGTAATTCGTATCGGTGATAACTCATAAGATATTTGGCCATTCGGTATTTTTCTCAAAATAACGCACTCTCGGTCTCTTAGACCTATAAGAGTTGATACTACTATTACCCACTCTTGACTGAGGGTATTAAAAAACTGCAACATAGCAATAGGCGGAATCGGACCACTCCCACGCCCACAAAATGGCGATAACCAAAAACTTATAAAGAGCTACGTATAACTAAGCCACAAATAAAGCTGAGAAAGTAAATTTTGATACAAAGGATCGCACCGGGATGTATTTTTTTTTTGAGAAAGTGGGCAGGACCACGCCCCTACTAAGTTTTTTGTACATACCTCGTAAACTACTAAAGTTATATCAACGAAACTCTCAGGAGTCGTTTTCTTCAGGCACTTCCTTATATAGTCTAAAAATGAAGGAAATTGGGTAATAACTAAGTCTACCACCCATACAAAGGTCATTTTGAAAACTACTAAAAATAAATTTCATGGGCTACACTCAAATTTGTAAACAAAATCGGAGTGGCTCTGCCCATTTTTGGATCAAAAACCATATTTCAGAAACTACTCGACAAATTTTAACGAAATTTGGTTCGAACCATCTCCTTGGCATTCCAATGCTATAGTTTTAAAATGGAAACGGCGGAATCAATACACAACTAACTCTCTCATATATCACCATTTTGAAGTCCAATGATTCGTTGACTTTATAATATATATGTATGTAAGTTAAGCGCCAGTTTCTAGTGTGGCATAATCCGTATAAAAATCACCGAAATCGGACTAAAACTTTTCAAGGTTCCTGATATCGAATATGAGGACCGTAGTTTGCGGTTTTTTTTAATTCTATTGAAAATTACTTCTAAATGTGTGCCTCTGTGCCAAAAAGGCGCAAAATTAGGCTACTATTTCCTCTAACCCCATATACCTCATATACGATTTTCAGACTTTAAAGTTTTGACCGAATAAACCATTTTTGGTTACAGTGAGCAAAAACTAATTTTCGAACAAGAGAACACTCGGTTATCCAAAAGTAGATCTGTCGTGATAAAGCTTAGAGAAAATATGGTATTTGAAGACGGCAAATAAAAAAGGTTCCTCGACCAGCTGAAGAACTGTATTCTTATGAGATAATAATCTGAAACATTTTTTTTCCTTCTCGAAAATGGTAGCTTCCTAAAGCTTCCCAAAATAAAAAGTAGATCTGACGTGTTACAGTTTAGAGAAATAAAGTTTTTGAATACGGCAAAAAAAGCTCTCGAAGATGAAAGTTTCATAAAGGTTTCCAAAATAAGAAGTTACACCAATATATATAAATAGGTCTTTAAGATTAGGTATTGTTTGTATATATAACTGTCTGATTCCAGATGAGTTTGTCGGGTAATTACCCTGTTTCCCAAGATAGATATGGAAAAAAAAACTTGAGGTCATAATTAGTCTATAATTATAATGATCGGGAATAATTTTTCTGGGTATTGGACCGAGTAATATTTGAGTAATAAGAAAAAAATATATATTCACCGATTTTTAAAGTTAACCTAAAAAATCGAAATATTTGGATTTGAAGTTCGAAAAAGATTTTTTTTTTAATAATTAATATTATTAATTACAGGAAATAGCTCCAAAAAATCCAAAATATGGCAAAAATCTACATTTTCCATCTTAATTCAATGGATTATACAACTTTTCGTTCAAGCTTATATGACAAATGCAATCAATCTCTCGGACAAAAATTATTTGGTCCTACATATACCCAGTCGAGTGTAGTATAGTGTTATTTTACAAGGCGATATAAAGGACTTGGGCATTATCTGTTATTTCAATTCAAAAATTACGCAGGAACTGTAATATATTTTTGAAATTGAAAATTTTATAAAACCAATGGAGTTGAAGTTCCCATACCAAACTTTCCATAGTCGACGTCTTGACGAAAAAAAAATTTACGCTATCAATATGTTTAAGCAAATAACTGTATTATTCATCAACAGCATTATGTCACAGCTTATATTCGAAAATTCGAAAATTTTGTGCAGCAACAGTTGATAAATATCTCAACAAGCTCACATATCGAAGTAAGTAATCCCAAAAGTTACGCTTTATGTGTGAGCTTAGAAACTTTTCAACTTCAATTAAGTTAAGAGCGACAGCTAAAAAGCTGCATAAATAAACACGCTTAAGTTTGGGTACTCATAAGTGCAGCTACAATGAATAATGGGTGATTAAATTGGAAGACACAGTAGGTTTATATCAGAGCTAGAGGAGATCCATGATACATTTTTAGTATAAAGTGTAGTACATAGTCTACAATTAATCTCCCACATCTACAATTATATTTTCACACCTACAAATTAAAACTGTAAAATAGAAGTTTACTAAGTTCCTCCTTGAAACTTATTCCTTGTACATAAATAATTATACGAAAATTCTTCATTGTTGGTTCAACAAATAAACTTCTACTACAACTACATTTAAAAGCAATAAATTATGTAGCCTACTTTTAGGCGCTCTAACCATTTAGATACACATATATACATATACATATTTGTACATTCAAAAAACATTTAGGCCAACTAACTAAAACTACACTCAACCACCTAAGGCACCCTTTAACAGGCCAACTGTCATAACAAAACACAGCAGTGACAAGCTTTTAATTATGCCTTTATGAAAAACACCAACAAATTACAGACAAGTAAAAATATAAACACCGCAAAATTTATGAGTGTGCTATATAACATATTTATGTTAAACATACACTCAAACTTATAAATGTGTATGTACATATGTGTGTGTATTTGCACACTCCCATTACTCGCTAGGTAATGATTGCAATTGTGATTGCCCAAAAATGCATGGCAAGATGGTAAAACAACAGACGTGAATGTATGTAATACACATTTATTTGCTTGACATATTTGCCTGGAGGTCGGTTTGCATATGTACAGCTACGGGCCTTGAAATGGGTATACTTTGTTTTATCATAATTTTTTGAATCTAAAATTATGGAAAATCGCTGGGAAAACTATATGCAGGCATGAAAATACAGTAGAACAAATGAAGAGATATCAAATTCAAGTGGAAAAGAGCATATTAGTGATTTGAGGTTTTCATAATATAAGTAGTATTAACTGCACAAATTCTAATATTCTTATATGGTTTTTTCAATGTTTTAGCCGATTGACAGCAAAGGACGCCATATCTTTCCGCTCTTTTGACATTTCTCTTCAGTTTGCCATTTCATCATGGAAAGATTACGAGTCGAAATTATTAAAATTTACTACCGAAATTCGAAGTCAATGGCCTCAACTTTAAAGCGCGATGCCTAACTTATGGTCCTCAAAATCTTCCTGTCAGATCAACAATTGAGCGTCTAGTGGAAAAATTTGAGTGGGGCCAGCGGTGTCATTGGGCCATACTTCTTTCGTGATGATCAAGACCGGCACGTGACTGTGTATGGGAATCGCTACCACACAATGATAACTGAATATTTTTGGCCCGAATAGGATGATATGGACTTGGACAATTGGACAACAGGACGGCGCCGCAAGACACACAGCGAATGTCACAATCGATTTATTGGTGAACGTGTTATCTCACGAAATGGCCCAGCAATTGACCACCTCAGTCGTGCGATTTGACGCCTTCAGAATATTTCCTGTGGGGCTAAGTCTAGTCTATAGTCTAAACCAACAAGCCAGCGACGATTGATGAACTTCGTACGAATAACGAATGTGAAATTGCAGCAGTATCGGCCGATTTATGCTTGAAAACTGTCGAAAATTAGGTTCCAGGTCTGGACTTCAGCAAATGAAATTGACCGGGATAGTATGTGGAGACTGGTGTCAGAAGTTAAAATATATCTTTATTAATCTTTCAGTTATATTTAGATAAATCAAATAAACTCAAATAAATCTGTAGGAAGTACGTCGGTGTAGTTTAAGCTTGTGAGATTTGTAAAAAAGTTGCCTGCGTTATACCAGTAGTCTGAATTTCCGAATGTTTATCTGCCTATCCTGGCTTCGTCTACTTTCAAATTACTCTTTTTGAAGATAAAGTATTTCTCTGTACCGAAATTGTTATAAGTATGAATTCTCGAGTAATAAGAAGGGATGCCATCTCTTCAATATGGCATTTCTAGCATTGCTAGTAAGTACCTCTTCATACGCAAAGACTTTTATTGAAGCAACAAGCAGTTTGTTGGCGAGGTTGTGGTGAGGAAGGACCAAGGGCCCTGTGATCCTGTTCTTAACGTCCTAAATAAGAGTAAAGATTAGCCAATGAATAATTGTAGCGAATTTGGCAAGTTATATGAGCGGAAATGCATGCAAATAAGCCGAATCGGGTCGTCTCGCTGAAGGAAATGGGCAACTCTGAAAGAGAAGTTGCCGATAATGAGCAACAAAAGTTTCCGTATATGAACTCGAGGTATAGAAATTTAGCTAGTTTTAAATAATACCGTTATAATAGAGTCACCTTACTATATATTAACTTCCGACCCTTCACTTATAATACCTTTCCTTGGTGAGTCAAATTAAGTGATCTACCTAAACATCAAGATCTCCCTCACTTTGTTAAGTGGTTACATGGGTTTTGTCGGGTAAAAAAGCCTATTTTCAATATTCTTTTTTCTATGTAAAAAAAATATTTACTTAATTCAAACTATTTTCTGTCTTATAGATACATATTTATAGAATAATATCTGAAATATCCATTCCTTCATTGTGACGTCATTTCCAGAGACCCCTCGGAAAAGGTGTGTCCGCTCAAAATGAAAAAACCAAAAATATGTGTTTTAGTTAATACCATAAACTCGTGCTTGAACGAAGGAAGGACAATATTGGCAGACATTTTTCAAAAAAAAAAAATAAAAAAAAAAATTTCGGTCAAATTTGCTTAACACTTTGTATTTTTTTTGTGTGGAATAGTTGTAATTGAAAAAAATCCTTCGTTCAAACACGAGTAAATCGCATATCGAACATCTGTGCAAAATTTCAGCAGTAGTTCGGTTGAGTAGTTTTCGAGAACATTTAGCAACCGAGTTTGAAAACACGGTACTGAGAAAAACGTGTTTAAAGTTTTGAGTAACAACAGTACTTGACTTAGAGCGCACACCTTCCAAAGGCTGTATCTCCGAAACTATTATTCGGATCAACTTGAAATAATATTTTTGAGATTTTGTAGAAATTAATAAAACAAAAAACACAAAAAATGATATTTTGAACCCACGAAACCCATGTAACCCCTTAATGTCTTTTTAACTTTTACTCAAAGTATGTCTTGTACGATCGTACAAGTTATTCAGAACATCTACTATATACGAAACTACAAAAGTATAAATTATCTATGACATTTCAAAATCTTCAAATAAAAAATGTAGCAAAAAAAAATCCAAGTGTACCTATCACAATGCCCACCACCGTTGTATTGCATACAAGCAAAATACATTAACCGATATGTGCGACATTATATGTGTTTTGCCATCACTCAACGCATCACTCAATTTACTTATGTTTTCTTTAACTTACGAGCTGCATTTTCAACACACAAGCACACACGCAACAACACGAGCACATACGCCTCTATGAATGTATATATATGTATGTCTGTTTGTATGTATGTGTGTGTGTAAGTGTATAAATGGCAGCATGTGTATTATTTTATTATTACGCTCAAGTGCTGTCATTACGTGTGTTATTATTATACGAGTATATGCAATGGTATTGTTGTTGTTGTTGTTGTTGAATGATGCTTTTGTTATTATTACTGCTTTTATTGCTGTTATTTTTGTATTGTGCATTTTTTTCCCTTTTCATTTACTTTTTTTTCTTTTATGCAGTCGGAGCATTGTGTTTTATTTCTCTTTTATATTCCACTGTATGTATGTATGTATGTGTGTGTGCATGGAAATATATATGTATGTAGTATGACATTTGTTGTTGTACTCACTTGTGCGGCATAATAGCAAAATTATTGTTGATATTATAATTTTCCACTTGATTCCAGCACGAAGACAGCGTGTGCCACAGCCACTGTCGCTGCCACACATTGACTGCTGCCATTGCCTTTTGTCACGCGCTTTCCCTCGTTGATGCTGTTTCTGTTTCTGTTCCTGCTGTTGTTGTTGTTGCTGCTGCTGCTGCCGGTTCATCGTTTCGTGCACGAGTGTATTGTTGTTGTTGTGTGCTGCTGATACTTTTTTCGGGTTTCGTTGCGCTGGCACATCTTCCACCGCGCAGTCATTGGCATTAAACTGTTTGAACTCTTCTTGTTGTTGTTGTTGTTGCTGTTGTTGTTGTTTTTTGTTGTCTCTACTGTCATCACATTGCTCATCCGTGCATTCGTGCGACTGCTGCTGCTGATGCGTCTCAACGGCCTTCGTGCACATTATCCTTCGCTGCTCCTTTGACGCTACTGCTGCTGTTGTTGTTGTTGTTGCTGCTGTTGAAGCTCTAATATTGCACAAATTGTTTGTTGTGCGTGTTTTTGTTGTTGTTATTGCTGGAAAAGCGCTCGTTGTCTGTTTGTCTCTCGTCTGCCACCAAGCTGCCGTCGTCGACTTCATTGCAACGCTTATTTTGCTTGTTGCGTAAGCCACCAGCCTGACTTGTTGTTGCTGTGTTGCTACTTACTGCGCTTCTTCTTCTTCTGCTTCTACTACAGCAATTGCTTCTTCTATTCTTCGGCAACAAGCCTGCAACTGCTTTGGCTATTTAATACTTTGATCTTTGCCGTCTTTGCTCATCTTGCCGCACGGCTTTACTAGCCAACATTGTTGTTAGTTTTAGTGTAGTTGTTGTAGTTTCTGTGAATTGTTGTTGTTGTTGTTTTACTGCTGTTGTTGTTGCTTTACTGCTGTTGCTGTTGCTAGCACATTTAGTATTATGCTGGCTTGTAACGGCTGTTGCTGCAGCTGGTCCACCAGATCGTGTCTTGTTATTACAGCCTCAATGTTTGCTTTGATTATTTGATTTTGGTGCCGCTACAACTACTACAACAACAACAATTGCAACTAGTATCTCGCTAACGCCAACTAAAATTGAGTTTGTGCTGTGCCACCACAAAAATTTCAACTACTGTTGCTTGCTTGCTGGCGCGGCCACGTTTGTTGGGCAAACTTTCCACCCACAAAGCCGCCGCTTTCGTCCCACTCTCTTGCTCCCTCTTTCGGTTGCTCTCTTCACCAATCTTCTCCTTCTTCCTTCTTCCTTCAGCTGCTGCTGTTGCTTGTATTTTATCACTTCTTTTGATTGTGTTGACTTTTTATTTCTTTCTTTTTTTTGGTTGTTCGCTTGTTCGCAATTGTGTTGGCGGCGCCTTCGTTGTGTCGTCGTATCGTCTCCTGCCCTGATTTGCTAATGCCACAAACTTTCAATCCACGAAATCAACAAATCAACAGAAATTCGTAAATAACCAAAAATCTCTTTGCAGCTTCAACTTTTGTCGAAAGTTGCCTCCACGTCACTTCCTCTCTCCAGAACTCACTAGCTCGTTCGTCAGTGTTGTTTCGCTGCAAGTATAATATTGATAGAAAGAAAGAAAGAAAGCAAACAAGTAAGTAAGTAAGTATGTAAACGCATAAATATCAAATGGGTAAGCTTATAAGTTGATTTGTAATTTATTAGCGAAAATAAGTAGATTTCTTGTCGGCTAAGTGTTCTGATTTCTTTTTTTTATACTCTCTTTTCTTTCTTCAATCGTGTCCCTTGCAATGCAATAATAGAGGACAATAGAAATGATTGAATAAAAATAGAGATATGTATTTACAGTCAATATACATAGCTCAAAGTAAGCACATATAATAAATATATACAAAGCATACGAATTGTTTGGAAAAAAATTGCTTGAATTCTCAGAATGACTGCTACCAAGTGTACTCGTATTGATGTCGCTGCCATTGAGAGAATTTAAAGAATTTTAATTGAGCACCGAGTGCTCTTTTAATAGCGTCTCGCTGTCGTCTTTGCCCATCAAACTAGTGGACGCAGACATAATAGCCTCTTGTGTAGAAAGAAAATAATGTAAGTACCAGAAATTTTGAAATTTTTCATTACCAAAGTATTCGGACTTGTGGTATGCTGAAGAGCTTAATGGTTACCCGTTTTTTAAAGTAGCTTAACAGTGTGAGTAATAGACTATTTTGGTTATAAAAAGTAGACAATGGTAAATTAGAGTTCAATTTTCACACTGTAGTTAAGTATATAGCCTGATAAAGCACCTACTAGAAATGTGACTCAACAATCAACAGGCAAACCGTTAGTTTTCATAGCAATCCAGCTTAATCTCACAAAAAAATACGGTGATAGGACATTTTTAATCTCTTAAAAAAAATGTCTACAGTCCAGATAAGCAAGCAGCACGTTCTGCTATTAGAATTAAGGAGCTAGGGAATAGGAACCGGAAGAACTATGGAAAGAACCTGACCAACTCAAAGCAAATGATAACAAATCTGACTACATTCTCCGAAAGTTGGATTTCAATAGTTACTTCTCCAGGTGAGGATACTATCTAGACGGCAATGGATGACTAAGGGAGCAGGATACCATCTAAGCCCAAAACAACGAGTTCAAAATGGACTGCGAAGTAGGCATGGTGGTCTGATGATCTTGACCTCTCCCATCTCTCTATCCGTCTACCAAATTCAAACTAGCATCTTCCAAGTGGAAGTACTGGGCACAGAGAAGGCCTATGAAGCTCTATTGAATAACTACGAGACGATACATAAAGCAACTAAATACACATATAGCCAGACGGCCTGACCCTGTCGTCGTCAAAGACTAATTCCAGCGCAGTCTCAAAGCAGGCATTGAGCTCACGGGAAGACAAACTTCAAGTAGACTTAATCTGGGTTCCCTCCCGGTAAAGAAACAGCAGACGAGTTGGCAAAGACAGGATCCTCCCTAGACGAATTCGAGGCAGAGTTAATATCATGTCCGCTAGTATCGATCAAGAGGGAGCTCAATACATAATTTAAACAATTCGGTGAGGACAGATGGAAATATACAAACAAATGCAAAATAACTAAACAGATATAGCAAGGCAAGAACTAGAGACTCATTAAATAGATACAGGAAAAGTAATTCCAGCCTTTCACCTACTATTACGAGGCATTGACCATTTGGAGAACTTGCGTTGAAGATGAGTACGCTCTACTACAACATTTGCCACTACTGCGAACTATAAGGGAATAGGTAACAATTTTCCATTTACTCTGTCAATGCCCAGCCCTATCGCAGATTCGACACAGCACACTTGGAATCCATCAGATATCAAACCTTCAATAGATGTCTACCAAAAGCATATAGGATATAAGTAGCTTCATGGAAAGCACAAAATGGTTTGAAAGGAATAATGAAACGAGATAGCAGTAATATAAAGGTCTACGATGAGTGCATAAAAAAAGAGCACCTAGTGCTAATTGACCCCCCAAAAAATATGCACTCCTACCCACCTACATATCTACCAGATAATAAACTGACGCCTTTTGAAAGATCCCAGAACAGCGAGTCAATCCCCATATCCTTTTTGACTTTGAAGTTACTTTCAAAAACAAAAGGCTCTGAAATTTGCGTTCTCAAATTCGGTTCATATGTTGGAACTAATAACGACACATTTGAAATCTTAAGAAGGCTTATACTTACTAACACAGTGCTGCTTTGAATCCATTAAAGGTTTCAAAGATAATAGCCTTTTACTCGTAGCACAGCCAAATTAATTGATCAATTAAATTTTTAATTGAGAAACCAGTTTTTGTTCTACGCACTGCCGGCTACTATATAATCGTCCAGCTGATATTCATTTTTGTTTTTGCTTTTCATAAGAAGTTGGTAAGTTTTAACAGCTGATTGTTATTTTTTCAATAACCACTGCCATTATTTCCACCATCGACATCTACCGTTGAGTAATATTAATGTACATATATAGTAATATTATTAACAAATTGATCAATTAGATCCTATGCGAAAAGACTATACAGCTATTTGAAATAATCTCACGATGTAATCGAAGTTCACATCTGAAAAATCTACGAAATCTATAGCATATAACTACTAAGGAGGTATTGGAGTACTGAACATATTCGGATCACGAGTGGATAGTAGTGTAAAATAATGATTCACTTTTTGCCGTTCCATCTAGAACTTGACCCTAATCTCTTAGGTTTTTATAGGTACAAAAAGGCATGTTAATAAAGGGTCTCGGTCGTTTATAGCTAATACCGCTATAGAATAATGCCTTCTAATATCAAGATTATTAAAATGAGTTGGAAAAGTCACTCGGGAAGACAGTGGAGCAGTGTTTATGAGAACTAATTGGTGATAAATTGCTCTGTTTTGCAGATGAATCAGTAAGATGGCATATGTTCTGTCAAATAAGTACCCGGGAATTCTGACTTTAAATGGATACAAATATTCAACGAAGGGTTTTTGTGAAATTTTGTGTTTCAAACGAAATTTCTTGTGTCAAAACGTTGGAAATGTAGAAAAAAAACATTTGTATGTTATACTTGTATAATACATATGTAGGGTTGGTTGAGACTGAGGTAGCATAGTCGAAAATGTATGAAATGAAATTAATGAGAAACATTCTACGGACTGCTGTTGTTGAAATTCAACGAATGCAAATCGAATTGTTTTTCTTCAACAATTATTTATTTTACTCGTTTGAGAAGTGCAAATATGCGATGATTATCTAAGAAATTTGCATAGCTGGATAAAACGCCTGAAAGTATGCTTGCTACTTCGAATAAAAAATTAAAGCTTCTGATAATCGAAAATATAACTAGGTGTTAAGCAAGCAAACGACAATGTTTACTTAATGCCCACAAAACTCAATTATTCATTAAATTCGAATTAAATTTGACAACCAATTTACAGTTACTGTCTTTAAGACATCTTAAATATGTTTATGCACAAATAAATTCCTGACGATTAAATAAAGCGTTTGCAACACAAATCTTTGATTATAATTTAATAACACGAGGCGTATTAAATTACAGTTGTTATTCCACTTTTATTCTCCTTTTGTAAGCTTTGTTTTTGTATTCCTATTGATATTGCCTACGGTAAGTATTTGCTGCTGAATTCTAAGTAATATTTAATTGCATAATTATAACGCACCTAAAGCAATTAAATAATTTTATTTGTAATTTTGTCACTCAACTGGCAGTAATCGGAGCAAATCACATAAGCATTGATATTTCGCCATAAAGCCATTCAAGCGTGCAAATGAAATAAATACGAGATTTAACAAGCAATTTGGAGATGAAATAAAGCGAAGAAAAAAAAAACAATAAATAAATAAGGGAAATAAAAGCACAACCTTCATGCGCGCAATCAACGCGAAGTTCATATTTTCGGTTATATTATTAATACAATAACTGGTAGGCAGATAGGTAGATATGTATAGACGAGGGTTGTTGAATAAGCTTGAGGTTTCTTTGTAATAAACACTTATTAATGCTAAAGCAGGCAGAACATTGCCAATGTCAACATTTGATGAAGGACTCCATCTATCGGAGTAGTTTCTGAATTTTCGAAAAATTCGAATTCTAATAATTCTCAACTTCATAAGCTTTGTTGTTACATACTTGACTTTCTAAAGGCTTTTTCGAATTAACTTGATTCCAGCGAGTAAATATTTTATAAATTAACAAAATAGGGCTCTAAATAAATAATTTTTAAATATAAGAACCACAGCGCCACCTACCGTACTCATTAGTGACTTATTCAGAACAGTTGCCGCAGAAAAATCACAAAAATCTGTACAAACGAACGAAGAAAGATACTTTTTACAATCAAAGAAGATCCATATTTTCATTTCAATATTCAAGAAGAATTTATTGCTTAAATAACAGGTGATCCCAATAGATATACTTTTTTCAATGGCCTTTTTTTAACAGATCACATGTGATTCGTATTGTGGGCTCTTGAAAAGTTCCGCCAAGAAGATCCGACGTTTTCGAATTAAATTCTGTTCAGCGATGAGGTTCATTTCTGGCTCAATGGGTTTGTAAAAAAGCAAAATTGCCGCACTTGGGACGAAGAGCAACCTGAAGAGATTCAAGAACTGCCATTTCAACCATAAAACCAATGGTTTGGTGTGGTTTGTGGGCCGGTGGAATCATCTATATTTCTTCAGAAATTACCCGTGGAAAAAATGACCGATAATGACGACCGTTATCGCGTCATGACAATCGACTATTTGATGCCTGCAATTGAAGCTCCTGATCTCGGTGACATTTGATTTCAACTAGACGGCGCCACTTCCCACACATCGCATCAATCAATGGATTTATTGAGAGTACACTTGCTTGAACAGATAATTTCAGGCTTTGGGACGGTCGATTGGCCATCAAGATCATGTGACATCACACCGTTAGACTTTTTCCTGTGGGAATATGTAAAGTCTAAAGTCTATGCGGACAATACCACTTCGATTCAGTACAGTGCCTTGGAGCAGAACATCACGCGTATCATTCGCCAGTTACCAGTCGAAATGTTCGAACGAGTCATCGATAATTGGACTCAACGAATGGACCATCTGAAATGTAGCCTCAGCCAACGTTTGAAAGAGATAATCTTTAAAAAAATAAATGTCAAAAAATGTTCATTCAAATGATAGTAAACACTCTCCATTAATATTGAATTTACTATGTTTTTTGTTAAAAAAGTTGGGAACCTCGAAATGGTTCACCATTTATATGTAATATAATATATTACAAAAATATAAAATCTATTAACCTGAGGCTCTCCTTGTATTAAACCAATCAGCGATCTAGTGAAAAGCTATTCGTCCGCCAGATGTCGCTTTAGCTGTAGTTACCACAATCTGTCAAATCAAAGCATATTATGCTAAGCTACAAAGAGACACTTTAATAGCGTTTAGACAACCAAATTAATAAATTAAATTTTATTGAGAAACCCCTTTTTGCTTTTTATACTGCCGGCTACTCAATAAACGATCAGCTGTTATACATTTTTGTTTTTGCTTTTTATAAGAAGTTGGTAAATTTCATCAGCTGATTGATATTCTTCGCAGCGACATCTACCGTAGCTTTTTTTATCAAAAATATTCAGCCAATCGCAGACCAAGAACGTATATCGTACATCTTTGACGCAGAGTTGCATTTGATTTTCAAGTCGATTAAGATTCAATTAAAAATTAATGTAGCTTTTGATTTTGTATGGTAAATCGATCTTAATAAGCGTTTTAATCGAGCAGAGGTCGGTTAATTGATCAATTAGCTGCTGTCTGAAAACGCTATAAGGGTCTTTCGCAATACTTAACTGAATTTAGAAGCTTAACATCAACGCAATAATTAAGGAGACATCATATTATCAGGCTTGTGTGCTCTTGAATGAAGTCTACATGAAGTTTGTTTTTTAATGAAGAGACTGAGAGGTAATTTTTCAGTATTTATAACATTTTGAGCTTTAGCTTTGGCTTAAGCGATTTTGAAATAATGTCGAGAAGAGGGATACAGAAAATTTGTAACTCAAAATGAACTTTCATACCTCAAATCAGCATTTTAAACCTTGAGATGCTTGAAAATAATATTTTTTCAGAAGTAAAACTTTTTTTAAAGGTAAATAGGTTTAAATGCAGAGAAGTATGTCAGAATATTTTTTATAAAATTATTATTAAAAATGGTACAAAATTTATTAAAATTTTTATTCGAACTTAAAAAAAAAAATAATTTTCGAAATTTCTTTTTTCGGAAACCCGGATTTATCCAACTAACACCAAGTTATGCTGTGTCAGACTCACAACATAATTTTTTCCACATACATATATATATATATATATATGTATACATCGTACATTTGTACCCAATTTGACTTGTCCTTTTGCCTGCTGCTGATGACCGGCCAACGCATGAACGAGAAACAAGCCAAAAAAAGTGAAAAAATAAAATATAACAAAAATAGTAATAACAACCAACTCTTTCGGTTGCCATGTAATAACGCCTTGTCCCACTTGGACCAAAATACAATATTTACAAATTAATTACAGAAAACTGAAATTCATTCATTTCCTGCTGCTGTCTGCGCTAGCACACACATACAGACAGACACAGCACAGCATACATGGCTGCTTGGCTCTCGTTTTGCTTGCGTTTTATCAGCTCTGTGTGTCAGTAGATTGTCGGTCGGTCAGTGCCTGTTTGTTGGCTTTATGCGCTATACATATACATATGTATATATAATATATATGTGAGCATATGTATATGAATATGCTATCATTTACAGTTAGTACGCTTCGCAGTGGCGTAAAATTGAAATCGCCTGCAATTTCATTAATTTAACGCTCATTCTACGCAGCGTACTCGTTCAACAACTAAAGTGCCGTGTAATCGTACATAGTTGTTGTGATGGATGATATTGTTGTTGTTATTGTTTTTGTTGTTGTTTTTATTATTGTTATATAGTTTTGCTTGTGCCTCAGCGTAATTTGTAATATGCATAAATGTCGACTGGTCGCCGGCGTTCGCTGCTTATACAGCCATTCATCATACGCCCTGTACGTCCAGCACAAGTGTGTGTACGAAGCGAACGGAAATGGATGTGTATTATGTATGTGTGTTTGTGTGAATGAACTTTTCGGTGTAAGCAGTGAAGTGAAGTGTAGTATAAGTTCAACTGCTTTTCCGAAGTCTGTAAAGTTTTGACCATTAAAGCAAATAGCATTAATAAATACAAACAGCCAATCAAATTATATAAACACACACATACAAACACACACCCACAAGTGCTTTTCAATTAATATATACATGTGTTTGCCGATTTTCCAAAGTACGTTAGTTACTTGCCGCCTTTGTCTACAAATATCAAGTAATATTAATGCATAATGACTTAGTCTACTGCTCCAACTAATGCACAGTCAATCATTATGTAGTAACTGTAAACCAGTATAACACAAACAAACACACATCACATACAAGCATATTAAACAATTGTAGCTGCTTTGTCTATTTATTTGGCCATTAGTTGGCTGGAGTTCGTGTTGCTGCACTTCAAACTTCAAGCATATTAAGCCAAGTCGATTGCTTTATGTGATCTACGCCTAGTTGAGACTATAGCAGACTGTCTAATAGATAATAGTTTCTCAACTGTTGCAAAGCCGTTTGAAGTTGTTCTTGTCGTTGCAATTGCGGTTAATTGTATAACATTAGCGTTCAATAGATTTGACTAACTGTTGACCTTAAGTTTGTTTGTGCACCTACTTGTGTTTGGATTATATGAGATTTGGTTGCATGAGCATAACGTTGTAAGCGCATTATATGCAAGGTATAGAGATGAGAAAGCTGGCATTTCATGTTAAAGCTTGCACTTGAGATGCTATGCAGTGTTAAGCAAACATTGGTGGCGTTCATATCAAACTTACAATATAGTTTTGAATGGCTACAAAGCCAAATACTGGTACCAAATATTCGATATTATGAAATTGTTAGCAAATAAGTGCAATGGGTCCCGCAAAATGCTAGAATTTCCATTTTGATTAATTTCATAAACATGTATATTGACTTTAATCAACAAGTGGA
This sequence comes from Zeugodacus cucurbitae, assembly GCF_028554725.1. Taxonomy (NCBI): domain Eukaryota; kingdom Metazoa; phylum Arthropoda; class Insecta; order Diptera; family Tephritidae; genus Zeugodacus; species Zeugodacus cucurbitae. The sequence goes on from NC_071669.1 coordinate 8,871,806, forward strand.
GAGCTGCAGATTTTAGGTTGCCTTTAAACTAAAACATTTCATAATTCAAATGACATCTCTTATAATACGAAATATTCTTCATATAAATTAGTTTCATTAATGAAAAGGAAAATGTTTGTCTTGCTATATTAGAATGGTCAGAAAATATGCTTAAATCTTCGTAAGCAACTAAACTGTTTTCTCCATACCAGGCACTGAGCTCTACTCTGCTATGGAATCTTTGAAGTAACCTCCAAATTAAATCCACATCATTAGCTTGAGTTTTGTATAAATCTTGTCTTGGTCTAGTGCATGTAAAGGGTGAACCATTTCGAGGTTCACCACTTTTTTAAAGAAAAAACAACAAAAATTCAAATTTATTGGAGAATGCAAATGATAATTGCAAGAACATTTTGGCATTTATTTTTTAAATATTATACAGCCCGACAAAATTAAAACAAAATTTTGCTTCTTTGAACTTAACTTATGACCTGAAAAAATAAGTGGAGGGTATAGAAAAGCAACTAGAGCTGATAGAGACAAACTGATTACAGATTTGAATTCACCGCGCCCAAATTAACTAGAATCAGTTGATAAATTTAAGGTAAACATTTTTTTGGCGAAATTTTTTTTTTTTTCAGGTTAAGAGTTATATCATGAATCCATTATTTGAGTCAAATTTTCGATGACTCGTTCGAGCATTTCCGAGACCGTAATCGAAACGAGATTGTCCTCACATCCCCTCAGGAAAAAGTCTAACGGTTTGATATTACACGATCTTGGTGGCCCAAAATGTGAAATTAACTGCTCACCGCAGTGTTCTCTCAATAAAATCATTTATTGATGCGATGTCTGGGAAGTGGCACCTTCTTGTTCAAACCAAGTGTTGCCGAGAACACTAGCATCAATTTCAGGCATCAAATAGTCGATTATGATGGCGCGATCACGATCGCCGATGTTTTTACCGTCCTAATTTTTTAAAAAAATTGGACCGATTATTCCACCGGTTCACAAAACACACCAAACCGTTATTTTTCTGGATGAAATAGCAGCTCTTGAATCTGTTTCTCTCAATTTGGCTCGAAAATGTCGGATCTTCTTGGAACTTTTCAAGAGCCCATAGAGCTAAGTGATGGGAAGGTCTTTACTTCTTTCACAAGTTATATTTTGTAAGTTTTGAATTTAAGATCTCGACATAAAATGCGTCAAGTCGTTCCATACGTCAGTCTGAGTTGCTGCGAACGGCGCCGAATCGACTCTCGACGGTCTTCGTGTACGCTCTCAGTTAGGACGTGATCTATTGGGTCGTATATTATCCAATAATGAAAGCTGGGTCTCATGATGGGTGATGGTGTTGCGAATAGTACCCTGGGTAGACCAATTACGGTAACCATAAATTGAGCGAAGCGCGTGAAACGCATTCTTTATATAACGTAAATTTTCGTAATAAATTTGAACAATTTGTAAACGATTATTCAGGCGTAAGTCTCTCCATGATTAAATGCCAAACAATACTGAACAAAAAGAACATGACAGCTTGACCCGACTCACGCGTGATCTGTCAAAAAAATGCTATTGAAACAACTACCTCAACTTGGATCACCCATTATAACCCATAATTTAGTAGTAAAAAATACAAAATTATCAAAAAATCACATACAGACCTCATATTTATATTCTTTCGTCGTTTTCGCAGTCAATTGAAGTGAGAATTATAGACTGTTCGCTCTGTAGGTAAAAACTGCCGACAAACAGGAATCATTCTACACTAGAACAATCGAAAGGTTTCATACTTCATCTTACACACATTTTTTGAGCACTTAGAATATGAAATCGCTGTAGACTGAGCATTTCTAGTTCTCCAAAATTTAGAATAATTTCGAAATTTCATACTTTCATGAGTATCAAGAAGCATTTGTTTTATTCGATATCCTTCATGTCATTTGTTAAAATTTGCTAATTTTCTTGTAGTTGATTGATTGCGAAATTTTAGTTTTAATTAGTTTGTTTGAAAATTTTAATATTTATTAATTTTCTAGATTTTGAACGAAATCACTTATATTTTAAACAACTCGTTTCATTATTTTCATTTTATTATTTTCCCACTCGCAAAAGCTTCCTACTGTAGAAGAAATGCACTGCCACTTATAAATAAATTGATAAACGAAATCACTTAAAATTATTGCAAATAAATTGTCACTTAAATGTAGCAATTTCATTTGCCAAGCACTCATTCAATCTTTTTCATTTCACTTATTTTTTATTTTTATTTTTAATTTTATTAACTCAATTTAACAATCATTAATTTTTATATTACAACACTCAATTGTTTGCACTAGCAAATTACTAAAAGCAAACACAGCGACACATAACTGCACATATAGATATGTATATAGATATATATGTATGTATGTATGTATATATTGCTGACAAAGTGTCACAATGAACAATTTAAATAAAATCACTTTTTTTTGCCACTTCAGCCGAAGCAATACAGTTTTCACACAATTAATCATGTTTTACTCGGTGTATGTGTGCAAAAACAAGAAAAAAATCACCAGTTTGTATTAAATTATTTATGGTCAATTGAAAAATTGATATCTATTGACATTTTAATTCCAAGTGGTTATAAATTCAGTTGTTAAACAAAACGGCCAACACACCAACACACACATACTTTCTATGTTATATGCAAAGCGAGAGCGACGATGTTTATATGGCATGTCACACAGATTCCACAAGTGCAAACGAAATTGTTAAGTAAATCAAAAACTGACCAAACAATTGTGTAAGCATGATGTTTAACAAATGTGTGTGAGATTGCCAAGAAATGCACAATGGAATTGGATATGGCACTTGAGCATGCCAGAGCTGAGCAGCGCCGCAGCAGAGGTGAAAGCAATGCGGATTGAATGCACCTAAGGGGATTATGGGGATTATGCAGGCATGCATGTGTGTTTTCGTTTGCTTTGTGCTTCAAGTTATTTATGCACGTGTGCGAATTATATGATTTGTGAAAAGCATACATGTAGCTTGAGGTATGCTTGTGTGTCGTCGTTGGTTGTCTCTATTGTTTACTTGCTGGATTTATTTATTTTATGCGCTTTAGTTTTAAAGGAGCTATGTTTTTGTTATTGTTATTTTATATATTCATGCAAATATATCATGGTTAGTTGTTGATTGGATTATTCCAATTTTATTTTATGCCATCTAACTACAAAGCAATTAACCCTCTGGGACTAATTTAAGTTGTTAGGTGAAGTTATGCTTTGAAGTTATCTAAAGCTCTCCTTCTTATGCTTCTTTATAGAAGAGCTTTCGACAGCTTTCATAACGAAAAAAGCTTTGAGTTGTGGTTTCCACAATATATATCCGAATATCTTAAGAAAATGGAAAGGCTATTCCTCTTCTGCTTCTTTACAGAAGAGCTTTCACAACCAAAAAGCTTCTGTGTTGTGGTTTCAACAATATATCCCCGTAGAACTTAAGGAAATGAAAAGGCTATTTTTCTTCGAATTCTTTACAAGAAAGTTTTCGAAAGCTTTCACAACGAAAAAGGTTCTGTGTTGTGGTTTCAACAACATATCCCCGTAGAACTTAAGGAAATGGAAAGGCTATTTTTCTACTGCTTCTTTACAGAAGATCTTTAGAAAGCTTTCACAAAGAAAAAGCTTCTGTGTAGTAGTTTCAACAATATATTCCCGTTGAACTTAAAGAGGTGGAAAAGCTATTTTTCTTCTGCTTCTTTACAGAAGAGCTTTAGAAAGCTTTCACGACCAAAAAGCTCGTGTGTTGTGGTTTCAACAATATATTCCCGTTGAACTTAAAGAGGTGGAAAAACTATTTTTCTTCTGCTTCTTTACAGAAGAGCTTTAGAAAGCTTTCACGACCAAAAAGCTCGTGTGTTGTGGTTTCAACAATATATCCCCGTAGAACTTAAGGAAATGGAAAAGCTATTTTTTTCTGCTTATTTACAGAAGTTGTTCTGTGTTGTGTTTTCAACAATATATCCCCGTAGAACTTAAGGAAATGAAAACGCTCTTCATAGAAGAGCTTTAGACAACGAAAAAGCTCCTATGTTGTAGAACTTAAGGAAATGGTAAGGCTATTTTTCATCTGCTTCTTTATAAAATTCTTTACAGAAGATCTTTAGAAAGCTTTCACGACCAAAAAGCTTCTGTGTTGTCGTTTCAACAATATATAATATCCTCCGTAGATCTTAAGGAAATGCATTTGAATTGCCAATACTTGATCGCTCATATATCCAGGTTCTATCACTTGCAAGACTCAAAAATCGAACCGAACCGGACCGAACCATCTACTTTTAACTTACCGATCCAAACAGAGTTAGATCGTCGTAGAGATACTATTAACCAAATGAAATCCTTGTAAATTCCAATATAATTAAAAACAAGTAAGGAAGGGCTAAGTTCGGGTGTAACCGAACATTTTATACTCTCGCAATTTATTGATGTAATTTTATAAAGACAACACAATTCGACCCATATATTCGGCATAAAGTTCAATAGAATAACGAAAATCATCATAAATAGTATATGGGGACTGAGGTAATTCCTAAACCGATTTCACTCGTTTTCACCATCAAGATACAACGTATCGAAGACTATACGCTCACTTAATTTAATATTACTTATAATTAGGTATATGGGATCTGGGGGAAGTTATGACCCAATTTTTACCATTTCAGGTACAGAGAGAAACTGTTATAAGAAAAAAATTCAGAGGAAATGAATTACATTAAAATATCTGAGGGATTTACCTATATTTTCGGTGAAAAATTAACCTTAGGCACTGAGTTCTTCATGTTTGATATCAGGGGCCTTGAAAAGTCATGGTTCTATTTTGACAATTTTTCCACAAGTGATGTCACAGCTCAAATACAGTATTTGTGTAAAGTTTTATTCCGCTAGCTTCATTGGTTCCTTATGAATACATTATAAAGTGAACGAATCAGATGGAATTCAAAATTGGGTTATATGGGAAGTAGACGTAGTTGTGAACCGATTTCGCCCATATTCCACCCGTGTCATCAGGGTGTCAAGAAAGTGTTATGTACCGAATTTCATTGAAATCAGTCGAATAGTTCTTGAGATATGGTTTTTGACCCATAAGTGGGCGACGCCACGCCCATTTTCCATTTTGTAAAAAAATCTCAGTGCAGCTTTCTTCTGCCTTTTCTTATGTAAAATTTGGTGTTTCTGACGTTTTTCGTTAGGGAGTTAACCCACTTTTAGTAATTTTCAACCTAACCTTTGTATGGGAGGTGGGCGTGGTTATTATCCGATTTCTTTCATTTTTGGACTGTATAAGGAAATGGCTAAAAGAAACGACTGCAGAAAGTTTGGCTTATATAGCTTTATTGGTTTGCGAGTTATATACAAAAAACCTATTTTGGGCGGGGTCACGCCCACTTTTCCAAAGAAATTACATCCAAATGTGCCCCTCCCTAATGGAATCCTATGTTCCAAATTTCATTTTCATAACTTTATTTATGGCTTAGTTATGACACTGTATAGGTTTTCGGTTTCCTCCATTTTGTGGGCGTGGCAGTGGACCGATTTTGCCCATTTTCGAAAGCAACCTCCTCAGGGTGCCAAGGAACATGTGTTCCAAGTTTCATTAAGATATCTTAATTTTTACTCAAGTTATCGCTTGCACGGACAGACGGACAGACGGACGGACAGACATCCGGATTTCAAATCTACTCGTCATCCTGATCATTTATGTATATATAACCCCATATCTAACTCTTATATTTCTTGGTGACACAAACAACCGTTATGTGAACAAAACTATGATACTCTGTGCAACAGGTTGCGAGAGTATAAAAAAATCATCCCTAACCAGAGGGAACAGAGGGAGGGAATAGTCCAATAGTCGCTGAGGTGGTACTAAGTCCACCAAGCATGCGTGGTCTCTTTATGGATCCATAAGAATCAAAGCCATTCATGAAAGCTGGCGAATCAATTAAGAGATGAATAATCTGTCCAAAAAATATGTCTTATATGCAATAGTCCAAAGCTCGCTGAGGTGGTACTAAGGTCCCTAAGCATTCCTGACCTCTTAATGGTTCCAAAAAGTAGCACAACAGCTCACGATATCTGATAAATCCATGAGGAGACGAAGAACATTTCCACGACATAACCCTCCAAAACAATTGCTCTGTCCTAAAGGTAAAGTAGCCACGAAATATCTCTTCTAGTATTGGGAACTATAGCAGAACAGGTTCCAAGAGTATCTGTAACATTCTGCTATCAATCCGTAACAAGAGCGACCTTACAGTCATACATGCAATAATCCAAAGAGCTCTTATAAAGTCGATCTTTTGAAAAACGATACTAGCCTCAAATAGGAAAGAGATCTTAGAGAGGTAGGCGGCCAAGAGAGACAGCAGACATTACCAAAACAAATTAAACTTGACTTTAGGCATGGATATAGATATTTACGTACTTGGTCCACTGCTTTCTTAGAATCTTTATAAGCACTTAAAAGAAAGCTTAAAGAAAAAACAATAAACATTTGTCATCAGTTTCATGAAAATATCAATAAATCTAATCTCGTATTTATTCCAACAGGGTTAATCAACCAAATATTTGCTGCCGAACTTTGTATAACTGTATGCCTTCCCACATGGATTTTGATGTCTTTTAAATTTGACACAGAATGACAAATATTTGCATATGAGTTTTCACATAAATATATTTTTGTTTCAAAAGTATATCGAAAGACAAGCACGGTTGGTTGCTTAAGCTTAAGCTGCACTAAAGTGCTTGATGCTTTCTGCTTCAGCAATAAATATTTGCTTACACATATCTCTAAATTCACTTATTTAGCACTGTCAATTTGATTTTCATTAACTTAGAAGATATTTTCCAAAACAAATATTTGAAGTGTTACACAATTTTTAACCAAAATGAAGTGATATTTGCAATTTTCATGATACATGAACTTCTTCTTATATACTTGAGTTGCTCAGAGAGGAGAGGAGAAAACTCAGAGGAATAGTTTATGTGGTTAAATTTTGGTTAATTGGATAACTTGATATCAAATAGCATTTTCACACAGCCAAATTAATTGAACAATTAAAATTTTAATTGAGAAACCAGTTGTTGCACTTTACACTGCCGGCTACTCGGTAATCGATCAGCTGTTATACATTTTTGTTTTAGCTTTTCATAAGAAGAAGAAGCAAGTTTCATCAGCTGATTGCTATTTTTTATTTATTTTCAGCAGCGACATCTACCGACGTGTAGCGTGAACAGTCAATCGCAGACAAAGTACGTATATAATTACAAATACGGTCTGTGTCGCAGAGTTGCATTTCATTTTCAAGTCGATTAAAATTCAATTTAAATTCAATATATATTTTTTATTTTGTATGGTAAATCAATATTAATCAGCGTTTTAATCGAGCAGAAACGGTTAATTGATCAATTAGCACCTGTGTGAAAAGGCTAAAATATTGTCTGACATCGTTCAAAATTATTTGAGAGCACCTGTAACGTTCGACATCATCCGGAATCCTAAATATCGACTGACACTATGAGGGTAGCTTAAATAATATGATACCAAAGGTGAAAGAAATTAGAAAATTCTTTAAAGCAACGATTTATTATACAGAACTTAGTTTATACTAGTTTTATGCAAAATCAGTTGCTTTAGCCATGTAGAAATCAATTTCCAAGGAAATGAATGATAGCTAGTAGAACAACCTAATTGGCATACGATTTATTGAGGAACAGCATGAATGAACATTTTGGAAAAGTGAAGATCTATTAATCGCAAATAAGAGTTCAAGGTACCTTCGCTGATACAAATCAGAGTCATTATCCACAAAGTACCACAATTGACTTCTAAGAAGAATAACAAAGTGACTGCGATACATTTTTAATGAGATTAATGTCGAGTGTAAGCTCTCCTATAGTTTGTAGTAGAGAATACATATATTAGTCATTAGATTATCGAATTTCGAAATAGAAGTGATGAGATTAGTTACATCTTTGACATCCAAAATTAGGAATTAAAAGATTTTTTAGCATTCTTATTAATATTGAACCTAGTTACACTATGGATGAGTCATAACTTAAACCAACCTTCAATGGATGTGTGAAAATAATACATACTGAAAGTCTCACGCCCAAAACTAGGCAAAGTTTTTTATGAAATATCTGAAAAATATATATTTAACCTAAAAGTATGCTACGAATAACTGCATACAGCCATATCCCAGGCCCCCTTTGACAAATAACTAATCAGCGCTGTTCAATACTTTTCCTAATGCCAACATCATTGCACATATTTGAGCTAACACATTTTCGCACACTGCTCTGCACAACAATATATGCTAATTTTCAAACTTTTCATTGATCAAAGTGCGCCAAACGGCTTCCTCTGCTGCCGCTGCCAACATCCGCCGCTTTGTGAAACGCGCATAAAAAAGAAAGTGAAATCAACAAAAAATAAAAAGAAAAGGACATACTGACACGACTGATAAAGTCAATGACTTTGCAGTAAAATCGATGCCTTTAGTCTTTATTACGCTTTGATATCTAGCGCGTCTTCTACATATTACTACTTTGCTTTGACTCTTTTTTTTATTTGCTATGCCTACAAACATTTTTTTTGTTTTTTTTAGACCTTTTTTTCATTTGCGCCAAAATTTGAATAAGCAGTGAATGCTGAATCATGAGTAATAAAAAATAAGAAAGGAAAAGAAGACAACTAAAAAGGAAGTCGAGGCAGCCAAATGGTGCTTTTTGGCAAACAGCCAGCAGAACATAGCGCATACATGGGTCAACCGTATAATGGCTAACACAGAGAGAGGCACATCCACACACAGATAGAGGCATGCCTACAAGCAAGTGAATTGGCAAGCAGCTTGCTTGCAGTGTGTGTGTCTCTCTGGCTTGCACTTACAAGGCGATTGCTTGTAACAAGCAATACTTAGCTGTGCGGTGATTTGAATCTGTGAAAGCTGTGAATCGACCGCAATAAAATTGCCTGGCAACACTTGTATTGCACACACACACACATACTCTAACACATGCACATATATGCAATCAAGCGTATGATATTAGCAAGCTTTTAGGCGCATAGACAAATGTGCCAATGACTGCACATATACACACACACACTCATATGCAATTTTGTATATATAAAATCATTGTGTGTGTGTGTCTTCTTGCGTGCAAAGTGTTGAAAAGACAAATATTTTCTAATACTCGCACTGGTTTTATAATAATGCAAATAAAAGCAATAAATTCTACAAGTTGGTACACAATGAAGAGCGACAGACTGGCGTTCACACATACATATATATGCTTATATGGAAGCCCACCCACACTAACCACACACACATACACTCAGTTGAAGGCGCCTCAGCAGACGCCAGTATTAACCAGATTCACCACATCGAGATGCGGTCATTGGTTTCAAGGCATTTTGTTGTCACTAACGAGTGTACACACACACACTCATACAAACAAAGCTATATCTTTATAGCACTAACATTGCTCTGTGTGCTAAATATTTGTGGTTTTCTTCACATTTTTGTTTTTGTTTTTTCTTATGTTTTTGCACATACAAATTGAGCTGTAAAACTAAGCCACTGTCGCCTGGTCAATCGCACCAAGCAGCGAGTTGCTACTAATAAATACTCGAAAATGCTCGCAAAAAATAGCAACAACAAACAACAACAATAACAAGAAAAACTGTTAACCTCGGCTAATATACCCTTCACAGGTGCATTTCTTTTAGTAACTATGTGTTTAAGCAAATCTAAAGACGTTAGAAAAATAAGTAAAAAAAAAAGGAAACATTTTACTAATTCTTAGTCTTAGATCTTAACCGATCTGAACAATTTCTTCGGAGATTATATTATTACTCTAAGCAGTAATCCATGTCAAATTTCGCGAAGATACCACGTCAAATGCGAAAATGTTCCATACAAGCCATTGATTCCGATCGTTCGGTTTGTATGGCAGCTATATACTATAGTGAACCGATCTGAACAATTTTTTCAGAGATTAAATTATTTCTATGAACAATAACTCACACCAAATTTCGTGAAGATACCACGTCAAATGCGTAAGTGTTCCATAGAAACCTTGATTCCGATCGTTCGGTTTGTATGGCAGCTATATGCTATAGTGAACCGATCTGAACAATTTTTTCGGAGATTAAATTATTTCTATGAACAATAACTCACACCAAATTTCGTGAACATATGTAGTAAAATGCGGAAGTTTTCCATACAAGCCCTTGATTCCGATCGTTCAGTTTGTATGGCAGCTATATGATATAGTGAACCGATCTGAACAATTTTTTCGGAGATTAAATTATTTCTATGAACAATAACTCACACCAAATTTCGTGAACATATGTAGTAAAATGCGGAAGTTTTCCATACAAGCCCTTGATTCCGATCGTTCAGTTTGTATGGCAGCTATATGATATAGTAAACCGATCTGAACAATTTTTTTGGAGATTAAATTATTTCAATGAACAATAACTCACACCAAATTTCGTGAACATATGTAGTAAAATGCGGAAGTTTTCCATACAAGCCCTTGATTCCGATCGTTCAGTTTGTATGGCAGCTATATGATATAGTGAACCGATCTGAACAATTTTTTCGGAGATTAAATTATTTCTATGAACAATAACTCACACCAAATTTCGTGAACATATGTAGTAAAATGCGGAAGTTTTCCATACAAGCCCTTGATTCCGATCGTTCAGTTTGTATGGCAGCTATATGATATAGTGGTCCGATATCGGCAGTTCCGACAAATGAGCAACTTCTTGAAGAGAAAATAACATCTGCAAAATTTCAAAACGATATCTTAAAACTAAAGGACTAGTTCGTATACATATATACATATATACAGACTATACTTTATAGGGCCTCCGACGCTTCCTTCTGGGTGTTACAAACTTCCTGACAAACTTAATATACCCTGTTCAGGGTATAAAAACAAATGCAATAACTACAAGAGCACTTTGTGCAATTTGTTATTGTTGTTGTTGTGTTTTTTTTTTGTTGCTGCTGTGAAATATTTAGTCATTGAGCTGTACAACCATAAAATGACAATTTGTCAGCAATAAAACTGTAAACAAAGCAGACAGACAATACATTTGCTATATAGCTATACATCTATATATAACTCTATATATCTATATGTATATATAGAGATCTGTGTATACAAATAAATTTTGTGCAATTTTATGACTCTCTGCCAGTGCTTAGTGTTTGCATATTTATGTATCTTTCTTTGGTGAAATGGCAACAGTAATATTGCAGCGTATATGAAGTTGGATTGCTAGCGAGTGAGGGGACACTATACATCTAACAACTCTGTATACAGAGCAAATGTTGTCGTCAAGTTGTTATTTTGTGAGTGATTCTCTTGCGTAGGGTGTCTATGGAGAGCAGTACATTCGAAAGCTATAAAATATAATTCTATTGACCATTGTAACAGCTGTAGCCACTGGAGAAGGGAGTGATGTTTCTTCTTCTTTCTACAAACTCCTTGTTGAAAGCCTTTTCATTTTATCTACAGTACACTACATAAACCAGACATACAGTACTTGTACAATAAATTACGCAAATTCCGTATACCGATTTCTCAGTTTAACGCGCGCTGGAGGAACAGGTGCAACCGGGACGCTTTGCTTCAAACGCTTCGGACGACCAAGTAGATTCTATTGGCTCACTAGTAGTTATTATAGCATCACTAGGAACGCGACAATCCCAAGAGTTCCATATTGATATGGCAAAACATTTTTCTCTTCGTACATAATTTATTGGACAAATACTGTACATATACCCTAAAAAAAACTTTGAAAACTCACTTGAGCCGGTGGTGTTTAATTTCGCTTAATCAATAAGTAATTAGTAATCAATATCGATTCCGATTTTACTTCTGTCAGATTAGTACCCGGAAATTCTCATTTTAAATTTTCCCTCTGAGAATATTTGAAAATTTATTTTCCCCAGGTACAACTGTCAGCCACTATTCTGTCAACTTTTATTGCTATGTGTCATTTAGTTTGTTTACGGCGTCATTAGGAACTAGTCATCCTTTTGTGTGCGTTGCGATTTTTATATGCCCCTCTTTGAACGATTTATACCAATCGTAAACTTGAGTTTTCGACATGGTTGAATCACCAAATGTTTTTTTCAACATATCCAAACATTTTGGCACAAGAAATATCGTTTGAAACACAAAATTTCACACAAACTTTTTGTTCAATATTTTTATCCATTTAAGATGACAATTTCCGGGTACTTACTGTAAGATAGCCTGGTTAATGTAAATGGAACAGACACGAAATTGTTCCCTTCAAGTACTAAGAACTCTTCAACACTAAACAAAGTTATTTGTTTACTGTCTCTACAACAACAATAACACCATTATTTCGTTTGGATCCACAAAACCCCATCAAGTCCCCAAATCTTTCGAAGTCTTTCCTTTCAAGTCTTTCGAATTTCTGGTTTTGTGATCTAAGACATTTTGTTTATAACCTAAACTAGTTTCGTCGTTCTCTAAGTTTTCCTAATATAATTTTATGTCTTTACTAGAAATAAATTTTTCTAGAAATGATGATTTCTACATATCTCAAAAAAATCTCATTACTCATATGAGATGATCTTTACATTAGAGCTGTACTTATAAATATTAGGTTGCCAATATCTCCCTTCCGCCGTTTTGTCTTTTGAATTTCGCGGCTATGTATAAAGCGCTACAGAGCTCGTATCTGGCAATACTATACATCTTTGAAAGGTCTTGACATAACCTACAAAACGACGCTATGCATGATAAGTTTGGATATTGCGTTCAACAGTTATAGACGTAAAAATGGAGTCACTAACGCCGGAATTCGCACTATTTTAAAGTTTTACTTTGCTAGAGAAACGTTCTGTGATATTTATAGTGTTTTGAGGGATAGTACTCTATCACTTCGAACTGCGGTGGAATGGTTTCGACGATTCAGAGCGGGTGAAAACGACACCATGGATAAGCCAGCCGGCGATGACAACGAATACCGATCAAAACCGGCCGGTGGCACCTCGTAACATCGCCCAAGAGATGGGAGTTAGTCATCGAACCATTTTAAACCATCTGCAGAAAAAGCTTGATGTCTGGGTGCCGCATGATTTGACGCAAAAAAACCTTCTGGACCAAATCAACGTCTGCGATATGCTGCTGAAATGGAACGAACTCGACCCATTTTTGAAGCGGATGGTGACTGGCGACGACAATATCAAGCGAAAAGGCTGGTGAATCGTCCAAACAGTGGTTCCCAGAGGTTATTTACTCTATATCCGTTAATTCGCGAGGTTGAACTATAAAGTGCGATACAATAAACTTATGACTGGAACTCGTAAATACCATTCCATCCAATCCTCTTCCAGGCATCCCTATGGAACAATGGTTTAGAAACCCTATGACTAATGAAAGATCAACTTTACTAAAGGTTTCCTAGACCTCTTGCGATTTACCTTGGGTCAGAAGTATCTTTCGACAGAACAAGTGACTGTTCAGCGCTTATTCCGAACAAACGAGAAATATTGTATATCCAACTGAGGACCAACTACTGAAAATATATATAGCTTGTTTATGAAATTTTGAAGTCAAAATAAAAATTAATATTTTCGAGAATGGATTGATTAAAAGCTTTAGTTAATAATATATTATCTTTTTGAAGTTTTAAATAAGCTTGTGAAAAAAATTAATGCAAATTTTCCAAGCTCATTTGAGGACTACCAAGTGATGTTGGCAGTGGCTGTTTGAGAAATATAAATAACAGAAATGGCTCTAATATGTAGTATGTATAGAATTTTTTAATCTAAGCTCGTAAATTCGATACCTTTTCCAGGCTTCCTCCTCAAAAATGTTAAACTTCCACTTAAAATGGGACTAATATGTAGTATGTATAGAATTTTTTAATCTAAGCTCGTAAATTCGATACCTTTTCCAGGCTTCCTCCTCAAAAATGTTAAACTTTCACTTAAAATGGGACTAATATGTAGTATGTATAGAATTTTTTAATCTAAGCTCGTAAATTCGATACCTTTTCCAGGCTTCCTCCTCAAAAATGTTAAACTTTCACTTAAAATTATCAATTCCAAGAAAATGGGAATCAGCTCTAGCTTCCCATCTATAAAATCATTGCCACAACTGCAATAATATGCTTTATATATAAGCGCAATCGTTCTCACTACAGCCTATGTAGCCCTTTCTTAATGCAAGTTACCTTTCCGTAAATCCTTAAATCTCTCTTACTTTCACATCAATTCTGATATATCTCCCATGCTACAACAAAAAAAAAAAAACAATTAATTATCAGCAAACTTCATCCCTCCAAAACAATTTCGCCAGGTAATTAAGATCCACAAATTTCAATTCACTAGACAAAGTTTATTCAACTCGTAGCGCATTAAAATTTTACAGATTTCAACAGCCTTTTGCCATATTTGTACCTGCCATTAGGAGTTTATGTCACCCGCATGGCAATTGTCTTATCGTGCAACTTAACAAAATTGCAAGTTTATTTTCCGCATTTAACTTTGGCATTAAACGGAATTATGTTGCTTACTTCGTTCCCCACCTTTCTTACTACAACAACCGAACAGCGCCAACAATAACTTCCTGCTTCGCTTGCGTAAATAAGTTATTTCCTTTGAAACCTGCAATATTTTTTAAGCTTTTTTAACATTTGTCTTTCTTCTTTGCTTTTTTTGTGTGCATTCCCGCTATCTATCTACCTTTTCAACTACGCTGAGTTTACACGCGCAGTGATACTTCATTTTTCTTACACTCGAAGCTACAAGCCCCACATCTTGACTTTGCCTTGCGTCGCGTTGACTTGTTAGGATTATCTACGCTGTAGTATATTAAGATAAAAGTCCGAGTAAGAAACAACCGGAAAATGCCTTTGTTATCTATTTTCATTAAACTCTTTTTTTTTATAAACTGTTACTTTGTATTTAGTCATGTAAACGTATCCTTTTTAACTCAACTCAACTCTTTCGGCCAAACAAATTTTTCATTAATTTCCTTTTTCTGCTTTGACCTCAATTGTTGTCCCGAGTGGGTGGATTTTGTTTTATGTTTTGTAGGCGGCCTTTTTACTTCGTCCATTTTATGGCTTTACAGCTTTAGTTTGCCTTTTTTGTTTTTCTTGGTGTTTTCTTTTTTTCTGTTGGCTTTTTGTTTGCCTTTTTTTATTGTTTTAGTTTATCGCTCATTTTTTGCTAGTTGCTTCGGCATTTCAATAAGATACCCTATTGGGACGAGATTTCCTCTTCGTTGCCTACGAACAATTGATATTTACTATGGTTTTTACTGGGATTTCTGGCATTTTTCGTTCATGCTGTGTCTCTGGTTGAGTTTTCTTAGGATTACTTATATGATCTTATGTGTTCTAGTGTTTTAGTACGAATGAGGTATGTATATATGATATCTTATGTTTTACAAAATGTTATACTGAGGCGCAGCTAATTGATATTAGATCTAATTTTAAGCAGAAAACAAATTTGGTTGTTCAAAATTTGGAATATAGTTTAAAGACAATCTACCCGTTTTATCATTTATAACGTCTTGGAACTATCCTACTAATCTCAACTCAATTGTAGGACTTCGGTAAAGCAAAACTGAAACGAATCCGTATAACTTCAATCCAGATCCATGCTCAGAATCTTTTCTTTTTCCATGACTAATCTAAAATACTTATATATTTCCGAGTATATAAAGTCTGTACTCAGTAACAATTTCTGTTGATCTCAGTTGATCTAGTGTTGCGATCTAGTGTAGTTCTCATATAGACAATACGCTGTTGAAATTGAAGATAACTAATTCAAATATTGAACAATAAAGTGGCTTCGTTGTACTCATAGTTGAACGAAATGACGTTTCAGCAATTTTTTTTCAGGTTTGAATAGATTACTGTTTCCTCAGAGCTCAAAGGATCCCTCATACCAACGAAATGAAAACAATCGTCGCCAGAAAATAATATTTCAACTATTACTCGGTTTTAGCATAACCCATAATCCGTCTTCCCTTAAATTAAACATACAGCTACATAGAATAGGGAGCCTAATATCCGACTTCTTGAGTATTTCGTTTTATTCATGAAAATACAGAAAATTTCAGAAACTTTTCGACAAAACATCACAAAAAATTACTAACCAACCAACTGAAAGACCACAGAAAGCCATCATAAAGCAACCCATAGAGAATTATGTGCTGAGTCGTCCGAGTACATTTGGATTTTAAAACAGCGGTAAAGTTTTTAGAGTGTTTAAGGTTGAAAGCAGAGATACTTGATGAAAGCTCATAAAAAGCTTTAGGATAAGTTTACAAAAATCGCATGAAAGCTTCTCAGCGTAACTTTAGGAATTGTTGAAAGCTCTTAAGAAATGATGAAAGCTCGCAAAAACTCTGGAGAAAGCTTTCATCAGTCACATGAAAGCGTAACTTTAAAAATAATTTAAAAAGCACGTAATACAAATGCTCTCAGGACGAAAACCTGATGTCTCAAATTGGGTACTAAAGACTTGAAGTCCATTTTAAGCTTAGTGAACCACCGAGGAGTATTTTAAGCAGAGAAAACCCCAAAGAAAATTATAATTCCGAATTCAATAAAGCGGATACATTTAAAACATAATTTGAGGGAATTAATGGTACACAAGAATAGCGGTGAGTCCGTGAAAAATAATTGTCATCTCGATTGAAAAATTCAAGAGTTAAGTTGTTCCGAAGTCTAATTAAAGATCTAGATGGTGCTGTTTTAGAGAATTTCACCCTTTGTCTAAGTAATTCCCTCACACTTTGATTTCTCAAAAATATGGCGTCACAATAGAAATCTGTATTTTATTAAAACGCAATAACGGCTTGCCTGCTTGTACACCCCCAAACAGCACACAACAAGCTGATTTCATTTCCAGCGCAGAATAAATGAAATTAATTAAAACTTAAACGCCACAGTGTGTTGGCGAAAAATACAAAAACAAAAGCAAAAACCAAGCAATTGGCGCGGCAGAAGCAATAAAAACAACAATAGCAAAACAAAACAAAAGCGCAACAAAGCGAGCAATAACAACAATAACAGGAACAGAAACAGAAATACACACAGAAACAGAAACACCGACAGCAGAAACACTTAGCAAATCACACCTACGCACATTTAGCGCCCCAAAAAACGCTGAGGCGTTGTTCATTCGCTCATAAAATCTGCCAAGACAATGTGGCTACAAAACGGCAACAACAACAACAACAGCAACAAAATTGAGAAAACAGTTATCAAGCAACAGCTATAATTAGAGTAATGACAACTGCAACAACAACAACAACAACTACGGCGCTAACTAAATAACAATAGCTGTGGCAAATGTGCGATAACAGCAACAACAACAACAACATTGAAGCGAGTTAACAAGACAACACAACTGCCATTAACACACCACAGCTGGCGATTTAAGATGTCGCTAAAGATAAGCGCCAAAGCAAATATGGCAACACAGGCAGCAGGCAGCAAACGCGTAAATGCGTGCAACAACAAATTTGTATATACAACAACAACGACGCCGCAGGCCTCCACTTCTAATATCGATAAGTTAAAAGTTGTTGTTTTTGTTGTAGTTAGTGTGCGTGTGTCTACTTCACGGCGCATTGGCACGGCGCTAATGAGCAGTAATTAAAAAAATATTCCAACTCATCGCCGTGGCACTGCGGGTCCCTACCCCCAGCAAACTCACACACACACACACACACACACACATACATAATTACATAGCATACAGCATGGCGCACACCGTAAATCCCATTAAAAGCAGCCAACCGCCAGCAGCCTCTCCACAGCGCATAAACTCAACTCAACTCAACGCAACTCAACCAGCTATTGCTCGCGCATAAATGCCACACACAATTATACACAGTCCAGCGCGTAAACAAACAGGCGGCGAAAGCGTTCGAAAACGTAATGTAAAACAACAACAATAAAATGCACAAAAACCAAAAACAAAAACAAAAACAAAATTATTGTATAAACAGCAACAACAACAACAGTAATAAGAGCGAGGCATGCCTTTAACCCAATTTACACCTCTAGAATTTAGTATGACCAAGTTAGACGCTGTTTGCTTAAATTAATGTATGCACACATGTGTGAGCATGTGAGTGTGTGAGTGTGTGTGTGTTGTAAATGTAGATGAGTTGGAAATATTTATTTGTATGCATAATTGAGACAGCGCGTGGGCGCCTGGCAAACACATACACCAGCACAATTCGATTTGCATAAATATGTTTGTTTACTTAAGCCATACTTATTTGCATATATATAGCACTATATATACATACATACATATATACATATATGCATATATTTGTTGTTTTTGTGTATATTTGCCATGACATAACCCGAAAATTTTCATTAGAAAATCTGTACAGTTTTGGTTGCATTTTAATTGTGCTCAGTTGGTGTGGCAGCTGAGCCACGTTGTAGTGATTTGCCACAGGCTGGCGAGCTGGCTGACTGGTTGGATCGTTGGTTGGTTGGAAAAAAAAATGTATTTCTGTCCACCTGTGCACTTTGGGTAATTTATCAGTGTTGACATAAAATTTGGTATTTGTACACAAGTGTATATCACACCCTTTCACCCATATACATGCGAGTTTGCATATAAAATGGTTATAAATGTGTTACTCATATACGCTGTAAAATGCTGGGTGTTAAAACTGATTTTAATATTAATTTTGTTACAGTTGGGAGCGTTGTTGGACAGGTAATATGTTGTAAAAATTCAGCAGTTGAAATGGAATGCGCGCAACACAAAAAAACAAATAATTACAAATGAAAGCAAACAAAAGGTTAAAATATAACAACATAAAACATAAAAATTGTTGAAAGCTCTTAAGAAATTATTAAATTTCACAAAAAGCTCTTGGGTATGTTTATAAACATCGCATACAAATCTAAAAGTATACATTATAATTAATGAAGCTCAAAAAAATGCGTGAAAGCTCCTAAGAAATAATGAAAGTTCATAAAAAGCTCTAAGGTAAATTTATAAATATCGCATAAAAACTTAACAGTATAAATTATAAATAATGAAAGCTCAAAAAAATTTAGAAAGCTCTTAAAAAATGATGAAAGCTCATAAAAAACTCTAAGGTAAATCTATAAATATCGTATACATACTTAACAGTATAAATTAAAAATAATAATAGTTCAAAAAATGCGTGAAAGCTCTTAAGAAATAATGAAAGTTCATAAAAAGCTCTAAGGGAAATTTATAAATATTGCATAACAACTTAACGGTATAAATTAAAAATAATTATAGTTCAAAAAAATGCGTGAAAGCTCTGAAGAAATAATGAAAATTCATAAAAAGCTCTAAGGTAAATTTATAAATATCGCATAAAAACTTAACAGCATAAATTAAAAATAATAAAAGCTCAAAAAAAAAAGAAATGATGAAAGTTCATAAAAAGCTCTAAGGTAAATTTATAAATATCACTTAAAAATTTATCAGTATTATACATGATGAAAGCTCAAAAAAATACGTGAGAGCTCTTAAGAAATGATGAAAGTTCAAAAAAAGTTCATGAAAAGCTCTGGGGTAGGTTTACAAATACCACAAAACAGCTTATCAGAGTAACTATAAGAATTGTTGAAAGCTCATTAGAACTGATGAAAGCTCACAAAAAACTCTGAAGTAAGCTTAAATTGAACAAAGCTCCAAAAAACTGATGAGAGCTAAAAAAATGCGCTGAAATGAGCTAACAACTATCGCTTGGAAACTTTTTAACCTTATTTACGGAATGTGAACCAAAGTGACAGAAATATGTATAAAAGTTATGAAATCTCATAAGAAATGCTGGAAGCTTATTAAAAGCTCAGGAGTAAACTTACAACTATTGCAGATTCCTGCAAGTTTCTGGACGTAACTTTTGGTATGCTAACTAAAGCGACAGACAAAATTACAAAAGCTCACAAATATCTCGGAAATAAGCTTACAACTAGCACTTGAAATTTTTTCTGCGTAACTTTAGGAATGTGTATTTATGCGATGAATTGAATCGAAGTGAATTTATATTGATGAAAGCTAATAAGAAATGCTGAAAGCCTACAAAAAGTTCTGAAGTAAGCTTACAACTATCGCTTTTCAATCTAACTTTAGAAATGTGAAACAAAGCGTTCGAAAAAAACTGATTAAAGTTCATAATAAATGATGAAAGTTCACAAAAAGCTCTGCAGTGAGTTGACAACTAACGAATAAAAGCTTCTCACCGTAACTTTAGGAACCAAAGCGATTAAAATATGTGAAAACTCATATGAAATGATGAAAGCTCACAAAAGGCGCATGAAAGCTCGACAAAATTTACAGCTGAGATTTGTTTGACCAGAAATATGAGCTTCTGAACCAAGTACTTAAATTGAATTGTACCTCAAATAACTGTTATGTATTTAAAAATGAAAGACATAAGAAGTATTTATATTAGAGCCATTGGAAGTAGGGGCCCCTATCGCTTTTGTTGTACCTTATCGCATATTTCTCAAATCTTACTTGGTTCTGAATGTCGGAGGAGGGTTTCACTAATTCTATCGTGGTTCAAGTAGGCAAATTATGGGTTATGTTAAGTGAAGTGTCGGGCTTGTAAAAAATATGATCCCTTATGTTTAGTGGACATTGACTCAAATATATACAAAAACTGTTAGCACAGGCTCAATATAAACTTTCTCTTCACATTCTTCTAAAGCTCTTCTGTACAACCTTTTAGCTACCAAATCCAAGCAAAAAATTAACCAAATGCAATCCACATTTTCCACCTTTTACGAGTAATTTAAAATTCCATTAAATTATTTTCAACTAACAAAGATTAATGATGGTTCTCCCACCACCTTCTTTCTGAATTATCCGTTATTCGTCATTATTAAATAGCATTTCTCACAGTGCAGCAACACATGTGCTACGGCTAACGTCCAAACAACCGACCAGCACTCATTAACGCTGTTTGAAATCAGCAAAGGAAAACCAACGGTAATGGCAACAAAGCATTAGTCACTGCCGAAATTCAAAATTTACCGTTACACCAATGGCATACACATTAGAAGCGAGTATAATATTTAACTGGCGAAACAGCACAAATTACAGGTAACAAAACAGGAATAAAGTAAGCAGCAAATCAGCGGACGGAAGCTCGTGCCGCCACCAACAACAACAACAGTAAAAACAAGATAGACAATAATAACAACAACATTTATAGGGTCCAAATGGGCATACAATAGCGGTGGTGAACCCCAACTCTAGCCACGAAAAATGAAAAAGGTTTGCAAATAATGAAGGCATTTACAATGACGCGACAGCAGGGATATGGTACGCGGTAGGTCGAAGTATGAGCGCCCTTTAGAGTGAGAGACCTAGCGCACGGTTGCGACGTGTCGGCTGCTGTTGTGCAGACATGTGCCGCCGCTGGGCGGTTTTGTTATGCCAAATTAATGATTGTCCGCGCAGCAGTATGCGGACTACCGCACAACAACAACAACAATAACAAAACAGCAAAAAGGGGTAACGAGCCCAACAAATGGTCGCTGCTGTGAAACCCCAAAATTTCCTCAATGGCAGAGCACCGATTTTGATTACGTGAAATTTTCGGGCGCGCGCGCGAGCCTTTCAATGGCGCTGCGCTGCGGTTTGCGGTGGCGCGCGTCAGGGGAAAGGCTTGCGTTGGTGTGTATTCATGCCGCGCAAAAGGGTTGACGCAGAAATTTAGCCACTCAATCATGCGCTCATTCGTGCATACGAATTGTGCCATTCATTTGTTGTTGTTGCTTTTTCTTTTCTTTTCAATTTTTTGTTGATTTTTTCCATTTTTTCTCATTTTATTAATTTCTTCGCTTTATTTTGTGGTGCCTTTGCTCAACATTTCCGCCATTGTTTTTGCTTTTGTTTGGCTTTTATTGCGATTTGTGGCGCGCTTTGTTGTTGTTGGCTCACATTGTTGTTGTTGTCGAGTACAAGTGGTTGCGTTAAATAAATATTGTGCGCGCCGCAGTCAATGCAGCGCAACCGCTGGCGTCATCGTCGCGGTCGTCGATATTTGGTTGAATGCGCGAAATTGCCAAAGCCAAAAAATATAATTGTTTTGGCTTCCACCAATTGCGCGTCCTTTACGTGCTTTGTTGTGTGCGATTGCTGTCCTGATCCCTCGTTTGTTGTACTTTTTTCCAACTGCTTCTTGATTTGACCGCAAAAATTCCCAGCGACATCGATAACAAAGCAAAAGTTATTGCATTTTCTTGATTTTTTGCGGTATTCCGTTAACGCTCATTTTCAATCAGCGCGCGCTTATTCCCTCTCTACACTACTCTGCCGTTGCTTGTGTTGTTGTTTATGCAACTTTTTATACCCTGAACAGGGTATATTAAGTTTGTCACGCAGTTTGTAAGAAGTTTGTCACGCAGTTTGTAAGAAGTTTGTCACGCAGAAGGAAGCGTCGGAGGCCCTATAAAGTATATATAAATGATCAGTATGTTGAACTGAGTCGTTATAGCCATGTCCGTCTGTCCGTCTGTCTGTCTGTCTGTATATATACGAACTAGTCCTTTAGTTTTAATATATTGTTTTGAAATTTTGCAGATGTTATTTTCTCTTCAAGAAGCTGCTCATTTGTCGGAACTGCCGATATCGAACCACTATATCATATAGCTGCCATACAAACTGAACGATCGGAATCAAGGGCTTGTATGAAAAACTTCCGCATTTTACTACATATCTACACGAAATTTGCTGTGAGTTATTGTTCATAGAAATAATTTAATCTCCGAAAAAGTTGTTCAGATCGGTTCACTATAGCATATAGCTGCCATACAAACTGAACGATCGGAATCAATGGCTTGTATGGAAAACTTCCGCATTTTAATACATATCTACACGAAATTTGCTGTGAGTTATTGTTCATAGAAATAATTTAATCTCCGAAAAAATTGTTCAGATCGGTTCACTATAGCATATAGCTGCCATACAAACCGAACGATCGGAATCAAGGGCTTGTATGGAAAACTTACGCATTTGACGTGGTATCTTCACGAAATTTGACATGGATTACTGCTTAAGGTAATAACATAATCTCCGAAGAAATTGTTCAGATCGGTTAACTATATAATTTTAATGTTTCTAGCAAACAACGGCTAAAAAGAATTAGTAAAATATTTTCTTTTTTTTACTTACTTTTTCTTACGTCTTTAGATTTGCTTAAACACATAGTTACTAAAAGAAATGCACCTGTGAAGGGTATATTAGATTCGGTACAGCCGAAGTTAACGTTTTTTCTTGTTTTTGTTTGGTTTTTGTGTTTGCAATTTTTATGTCATGCTATTTAATTCACTTTCTCGCATGCGTCACTCCACACCATCAACACTCCTCCGTCGCCGTCAATGCTGTACTCATCACTTTGGCTTCTTTTCAATTTCCTTTAACGGCAAGTCAACGCCAACGTCCGCTCCGCGCTACACTCGTATGAACTCTTTACTTTATATCACGCTGCGCAGCTTTTGGCGCAAATTGCTCTGGTTTATTGTGCAGCATTGGATTGGAAGCCCGTCAGTCCGTCGGCCCGTCAGTCCGTCGTTTACCCATCACTTTGTCAACCTCGGCTGCCAGTAAAAATTCTCATCGAAGTTGTTGTTATTGTTTTTATTGCATTTTCACTCTCTTTCACACTATCCAGAGCCTTGTTTACCTTTCCGTCAATTGATGTTGTTTTTGCTGTTGTATAAGTAAATATGACTGCAAGCGTACATATGTATTTTGTGCAATGTGGCGGGGTTGATTTGTGTACCGTTAACTCTGCATTCTTTCAACGCGAAAGACATACCAGTTTTCTTACTTCCTATACCAATCTTTTTGTCTGCATTGTCAGTTCGTCGATTATGCCGTTAGTCCCGGTAACAGTTGTCCAAGTACCTCTTATACCGCTATCGCTGACACAATGCCTTTCTATACGCTGATATCTGCTGTATAACTTGTAAGGCCTCAGAGCACAGAAATATGCGCGGAGCTACCTTGTAGGAAAATTTAGTGATCGGAGATCGATAGAGACTTGGTTCGGAAACCACCCGATGTGAATCCTACTTGTCAGCTCATCCAGAGCTCCAACCCAGAAGATGACTTCAAGTTACCGATCTTTACAAAGCTCTATATGCTCAAAAGGTATTGCTTCAAACCGAAACTTCGTGTGATTAGGACGAAAGTACCGATCTGTAGCCTTAAGAACCCAAGAAAATGCACTGCTGTTAGCTTGTTTTGACAGACGGGGAATCTCTGAGAACTGCTGTTCTGCAGTCATAAACAGTTCTTTTGTACTAAGAACCTGGCGACCTCCGGAAAGATCTCTTTCCATTCTCTGAAGCCACATAAGTATTAAATTTAAGAAAAAGTGGCATTATAAATAGCCTTATCTTAGTATAAACGTAGTATTCCAACCTCTCTCCGAATACAGCTCTTTCTCACCGGGTTTTTTCCATTACCGCTTTCAATTGTCCAACGGTCGATTGGCGCTTAACGTTCTTCTTCTTGGTGGTAATTTGGTGAATGCTTTTAAATATACAATATTTTGTTGTTGTTTTTCACTGACTACCGTCCGTCGTTTTTTCATTGCGCTGCCATTGTGTATTGTATTTTATTTCTGTTAGTTCTGACATTGCGGCCGACAATCGACTCCAAACTCATTCACAACCAGTGCCTTTAAACAATTTACGAGCTTGAAAATCCAATAAACACCCAAACCAGCTTGTCGACTGGTGGTTGCATTGTGGTAGTTCCCAGAGGAATCTATAAAAATGAGACTTGCCAGATTGTTTGCTGACTGGCAGTTATACCGCTGAGCTTTAAGTGAATTGAAGATTCTGCTCTGATGAAGTAAAGAGTGTGGTGGATGAGTGTGAGATCATTAATTGAGAAGCGAAGTCTTTAAATTGGTTAGAAAATATTTTAGACAGGTCCAAGACAATTTTCTCGAACTGTCAGTTGTGTGGTTGGACACTTGATTCTATTATCCGAATCATTAACATTTAAGCAGTCTCCAAGTTGACGACGGATATTATGAAAAGCCTTTTATGCCAAAAATATACTCGGGAGCCAAAAGCTATTAGAAACAATTTAATATTAAGACAATGTTTCGGTCAGGAGTTAAGAGGGAATTTGAAAGGTTTTAGTTTCTTCTATCTTAAAAAATATAGATTGTCACTTTATCGATGTTTTCCTTCGACTCTTCCCGCTGGGATTAGAGGAGACTCATTTCGAATTTGAAAAATCAGACTCTAGTAGGCTACTGAAGACACAGTAAGGCCTCACAAGTCGACTTCGAATTTGAATAACAAAATTGGAACCAGAGCTTCTACCTTGGGATTTTTTAAAAATAGTTTGGATCCATTAGGTTTTGTGTTTGGTTCACGTTTGGAAGATGACAATTAAGTCTCTAGTATACTACTGAAGACACAGTAAGTCCTCACAAGTCGACTTCGAATTTTGACAAGCAAAACTGGAACCAGAGCTTCTGCTGTGGGCCCACAATAAACTGGGTATCAAAAGAACTTATTTTCCTTCCTATTTCGTCGATCAAAAGATGACAATTAGGTCTCTAGTGTACAACAGAAAATACGTCTCACAAGTCGACGAAACGTCTTTATCTCAAATCCAACTTCAGCTGGCACAGAAAAAGGGTTCGAGACCATATGGACCTATAATTAACCAAGGTATCAGGGTATCAGTTTTATATACTTATATGCTTTCTTCTGGGTCTGACTGAGCGGGTCACGAATAGCTGCTCATCTCAGTCTTTTCGTTCGAGCTGGAACTTCCTACTATAGGATGCTGATTTAGATAACGGCGCTAAATCACTAAATAAACTATTCTTTGAAAATTAATTTCAATTCTTAATAGCCTTTCTACCTACAAACAAACAAACGGGTATCTGACGCTCAAATGCTGTCCTCAAACAATGGTGTTCCGTGCCAAGCAATTTAATAAATTTCCGATTAAAGTGGCAACCCTCCCACAACAGTCAACACAATACACATTAATATAACGGTGTATTATATGAAAACGATTTACGAGCGCACAGAGAAATTGTGCCTATCACACACACACACCAGCAACAACACATACACCGCCAAGGGCAAACAATATATTAACGCCCGCCTCGCCCTAGCTACCCTCCTCCTCTCCCACACGTGAATGCGACACATGAGAATTGCCAATTTTATACACATTTATTTCTTATTGTGCGCCGGCCAAAAAAGGAACAACCATCAACTAACGAATAACTACACCTTTTGAGCCACACGCCCAGAAACAACCAGAAGGCGAAGACTATAACGGCAACACTTTGGACGATGACAGACACACTATAATATTGTTTGTTTTGTTGTTGTTGTTTTTATTTTTATTTTTGTATCACTGCAAACGCCGTGAAAATAATTGCGCTGTAAACATGACAATAGCAACGACGGTGCGATGGAAAGGAGGCGGACATAGTATAAGGGTGCGACGGTTGGTAGTGACGGTGGTGAGTGCCGCGTGTGGTTATTTGTGGATAAGCGGCTGGCCAGCTGACTGTCAAAGGCGCTATAAGCCATGCTTCAACGTTGGTCTCCTTTGGTTGCTATTGTTTTTATTCATATCTGTGTGGATTATGTGCTACAGACAGTCTTTCCTGCTTGTAGATATATGTCTATTGTTGTTGTTGTAATGTATTGAGATTGTATTTATTGTCAATTGGCAATTTTCTAAAATTTTCTGCGAAAAGATACCGTGAAATTTATAACAATTGATTTTCGATTTTTTTTTGTTGTTGTAATTTTCTCGTATTTGTTATCATTTTTGTTTTTGTTGTCTTGTCTGTATTTTTGTTGTTGTGATTTTTTTGTATTTGTTGTTATCATTTTTGTTTTTATTGGTTCTTGTATTTCTTGTTTTGTTTGTATTTTTTTTTTGATTTTGTTGTTGTTTTTTCTTAGTATTTGTTGTGGCTATTTGAGTTTTTGTTGTTTCTTGTAGTTGTTGCATTTTTTTGTTTTTTTGTTGTTGTTTTTTTCATTATACTCTCGCAACAAAGTTGCTAGAGAGTATTATAGTTTTGTTCACATAACGGTTGTTTGTAACACCCAAAATTAAACGAGTTAGATATAGGGTTATATATACCAAAGTGATCAGGGTGAAGAGTGGAGTTCAAATCCGAATGTCCGTCCGTCCGTCCGTCTGTGCAAGCTGTAACTTGAGTAAAAATTGAGATATCTTGATGAAACTTGGAACACACGTTCCTTGGCACCATAGGAAGGTTGCTTTCGAATGAGCAAAATCGGACCACTGCCACGCCCACAAAATGGCGAAAACCGAAAACACATACAGTGCCATAACTAAGCCATAAATAAAGCTATGGAAATAAAATTTGGTATGAAGGATCGCACTATGAAGGGGCATATTTGGATGTAATTTTTTTAGGGAAGTGGGCGTGGCCCCGCCCCCTACTAAGTTTTTTGTACATATCTCGCAAACCAATAGAGCTATATAAACCAAACTTTCTGCAGTCGCTTTTTTTAGCCACTAATACAGTCCAAAAATGAAAGGAATCGGATCATAACCACGCCCCCCTCCCATACAAAAGTTAGGTTGAAAATTACTAAAAGTGGGTTAAATCACTAACGAAAAACTTCAGAAACGCTAAATTTCACATAAGAAATGGCAGATGGAAGCTGCACTCAGATTTTTTTACAAAATGGAAAATGGGCGTGGCATCGCCCACTTATGGGTCAAAAACCATATCTCAGGAACTACTTGACCGATTTCAATTAAACTTGGTTTGTAATAGTTTTCTTACATCCCAATGATATGTTGTGAAAATAGGCTAAATCGCTTCACAACCACGTCTACTTCCTATATACCAGAACTGTGAAGACGATCTGAAACGTTTACTTTACAATATATAAAGTAAGCACTAGTGAAAATATCGGAACAGAACTTTGCACAAATACTACATTTATAGTGTGGCAGCCCCATTCTAAAAATCACCGAAATCTGACCATAGGTTGTCAAGGCCCCATATATCGAACATGAGGACCTCGGTGCTTCTAACCTAATATTAGGGTTTCCAACTTTCAATGGACTTTATACAATATATATGACGAATATGTGTGTCAAATTGTGTATTATATAAGATTAATAAAGTTAAATAAATAAATTGCGAGAGTATAAAATGATCGGTTACACCCGAACTTAGCCCTTCCTTACTTGTTTTTTTTTTCTATTTTTACCGTTCTCACCACAGTATTATTTGGAAATCGTTAAAATTTTCAGCATTCGACAAATAAAATTTTTGTTGCGAACCAAATGAGTGTGGGGAAATCAAAAAATAAATGAGGAAAAATTGTGGGAAAAATATTTAATGCTTTTTCGGCGTACACAAACAGCAACAGCAACAACAAGCAAATACACAAGAAGACACAGAGGGAGAAACAGTCCAGTCGGACACACTCCCACACACGCCTTTGTATGTATGTATTTGGAAGTCTTCTTGCAAGCGCCATATTTCAAGCGGGCATATTTGTTATTATCTGCTTTTCACACGCATATTCGCTTAATGCTTTTTCGCAACATACACACACACACACAACTACAGTAGCATATCGTTTGGCGGCCAATTACTTTTTGACTTATTTGAAATATTTTTTTCTTCTTTTATTTTTGGCAATTTTTTTTCTTCGCTCAGCGTATTTAAGTGCAAAAATGGAATAATTTTCGTGATTTGGCATGCGGAGAAATGAGATTTTTCACTTCATATTTTTAGTGTCATTTTACTTTATACACCAATTTTTTCGATTTCTGGCTGCAGGACATTCGCTTGCATACAGACATATGTATATACAAAGAACCATGAGAGCAGCGCTAATTTTTCATTTCCCGTTTTTCAAGCATACAATTTTTCCACAGAAACTTAATATTTTGTCAAAATATATTTTTCTCTATTTTTTTTCTCAATTTTCTTTTCTCATACATATTTACACATCGCTCATGCTCATCCATAAGCGGTATAATGTGCAAAGTAGCGTTGCGACCATGTAAATCGACTGGCAAATATTGACACTTCCCACAATGCCAAACAAGCACAACAACACACACACACTGCTAAACATAAATATAAAATTCAAAAATCAAATAAGTCAATGAAAATTCTTAAATTTCGCAAATACCCATAAACAAATAGCATTTACATACATAACACTCCTCCGCCTGCATTCGCTCATGTATATGTATGTAAATATCCCTTCCTATTTGTCGTCGCACTTGAACAACATTGAGTAGACAAACAACACTGCGGTTAGCTCTGCAACACTCGATCGTTACGAGTCCTGCATGTGGCATTGCCCGCGAGCCAAACGCGGCACCCTTAGCACATTTATCATACTCATATTCTCAATGTAACCCAATAGCAGGAGCATTGCAAAATATTGGTAAATATTTTTTAGCAGAAAAAGAAAATAATTGCAACAACAATACCAAACACACAGCAACAAATAATCAAAAAATCTAAAAAAATGATGTTCGCTGTGGTACAGACCCTGTAGGAAATTGTTCCAGTTTGAAAGCTGTTCTCTCTCTCTTTTTACACCCCCATAAGTCTATCGTCCACCTCTCCTTAGTATGAACTACAAATGCCTAGTTACTTACAATATTCGATGGTAAATTTTTAGGATTTCTTGGAAAAGGTTTCTGTAAAATTCTATGATTGTTTAGATGTAAACTCTTCAAGTTCGACTTTTAATCCTTCTTTATGAAGAAAAT
The DNA here is from genome assembly GCF_028554725.1 of Zeugodacus cucurbitae. Taxonomy (NCBI): domain Eukaryota; kingdom Metazoa; phylum Arthropoda; class Insecta; order Diptera; family Tephritidae; genus Zeugodacus; species Zeugodacus cucurbitae. Next base: position 8,901,651 of record NC_071669.1, read on the forward strand.
TTGGACTCGATCCCAGTTTTTAAAGAAAGGAATCAAGAGATCCTGCTTTAGAAAGTCATAGTCTAGTCGGTACTGTTTTCGAGACATTTCAAAGACGGTGTAACTAGGGACTTGTCCTCACTTGTGGAGACGAATATGATTGGTTAAGACTTAAAGTACTCTTCAAGTATTAAAAACCGTTTCAAAGACGAGGGAACTAAAGATGTGTCTTCAGTTGAGGAGATTAATATAATTGGATGCCAGTTTTCAAAATGATAGAATCAAGAGATCCAGCCTTAGAGTAGACACTGTTCGAGTATCAAAGACCGGAAACTACTTATCTTACTTGACCGGACTTATCTTCACTTGTGGAGCCAAATCTGATTAGATGGCAAATTTAAAGGAAGGAATCAAGAGATCAGAACCTGACTTTGATGATCAAAAACTGTTTCACAGACCAGTTAACGAAGGACTTGTCCTTACTTGTGGAGAAAATTTGGATTCGATGCCAGTTTTCAAAGGACGGTGTCAAGAGATCCAACCTTAGAAGATCAATATCTAGTTCGTACTGTCTTCGCGTATCAAAAATCGTTGCAAAGACCGGAAACTAAGGACTTGTTTTCACTTCTGGAGAAGAATATGACATGAAATCAAGCACTAGAGAACATAGTCGTAGGTAGGTACTGCCTTTGAGTATCAAAAACCGTTTCAAAGAGCAGATAACCAAGGACTTGTCCATACTTGTGGAGAGAAGTGGATTCGATGACAGTTTTCAAGTGAAGAAATCAAGCCTTAGAGAACATAGTCTAGTAGGTACTGTCTTTGAGTATTAAAAATCGTTTCAAAAATCAGTTAACTTAGAGCTTGTTCTTACTGGTGGAGAAAATTTGGATTCGATGCTAGTTTTCAAAGGACGGATTCATGGATTTATAGGTACTGTCTTCGAGTATCTAAAATACATGTTTAGTTACTAGAAAACTAGAGCCCCTTATAACCGATCTCTCGGGGGGTTTATCTAAATGATTTAAGAGAAGAACAAATGGGAACGTTAGTACTCTCGATCGAAAGCGATCGACACGTTCCCGGAAGTGTTGGCCAAAAATTTCTGTATAACTATCCTATAGTCCCGAATTAATACATTAATTAGCGAAATAGTTGATAGTTCGTACTTCGTATTTAAGGGGCCGAAAGAAAGAGAGCAAAGAGAAATTGAAATTTTTGTTTATTATTTGTAAAACTTTCCAATTATAAGAAGTCACCACTCTCTTCGTCTGTAAAGTTTTCGTTTTTGTTGCGGTATTCATTAATAATTAAAGGGCTCTCTGCCGAGGTCATAGTTCCCAATCGCGTATAAATCTGAGCCTTTTGCGAAGACAAATCCTCGATTGTCAGGAGAACTACAGCGGTAACTCGCCCCTTAAATTATACTAAACCCATGTAAATTTCAGATTGGGAATCTTAGAGACGAACTGGTAGAATTTTTGTGAAATCTTGCTCAACTACAGATTAGACTAACCAGTTCATGCCCTGTACTGTGAGAGCGCGCTTCTTCCCTGCAGGGTTGCAATTTACACCGGCATGTGTACGACTATGTAGAGTTGAAAGGCATGCAAATCTCCGTTTGGCAAAAACAAAAGCAAAAGCGCCATGTCCAGCTGTGTCCAAGCGCGCATAACTAAACACATTTCGCCAAGCGCAATAGAGGCATCCATTGAGCCACACAACAGTGAACAGTGGCGATAAATATTGAAGCAGTGTCAAGTGTAGCGGCATCACTGTTGGACAGAAGCAGAGGCAAAAAGAGAAAGAGAGACAGGAAATCATAGAAAGCGCAGACAAAGTGCAGCACATTTTTTAATATGCCTTTTTTCAAAAACACACTTTTTTGGCAATTTCTCTCGCTCGCTACTATTTTTTTGCCTCAATGCCTTTTTTCAATTTTTTTTTTTTTTGCAATTTGCTTATATAATTCTTTTTTGCCAAACACTGCTGTTTGGAAAACTCGATAGAATGCGACAAATGCGAGAGACAAATATCGGGAAAAATAACAGTTACACGGATGAACAAACTGTGGAAACGGAAAAATTCCGCAACGGTCTTGACTGTAATGGCTGAATGGCGACTGTGATGAAGGTGGCTCCGGTGGCGCTGGCGGTCGGCATGATGTAAAGTGGAAATGGAAATGTCAAGCGAAGTTTGGCGCACACACAAAAAGCACGCTAGACATGCAATTTTTTTTCCCCCGGTAGCTTTCAAAAGCGCATAGAACCCGAATTGTGGAAAAATGTGAAAGAAAGCGTTGTGAATGGAAAAAAATCAGTGGAAATACATACAAATGTGGAAAGCAATGAAAATTGAAGAGCACCCAAAACAATGCGCGCAAATTGTATAAAATATATAAATATTGCTTAAAATAAAATGTGAAGAGAAAGCTGTACCAGTAAATTGGCAAAATATCATAGAAATTTTATGCACTTGCAATGTGATTAAACACAAGGTGAGAATGGTATATAATTAAAATAACTTAATTACTGCGAAAGGTATAATAAAGATAAGAAATGTTATCAAATTTTATGATGGAAATTATATAGAGCTTTTCAAATTTTATTTTCTTTGGACGAAAAATCGACTTATTAAGCTTTGCAGCTTTGAGAGACAGTGATACATTCCATTACTTACATAAATAAATTATTTTATAAATATATAAATAAATAAAGTTTTTTTAGGTTGGCAAATATCTCCCTTCTGCCGTTTTGTCTTTTGAATTTTGTCGCTATGTGCACACACTACAGAGCTCGTATCTGACGATACTATACATCTTTGAAAGGTCTTGACATAACCAACAAAACGACGCTATGCTATGATTAGTTTGGATATTACTTTCAACAGTTATAGACATGTAAACATGGAGTTCACTATTTTAAAATTTTCCTTCGTTAAAACCAAATCCGCTAGAGAAACGTTCCGTGAGATTAATGGTGTTTTGGGGGATGGTACTCTATCACTTCGAACTGCGGAGGAATGGTTTCGACGAATCAGAGAGTGTGAAAACGACACCATGGATAAGACAGCCGGCGGAAGACCGACTTATCGAAAGATCGACATATACTACTGATCAAATCATGGAAAACATCGAGTTAGACCGGCATGTGGTATCTCGTGACATTGCCCAGAAGATGGGACTTAGTCACCAAACCATTTTAAACCATCTACATAAGGCTGGATACACAAAAAAGCTTAATGTTTGTGTGCCGCATGATTTGACGGAAAAAAATTTCTAGAAATGAAACGGAACGAACTCGACCCATTTTTGAAGTGGTTGGTGACGGGCGACGAAAAATTAATCATATACGACAATAACAAGCGAAAACGGTCGTTGGCGAAGACCGGTGAATCGTGCCAAACAGTGGCCAAGACGGGATTGACGGCCAGGAAGGTTTTGCTGAGTGTCTGGTGGAATTGGAAAGGAATCATCCACTATGAGCTGCTCCCAAATGACCAGACGATTAATTCTACCATCTACTGTGAACAACTGGACTGCTTGAAGTAGACGACCGACCAGAAGCGTGTAGTGTTCCACCAGGACAACGCCAGATCACACGCTTCGTTGATGATTCGTCAGAAGCTACGGGAGCTCGGTTGGGAGGTTTTATCGCATCCACCATATAGCCCGGACATAACGCCGTGTGATTACCACCTGTTCCTGTCCATGGTGAACGCTCTTGGTGGTATAAAGTTGAACTCAAAAGAGGCTTGTGAAAAGTAGCTGTCCGAGTTCTTCGCAAATAATGAGAGGGGCTTCTAGGAGGGGGTATTATGAAGTTGCCGTCTAGATGGAAACAGATTATCGAACGAAACAGTGCATATTTGAACTAAATCCGATCACTGTAACACTTTTTATAAAGCATTGAACAAAGAGCAAAATAAACGGATGGGAGATATTTACCAACTTAATATAATGCTTAGGAAGATAAGTCGACATATTAAGCTTTACAGCTTTGAGAGTCAGCGCTACATTACATTATTTACATAAATAAAGTTTTTTATAAATATATATTGAAATTATTTTTTTGAAAAAATGTTACAAAAAAATTGAACAAAAAAATAATGTCAATCGAAACGACTGGTGATTAAATCTTGGTGAGCCGACGCAAACCGCGGCCAAGCGGCCAGGATTGATGGTCGTGAAGGTTTTGCAATGCGATTCGTGGGATCCCAAAGTATACTATATCTAGTCTATTATCAGCTGCTAAACTACGATCAAACTCTCTATTCTGACCTGTACTGTCAGCAATTAGACCGTTTGAAGAAAGCAATTGCACAGGAGTGACCAGCTTTTGACAATATGATAGGACTTGAGTTCCATCATGACAACGACTGATCACATACAACGATAGTGACTCGCCAGAAGCTCCAGCCGCTTGATTTTGAGATTCTTATGTATCCTTGGACCGGACCGGTCACCAAGTACTAACAGTTATTATCTATGGTGAATGATTTGGGTCCTGCAAAATTCATCATAAGTGAAGCTTGTGAAAATCAAAAAAATCAACTGTCCCAGTTTTTTACCACTAAGAACCAAGGTTTCAATGAGAATGATATTATTAAAATAGTCAGAATACGACAGATCACATACAATGATAGTGACTCGCCAGAAGCTCCAGCCGTTTGATTTTGAGGTTCTTATGCATCCGTGGACCGGACCGGTCACCAAGTACTAACAGTTATTGTCTATGGTGAATGATATGGTTCCTGAAAAATTCACCAGAAGTGAAGCTTGTGAAAATCAACAAAATCAACTGTCGCAGTTTTTTACCACTAGGAACCAAGGTTTCAATGAGAATGGTATTATTAAAATATGTCAACAAGTCCAGGAGCAAAATGAGGCACTGATCATATAAACTATACTAAATAAACCTATCGATTTTATGCAAAAATAATGGCTTTCCGGCTGAGCTGGGCAGGCGCTGATCAGTCACTAGCACTTGAGCAGTCGTCAGATCCTTCTTTTACTGGACCTCATACTCAGATGGGCCTCGGCTGAGTTGGGCAGGTGCTGGTCAGTCACTAGCACTTGAGCAGTCGTCAGATCCTTCTGTTCTGTTCTAAGGTAGTGGTTCATAGTGGCCATTGTCCCATTGGGATCCACGCTTTTTCGAATAAGCTCGCGAAATAGCGAATATTGAAGTTAAAAATCTCTGCAGATTTGTAGTAGGTTCAGAGCGCTTTGTCGACTATTAATTGCTAATCTAGCGGGGATCCAGGCTTCACAAAGGACATAGTCTAAGTATGTTTCCCTTTGAGAAGCAGCCATACAACCTAACCCAACCTTAGACCTCATATTACATTCCCTTCTATGGCACTTGTTGAACCTGGTAATGTTACGAGAGTTAGCAACAAAACGAACCTAACAAACAGTAAAAACTGCAGCAATTAAAAAATTAACTACAAACTAAAGCGGTTATCAAATGGGAGACACGACAAAGGCATACAAAAAACGAAAAATTCAACCTCGAACACTCAGAAATTGAGCGATTTCAAAAAGCGAACGAGAGCCCTACACAAGTGCCTACACACACACAAAGGCAAAAAAAAAACAATTTGCAGAAATTTTTCTGCATCACGTCGAAATGGATACTCACAGCACCGCAACCTGCATATAATATATTCATATGCTGACGAACGTATAAAAATACGAACAAAGTGTAGTCGAAATTAAAAAATAAAAGAAAATTAACGAACAAAATGTTTATCTGACGCGCCTTTGGTACGTTATATGGCTATATATGCAACATATTTACATATGTATGTGACTTTCTGTTGTAAATAGCAGTGGCGGACCTATTAGGGGCGGTGAGAACTTCGATTCAATGAAGAGAAATTGTTTGAAAATATAGCCTGCGGTCTTATGTCCATAAGACACTTCCTTAAACTCCTTGAATTGTTCGAGATAAAGGAAAATTTAATAAAGTGGATGGCACGCTCTCTGGGAGTAACTCTCTCACTATCTCTCTCTTATTAATATCTATCAAATACATTAAGGTTAAGGATATATATTTTTGAATATTTTTCCATAATGTACTCATCGAAGCTGCTTCTTTTGTGAAGAAATTATACTTAAGATTTAAAATTTGATGTCTTCAGGTCCTATATTATCCATATGTTCATATAGAGTCCACCTTAGTCTACGTACGACGTATTTTCTGAAAAAAGTCGCTAAAATGTTCGAACATTTGACATCAAAGTTTGGAAATGTTTTAAGTTTCGGTTCCCACGATTCGGCGCTTCGAACCTAATAGTAGAATCCATAGAACTAGGACTAGGGCATAAATATTCCCAACCTCCAAAGCACTGATCGTTTTTTCCAACAATAGTTTTGTATTGCTATACTACTGCCTCTTGAGATAGAATATACAGGAAGGCCAGAAACCTCTAGGGTTTATCAAATTACAGAGAGAATTGTTTCAAGAGACTTTGTACACGGATATTTGAATTTTCGGGCCTCCTGGCAGAGAGAAAGAAATCCGAATAAATACTAAACAGTCTGATAGACTATGTTTAACGATTGGCGATCCTTCAAAGTCTCAACTCTACAAATCTAGCTTGATAATCCCTCAAATTCAGCTATCGTAAGCAATTGGGATAAAAAGGATAACCAAACCCCCCCAACGAATCGCCGTCACTGTTTGTGTCATTCCAGTATGTTGAAAAATGCCCACAAATATGAGTGCCACCGACAACTACTGGATAAACACCCACCCACACATCGCTATGTCTACACGCATGTAGTAAATGCGCCACAAACGTGCCACATAGCTGCCACCAAAAGTGGACATGAGTGGTGGTCGAGCACTCAATTTTAACTTTTGGCTGGCCTGAGCATTTTTTGTACATTTTTTGGCACAATTTTTCACACACACCAACAAACACACGACGGCGATACGACAGCCATACTTTTTCCCTTTTACAATTGCTCTTTCGAAAGTTATGAGTTTCTGTGACATATTTCAGCAATTTTTTGACAATTTTACCGTTATTGCAGTGGGCTTAAATTGTGGCATTTACAGTTAAAAGCCGAGTGGATATCGCATGCAGCTTAATTTAGTATGGACTATTGTTTTGTGAGTGTTTTGGAAATTCATTCATTTGAATTAAAGGCTGGCTGTCGTTGCTTTGTTGTAATTTATGGTGGGAAAAATAGTAATAAAGATTTGATTTAGATAGATGCAATCAGATATTTCTGCAATATAACAAATAATCTCATGGATGAATACTTTTAGAAAGGTTGTCAGTAAATACTCGCGTGTTCACGGGAACATAACTTTTTTTGAGTCCAAAAATAGGTCAGTTAGATTATTCGAAGAAGTTTTTAAACACGCGTATAAAAAAATCATCGAATTTTTGGGGTTCCAAGAGTTTCTTAAGCCCAGTTCTATAAGTTCATAGAGAGATTTTCCTTCCTTAGAGTATACCATCTCGGAGAATCTAAAAAAATCAATAATTCCAGGTTTTAAGCCGCTTTAAAACGTTTGAAAGGTATTTGTAGTAATTAAGAACCTCGAAGAACTCCGAAAAATAGCCGAAGAACACATAGACTTCAAGGAAAAGAGGTCTTGGAAGGCAGGGTTGCCCTTGTCATGATAAAATTTTTGAAGCCCTATGTAGTCTTATAGTATTTTTCTTACTTGGACTACATCCGCGCGAGGGATGCTGGAAAGTATTGGAGTTCGGGACTTAAGAAGCTTTAAAATACAGGATAGGTATTTATATTTATTGGGAACTTCGAAAAAACTCTGAAAAATAGCTAAAAAAAACACATAGACTGCAAAAAAAAGAGGTCTTGGAAGGCAGGGTTGCCCGTGTCATGATAAAAGCTTTGAAGCCCTATATAGTATTATCGTATTTTTCTTACTTGGACTACATCCGCACGAGGAATGCTGGCAAGTCTTGGAGTCCGGGACCTAAGAAGCTTCAAAATTCATGATAAGTATTTATATTTATTGGGAACTTCTAAGAACTCCAAAAAATAGCTGAAGAACATATAGATTATAAATAAAAAAGGGCTTGGAAGACAGGGTAGCGAATTTTGATAAAAAAGGTTTGAAGTCCTACATAGTCCTAACGTATTTTCCTGCTTTGGGATATAACATCCTAAGGAATGCAAGAAAGTCATAGATTCCAAGACCTTTGAAGCTTTAAATGCCTGATAGGTTTTTATATTTATTGGGAACTCCGAAGGACTTCGGAAAATCGCTGAACAACCCATCGAGCGATGTAAAAATGGACTCGAAAGGTAGGGTTAAACGAGTTTTGTTCAAATTTTGAAGTCCTATATAGTCTTATATTCTAGAGACTTAATAGTAGACAAAAATGTATGCGAAAATGCTCATTTCACTTCATCGATTCTTAAAAGATTTATCTTATATCCTGTGACTATGGGGAAAATTTATCACGTAAAGAAAACAGTTCAATGAAAATGCTAGGATATAGTATATTAAGTTATTAATGTCATTAATTAAATGGATTTTGACCCAGTAGAGCTCAAAGCTTTTCAAAGTTCAGCAAGTCCATAACTTAATTAACGAATTAATTGTGTGAAGACGCTCAAAAATAATAATTTATGTCATTAAATCACTAATTGATCTGGAGCCAATGAAGCTTTAAGTTCAAAGATTTTCCAAAGTTCAGAAAGTCCATAAATTATTTCATAAGCATGTTGAGAAGTACAAGTATTAAAATGATTTTGAGCCAATGAAGCTTTAAGCTTAACGCTTTTCGAAGTTCAGCAAGTCTATAACTTAATTAATGAATTAATTGTGTGAAAACGCTCGAAAATAATAAATTAAGTCATTAAATCACTAATTAAAAAAATCTGGAGCCAATGAAGCTTTAAGCTCAAAGCTTTTCAAGGTTCAGCAAGTCCATAAATTACTGCTTGAATATGTTGAGAAGTATGAGTATACTTTCTGTATTGAATAAAGCGAGACCACCTTGCCCAAGTAATGCAGTGCAACTGCAACACTTGATTTCTTGACTTTCACTGACTTTCCAATGTACACATAATTACCATAAAAGCAAAGGTAAGTTTAAGTTCGTAACTAAAAAAAGCGCTGTTTATTGAAAAAAAGCAAAGACGACGACTACTACTTAGCATTACTTAAAATATTTCCACATCAAAGAGCGAGCATGCAGGCCAACAGCCGCAACGATATACTACAAAAAATATAGACAACCACAGCGGCCGCCGACTCTCACCAAACTCAAACTAAACGAGATGTCAATGATTAAAAGTTTGCGCCCTCATCAGCTGCAGCATCGCTGACCAGCCAAGAACTTTTAATAATGCGAAGTTATTTTTAATTTTTTTCCAACACTCACACCCACAACCGCTCTTCCACGCTCTCTCTCTCTTTCGCTGTGTATATTTTTTCTCACACACAACTTTCATTCCTTAGCGTTTTTTACACAGTTCATTAAACTTTAAATATACGCATTTTTAGTTTTCTAAACGAGGCAAAAGTACGTACCAGGTTGAAGATAGCGCTTTAGAGAGTGTGATGACGATGAAGAGAGGTAGGGAGCTAGAGACTTGAGTTTGAGGTAAAAGCAACCGTGTGTAGAGGTGGTCATAAGTAAGTGGTGGTGGCAAAAGTTCGAGTGTTGAATAAAGTGAAATTAAAAATCGTAAAAAATACTTACTTTACGAGCGTCGTACGCGCGTACCGACGCGAGTGAAACGCAGAAACGTCCTTGGCAAAGGAGCAAGTTTTCGTTGCGCGGTAACTAAACACTTTTAGTAGAGTCAGATAAAAGTGATAGTCCACAGTGTGGCGGTGGGTGTGTTTAGTGAAGACTGAAGACGCATGCACTGCCAGTGTGGTAGTTGACTGCTGTAGCGTATCACAAAAAAATGTGGACTAATTTGGCGTGCGCAGCGATTGCATTCCTCGCATTCAGCGATTTTATTGCCAACTATTTGAAAATTAGTGCGTATTTTCCAGGTGAATGCATGATGATTGGTGTGCTGCCCCACGCTCTTTGTATGTATGTATGTTTGACAGTCGTTGTGGCGAAGACCAGGACCAAGTTTTTGTTGACTGCAAAGAATGGCGAATCAAAAGAATTTAGATATTTAGCATTGTTGGTGTACTAAGACGATTATTTGCTTTTTATTTGTTTGTATGTTTGTATGTTGGGGTATATATTTTTTTTTTTTTATTTTAGTTGTTTAATAAACACAGGAATTTTATGCGCTTCAACTTAAGTAAATAAAATAATGAAATGGAAATAAAAATAAAAATAAAAAAGTTAACATTAAGTTGAATAAGTCAGCGTTTTCAGCGATTTTCCGCGATACTTGGAATTCATTCGAAGTGTCGGTATTTTATTTATACATCACTACCGGCGATAGAGCATAAAATGAATTACGTAATTTAATTTCGCTTTAAAGTGTTCTTTTAAAATACGTTGTTTAAAGATGAGAATTTAAATTCTTCTGTGAGTTTAGCGAGTGCTGGCTTTAAGACACCGTTGCGAATATAGATCCCTGGAAACTTTGGAAACAAAAAGTATGGAGGACAACTGAAGATATTTTAAGTTATTGTCTTATGTGGTCCCAACATCGACTCGGACCACTATCTTGTAGCAGCTAAGATACGCACCCGCCTCTGTGTAGAAAAGCGCACACGTCAACAAACCGACAGCCGAACGATTTTCTACTCGACTTGCACCCCTGCTCGCTGAGAGCACTCATCAGAATCTCGGTATAAGGGAGCTGTGGGACGGCATATCAAACTCCTTACGTACAGCTGCAACTGAAACCATTGGCTTTCGGAAAAGTCAAAAAAACAGCTGGTATGATGAGGATTGTCGTCTCAAAGTGGAGAGAAAACAGACTGCCTACCTCGCAATGTTGCGATCGACCGCAACACGAGCGGGATGGGAAAGATACCGAGAGCTGAAGAGGGATGCGAGACGCATTTGCAAACAAAAAAAAAAAGAGGCCGAAATGCGTGAGTATGAACAGCTTGACAAGCCTGCTGAATGGCAGTGAAAGTACAACACCAGGAGATGGCGAACCCGATTCCCCAATCGACGACGATGGAACAGATGTTCCATTGCCCGACCGTGAAGAAATTAGAATAGCAATTACCCGCTTGAAGAACAAAGAATCTCAGTGTACTCTGGCCAATCCACAAAAAGGGAGACCCCACAATCTGCGCCAACTATCGTGGGTAAGCCTCCTTAACATCGCTTATAAGGTTCTTTCGAACGTACGGTGTGAAAGACTAAAGGCCACCGTCAACAAACTGATTGGACCTTATCAGTGTGGCTTTAGACCTGGAAAATCAATAACAGACCAGATATTCACCATGCGCCAAATCTTGGAGAAGACCCGTGAAAAGAGGATCGACACACACCATCTTTTTGTCGACTTTAAAGCTGCCTTCGACAGCACGAAAAAAAGCTGCATTTATGCCTCGATGTCTAAATTTGGTATCCCCGCAAAACTAATACGGCTGTGTAAGCTGACGTTGATCAACACCAAAAGCTCCGTCAGGATCAGGAAGGACGTCTCCGAGCGGTTTGATACCAAACGAGTTTTCAGACAAGGTGACTCGCTATCGTGTGACTTCTTTAACCTGATGCTGGAAAAAATAGTTCGAGCCGTAGAGCTAAATAGAGAAGGTATAATTTTTTATAAAAGTGTACATCTACTGGCGTACGCCGTCACGCAAAGACGAGGCATTGCAGAGGAAAATGTTGGGAAGATTCTATCTCAATCTCCTCCAAGCAGCTACTGCAACTAGCGTCCGCGACTTTTAGTTTTATCGTGTGAATATCAATGTGACAATGGTCACTTAGGCTCCTTATGCCTACAGAAAGATTGGCCTTACTGAGGGCGAAGAGTTCCCTCGGCCTTATTTACCTTGAGTCAGAAGGATCTTGCGACAAAACAAGTGCTGTTGAGTGACCAGCACTCAGCTCAACTCAGTTCAGTTCAGTTCAGCACAGTTCAGCTGAGGTCCATCCATTCAGCAGTAAATTATAAGAGGCTAGTTGTGCTCCTACTTATTCCCATTCCACTGTAGGTGAGACTGACATAGCTATCCTATAGCAGGCTCATCACCCTTGCTAAAAATCCTGTGATTCCGCTGTGGTCAAGCATTGAAAGGAGTCTAATTGCGAAGTGATCCGAAGTCACTGATAGTTAGGACAGGCATCACTTCACCAGCATGAAGCGTACAGTCAGCGAGCTCAAGGCTATTATCCCCGCTCTACTATGGTAGTGGAATTTCATTGAATTTCTGTGGTGTCTCTGATTACCGACGACGATTCCAACATTTAATTTTACCTTTGTTTAAGGATTTACTTGACAAATTTAGCATTCGTTTTGAAACACATTTTAAACAATATGGGTCCCATATAATACATTTTTAAAGACGCATTATACCAAAGACTTTGAGACAAAGATCAAGTAAACTATTGAATTATGTACATTATGGTTGCTGTCGTAGTAGTATTTCGCTAATAATTTGGAAAATGTAGTTGAATCAACAGTCCTGGGTCGAATATAAAACCTGGTTCATTTCGAATGCCATGGGAATGTGGGATTTTTAGTTTATCAGTTCATTTTTTTATTCAGTGATAATGATTTACGAAAAACACATTCGATGTCCTTAATAGCAACGTTAAAAATTGTGTCTTTTAGTTATAGTCCACAGAGTATAATTATTTAGGGATCTTTAAAATTTGCGGGGACTGCTTAATTAGATTGGATTAGTAAAAGCCAAGCCAAATGCTACAAAGTTAAAGACTTGTTTCTTCGAAGTTCGATTTGTTTTTTGTTCGTAATTCGTACTGTTTAGACACATCATCTAGGTATAGTGGATGTCAGACGACGCATCTAGGACTGAGAAGGGCTATTTTGAAATCAGCGGGCCTAGAATCCCTTCACCATACCATGTCCTCTCTGAACCTGTCTGTAGCCTTGATAAAGCTATTGAATTCAACAAGTTCTATAAGAGCAGCTTCCGTCAAGAAAATCGCTATCGATCGTTGTCACTCTTTTCCTGCGTAAAGTCTTGCATCCACATAGAAGATGTTTTACAATTTCATCTTCTTCAATTTCTTGCAGGTTCAACAGCAAACATGGTATGGTGTCCCCGGTCTATGTCTTCGAATCAGACACGGACCTGTTAGCACTTCTACTAGAGTTCTTAAGTCGTCCCCTTTTTTTTAATGGTCGGCATGTGCGGCTCTTATTATTGCATTCAGGCCACATTTGTCTACTTATTGAGCAAGTCAGGGATTAATCCACCGAGACTCAGCCATATTGATGCCATATTTGTCGGTCAAATATCTACAAGTGGCCCGAAACATGTATATTCCCTCTTTATCGGAGTTTAATTCTAACGTGATGCCTAATCTCGCTAGTTCATCCACTTCACATATCACTGTAAATCACGTTTGATATGTATATCACTGTGCCTTGGAAGCCATTGTAGGTTTATCAAAAAATTAACTAAAAAAGGGAGAAGTGAGTTTGTATCCTTTAGAAAGCTCCTAGATATCGTTAAAAATAAAGAACTTCAGTTAGTAACTTGGACTATTGAGACAGTTTATATTTCCAGCTCTCAGCTGTTTCGAAGTCTGCTGATATAGATAATAGTGATGAGCGATATTGCTATTTTTGAATCACTGTGATTTTTTATTGCTATTGCGATCACAACAAAAAAAAAACGAATTGTACTCCATTTTTTTTTATTGTTTACAAAATTTACTTGCTTTTGTAATCACTATTAACTAATTAATAGATTTTGAGTACATTTAACTGCTTTTGTAATCACCGTATCCAAAATTATCGAAATCACAACTAAAATTTCTACTACAGTGCTACACCGAACAGTGATTGCTACTTTCGAGCTGATATTGTTACTAAACAGTGATTGCTCCTTTCGAACTGATACTGTTACAGTGATCGAATTAGAATCACTGAACTGCTTTTGCTACAGTGATCGAATTAGAATTATTGAACTGTTATTGCTATAGTGATCGAATTAGAATTACTGAACACCTATATGTACTGTGATCGAACAAAAGCACTGAACTTCTCTATAGCTACTGTGATCGAACTCAAATTACTTAACTGCAATAGCGATTTTAAATCACTGATATTTACAAAAATTGATCGCTGTTGCTATAAGCGATTTTTCAATCACAATCACGCTCGTCACTAATAGATAACGAGTATACTGATAAATGTGTATGTTATTATGTATCAAAATCACTTTGGCAACATATCATATCCCACAAACAACCAGCGAAAATGCTAAACTCTTAACAGCAATCATCACAAATATTGGCAATATTTTTATTCTAAGTAGATTCAAGACGAAATTCAAAAAAATCAAGCCACTTCAACACTCACCCCACCAAACACACATCAACACCATAAAAAAGTGCACAATTCAATTTTTAATTTATCAAAAACTCAACACTCCACGAGAATTGCACTTTTTATTAACACATATTTGTAATCTAAGCTTGATGCTGGCAGCCAGGCATATCTCACACCCACTGAACACAAGCGAATATGCGCAAATTTTAATTAAAAACGCATATTTTGCTGTTAATCCCACAAACTACCAAATAATGCGCTAGAAATCGGCACAGCACGAGCCAGAGCACACGCACACACCGAGACACAAACACACGCGAGCGCAAGGACGGACGAGCACATCACCACTAATGGCACGACGCACGAGGAGTGCAAGCTGTGGCGCAAACGACAACTATCAAAGCAGTGCACTACGCATTTTCCACCTTGTCAAGCGGATTTAAAACCGTCTCTGCAATCCAGAACAGAGCGCATAGCACATACCGTAAACTAAAAGTACAAAAACAACAACAACTACTATAGGAGCATGCAGTCGTAGCAGCAATAACAATAAAAGTAAGCCTCTACGTACGCCAACACCACAACATAGTAACCACCACCAACATCAACATCACAACCTTAACAACAACAAAAACATTGATAGCAACAACAACAACCGTACAGTATAAACACTTTGGCATAACATGCAACACCGCCGTCGCCACCACCAAGCACTTAACTCCAGCGCTCTGCATACGAGTGTGTACCAAATAGTAGTCGTAGCACTAGTAGACAACAGTTGTGGCAACAACAAAAACAACAACAACGAGAAAACAACCAAAACGAATTTTCAATAGGATTTTCATAGAGACACAGCACTCACAGTGAATTGCTGCGTCTGAAGGTTTTCGATACGGCCGGAGGTGCAGCGAGTGGTGGAGTGGTGTCGTGGTGTCGAGAGACACACACGAAAAAGCAACCCTCAAAAATTGCCAAACAATCATGCAGCTATGCACATATATCAATGTGTGTGTGTGTTTGCGTGTCACGAAAAGGACTCGGCAGGATAATGAGCGAATATGCACGCAACAGCAGAGGCAGCAACGGCAGCGCCGCTGATGTGTTGGCAGTCAGACGACACGACACGAAGTGCGACAGGAAGGCTAGCGTATCAGCGGCGACCGGCGACTAAAAGCGTCCAGGCGACCGGGGCATTGACATTGCAACGCTGCAGCGTGTGTTCGTGTGTCAAGTCAAGGGATGAAGGTCGTCGACAAGGGACGTTGAAATGGTAGGAACAAAGTGCTCCCATAGACACATGTAGATACTCGTATGTGTACGCCACGGGCTATGCTAGCGTGCTGTCGGATAGTCACAGAAAGTGAGACATGCACACGTTGGCAGTTTGAAGAATACGCAGACATATATATTTACCGTTGCAAAAAAGAAGCACGCAAATACTGCTATGTAACGGACCTCTCGTACATTTTCGTGTCAGACTGCAATTTCGTTGGATGAACACAGGCGAGCCACTATGTGCGGCATGTGCGGTAAGGGACGTCGGCATACTAGTACTTAATCGATCTGAGACGTAACTGAAGCGCAGCAAATGCATTAGACCAAATTCAATTGTTGTTCGCTTGATGGAAGGTGAAAAACTACTACGTTGGCTACGGCAAATGGACATATGGAAAATGCTCTCAAATGACAAGCATTTAGGTGGCGTTGCCAGCGTTGGCCGGTGCTATTGAGTGAGTTGTTAAATAGTTGAAACAGTGGGTGTGAATTTTTCTTGGAAATTTTAAGCCTATAGGTAGTTTAGGCGGTGCACATTGGTATAGAACTCTGGCGAACTCAATTTCCAAGTCTATCTAGAATTGTTGGACTTAATGAGAAGGGCGTAGGCAGAAGTCAGGACACTGAAGTTCTCAAAGATGTCTACCTTCGATGCGACCGCAGCATTATAATTTTTATTGTTACAGTAACAGAAAATATACCTCAAATAATGTCCTTGTACGGATCCAATTCTCCAGTCCGATTACGTAAGCCCGACTTGTCCCCGAATGGCAGCCTTATGGTTGTTTGAGGCCTGCGAGAACTCGTTAGATGCTCTCCCCCAATAGAAGTTATCTTTCGTCCGAGTCGGTTTCACTTCTGAGCTTGCTGGGATTAAGTCAACTGAGGAACCCAGAACATATTCCTGTTCAACGTTTTCGAATAATTTGTGGTTCTTCCATCGGTCTACATAATGGAAACTCCAGGAAAAGTTTCACTTCTAAGCTTGTTAGGATTGAGAAGACTGAGGAACACAGAACTTAATCTTATACTATGTTTTCGATAAATTCTACCAACGGTCAGTCTACTGAATGTACACTTAAATAAAATTCGGTTTTAATTCTAAGTACGCTAGAATTAAGACGACTGTGGAACTTAGTACTCAATCTTTTATCACGTTTTCGAGAAATTTACGATTCCATCATCGGTCTACCGAATGGACACTCAAAGAAAAGGTCGATTTCACTTCTAACCTCGCTAGGATTAAGATGACTAAGGAATACAGAACTTAATCTTAAACCATGTTTTCAGAGTAATTACGATTGTACCCTCGATCTACAGAATGGAACCCCAATAAAAGGTCGGTTTTACTTCTAAGGTCGCTGGGACTAAAACGACTGCGGAACCTAGAACTCAATCTAATACCATTTCCGATTCAGCAATCGGTCTACAGAATGGGAACTGTGTCGGTTTCGTTGATCAAAAGTCTAAGCCGAAACGTATTTGGTCCGATAACCCATTATTCGTATATATTTAGAGTGACTACTACGGACCTCTGTTCAGATCTCAAAAGACGTACCTATTGAAGACCTATTTCATGGATCTTACGGATATTTTCGTTGATCAGCTCGTTTCCATGGCAGTTGGTTGTACGGAACTGAAATTGACCAGGAAACGACGGACAAATTGGGAAATTTTGAAGATCTCCTCGATTGAACGAGGTCATTTAGCATAAAACAGGTCATAGACACTGATAAGATACAAGTAATTGGTAAAACAAGAGCCACTGACAATATTAAATCTGTAGAAAGACCTTCCAGACAGTTAGTGAGCTAAGTTGTTCATACAAAACCCACAGCATATCTAACGGATCCGTAAGTATTTGATATCAATTCCGAAATATTTGCCTACCGAATCCATCTAAAACTAATTATAAATTGCCACCGGAATCAGCAAAAAACCAACGCCACCGACTTTCGCCAACAACCGCACACTGTGTGCACCTCCCTGTTCAGACCAAGTGTTGCGAAACGAAAATCTCGAACAATTGTTAATCTGAACATGTGTTTGGAAAAAGTGTTATTTGTGTTTGTATACATGCTCATATGGACATTGATTGCCGTTCGCATAGATATGTACTGGAGTAGCTGCCGTACCGTGTTGTTGTTCGTTTGATTGTGTGTATGTGCGGTAGACGTCAATTGCCGTTGTCGTGGCTGTGGTAGGCCGTTGCATGTTGCACTGTTTTTCCGGCGTGTTGCATGTTTGATGTGATGTTGTGGCTATTTGACGACTTTACCATTTTACCTATGTTATTGTTCATTACTGTTGTTGTTGTTGCACTAAACTCATTTTCATTGCTATAGCATTGTCGTTTGCTGTAGTCCGTGCTAATGTTGATGCTGACACCGCCAACATCACCGCCGCAACCTAATAGGTGTTTGATATTTGCCATGCCTATTTACAGGGTGTTTTCCGAACGATCGATAAACGCAGGCCGCAACGCATAATGGAAGCATATGCGGTAGGTGCATACAGTGGGCGGATGTCGAACCAAACTGGTGTTATAAATTGAAAAGGTTATTCGGGTTTGTGGACTCATGGAAGGAGAACTGGGTTTTGTGGAATCTTGAATCTTTTTGACCGTTAAAGTCGCATTAGAACTTGAAGAGTCGTTCGATTCATCCTCGTTTCCAGGTCACTTTCTATAAAATAGCTAACAAAAATAAGAATATAGGACAAAGATCCATATAGAGAACTCCGGGTTTCAGGGTAAAAGGATCGATTTTTTTTTAGATATATTGAGCGTTCCGTCCTTTTGATTAGGATTGCTTCAGATATCCAAGTCTATCCAAGAAGACTAGAGGATTGTCTATTGAGATCCTGCTATCTTGGGACTGTTAACTCGTTACCGATAGATGCGGTGATACAGGAAATTCAGGGGTATTGGAAGTAATGTCATACACTTTTTGAATTCAAACAACATACAGAATGGTAGAACAAAACGGACTTCGAAAGATCTCACAACAAGTCGTAATATTAGTTCCGATACAATCCGATCTAAAATTTCGTATCGAAAATGTAATTAGAAAATCATTCCTTCTTTGGTTTCCTTTATTCCCTTTTGTTCATTTGACACCTTGCACGAGTGTTGACCCAACCCCATACCGGTCAACAGTCAATCGCTAGCATGCAAATCGACCATTGGATTTACCGAATGGCAATCGCATGTTGCATATTGCATGTTGCATGTGTCGTAACTATGTTTCATTGCCGCATTGTAATGGGTGATTATCTAATTTCCAAATACTTTACCAATAGGCATTACAATGGGAATTTACTTTTGTGCGTCCAACTGACGCCGCACCCACGATTTTTACTACAATTTTCAGCACACGCAACACACACACAACCGAGAACACTTCAACGCGTAAATTTTTGTTCATGAATGCGAGCATTAGATTTCAACGAACTCATTCACAGGAGGATTCAGTCGCCCGAATGGACCCCTTGTAGGTAAAAGTGAACTGATTGTGGAATATGGAAGTATATATGTAATAAGGTACTCCAAAAATATCTCGTCTTTTTCTAAAAAGAATTCATCAAAGAGTCTCGGATCGACTGCGCTGTCTGTAAAATATTTATATTTTCTGTTGCGAGGGCTGGAACTCTGAAACACAGCTGGAACTCTAATTTCTTCAATATGAAGACAAAGTTCTGTCTGTGTTGAATTCCTAGAAAAGAGTCCAGTGAAGAATGTCCGTCCGACTATACAGCCGTGAATATATGTTCGTATAGCGAGCGCTGCAAGTTGGAGGGTCTTTCGGAACTATGTATGATGTCTTCAATATAAAGGCTCTATCCTATCGGCTACATTGAATATCGCAACCGGATGATCTTTTTCGCTTTTATTCATCAATTGACGATCTTTGGACTTCAGGAACATTCCCCTCTGGGAAGAAGTTCGAACCCGAACGCGTTGGGAACTTTAATGTCTTTAATACGAGCACAACTTTGAGAGTCGCAATCGTTTGGCTCGTTTACTTTCCGTCTACTTTCGACAATTAATGAACTCTGGACTACTTCATATAACTTTGGAACTCTAGAATCGCAAACTCAACTCAAATAACGAAGGATATCTGACCGACCATAAATTCGCATTACGAGGGTTTTAAGTTGGAATCCTACGCTCTACTTTGAAAGAAGCAGCCATTTCCTTTAGTCTCCTTTCGTCAATTAACGAACATTTGACCATTTCGTATAACCTTGGAACTATAGACATGAAACTTCGGAACTTTAATTCGTAAAAAGGAGCTCAAACACGAACGTCTAAAAACGTAGGGTTCACTTTTTTTAAATGATTCAATGTAGGAGCTCTTGAAAGTAAATTTCGGAACTTTAATTTCTGAAAAGGACCTCAAACACGAACGAGTAAAGACGATAATAATTCAACGAAGGATCTCTGACCGACTATATTTTCGTGTTGCGAGGTTATAAGTTGGAATCATGTTAGAGTCACGAGGTCAACTCTCTAACCTACGGTCTACTTTGAAAGAAACAGCCGTTTCCTTTAGTCTCCTTTCGTCAATTAACGAATATTTGACTATTTCGTATAAACTCGGAACTATAGACATTTAATTCCTGAAAAGGAGCTCAAACACGAACGTCTAAAAACGTAGGGTTCACTTTTTAAAAATTATTCAATGTAGGATCTCTGACCGACTCATTTTCGTATTGCAAAGAATATAAGTTGGAATTATGTGGGGGTCACGAGGTCAACGCTCTAACTTATGGTCTACTTTGAAAGACACAACCATTTGGATCATTAATTTCCGTTCGTAAATTCACGAGCTTTGGACTACTTCGTATAACTTCGGAACTGTGGAAAGCCGCTTTTGGAACTCACTCTACTAGGAAGGCACTCGAAAGCGAACGAGAAGTGATTCAAAGTTCACTTGAATCTTTCTAGTTTTTAAACAGTTCACTTTCCTACAGGCTACTTTTCGTACTTAGATTTCTATTTTCGCATTCGATTTAGTCGCTGCCTGCCCATTCAGTCAGCCCATTCAGTCATTTTATGTGTTTGCTTGCCCATTATTAAGTATCACCGGCTAATGCGGTGTACATGTTTAACTAATGACCCATGTCACGAAACCGTTAGCTGTTCCAACTGTTCAACCGCCGCTCGTACAATACAACATAGCCAATGTGCGTTGAGTGGCGTTCGTACAATCTCGTTGTGTTTGTTATGCGTTATTTGTTGCCTCAAAATTGCATTGCCGTAAATATTGAACAATGTTGCCACAACTACAAATGCTCGCTAGTGTGTGCGTGTGTTGGCAGACTCGCTGTTGTTTTTGCGCATTCGCTAAAATTAACAATGTCAGCGCTGCGTACGCTTCGTACTACGCTCCATGCGCTCATAATAATGACCCGCAGCGGAAGTGACCATGCAAGCAATATCCAAGCAAGTCAAGTCAGGGTCATAAATGTTGAGTCGGTCCAAAAATTAGCTCAACTGGCTGGGTAAGGCGCATAAAAACGCTATTTACTATGCCTTTCATATATATGGGTGTATGTGTGTGTGAAAATCGCAGCAGGCGATCGTACTGCCATTTGAGTTTGTATGCATTCGCGCGGCAGCTGCGCAATCTACAAATTGAAAATGCCAGTCGTATCGGCGATTTTAGTGGCAAGCATTGCTTCAGGCGTCGCACGTAATCAATGCACGAGCAATGAAAAGGCGGAAAAATGTTGCCCAACAACGCTGACCCTATTTTGTAAGCGCCATCAACAAGCAATCCAACTGCCGCGGCCGCCAACAACAACAACAATGCCAGCGTCGAACTGTATGACAGTAATGCAATAATGCAGCTCATCTGTTATAAAAATTGCATTTTGTTGTGAGCACGAGCACACACACACACAAACAACTCAAAATGGCACATTAACGAGCATTACGACACAACTGCGGGGCTTTTCAATTATGCGCATGTGTGTGTGGACCCTTGTGTATACATATATTGAGTTTTTGGTTACAATGCATTTTATGCGCATGTCGTTAGTGGATAATAAACACATTTGCAAGTTTTTGCCTGTGTACGGCATTTTGGCAAATTGAAATAATACAATCTGTATTATTATATAGCCATTGGCTAGTGATAAATTTTGTACGAATTTCGTTTGGAAATTCTAATTTTCGAAAATCAAATTGAATTAGCGCACTTCGTATGCTCTTTTTCGACTGATTTGCAAATCAATATAATTAGCGGAATCTAAAAACTAGCTGATTTTTTGCTTGTTTAAGTAGTTCCCGGTTATCTGAAGGAAAACGCCTAAAAGCGTGCTAAAAAGATTTAAAAGTTTATTAAAACCCTATGAAGGGTTTGAAATTTATTTTTATCCTTTAATTTTGAAAGTATATTAGTTCGGCTAAGCCGACGTAGAAACACTCTAGTCAACAATTACGAAGCTAAAGTCTTTCAGCGAAAAATAAGTACAAGGTGAATATTCAATTCGATGAAACGCTTCTTCGACAGAAGTTCGGTTCTTTATTACGTAACATTAATGTGTAAAAAACACGCTACAAAGTACAGCAATGACTCCGGCACAATCGGTGAGCTTATATTACCTACTGAGAAGATGTTAGACACAATTTGTTACGATTCGATTCGATTTCTATAGGATATGGAGACGGCAACTACTCTGTACTCTGATGACACAAAACCAGGACCTGAGGGTACTCCATATGGACCTCCTCAAAAGTAGAAGTGCCCCCCGCCGAGGTCCTTCTTAACCTGGAAAATTGGAAACACATTGGCAATCATAATGTCTTCAATATGTAGCCACGGCACTATCTTGTTGGCTCTGGTGAAAGTCGGAGTCGGACGACTTTTGATTCATTGAATTAACTTTAGACTTCTTCGTATAAGTTCGGAACTTAAAGTCCACAACTTTCTCTACTGAAAAGGTGCTCGAAGGCGGGGCGAAGACGTAATTGTAGTCCAGAAACCATGGAAAGCATCGGGTATCGTGGTCGTTGAGCTAAAGTCATAAAACTACAACACATACAACCTGAACGTTATTAACGAGGTAAGAACGGTGATACTGGTGAACAAAAATCTGTGTTCCTATGTTGACGTTAATCTCTCCACAGATGACTTGATGGTTGTGACAGTAAAGTTAGTCCGGGATGAGTATAGACTCCTTACATTCCTTTAATTGCCAAACCATGACGAGGTATCAGCGGCGGAGTTTTAAAGACAGGTAGCTATACTCAGCAGAAGGAAGCAGATGTTGATGGTGAAAGCCATCGCACGAACTGGGACAGCACCGACATCAATCAAATAGGTGAGTTTCTACTAAATTTTGTTCTGCAAATAAATGTAATGGTAGCCAATCGAAGTGAGGAGCCTGCCTATGTAGGACCCACCTCAAGAAACGTCCTAGATATAACGTTCTATACCAGTAGAAGTACAATGGTAAGCAACTGGAGAGTGCTAAATACACCGCCATTCTCTGACCATAGATATGTATATACATCTACTTATCCATTAAATGTTAACCAAAAATTAGAAAGAGGTTAGGAGAAATCACAGAAATACAAACTGTGACCTCTAGAGGCAAATACTGGTAAGCAAAACCGTGCTTTGTTAACTCATATGAAGAGCTAGAGGAAGGTGAGAGCACGGAGCACCCTTAGTGAAACAAGAAGCTCGGGTACGTGAATTTTTCAACTCTGCGAAGCAAGCAGAAAGCGAGTACTGTTGGAACGACTATAAAGATCTCTAAGCGATTACAAAAAGTTGGAGCACAAGCACAGACGTCAGTCCTGAAAAAACTTTTGCAGTAGTTTCGAAAAGACCAACGAGGTAGGGAGACTCTGTAAGCTACTATCCAAACATAGCGAGTAGAGAAAGGGCGAATCGAACACGACTATTAATTGCTAGAGTGTAGCAAGCTTTAAACCAATTACAGTATAATCGATACGATTTTGATCATTGAAATGCAGTATGTTGCAGATAAATATGCTGTAAATATGGAATTGCTCGAACGGAAATCCAGGAATACTTTCTTCTTCCTTATAATAAACTTGGGTACAAATAGAATAGGTCTCTCTTCAATATCCATACCTTTATAGGTCTCCTCAGACTTAAGTCACTTTCGCATCTCATTTCCAACACAGAATATAGCTCTTTGTCGAGATTGCCTTTTTAAAAATACATTCCATTCAAGCTGACCCGCCTTTCTTATCAGAAAATATTGCGTATTCCAACTACATCCCCTTAAGTCATCATACTTGTCTATTATGGAATGTATTTACGAATCACTGACTAATGAGTTAATACCAAAAATAGCTAATATTATTTAAATATACTTATTTAAATGGAATTTGATTGTCCAAGTAACACATTGTCGTCTGCAATATTATTTTTTATCTCTTCTTTGGGCTTGAGACACATTCTAGAAGTAGCAATATCGCCTTAATTGAGAATAGCAACAAACCACTTTGCACTGCTCTCCAATACAATTGCACACAAAATAAGCAAAAATAAACGAAAATTAACAAATTGATAATGAATATTTAATTAAAAAATAGTCTAATGAACTTAAGTCGTTGTCCTGCTGCACACTCTATACCAATACGCCGACAAACATCTCACTTTACTAATTGGTTTATTTTGTACGCGCGCTCTCACTACGAATATTTAATGATTTATTTACACAAGCAGCAGCAGCAGCGGCAGCGGCAGCAGCGGCAGCGGCAGCAGCGGCAGCGGCAGCATTTCATTTATACCACTTTTAAATTACATTTACTTACGCTTTAAGAACAAGTAGAGTACAGTAAATAAATAAGTGCAACAACAACAACAAATGCACGAACTACTACTTTCCCCAAAGTTGCCTATAAGGCATTAAAAAATCATTATGCAACAACAACAAAAAAACGAAAAGCTGGTGAATAAAAACTGAAGACTGTAATGCAAAACTTTGTCCGGCCCTGTTAATGCTGCTCATTATTGGCATTTCTGTCATTTCCGGTGCATCTTAGTTTGTGCGTCAGTGCTGCCAAGTTCGCTGCATGCAGTCTTGCCTACTCCTCCGACTACTTACAGTAGACGACACGAATGGACAGTGCATTGCCGGGACTACACACACACACACACACACACTTTTGAAGAGCCGCATGCCTTCGTATGCCTTTCTATGTGTGGGTGAGTGTGTATATGTATGAGTCGCCTCCAACGCAGTTCATTATCTGTGCTCGATAACTTGAAATGACTTAAAATAAGTGACTTTTATTACTGTCAATGCATTGGCATTGCAAATGGATTTCAGTACGGCCTTTCAAGCCCACCAAAGTGTTTATAGTAGACACTTTTCTTGTCTTGTCTGCGCCACGAACGACACGAAGTGCAGTTGTTACTCATTTTCACTGGCGTTGGTTAAGTGTGAAGATGGTTGGTGCGAGAGGAGTGCAAAATGCATTATAATATGTGTGTATACCGTGTAGGAATCATAGGCTTGGATTCAGTAATTCAAAACGCATTCAAGTTCCCTGTTCTAATATTCAAAAAACTCACAAAATTTCAGTTAAGATCCTAAAGAGTTGATTTAGAGAGCTTAGCTCGAGAGTATGCTAGGCGTTAGGTTATGTAAGAGGAAGGGAAAGATCTCGAGAATCTCACTTAGACAGCTCTCAACTGTTCTTTGTGTCTCCCGCATACTACTAAAGGTTCAAAAGTCCCTCACGACACTACAATACGCTTCGACTCTATAACTATATAAAGCTCTTAAGCCAGATTATGTCAATTACACTCAATTCGTTGGGTCCCCCGAAGAACATTGAAATAAAAGTGCTTGGATGATTCCTCCCCGCCATTCTCCAAACAGCCTTGCCATCTTGCGTCTGGCAGGAACCCTAATCCCTCTTTCTCCATAGCGAGCTCACGCGAAATCTGTATGTCCAGCTCTCTAGCACAAGGGGACCACAGACTGGCAACCCGCTTCCAATCTCGTGTCAATATTACTAGGGTACCTCTCTTGTTTTTCCACTCTGCAGTTTCCAGTGATTCCGCGGTCCCCGAGTACCCGCCGGGGAAATGCTGGAAACAATCCCATACAAATCGGATTGAATAGTTTGAAGCTATTGATAAAGACGTCAGACACTCCCCAACTAGTTTACAGCGTACCGTCATCGAATCCAAGACCAGTATATCCGCTCCACCTACTTTCTAAAAAAGTCGACTGACAATGACAACGTCTTCGAAATCTCATAAGTGAAGAATCTTCAAATACTCATGGACTTTCATAGTGTCTCCAGGTACCCAAAAAAAAACTTCGAGTGGTAACCACATATGCGTTTAGAAAGCATTACCTGGTCGAACCTCGTGACTTCAGTATATTTAGCGAGATATGCAAAGCTTTCAGCTCTCTTTTAATTGTTAGAAACTCCGAAACTGAGAACTTTATTAGCCATTCTTAGTAAGCTTTAATAGAAAGGTCTTCAGTACCTTTTTCCTACTGGGCATTCATCGAAGTATATTCATATATAGTTGCATTTGCAGCAATCTTTTTCACTTTTCATGTGAAAAAAAGAAAGAGGACTCATCATCTGCATGCTTTTTTCATATACATGTACTGTACTGCTTGCAATCCTACTAGTTGTTGTTATATGGACAGTGGCGGCATGAAGTGCGATGCACTTAACTTTTATTAACACTTTCGTGTGGAATTAGTTTCATTGTGCAGCATTGAAGCTCCTGACTGCACAGAAAGGAGGAAAAAAATACGGAACAATATGAGACCCCTGACAAAAGTAGAGCAAAAAAAAAGATTTGCAAAAATGTCAAGGAAATAAAACTAAAGATAACTGTGGAAAAATGTAATGGGCAAAAAAGGATTAAAATAAGCGTTAATAAAAGTGAGAAAATTTACAGAGTAAAGTGGTGGCAAAAGTGTGGCATGGAAGTGGAGCGGAAAAGGTGAAGGTAATGGCGTTTAGCTCTTAAGATGCCCTTGCTACATAAATTTACCAGCGAAGTCTAGAATTATCCAATATGGAATATTTGCTAAAAGCTCTCCGAACCTTGAAATCCAGCTAGAACCCATACTTCTCAAGATTGAGTAGGTAATTGAAAAGTTCTCTCGACGAAGAACGTTCTTACGCTTTCTCTCTCACTAGTCCTCTTCTAATACATATATCCTCTAAACTTCTGGAGACTTATATATTCGATTAGAAGCTTTTGGAACTTTTGGGATAAGAGTTCTGTAAAATATAACTGCTCCGACTATCACATATTCGATAGTCGATTGGAGGATCGACGAAACATAAACTCTCCAAGGAGACCAGCCGTTTGAGAAGCCAGGTAGATAAGAACAAGACATGAAGAAGAACTTGGTTTTATATAATTCTTCAAAGGGAGAACGTGATCAAGTCTTTTAACCCGCTGTCGAGTAGAAACTTAAGAAAAACTATCTTAAATGTTTTCCCTTTTCTGGAGTCAGAATGAACTTGGTTGGTTGGTTGAAAAGGGAGGCGAAGAGAGCCTGACCGCAAGCGGCCACACTTTTGCATCATTAGGTCCTTTGTGCTCCCCGAGGGTACCCTGATAAGCATCACCTGAACAACTCGGTCGATTTGATCATGCTTGTTTTTTCCATCTCAGCTGCCCAATTTCTCTTAGAGTTGAGTATTGGGAGCCATGGAAGGTATCTCTTCTTAACCGACAAAAGGCTGGGCATTCGCAAAGATAATGCTATAATGTCTCGTCATCTTCCGCGCACGCCCTGTATTCTACCGATGCTATTATATCAAGTCTCTGCAGGTGGCCTCTTGGAGGTACATAGGTGCCACATGATAACCCCTTAGTTCTCATTTGCTCAAAGAAGCAAGTTTTTTGTTCTGTCCAGTGTCAACATTACCCCATAGCATTTCCCCAGCAGAATGAAATTAATTTGGCAATATAAAGTCGGAGCTGTAAGGCGATTCCAAGGCGATCTCTTAGTGCTTTATATAAAGGCCGATTACTCTCATGATATTTTCAGACTCTTTTTTATCTAAGCTAAGCTTCTTGGAAAGATACCTTAAGCTTCGAGCTTGAGGCTGAAATTCTCAATCTCTCTCAATGCTTGCGATCTACAGTAAAAAATGTATTCTCACTTCCTCGAACCAACAAACAGTTATATTTATCTCCAATTCGTAGAACAAATAAAAATGTTACTTAAAGATGAGACCAAAGGTACCAGAAAAAAAGCACCAAAAGTAAAAGTAAAAATTTAATAGCGAAATAGTAAAAAAAAGCAAAGATAGCAACCGCCAAATAGAGAACGAGTGGTCTGCCGCACGCGCACGCTTCAACGGCGAGATGTGGTTGGGCGGCCATAATGGCTTTGCGGTTGTAACGTCATGTGCACTAAGCTTCTTTTATTGTTGTTGGTTTTCGCGGCGAAAGCGCTTAGTTGTGCCAGCGCGTTAAATACACATGGCGCGCGCTTTATAACTGTGACCACATATTTTTACTTCACTACCATGCATACGTACATTTACAGTTACATTCCTAGAGAGTTGTGTGCAAAAATACCTTTTGTCACATGCACTTGCCAGCTCAACGCGGTACAGACAGACGGGCAGTCGGACGGACAGACAGCTGTTTCTGCGGTTGGTTGTCTTCTTTTGACTGTGCGGAGGAGCATCTACATGCATTTGTATATGGTGGCATACTCCCACGCTTGCGCTAGTCCCTAGGTGTCTTTTATCTGGTCTTTTGTATGTATGTATGTATCCAACAACTACTATGTGTGGCCACAATTGTAGCCATTGCATTTTATTTTTCACACCACTGCCGGCTGCCATTCTATAGAACTATTTTTCGCGAGCTGCTTTTTTCGCCACATTTCTCGCGAATGCAACTCTGTATACATACAGAATGAGTGATTTTCATATCTAAGATAGCTGAAAACGGGATTCCGAATCTCGTAGACTCCAAAAGAGAGTCTCGGGATCCCGAGATTTCGGGATTCATATTCCAATTGAATATCATATAATGCCGAAATGGCATATGTATGGAAGTTGAAAACGGTATTCCGAACCTCATAGACTCCAAGAGAGAGTATTGGGATCGCGAGATTTTGGGATTCATACAAAATACATAATCCAGAAATGAGAAAAGTCCCGAACTGCAAATCCCGAAATTTCAAAAATACAGTGGGATTGCAATTCTTTAAACAAAACCGAATCTCGAAAACCATTATCCCGAATGTAATAATCCCGAAAGAGAAAAATCCCGCAATTCCAAAAAATTAAACCGGATTGCTTTCCTTAAACAATATTGCTCTTTGTCACTATTAATAATCCCAAATTTCAGAATTTCAAAAGTCCTACATTGCTCTATATCGATAATAATAAAAAATAAACCCAAATATGAAAATCCCGAAATATGAAAATTTCAAAATTAAAAGAAACCGAACCGAAAATTCCGAAATTGCTAAAGAAAAACGGGATCTGTAAAACCGAAGTTCCAAAAATACAATTGGATTGCATTTCCATAAACCACATTGCTTCTTCTTCTTGACTGGCTTAGATACCGCTTATGCGGTTATAGTCGAGTCCAAAACAGCGCGCCACGCATCCCTCCTTCTGGCAGTTTGGCGCCAATTGGCTATACCAAGCGAAGCCAGGTCCCTCTCCACCTGGTCCTTCCATCGGAGTGGAGGTCTCCCTCTTCCTCGTCTTCCACCAGCGGGTACTGCATCGAATACTTTCAGAGCTGGAGCACTTTCATCCATTCGAACAACATGAGCCAGTCAGCGTAGCCGCTGTCTTTTTATTCGCTGGACTATGTCTATGTGGTCGAACAACACATACAGCTCATCATTCCATCTTCTGCGGTATTCGCCGCAAAATCTTCCTCTCGAAAACTCCCAGTGCCGTCTCATCGGATGTTGACACCGTCCACGCTTCTGCATCATAAAGTAGGACGGAATGATGAGGGATTTATAGATTTTAGTTTTAGTTCGTCGAGAGAGGACTTTACTTTTCAATTGCCTACTCAGTCCATAGCAGCACCTGTTGGCAAGAGTGATTCTTCGTTGGATTTCAAGACGGGCATTATTATCGGTCTTGATGCTGGTGCACAGGTATACGAAATTATCTACAACTTCAAAGTTATGATTGTCAACAGTGACGTGAGAGCCAAAACGCGCTTCCTTATCTAGGTGGGAAAAAGCAGAACTAACGGCGCGGGTGTTGTTTCCAATGATATTGATATAATCGGCGTACGCCAGTAGCTGTTCACTCTTAAAAAAAATTTTACCTTCTCTGTTTAGCTCTGCGGCTCGAACTATTTTTTCCAGCATCAGGTTAAAGAAGTCACACGATAGCGAGTCAACTTGTCTGAAACCTCATTTGGTATCGAACGGCTCGGAGAGGTCCTTCCTATCCTGACGGAGCTTTTGGTGTTGCTCAACGTCAGCTTACACAGCCGTATTAGTTTTGCGCTTCTTGCTTTATTTGAAAAATCCCGAAATTTGAAGATCCCGATAAATTAAAGTCCCGAAATTCCAAAATCACAGCGATATTACGTATCCATAAACCACATTGCTCCATCTGGTTTTATCTGAAAAATGTCGAAGAAAAAATAATCCCGAGATATGAAAATCCCGAAATTCCAAAAGCACAACGCTGTAACATATTCATAAACCACATTGCGCTTTGTCGCTTTTTCTGCCCGCCAGTCCACCTGCGCTCCTATTATCTATCTTGTGGCCACTCACACTGGGTGCCACAACAAATTGTGCTAGCCGTGCATTTTTGCATTGTGTGGCATACGAAGCACGAAGTTGCATGTGTCGCCAAGTTGTACAACTAATTTTTTTCCTGTAGAAGCACCAGCAGCAGCTCCGGCAGTCTCGGTACAACAGGTGGTATGAGTGCATTCATGGCACATACAAGTATATGTATGTACGTGGCAGCAACAAGCAACGCTAATGCTAACGTTATAAAAAAACTGACTTATACAATTCCGCCGCGTTGTACAGAAAAAGTTTTGCAAATTAGTGGATTCAACAAATTTTGATTTACTATGCCATGGAGTATACTCACACACACATTCACTCACTCACTCACTCACTCACTTATACATGCATGAATAACTGTTTATTGTGAGAAATGTTACAATGCTTGGCAGCTGCTCACAACAACATGTTAGTTAGTTAGTTAGTTAGCTAACTACAAAACCATTTAACTGTGTGTGTGTTGTTGGCGGTGTCTTACGAGTCATTTCGTGGCATTTGTACTGCATAATTTCGCGGCGTGTGCATTTGTGTGTGGTGTTGCCGGCTTTTTATAAAACTAAATGAGTTGGAATGTAATTATTGTTCATTGTTTGCGGAGTATTCTATATATGTATGCTAAAAGCATTCGAATTTAATGGCATATACAAATAGAGTGTGAGAGAGAGAAACAGAGATAGGAGAGAGAGAGTGAGTGAGAAAGTGCGAAGTCAAATGCGGAAAAAATGACTGCTACGCGTATAGTTAATATATAGTACATGTGGCAGTAAGAAGTGAAAATAACTAAGTGTTGCTCCTTTTTGTGGCATGCTGCAAGGCAAATTAAGTTGGAATGCGTTGTAAATGAAAAATGTAATGACAGAGAAAGTAATTATTTGGCATTACTTGTGTAATTAGTGTTAAAATTGCATGATTATTATTATAGTTTAACTTCATTTCCTTGCCATTGTTGGCGGCAGTTGACTTTGCATAATGTGGAACTTAACTTAAATTAGCTGCATCTACATATACATACAAATTTATAGAAAACGAAAAATAACTGAACCGTGACGTCATAAAAATAGTTTACTATCAGAGCTCTTAAATAAAAGCGGCCAGTCCTTTCAGCCCACTAACATTTGTGAAGCTTGGTAATTCAAACTGGCAACACCAATTAGGTCGGTGTTCCTCTGAAATAAGAAAATATTTTCAATTCCGTTTGAGGAACATAAAGTCCTGAATCCCAACTCTGTTGAACCTCTCTTAGCTTCTCTTATGATCTAAAATGAAAACAGATGAATATCTTAACCGGCTATAAGAATATGAAAAACAACACGATGAATAGTCTTTGAAACCTTCATGAAGGCTGTCTTCTACTGTATTTGTGCAAGTTGCCGCAGTTGCATGGAAGAAGGTGAAATTAAGACTTTTAGACACTTTCTCCTACATTTTCCAGCTTTCGCTAGACTGCAACTGAAACATATTGGACGAACTTCAGAGAACTAGTTGAAGTGACCCAAATAGAAATTAGTTGCCTCAACAACTCAAACTCAACTCAAAGCGGTTTGTCGTCTCTTGAGGTTATTTGGCAACCATTTTGTGGAGTTTGCAGCATCACAAATGACTGGAGACTTTAGCAGTCCAAGTGCGATATCCTGAGGCGCAGGGATCTGTCCTTTAACCTAACCTAACTTAACCAACCTAATGACAACACAAGCAGGCTCTGCTAAGTCCCATTCATCAGGCTACCAACGTACAAATGGTGATTCAGAAAATTTGCCTTAAAATCAAAAATCATAAATATAAATCGACACTAAAAACCAGTCATAAAGAAAATGAAACTTTATGAAGAGCTTTTGAAGGTATTTGGCATCCAGGAGCTTGCGGCCTTACAAAGGACCGGAAACATGTCTATGTGGTAACTCCTGAGACATAGCGATCTGCCCTTTAAACTAATCTAATCTAACCTTCTAAGATAAGCAGACACTGATCATAAATATAATTCGACACGAAAAAGTAGTCTTAAAGAGAAAGAACCTATATAAAGAGCTTATAAAATAGTGAACTAAAAAGAAAAACAGATTCTGCCACCTATGTCGATTTAGTCCTGTCTATTCTGTGCTAACTACGAATACCACCTACAAGACAACATGTCGTTGAAAAGACCCAAGCTCCACGTGTCATACCTCCGGTTGCTCTATCAAGATAAATTTTTTGAGATTATGAATACAATGCTTCCAGAGTTGGAGTGAATTCCTCATCGGGATCATAGAGTTGGGTCCGTAAACATAGATTTTTGTTTGTACTCCTCCATAAAAAAGCTCGAACTATTGTGGAAGAATTGGATTCCAAGATTAGCGAGATCATTGAGTTGGAACCGTATAGATTTTTGTTTGTACTTCTTCTTTAAAAATCTCGAAATATTTTTGAAAGAAAACAATTATGGTGGAACAATTCCACAGATATAATATCGATATTATTGTGGACTTGGTTGAAGCCTACCATCAATCTGTAAAATATAACAGTTTCTTCCAGGCATTTAGACTGCGTCCTCATGAAGCTTTCAACTTTCATATTGAATAAAATTTAAAAATTTCTGTGTAAGACCAGAAAAGGCTTATACTTATAGTATTTTAAACTCTGTGTGGGAACCCCGACCTCACAAGACCTAGCGCAATGTTACCTCGTCCTTTTCCAAGCAAGATGGTCAGTATTTTTAAATTATTTGTTGACCCAGATTGAGCAATAACCTTTTAAAATCACTACAATATGATAAAAACGAGACTTTTTTTGGTCGAAGACCTTACTAAATCTAGCCCAAGTCTAGGATCAGCACCTAGAAAACTCGCTGGAGGGCCAATAATCTAGTAGTAAAATTAAAGAAGACAATGGATCTCTAAACTGTTCTTATTCTACACATAGTTGGACCGAGATAATTGCCCTTGCATGCTAATAAGCTTCAAAAAATGATGCTTTTTCGCTGTTTGATTAATATTTTCCGAAAAACAACTACACGAACTATGTCGAACTTCGGTAAAAATTAAAGCGTTTACTTGCAAACCCCTCAACACCATCTCTCAGATGAAGCGCTTGACAGCTCATGCCATTAAACCCACTTAGTTTATCTGCCAAACCCAACACCTTTTATTACTACTTGAACCATGACGCCAACAAAAAGCACAACATTTTGCATTAAAGCACATTACATTTTGTAACGAAATACCGTTAATGCACATATGTATATTCAACAAAAATTTTCAAAGAAGAATTGAGTGGAAAAAACTCCATAATGCCACAATCATTTATTCATATTACCAGAGCATATACGCCTTTGCATAAGCTTAGCCGTTAAAGAGAATAAGATAAACGCACAAAAAACAACAAAAACAGCAAAAAAACTGAGAGAACTGGGAAAACTGGAAACCCTAAAACATACCAAAGGGCGAGTTTTTAGCATGCAAATATAATCCCTACTAATCTCGCAAAACAAAATTTACACCTACAAAGTGAAGTTGAGACGACTTTAAACGACTTCACTGGAGCTGAGACGGGGCTCAGTCGGATCAAATAAGTATGAATGGAGGATATATATGTATGTATGGCATGTGTTAATGTAGTGGTGCTTGCTTGCATATGTTACTGGCGCATATGCGGAGAAGAAGAAATACAGAGTGAGCAGTAGAGAGGTGGAGACAGAATATGTTTGAGGAATAATGTATGAGTGTGTGTGTGTAGAGTAAAAACCAAAGACAGACAGCAAGGTAGACAGTGTAAATGTAGAAAAAAAATCATGCATTATTGGTGGTAGGTGTGTACTGAATGTGTGTGGGTGTTGTATGCATGAATATATGCATGTTAATATTTATGTCCGTATATGTATGTATGTATGTGTTCAAAATCGGTTGTGACGGTGGTTGGCTTTACAGGCACGCAAGGGACGTATTTTAATAGACTGGAGTACAACAGCAATTACGAGTAAATTATTATGCCACAAGCACACACACACACACACACACACATGAGTAACACACAGAGACACACCTGAGCATACATGCACATACATACATAAACACGCCCACACATGCACAGAACATGCAAAATAACATGATTGTGAGGAAATGTGAAACGAAACGTGAACATATGCAATGGGAAGTCAAGAACTGAGTCCCACTGCGGAGTGAATATGCAACCAACAAAAAAACAACAACAACAATAACAAGTAAAGGTAAGCAAACTAGGAAAGCGCAAAATGAAGAACGTTAAAGTGCAGCGTGCGAGCGTGAAAGCACAAAGCGGCGACGCGGCAACGCGGCGAAAGATTGTCAGGCACGGAGACTAGTCAGTTAGTGGAGACGTGGCAAGCTAGCGGCAAAAGTTCATATTTATGTAGTCGGAGCAAAAGTGGCAGCCACGAAAATGAGGTGAAATAACGCGACACACACACACACACAGGCATATATGGCATATGACTGCTAGTGGCGGTGGCGGCAAAGGTAAAAGCGCGAAAGTCACAGTCACTGAAGGAAGTTTGTGTGTGCAGTAACAACGTTGAAGACATGCAACGACTGTCGCTAAGAATTATCGCACATATCAACAAATAAGTAAATACATGCACCAAGGAACATATGTGAGGTGTGTTCAAAAAATTACGGGAATTTTTGGTTTTTGAAAATATATTACAGCTACAATAAAAATAAAAATTTTGTCATGACCTGGGGCTCTTACTATGTGGGATTACATGTTTTTGGGATCGCTGAATACGAATCCAAGATCCATTTAACCTCAACAGGATTTTGAGATGACCCCAGAAAACCAATATGGCAGACAGTGATTTTTAAAATTAATCGGAATCGCTTGAAACTCTTTATTCGGGTGTTTTCGGGGCCGCTGATTACAAATCCGGTGTTGGTTTTTCAAAATTCAAAATGACAGAATCAATATGACGGACGCTTTTTTCAAAAAATCAACGGATTCGCTTCAAACTCGTTACTCGGAGGGTTTCGGGGTCGCTGATTACGAATTCGATGTCGGTTTTTCAAAATTCAAAATGGCAGATTCAATATGGCGGACCCTTTTTTCAAAAATTCAACGAATTCGCTTCAAACTCGTTACTCGGAGGGTTTCGGGGTCGCTAATTACGAATCCGGTGACCGTTTTTCAAAATTCAAAATGGCTGATACAATATGGTGGACGCTTTTTTGAAAAATTCATCAGATTTACATGAAACTCGTTATTCCGGTGTTTTCGGGCCGCTGATTACGAATCCGATTTCAGTTTTTCAAAATTCAAATTAGCGGACTCAATATGGCGGATCCTATTTTCAAAAATTCATCGGAATCGCTTCAAACTCGTTACTCGGGGGCTTTCGGGGTCGCTGATTACGAACCCGGTGTTGGTTTTTCAAAATTCAAAATGGCGGATCCAATATGGAGGACGCTTTTTTTCAAAAATTCATCGGAATCGCTTCAAACTCGTTACTCAGGGATTTCGGGGCCGCTGATTACGAACCCGGTGTTGGTTTTCCAAAATTCAAAATGGCTGACGATTTTTTGAAAAATTCTTCGGATTCGCTTCAAACTCATTGCTCGGAGATTTTCGGCTTCGTTGATTACCAGTGAAAAAATTTCCGTTATTTTTTGAACACTTGTTTAAGGATATGCGCATATTTCGGCGCATTTGCGTGGTTCACCAGCGTCACCTTTGCCAGCGCTATCACCACTTTTTTTTTTCTTTTTTTGGCACGAAAACTTAGCGAGGCAACTTGTAAGCGTCGTACTCATATACAGTTAGGCATGTGTGTGTTTGTTGTTATTAAAATGAAGTCAACAATTTATGGGCATAGATGCAGACGAAGATTGAATATAAGCGACGTTAGGGACTGAGTGCATTCGTGTGTTGTGGCAAGCATAAATTTTACTTTACGAGACACACAGAAGACATATACATACAAATAAACAACAACAACACACACACCAACAGAAATTTGCTTCAGGAATCATTGCCAGGCCGAAAAGTTTTGCTGCTTCAATTGACGGAGTTTTCTTCAAGCTAAATTATTAAGTGCCACAGCGCTCTGTGCTCTGTGCTCTGTGCACTAACTTGCACGCCGAGTCGGTGCCACAGTTGAGTTGCATTTCATGCAATAATCCATAATATGCTGTGGAGAAAAAGTCAAGGAAAAGTCTTGCATTTGCGGCTTAAACCAATTTATTAAGTTTTGCATACAACAACAACCAACACAGAGAGAGAGCGAGTTTTCTCTTCAGCCAAATTAACTTATTGCCTGTGTGTGTTGGGTGTCCTTTGGCATTTGAACTTGCGTCTATTTGAGAATTGAAAAAGTGTACTTTTGCGTTAAGCAACTTAAAATAAATTTACAAGCATTTTGAAAGTTGCATTTCCTAGGCGATGTGTAGTTTATTGGCTTTACTTTTATGATATTTATGGAAGCTTTGTTGCGAAGGCAGCGCTGAAGAGGCGGTCTCCTTTACAGAAAGTTTGCTGACGATCAACTAGCGGCTAGTTTCGAAAAGCTCGACAGCAATTAAGAAAGTGCATTTTGAAGGGCATAAGCGCTTATAATTGACTTATTTTTATTTTGTTTGTTTGAGAAGCTTTTTAAGAGCTTTTTATTAAGGTTTGAAGTCTGTCCAGACTTTATGAACTCTATGGATGAATGATACTAGAACACGATTGAAGATGGATTCGTTCTGCTCGTTAACTTCTAGCCTCTAAAGCAAATTCACCACAGACCCGATTTTTACAATACGTCAAATCATGAAAAAGACCCTCCACACACACATCGACACCCGTAACCGTCAACTTCAAAGCCATTCGACGCCATGTCTACATTTGATATCCTTTCAAAACTCATACGGTTATGTAGAATCACGTTGAGCACAACTATTAGCTCCGTCCAAATCGGAGGGGACCTGTCCGAGCAGTTCAATACCAGAAGAGGTGTTAGACAGGTTGATTCCCTGCCGTGCGTATTTTTTAAAGCCATACATGCCGTTAATCTGAACCGCAGTAGCACTATCTATTCTAAAAGCACAATACCCCAGTAACGGTATACGGATAATTTTGATATCATATGCTTTACCAACAAAGCCGTCAGCGCCGTTTTTTCCAGCATAGTAAGAAAAGCGAAAGAGGTTGTCTTTTTGGTGAACCAGGGAGATGACAACCAGAGATGAGAAGGTACTTGGAGCATTCGAGATAACTGTTCTCCGACATGGATATAGTTAAGCGTAAATCCAAAGAATATGCTGTTTAGGCCATATCGTACGTATGGTAGACGATGCTACAGTAAAAAGATTCTTCA
Organism: Zeugodacus cucurbitae; assembly: GCF_028554725.1. Taxonomy (NCBI): domain Eukaryota; kingdom Metazoa; phylum Arthropoda; class Insecta; order Diptera; family Tephritidae; genus Zeugodacus; species Zeugodacus cucurbitae. Next base: position 8,939,381 of record NC_071669.1, read on the forward strand.
ATTTGAGACCCATTGGTGGACAACGAAAGCAAGGGCGCCCACGCATACAATGGAAGGATCAAGTGCATAGGGACCTGTCTGCACTTTGGATGTACAACTGTCGTGACTTCGCAAAGGATAGAGGTTATATGGCTCAATGAACTTTTTCAAAGATAATTCGAGGTTTAAGCAAAAATAAAATGCATAAGAAATAGCTTTATATTAACTTTAAGTACAGATTTCAGGTTCGTTGAGGATCATAAGTTCAGATTATGTACTTTCTTTATAGACTTCTTTGGTTATAATATATATTTTACGAAAAAAAGCTCAAACGGTATATTATCCTGTTGAAGATAAACTGCTGTGGGTTAGACTAATCAAAAAGCTGAATCAATAGATCAATTCAAATGATAACATTTTTTCAAAAGCTAAAGTAAGCTCTTTGGATTAATCACAAAGCAGCTTTTCTTTAGGTAGAAGCTATAATAAGGAATAGTTTTAGGTTCAACATTGACACACAAACCAGTTGAGGAAGATATCGACTGTCTTAATGCACCAATTTTCCATGCAGTATACAGTCCATTCTCTTCGTAAAGAACTGAGATATAACTATATTTGATGAATCAATGAAAAATGAAATCAAAGGATTACTTTTTGTCCAAAGCTGAATTAAGGTTTTAGGTCAATCAGACATCAGCTTTCAGCTCTCTTTTAGGGGGAAGCTTTTATAAGGCATGGTTTTAGGTTTAACATTAACCGACGAAGTAGCTGAAGAAGCTCCCGATGATCTTCTTTTCTTCTATCAAGGACTTTGATAGTACTATATTTGCAATATTCTCCACTCGTCTATTAATTATAACTTAATCTCCATATTTAACATATCCAATGGTTTAGCTTTCACACAAAATAAATAGAGGAGTTCAAAAAACTGTGATAATTACAAATTTCTAACTTTGTGAGTCCAATAAGCTATTTTTGTCATAAATGTAATAAAATCGACCGAACAAAATCACAATTAGACTCATAAAAATTATGGTTGTCATATAGCTCTGATTTCTGTCTTGTAAACAATGCCAAACTTGTTGATTCAGTAGGAATCAGTAGGATAACAGAAAAAGAGATTCAAAGAAGAAGGTAAAATTCGCGCTATTTTAAAGTTTTCCTTCGTTAAAGGCAAATCCGCTAGAGAAACGTTCCGTGAGATTAATGGTGTTTTGGGAGATGGTACACTTTCACTTCGGACTGCGGCGGAATGGTTTCGAAGATTGAGAGCGCGTAAGATGGGAGTTAGTCACCAAACTAATCTAAACCATCTGCAGAAGCCTGGATATACAAAAAAGCTTTACGTTTGGGTGCCGCATAATTTGACGCCATAAAACCTTCTGGACCGAATCAACGCCTTCGATATGCTACTGAAACGGAGACGAAAAATGTATCACATACGACAATATCAAGTGAAAACGGTCGTGGTCGAAGGCCGGTGAATCGTCCCAAACAGACGGCCAGGAAGGTTTTCCTGTGTGTTTGGTTGGATTGTAAGGGATCCATCCATCCAATCATCCACTATTATATCAGCTGTTCCCATATGGTCAGAATTAAACAATTCTACCATCTACAGCGAACAACTGGACCGCTAGAAGCAGGCGATCGACCAGAAACGTCCAGAATTGGCCAACAGGAAGGGTGTAGTGTTCGACCAGGACAACGCCAGACCACACACTTCGTTGATGACTCGTCAGAAGCTACGGGAGCTCGGGAGGTTTTATCGCATCCACCATATAGCCTGAACATAGCGCCAAGTGATTACCAACTGTTCCTGCCCATGGCGAACGCCCTTGGTGGTGTAAAGTTGAACTCAAAAAAGGCTTGTGAAAAAGTGGCCACCCGAGTTTTTCGCCCTCTTCTTAAGGAGGGGGGCTTCAATGAAGTCTAAATGGAAACAGATAATCGAACGAAATGGCACATATTTGAACTATCATACAAAATATGTTACTAAAGGTGCGAAGTCGAAATTTTGCTGGATTTTTGTTTCCAATTGAAGGGCAGTACGTAGTAAGCTCTAGGTAGGTAAGTATTGTGGATATCAATTGATGGCCTAGGTGCATTGTGATACTAAGCTCTAACTGTATTAGTTGATATCGAGAATAGTTTAGAATAAATGCATTTCATTTCAATTAAGTGCACTACCATTTGATCAACTTAATCATAACACGTTGCCGTTACCACTACACACAAAGCGCGCACAAAATGATACTTAAAAACTTGCTAATGTTAACTAGCTTGGTTGCATGCAATGCCGCACAGCGCCACCAACCATAGGCACTTATGCATTGCTAAACACACACCCAGTTGTGGCGCACAACTGCACTCACTCGGGTTGGTTGGTTGTTTACAAGCAAAGCAACTTATGGACGACAAACAGCTACACACACAAACGCCAACGACATGACAATTCAACTTTCGCTCGCCACGCTCAACGCCTTAACAATTTTGTAAAGCTCTTAACTATTTTAGACTGTCAGTCCGTCGGTCGGTCGGTCTGCTTATATATATATATATATATATATATATATATATATATATATCTATATCTATAGATAGGTGTTTGTCTAACTGTCAAAGTAGTTTTGTCTTCATGCTTGCGACGCCTTGCTGTCTGTAAGTCTGCTCATCTTATCGTCTACTCGCCTAACCGTCGTCTACTCGTCTATGCTGCCAGCTGTCTACTTAAAGGCACCTGCAACAACAACAACAACCAAGTAATAAACTGAAAGCATACGTAAGTTGTTGTTGTTGTTGATGAATGATGGCAGCGCGTCGACAAACACCCCAACGGTATTTAGTGTTGCATGTTGCATGCACAATCTTCATTTAGTCAACATGCTACTCGAAACAGCGACACAGTCAAGTATTGAAGTGGCGTCTTGTGTGGGTGGGTGGCGGTATGCGGTGTGCGAAAAGTGCTAACCTCTCTCTTGCTTGCTGGCTGCTTGGCTTGCTTTTTGCGCAAAAGTTATGTCATTGCGCTTATTTCTTATTCATTTCCATTTTGCTATTTCCATTTAAGTTTTTGTCTTGCGAAATGTCTTTCGCACTACAAGAGCCCCCCGAGTGTGCCGCTGTATCCCTGCCGCGCTGCGCTACTTTTGCTTCGTCGCTGGCGTCGCTGACAGTGTCATTATGCAGTTGAAAGTTGAGTTGCATTCTGCATTTTGCAATATTTACAGCGACATATTTTACCGCGCGCCCGAAGCTCTCTATACAATTTCCACTTGCAACTTGCAACACGCTCAAGTAGTCGCTCTGCGCAAATCTCCATACGAAGTCGTAAATGTTGCCGCATTTAATAATATCCTTGCGTTATCTGCTGCTCCTCTTCTACTACTGTCTTTTTTTTCCACACTGTTTCGCAATGACTTAAAAGCAAATGTATTCACCGGAGATGAGCAAGTGGCTCAACAACTACACCTGCGGTAATGCGGGGTGTGGGGGTAAAAACCAAGCGGCGCTGCTGTTGCTTTGAGTTCATTTGCGCTTTGCTGGCGCTTGGTTGGCCGCCGACTTGACTGCGTCTGCGTGTTGGCGTTAATTTGTTCTGGGTTGGCAATTCGTTCGGGGAACTTAACTAACTATTCGCAGCTCATATTGCGGCCATGAAGTGTGTAGGCACTCGCACATGCGCACACATGCACATCCGAGTGCTTGCAAAACTAATCACACTGCCATTCATTTGCATGCATACATCTGTTGCTGTGTACGTATGGCGTCATGTATTTATGCATAAATGCATACTCGTATGTGCCCGGGTACATATATTAAGTGTTACAAGCATCATCTCCGCTTCTTAGTTGGTTAAACTTATCATTCTCTGTTGTGTGGCTGTGTCGAGTTGTTTTGGAGGGCATGCATATAATTTTACATATTCTACTCTTTTACATAAGTATGTGGAATGATAAACAGTGTAGTTAGCGCCTCGTTTGCAGCGCGGTATTAAATTTAATTCTGAACTGAGTCTTAGCAGTCTTTACTTCATCTCAGACGCTTTAACTCGATCTCAGACTGGGGTCTGACTACTTAGTTCTGAATTGTCTTTTGGTACATCCGAACCGCTTTCTCAGACCCCAATTCCTGACCCGGCTCTGGCCTCTCAGACATTGTTCCGATTTGAAACTAAATATTAATTTAGTTTCTTATGGTTCGACCTAGGCTCTTCCCCTCGATCTTAGACTCGGCTCTGGTCTGACCAGATTGTGGTTTGAAACTAAGTTTTATTTTTATATAAGACTATTTTCGGACTCTTCCCCCAAACCAGACGCGGCGTTAACCACTCAGATATTGTTCTGATTTTAAACTAAATATTATTTTAGTGTCTTGGGTTCGTCTCAACCTCTTCCAATCCCAGACTCGACTCTAGCCTCTCAAACACAGTTCGGGTTTGAAACTAAATATTATTTTAGTGTCTTAGAGTTCATCTCAACATCTTGCTTCCAATCCCAGACTCGATTCTAGCCTCTCTGATATAGTTTTGCTTTGAAATCAAATATTATTTTAATGCCTCATGGTTCGCCCCAGCCTCTTCCCCTCGATCTAAGGCTCAGCTCTGACCTGAAGAAAAATTATGATTTGAAACTAAATTTTATTTTAATACAAGCCTCTTCACGAATTCTTCTCCCCAATCCTAGACTCGACTCTAGCCTCTCAGACATAGTTCAGCTTTGAAACCAAATATTATTGTAGTGTCTTATAGTTCGACCCAGGCTCTTCCCCTCGATCTTAGACTCGGCTCTGGCCTGACCAAATTGTTTGAAACTAAGTTTTATTTTAATATAAACCTTTTCTCGGACTCTCCCTCCAAACCCAGACTCAGCTCTAGCCTTTCAAATATTGTTCAGATTTGAAACTAAATATTATTTTAGTGTCTTGGGGTTCGTCTCAGCCTCTTCCAATCCCAGACTCGACACTAGCCTCTCAGACACAGTTCTGGTTTGAAACTCAGTATTATTTTAGTGTCTTTGGGTCCGAAACTCTTCTCAATATCTTCCTTCCAATCCCAGACTCGATTCTAGCCTCTCTGATATAGTTTTGCTTTGAAATCAAATATTATTTTAATGCCTCATGGTTCGTCCCAGCCTCTTCCCCTCGATCTAAGACTCAGCTCTGACCTGGAGACAAATTATGGTTTGAAACTAAGTTTTATTTTAATACAAGCCTCGTCTCGGACTCTTCTCCCCAAACCCAGACTCGACTCTAGGCTCTCCGACATTGTTCTGATTTGAAACCGAATATTATTTTAATGTCGCATGCTTCATCCCAGCCTCTTCCTCTCGATCGAAGACTCGGCTCTGGCCTCGAGATAAATTATGGTTTGAAACTAAGTTGTATTTTATTGCCTTTTGGGTTGTTCCAGCCTCTTTCCCAGAAACAGTTTAGTTCTTAATCTCAAGTACAGTCTCAGTCTTGATGTTTGCCTCAATCACAGAGAGTTTTAATCTCACTCTGCATCGAACTCCACTATTATCACTTTCAATCTATGACACAGTGGCTTAGCCATCTTCAAAATTAAAAGCCAATCTACGCTACAGCTGCAATTTTAGAGTGTAGCTCAAGCTCTACTTTGTTCTTAATCTCATTATACTTTTAGTTTTAATATCCATCTCTTTACAGCTTGAGATTCAGTATCAATTCTGTTCGCATTCCCATTCTCCACCTCAATACCATTATTATTTTTGTCTCAGAGTATCACTTTCAGAGTCCATCACTGTTTAAAATTCTAAGTCTAATTTAGTCTAATCTTCAGTCAGCTTCTGCTTCGTCTAATTTCTCTCCCTCAACTTCTTCTTTAGACAATTTCTTCTTTTCAATTCTGTAGTCAAGTTTCTTTCACGAAATTGGTCTTAGTTTTCTAAACCAACTCCACTATCAGCTTCAGCAGTAGTAGTAGTTTAAGATTCAACCTTATGTTTCATTCTCAGCCTCAGTATCACCTTTTCATCAATCTCAGGATCAGAATCAATCACAGTTAAATTCAGTTTCAGGTCTCAGTTCAGTCTAATCCTTACTCGGCTTCAATTTCAGTTTCATTCTTCATCTCAATTTAATTCTCTAGCCGAGTTTCGTTCACGAAATTGTTATTAGTTTTCTCAACTTTCCCAGATGTCAAATTCTCATTATCAGCTTTAGAGTTTGTTTCCGTGTCATCTCAATCTCAGATGCGGATTTAGTCACAGTTTGAGTTTCACCTTTAATCTCGATATTGGTTTCATCATCAGCCTCAGTACCAGTATCAGTTTCTTCTCAATCTCAAGACCTGAATCTATTACAGTTTAATCCAGTCTATGAATATACCTCAATGCTTCAATTCTCCAACTGAGTCCATTCCCCAGTCAAGTTCTCATCGTGATCATTGTTCATACAATGATTTATGGAAGGAGAATACTCAAGGTCCATTTGTATAGAGCTTATCAGCGTCAGTACCAGTATCAGTTTATTCTCAATCTCAAGACTTGAATCTATTACAATTTAATGCAGTCTAAGTATCCAACTCGGTTGGTCAACGCTTCAATTCTCCAACTGAGTCTCATTCCCTAGTTTAGTTTTCTTGGTGATCATTGTTCGTACAAAATTTTAAGGAAGGACCATTAGTATAGAGCTTGAAACCCTTTTGACCATCTGCTTTTAGTAATCTCAACTCTCCTATTTTAGTATAACAGTAAATAACACTCAGACAGCTTTACTATCTCTTTCTCTTTTGAAGAACTTTCGAATAAAATCAGGAATGAGAAATAAATCTGACACCCAGCACAGAGTGGTTTTCAGAATCGTAATGAAGCAATACTCGGGTAATGGAAATAAAATTTCCATTGAAATACATTTTCCGCAATTATTATGATATAATTCCAATATCATTTTCACATAGCACATACACAAGTACAACAAAATTAGCATGAAAACACCATACAAACTCTCTGTTTTAATGAAATGCCACAGAATTACTCACCACTTGTAACAATTTGCCACTGACAACTGACGAAACTTGTTACTGTTGTTTTGTTGCAACATTGTTGTCAATGTACTACTCGTTGTGTTGCTGGTAGTATAATTAAAATTTCAATTTCATTTCGGATACATCGTAACCTGAGATTGCCTGCACTACAAAATTTATGCGTGCATATAACCGAAATTGTTTCAATTTCATTTGTTAGCCATTAGTGTTTGTTATTATTTAAGATTATTACTATTTCATATAAATCTGTATATGTGTGTGTGTGTCTGTGTTTAGTGAGAAGATGACTTTTTGCCAAGAAGCTTGAATTTCCAACTAACTTTTTAGGCATTTTTATATAAATTTCACAGCAGAGAAAATTTAATTTAGGAATTTTCCGTAAACACTTGCAAATAAAATGCAGAGAAAACTGTTGAATAACTAAAATAAAAACCATTTCTAAGCAACTTAGACGGAAAATATATATTTTTCATGTTTGCAACCACAAAATCGTAGTGCAAAAGTTAAGCCGAAAAGAGTTAGTGTAAAATTCTCAAAAAAAAAAAAATCGAAAAACTTCTAGCAAAATTCCAAGCCAATAATTTACTTGCAGCCTCATCGAATCATTGCTTGCGGTGCAAATTGAAATCAATATGTATAAGCGCTACTAAGCTTTCGATATTTACAAACATAAAAGCTTGCTGGCCAGGAATGCAATGTAAGCGCTATGATTGCCCAAATTTGGCTGCAATAATTGCCAGTAAATAACCATGCATATTTGAAAGCTAGAAGCAAAGTGCAGAAACGAGCACCATTAGAAACTTACAAATGTGTTCTCCCCAATTATTAGAGATGGCAATGCAGAGATATCGATAATTGCTGGAGAATTCTAATTGCCAAAAATTTCTTAGAATTACTTAATTTGATTTTTCAGCACAGGTACTGAGTTGCTTTGGTTTAGAATGAGTTGGATAGACTAGGATGTAGTGTTAGTTAAAGCTCTCACTCTCCCATACTATACTCTCTGTTACGATAGCAAAACTCTAACTGAATTTTTATACTCTCGCAACAAAGTTGCTAAAGAGAGTATTATAGTTTTGTCCACATAACGGTTGTTTGTAAGTCCTAAAACTAAACGAGTTAGATATAAGGTTATATATACCAAAGTGATCAGGGTGACGAGTAAAGTTCAAATCCGGATGTCTATCTGTCCGTCCGTCCGTGCAAGCTGTAACTTGAGTAAAAATTGAGATATCCTAATGAAACTGGGAACAAGTGATCCTTGGCACCATTAGAAGGTTAAGTTCGAAGATGGGCTATTAAAGTACAATTTGGTATGAAGGATATCACTGTGAAGGTGTATATTTGGATGTAATTTTTTTGTGAAAGTGGGCGTGGCCCCGCTCCCTTCTAAGATTTTTGTACATATCTCGTAAACCACTAAAGCTACTTGAACGAAATAGTCAGGAGTCGTTTTTTTCATGCATTTCCAAAAATGAAGGAAATCGGATTATAACCACGCCCACCTCCCATACAAAGATTACGTTAAAAACTACTAAAAATGCTTTAATTCAGTAAGGAAAACCAATAGAAACCTTAAATTTCATTATAAAGAAGATACAGAAGAGCTGCACTCAAAATAGTATACAAAATTTCCAATTGGCGTGGTTCCGCCCACTTATGGGTCAAAAACCATATCTCCGAAACTACTTGACCAATTTCAATGAAATTCTGTTTGTAATATTTGCTTTGCATCCCAATTATATGTTGTGAAAATGGGCCAAATCGGTTCACAACCACGCCTACTTCCTATATACCTGAACTTTGAAGACGATCTGAATCGTTTACTTTACAATATATAAAGTAAGCACTAGTGAAGATATCGGAACAGAACTTTGCATAAATACTACATTTATAGTGTTGCATCGCCCTACTAAAAGTCGTCAAAATCGTACCATAAATTTTCAAGGCCCCATATATCGAACATGAGGACCTCAGGGCTTCTACTTTTTTTTATCGAAAATATAGATAAGTCTCTCTATTTTGAAGAAATTCGGAGGGAATATCTTTCATTTAATAATATGTCTCCGTGCCTAAAATACGTGAAATCAGGTCATAACTTCACCTAACTCCCATACACCTAATATTAGGATTTCCTACTTTCAATGAACTTTATACCGTATATATGAGGAATATGTGGGTCAAATTGTGTGTTATATTAATAAAATTAAATAAATAAATTGCGAGAGTATAAAATGTTCGGTCACACCCGAACTTAGCCCTTCCTTACTTGTTATAACACAAACTTGTTCTAAAATGTATGAGTATCCTCAAAGCTTTTGAAAGCTTCAAAGCTTTTTGTTAATCAATAATAATGGACCAGTTTAAACTTTTTAAAAATAAAGCTTCCACAATTGAGAAGAAGGTGAGGTCGAAACTTCTCGACATTCTCTCTTCGTCTGTCCAACTTTCTCTAAACTGAGATCCGCTTAAATTTATACATCAAGGTTTCTTGATTCATATCCAGACATTTTGCCATCAAAAAGGACATGTGTTTCAACAGTCCAAGTTAAAATTCTGTGATCTCTGTCGTGGGATTAACCCCGAAACCTAACCTAATGTTGACAATTTAATAAAGATTTGTACAGTGGAAATTTTTTTACATAAATTTTTAACCAGTCCCAGTCCTTATAAATCACTCTCTTAAGCTCTGTGGGATTTGTTTAAATTTAGCAAAGTTACTCTGGACATGTTCCCAGGAAACCCCCAAGCATTGCGTGATTTCTTGAACCGTAAAACAAATCCGCAAACAGCTACTTAAACGAAAACGACGACCTAACCTCCACAGTGCAGCCTTAAAGCTCATTGAACCACCACACAAAAAAAATATATATAATCCATAATAAGGAAAAAAATAAATTAAACCAATCCATGTATTAAAATTATGAAAACCTCTACTAAATATATGCATGTATATAATAATCTACAGCACGTGGTAATAACTATATTCTACAAGTTTTAATTAATTGCTTTCTCTAATGAAAATTTTTCTACGAAAAATTATAATACTTTTTCTTCATGCAACAACTGCTGCAGCTTATTTCTGATGTCGGATATTGTAAAGCACTACATCAACACTCAAATACTTTTTTGCAAGAGTAAGCAATTAATATTTTGATGTATGAACCACATAGTAAACTGGACAGGGTTGGATGAAAATTGGAGGCCCAAAGTGAATTGAGAGAATTGATGATTTTAACTTGAACAAACTTACTTAGATGGTATTTTTATGAATTCAATAGATTTTGTTATAAAATTCGGGGACTAAAAGCAAAACAGATTGGGTAGTTGCCACCTAATTGAAAATTTTTAGTCAAAAAATATTAATATTACGACAGAACGGAAATATGAACAATCAGGTTTGAGAGATTTAAAAGGTTTTGCTGTTCAAAATAATTTTTGATAAGGGTTGCCACCTAATTTCATTTTTATTTCAACAAAATTAAATATAAAAATTCAAAAAACTGGAATGGTTTAAGAAACATTAGAGTTGCAAAAATTTTCGTAAAGAGTTGCCACCTATTTCAAAATATTAATTCAACCAAAATAATAAGAAATAATGAAATTATATGAAAATTTGTAATAACAAAATTGTTAAGTCCTAATTTTTAACTATATGAAGAATCAAGCATGAGCGGTTTAAAAGGATTTGCAGTTGAAAATATTACTTGATTAGGCTTGCCACCTATTAAAAAAATTAATTCAACAAAATTAATTACAAAAAAACAACAAACTGTAGTAGTTTAGTAAGCTTTAGAGTTAAAAAAAAAAATATTTCGGAAAGAGTTGCCACCTATTTCAAAACATTAATTCGATAAATATAATAATAATTCATAAATTATAAGAAATTTTTAGTAACACATTTTTAAGACAAAAAAGCCGTATGGACAAGCAGACTTGAGAGCTTTAAAAGGAGTTGCAGTTGAAAATATTTGTTGATTAGGGTGGCCACCTATTTAAAAATTTAATTTTATTTATATTATTATTACGGAAAGTACATCAAACTGCAATAGTTTAGCAAGCTTTACAGTTGAAAATATTTTCGAAAAGAGTTGCCACCTATTTCCAAACATTAATTCGATAAAAATGGTAATAATTAATGGAATTTCTTTCTTATCAAATGGTCATCAAAATGAACGGTTTTCGGAATTTATTTGTTTTTTCTGTATTTTTCGAAAAGGGTTGCCAACAATTTAGAAATATATATTTTTTTTATATTATAAAACTAAAGTAGCTTAAAAAGTATTATACAGTTATAAAAATGGTTGAAAAAGCTGCTACAGCTAAAAAAACAGGACTCATCCTCTACACTTGACTTTCGGACCAGTTGTCAAACTAGTCTCTTTTCTAAAACTTTCTCAAAATTTCACCTACTTTAAAATACAAAGTTATTTCAAGCAAATATGCACATATGTAGGCTGCTGCTGCTCTCTATACTTTCCACTCCAACCAAACATTATTGGCAACAACTTTGATTTCCCATTTGCCAAAATATTCTAAAACTTTTACACAATATTTCCACTCGAAACTAGCAGCACAAAAATGCATTGTAACAATTTCCGAAAAGTTTTAGTAGCTCTTTACAAATTTTTAACAGCAACAACAACAAAGTAGTATTGAAAAAAATTAGAAAAAAACAATAAAAACCTTAGTACTACAAGTATATAATATTATAGAAGACCGATAAGTGAAAATTGAACGATTGCAGCCAAAGGCCACAACAGCTGCTTTAACAAGCATAAACTCAACAAGGCAACACTGCCACATTGCTACATTTGCGTCAAATGCTGCTCGAACGAACTCTAGTCTAAGTCAAAATATTTTAATAGTAAGGTATTAGCAATAAGTACATATATATATATGAGCTCCCCACATGCATGCATACCAAGCACATTAACATCGATCACTTTGGAAAAGTTAATGAAGTCGAAGGAGCAACGGTTGCTGGTTACTGCAAGAAAGAAAACAAAAACAAGAAATTTAAGAATTTTCTTTCACAAAAATGATGTGAAGCCAAGTAGCAAATTTATTGCATTCATGACGTTGAGCGCACGCCTTCAAAAGCTATCAATAAGCGGGGCCAACTGACAGCACGGTTGGCGCAAATGACAAGTAAAACGCATTTTCCGTCAAATATGACAACAGAGTTGCTTGCATGCATGCTGGGGAATTCGTTGCATACTGAAGAGGGGCTTTTGAGGGGGCGCACACACCCACAAATATTTGAAATATGCAAGTAAGTAATTGACTAACGAGGACGCATTGCCATTCAATGTAATAATGGGAGCATATGAAATACGAGGAAGTGGAGGAAGAAGAAGAAGTAGAAATATTAGAAGTAGTTGATGAAGAAAAAGTCGGAAAAAACCCATCAAAACAAAGCAGTCAATTTCAATAGAAGCAACGAGCTGAGTATCCACAAATTTTCAACACCCACACACTCGCACACGCACACTCCTCGTCAATCATAAATACCATTTTAGTTGGACGAATGAATGAACGGAATGGAACGAAACGAAACTCTTTTGCGCTTTTCCACCGCAAAGCATGAAAATAGAGCTTTTCGAAAACTTATTTCAATTTGTGTGCGAGCATTTGCATTAGATTTTGCTTGCTTATGAACTTGGTTTGGCATTTGCTGCACACAGCGTATGAGTAAAGCAAACAAATACACACACACTCACACACTCTCTTATATGAGTATGAGTATGAGTATGTGAATTCATAAACTATGCATGTAAACTTTAAATAGAGCATGCAACCACTTGGCAGCAAAACCTCAGCATGCCATACACTCTACTAACAACTGCCAATCAGAGCATAGATAGATAGTGAGCATCTGAAAATATTAAAAAAAAAACAAAAATTGAGAAAAGTTGGTCACCCAGTCTGACTACTTGGTGTCGTCTAACAGACGAGCGTTCCAGTTGCGGACAGTTTGTATATTTATGTATTGGTGTATGAGTGTATGTCTGTATATTGCTCGGTGGTCAGTTGTTGGCATTGGCCAACAACCGGCAGCAATTTGCCAACATTTACTTAAAATTTGACGCCTGTAACAAATTTCCATGTTACAGCAAATTCATATGCGTATGAAAGTCGGTCGGTCGCAGTGGCATACATAGTGACCCTGTGAGAAATTTTTGAGCGCGAAAAAAATTAAAAAAAAAATTAAGATTTTTAGGTCGATATTTCTTAGTAATATTAAAACAGAATATTTTCTGGCCTTAAAGGGTTAGGGGTAGTCAGAGACACTTTTGACAATTTTGAGTAATTTTTTTTGGTATTCAATCATGTTATTTTTCAAAAGTAATAATATGGAATTATTGCACAATGTTTTGATTTGAAGTCACGAAGATTAAAAAAAAATCATAATTTCCAAAGTTATAGCTCATTGTGTTGACCCAGTTCCAAAAAAGGTCCTTGCGGTGACAATTATAAGTCCTCGGATATTAATTTAAAATCAGTCGGATAAGAAAAATTTGTTTTACAAATACATAATCCTGTGCTTGAATGAAGCTTTTTTGTTTTTTATTTTTATTTTTTTTTTCAAAAATTAACAAAATGGCGGCCTCAGGAATTTATTTCTAGATTTTAGGGAAAAAATCAACAATTAATTGGTCTTAAAAAATCAAAATTTTTGAAAAGAGAAAAATACTTCGATCCGGCCTAGGATAATTATGAATTCTAATTCGTGTTACAGTTGTCATCAGTTGAAAAACATATTAGGTCTACAACTTTGCTTCCGCCGTTTCCAATATATGTCTCTAGGGTCAAAAATGCGGAAGCAAAGTAGTAGACCTAATAGTTTTTGAGAAAAACGCATTTAAGGGATCACACTAGCGTGTTGGAGTGCCCGAGCGCTCTGTGTTATTTTCGAATAACTCAAAAAAAATTTAACGGGAATGCAAAAAAAAACAAAAAATGATTTTTTGAAAATCATGAATACGAGGGCTGCTATATATATTTCTGGCCTAGGCCCTGGCAGTTTGCCAGATGCAATCTGACATTTCCATTGGATATTTTTTAGCATAACATCACTCAAAACTTTTTGTCATTTAATCGTGAATTGTTTTATTTACAGGGAATTAAAAAATTCATCTCGACCAAAAAATGGAATTAACTCGTGAACATTTTCGTGCGATCATTTTTCACAACTTTCGACGTGGATTATCGCGACAAGAGTGTATCGATGAACTAAATTCTTTGTATGGCTATGAAGCACCATCCTATAGCACTGTGAAAAACTGGTACAACGAATTCAATCGTGGCCGACGCTCGCTCAAAGACGAATTCCGTGAAGGCCGTTGTGCCAGAAAACATCGATGCCGTACGTGAACTGATAATGCAAGACCGTCATGTAACATACCTTCAGATAGAGGCATGCCTAAGCATTTCTCCCACCAGCATACATTCGATATTGCATGAACATCTGGCCGTAAAAAAGGTTTGTTCTCGTTGGTTCCCGCACAATTTGACAATCGCTCAAAAAAAGTGCTTCGAAAATTGGTTTGAGCGCATGCAAATAAAACCATTTTCGTTGATAAATATTCCTATTTTCATTATTAGGCCAGAAATATATATAGCAGCCCTCTAACCCTAACCCCTTAAAGATAGAGCTGGAATGACTTGGACACTAATATAATGTATCTCCTTTATCTGTATCTGGAAATATTCACCTAAATCCCTTTTATGAAAGAATATTTTACTTTTCTCTTTATCATTCAATTCACAAACATGTGGCAACTCTAAAAGTAGATATTCCCGATTTTTAGATAATACTTGAGCACAAATGGTTTATTAGATTACATAATGGACCATGTTAACCTTTGATATTACTTTGATCATTGTAACCCATAAAAATTCAGATAAATCTCAAACTTTGGCAACCCTGAACGTAAATATCAATCTTGTTTTATTAGATAATAGTATCATATGGACTGTTAGGTTACATATAGCCCATGTTGATCTATTGTTTAGATTTTGATCTATGTAGCCTATTAAACTGAAGATAATTCACAAACTCATGGCAACCCTGAAGGTGGATATGATCTAAAATATTCATATTGTTAGATTTCTTTATAAATTATATTATTTTTGATTTTGATCTACATATACATATATGTAAGCCTTAAAATTGTCAACTTTTGGAAACCCTGAATGTAAATATCTTCAGGTTTGCTAAGTGACATTAATGATCACGTTGTTCTAGGGTTTTAATTTCGATAATTGTAGAGCATAAAATTTAAGATAACTTACATATTTGTGGCAAACCTGGATAAGATTATTATTTTCTCATTCGATTACTGTGTAAACCGTGTAGATCTTCGTTTTTCGTGGATGATTTTTGCAATCCATAAAAATCAAGATAATCTGAAAATGATGGCAACCCTGAAAATAAATATCAATGTATATTAAATAAGTAAAACGAAATTTATGGGTTATCAGTATATAGAATAATATTTTCCAAAGTACTAGTTGATATCTTATAAGACAAAGCTTCTCAAACTGACTCAAAGATTTTATGTGGTCCATCAATAACTGGTACAACCCAAAGTACTGGTAAGTACTACCCTAAAAGAACTAGATATCAAATTTTCGGATGCTTAGACCTTAGAACTTGCTAGAAAGTATATGCTACCTATACTTATCACTAATGAATGACTTTCGTGTATCTTGGCAGACGGAACTCTCTTTGGTTCCCAGACTGGATGTAAAATCCTGAAAAAGTACAGAAGAAATAAAATGTCTATAGATTAAAGAGTTTCACGATTTCACAATACAGTGCTCTCTCTATAGATCAAGGTTTAAAAACAGATTTTTTGACATGCTTCGCCTTACATAATAAAGAAATTGAGCAATCAGGTTATAGAACAAAAATAGTGACATTAATAGATGAGAAAAGCTCAACCCCAAGATCACAAGGATTTCTCTTGAAAAGAAGTCCAACGTCTCATCGAGTCACGAAGTACTAACCACTTAGTATTCGACTAACTAAAGTTCTATAATCTTACATCACCTTCACCCACCAACCACAATTTCTCACAGACCCCACTGATACCCATACACCATCGCATTCAATGTATTTGTTGTCTTGCTTTGCTTATCAGTTAAACAAATCCAGTCATCATTATAAATCCAAACATGCTCAAGAACCAACGGAGCCCTAAAACGATGTATTGCAGATATGATAAACAGCCATGGCGGCACATATATCAAACTTAAGCCCAACTATGGCCATGGAAAACACATAAAAGACATAGCATACCATCTAACGTAGCGCTGGACAGCATACCAATACACAACAACAACAAACTCAAACTAACAACAAACTAGCCCAAACATAGCTCCGGAGGCTAAGTACAAGGCAACACAGCAGCTGTTGGTGTGTGCCAAGTTAGGCAGCTAAGGCGGCATACAGGTGTTTTGCGTGCGCCACTCACACACATCTCACCTGAGGTACATAATTAATTTTCAGGATTTATTGAGCACACAAACCCGCAGCTATACGTGAGACTTGAATTGTAGCAGCTGTTGCAACATAAAGCTAAGAGACTGTGTGCCGTGAAGTGGTTTGGAGGAGAAGTCAGTTTAGTTGGGGGTAACAACAACAAACAAACCTGCCTCTACAAGTGTGTGTGTGTTGAGTAAATGTGTGAGTGAGTAAGTAAGTAAGTAAATTAGTAAGTAAGTGAGTAACTAGTTGACTAAAGCAGTGTGGTAGCGTTATAAAGGCCAAGTGTTAGTCGAGATAGTTATTATAAATATATGCATGTGTGTGTGTGTGTGCAACTGCACAAGCTGACCATGCGTTTAGCATCGCTCGCTTGTAATGAGGTCGAGAGGCACAGACGCTTGTGGCCAAACGTTGCGCTTGTTGTTGTTGCCAACAACACCAGCACCATGAGCATCCTCATCGTTCTCGTCCTCGTCGCCGTCGTACCAATCTATGAGTATGTGCTCTTACTCTCGTGGTAGCTACCACCAGCCGATACGCCACACACTTCATCTTCATCTTCATTTGCATGCTTTGGTTTACAACTGCATGCTCAATTCATCTAATGGAGTCCTTGAAATCATCTATGTATGCGTGTGATGTAGTAATACATAGCACTCTGGCTTATGAACTATTAAAGTAGTATTAGCATATAGTACTTGCGTGTAGTTGAGTGCATAATGGGTGGCGAGGAAAATAATTGAAGAAAATATATTTATTTGCAGGAAAATTGGAGTGAATCCCGCTTCAAAGCTCGTCTTAATTCTCAAAAAGATCACAAGCTGTAGTAAAATTGACTGATATACTGAAAATGTGTCTATCAAGCTTTGGATCGTAAGCTCGACTTGAGCTACTTTTGATGATCTTAAAAGTTGTATCATCTTTCCTTGGAACTTAACTTGGAACTTATGCTCTGCTACAGCCTTGAGTCATAATCTTCATTTAACCAAGATCTATCGTTCTTTTGACCTTAAGCTCGAATTGTACTTTGGTTCGAGGTAGCAGACCTAACTCCTGATACTTTCTATCAATAGTTAAAAATATGATTGATTGATTGACTACCAACCTTTGGATCGCAATCTCGGCTTGAGCTACGGTTCGTTACGCCAGAAATTTTACCATCACTTCTTGGATCTTAAGCTCCGTTCGAGCTTTGAGTTGTTCTCTTCATATAACTATCACTATTTGTATTGTAAGCTCGTCTTCAGCCTTGGTTCGAAGTAGCAGACCTGACATCTGAACCTCTCTATCAATAGTTATTAAATTGATTGAATGATTTTATATCAAGCTTTGGATCTAAAGCTCGACTTGATATACAGTTCGTGATACTAGATATTTCACAATAATTTCTTGGATTTTAAAGTCGACTTGAGCTTTCAGCAATCTTGACTTGAGCTTCAGTTCGAGGTATGAGGCCTAACTCCTTACTCTCCCTATTGTTAAGTTCTAAAATAATTGACTGAGACCTTGATAATATGAAAGTCTCCCTTTGATCTTAAGCTCTGCACGAGCTTCAAGTTGAGGTCTGTCAGGGGATCCCTTGCTCTCTTCTCTCTTCAATCGATGGAAATACTGGCGATATGAATGACTATCTTTGGATCTTAAACTCGACTTCAACTTCGGTTCGTGGTATGTGATCTAACTCCGCTTTATCCCATCGATAAGTATTAAATTAATTTAATGGGGGCCTGAACGTCCTTTTTGGCTCTTAAGCATTGCATGAGCTTCGATTTGAGGTCTGTGAGGTGATCCCTTTCTCTTTCTTTCGATATATACTAAGTCCATTGTTGAAGATACTACCAATGAATGACTCTCTTTGGATTCCAAGTTGAACTTGAGCTCGGATCTATGTAAGAGACCTCACTCCTCATTCTCCCTATCGATAAAAATTTAATTAATAGATATTCTGATAATATGGCTGACTCTCTTTGGGCCTTAAGCTCCGCTTAAACTTTGGTTCGAGGTCTATGGGGTGATCCCTATCTCTCTCTTTCGATAACTATTAAGTGAATTGACTGAGGTTTTGGAATTTTTGGACTTTCAGCTTCACTTAAAATTCGATTCGAATCGCACTGAGAGGTTTCTTCTGAATATGAATGACTATCTTTGGACGTTAAGCTTGACTTGAACTTTGGTTCGAGGTCTGTGAGGTGATCACTATCTCTCGCTTTCGATAACCATTTAGTCATTTGACTGCGGTATTGGAATTTTTGGACTTCGAGCTCCACTTAAAATTCAGTTCTAAATCTGGGAAGAAAATCACACTGAAAGCTTTCCAGGAACGACGTTGAGATGGAACTGGCGGGGTGGTTTTCAGGTACTATCTCGACTTTGCCGTTAAAGCTCTGTCGAGCTTTCTTACTTTAGCCGAAATCAAGCAACCTATTCATAAGGAATTTATATACACTTCTTTATGCAGCTCTCAAATGCTATCTAAACCAAGCAATTTGGAGGATAATGAATAACTAAACACACTTAATTCCTTCAATGACCACTTCACTAGGCAATACTATACTACCCACTACCAGCACCCTGTATATATAAAAGCATGTTCCCACAAAATATGCACCGCATACTTTGCTATTTTAAACTGCCGCTAGTTATGTGCGTACTCAAGTGGTATTATGCTTTGCCAGCCCAACCATTAACATAAGCCTTTCACTACCGCACACAAGCACTGGAGAAAAGCACACCGATACAAAAAGCTGGCCTACATATAGGCGTGCAGACTTACCGACAGGCAGGCAGGCAGGCTGGCAGGCAAGCAGACAGCATATATTTAGGCGCACCGGCGTTGGAGTTTTCAAATTTTGATTTATGATAGTGATTTCTTTTTTTTTTTGCTCCTTTAATTTTACGCCACAGAACTAACTACGTCAAACCGCTTAGGCGCTTAAACAGCTTTGGGGCTTTAACTTCCAATTAAACGGCACTCAACTGCAATGCAGCTGCTTGACTGCTGCGCTGTTGCCAGAGACGCCAAAGATGTTGTACTTGCCTAAATTTTATGCGAGTTCAACACTGCAGCTTTCAGTGTTATTGGTAATTCTACGAAAATCTCTACAACTGCTTGCTCAATTGTTTATCAGCCGTTGGTTGTAATAATTTTGCGCAAATTTTCAATTTCCCAAATGAGTAAAGCGTTTGCTGACTTGCTTGCTTTAAAATTTTCCAGAAATGGCAGAGCCATAATTTGTTGTCACATAATTCAAGCGGAAAATTGCGAAAATACAACAAATACACTGGGTATTTATTTTGTTTGCTAATCATTCGCAGCGCTGCGCCTAAAGGTATGCCAAGTCATTGAGTTTGAAATTTGTTATGCGCCGTAGTTTTTTTATCATTGCTTCAACACACACAGAGCTACGCTTTTTCTGCACTTCTGCTGTCTTATATATGTATGTATATATTGACGTGTCATGTAAATGCGCGCATTTGTATGCTTATGCGCCTGAAATTATGCTGCGAAAAATGATTACGGAAAATAAAGTTTACTCTCATATTTGCTTTGCTTGCGCTTGTTTTACTTCGACTTTTTTTCTGTTTTACTTTCGCCGTATATTTTCCTTTCTCATTATAGTAATGCTTTGTTTTACTTATTTCATACTCACACTCACTGTGCGCTTGACGCATTTGACGTCGAAAATCAATAAGACGAGAAATTGGTTTTTGTGTTGTTACACGCGTGCCTGCGGCGCCATTCATTTATCACTTTTTGGCGCGCGTGCTTCGGTTGGTTGATGGTGTGGCTGGCGTGCGAGCGTTTCACTGCCTAAAAGTATGCTAAGCGTAGGCACCATCAGCGCCAGAGATTTGCCACACACATACACACACAACGCCACTGTGACCCCTCTCTCGCTTGCGTACACATCCTCTATATTTTAAATGCTTTTCCAACTGCTGTTAATCCGCTTTATGGCAAAATAATGTTGCATGCATTTAGGCGTAACATGCGTGTGTTTGTTATTTGATACACAGTCGTACTTGTATTTATTTATTTTCGACCATTTTTAGCAGGCTTTCTGCTCATAAATTTTTATTTTTGCTATACGCTTATTGCACGCAACCAAAAAAATAATTTGATGTCAGCCATGATTGGTTTTATTGCCACTTCGAATTTCAACGCCCACAACGCAGCTCTTACTACCTCTAACGGTGCTACACGGCAAGCACATAAAATTCAACACACACAATTATACTCCTGCTCAAGTTCTGTCTAATATTGTTTGGATTTAATCAAGCTTTACTTTAACTTTATTGCAACTTTCTGTACCTCACTCTCTCTCTCTCTTCATTTCATCCACAATCTATCGCTATATTATTCTGTCACTTATTAAAGCTTGTAGTAACAGCCTGTCTCCATTTGCGCTGTGTCCCAGCCTCTCATTACCTCTCTGTCTATCATTTACTTATCTTAATTCAATCGGCTGCCTTTGCATGTGTCTTGCATTGTAAACACATCAAGTAATTTGCATAATTTTAGGATGAGACCACATTTGTCATCCTATTAATTTAATTATTATGCCTAAAGATAAGACACAGCCAAATATTCGAACACATACACGCACACACACATTTTCATTTCGGAATTTTGTTGTAATAATAAGTACATATAAGTGACACAGCCATCGGCTTAACGACTCAGTCCCTATGAGAAATATAAGAAATATTTTTTTAGTTCTGAAACCCAATATTTTGGTCATATGATTGCTTAATTAAGTATCAGTACCTGGAATTAGACAAGACTTTAGAAAGGCAATCTTACTTAAAATTTGGAGCCCGTGGGTTAATGGAAAAAAAGATTTTAAGGTAGGTAGGTAGGTAAAGTGAATGCCGTACGACGCACTTAGGCCTTTAGGAGGTCCTTTGTGACTACACCGTGACCAGAATCCCCTCATACTACCTTTGTCCTCTATGAACCAACCTGTGGCTTTGATAAAGTTATTGAATTCAACAAGTTTTATAACAGCAACTTCGGAGAGATCGTCAAGATTAAAGGTTAAAGTTATGATAGGGTGAAGATATGGTGAGGATATACTTATAGTAAGAGAGACTCCTATCTAAAATGATTGGCTCTCCGAAGTAGCTTCGAGGGACAATCTATATGAAAGAAAAAGTCAGCGTTTTAACATAGATCTTAAACAGTAAAAGATACCAAAAATGCTTCAAATTTCTTTTCTTTTCAATTTCTTATCAGCGGAACATCCTGATAAAGACTTAAAAATGAGATACCGAATGCGGACAAAGTCGAAATCTCAAGTAATAACTTGTAAAAGGGAAGCAAAACAGCTAGACAAAAGAAGAAGACATCGAATACTGTGGACAAGAGTGAGAAGTGAGGAATACCTGAAAGAATCGGCACTTCCTTATAGAAACAAAACAAATTCTTGGGAAAAAATAAAAACTAATCAAACCAAAGATAGACAGCTCAACTCAAGCCAGTCAGGTTAGGTTAGATTAAAAAAGCTGACCTTCGCAGCAGGTTCACGATAAAATCCACCTGGATAGCTAAAGTTGCCAGTAAGTTCTGATGTCAGAAGACTCCTACGTATGGAAGACCCTTAAGTATCACCGATGCGCTTTGAGCCTATCACAAATTTTATGAGGCGGTTAATGTGTAAACCTGCAAGTTCACATGGTTCGCCTAAATTCTAATTCTTGCGAGCGAGAGTCAGTGGTGAAGGAAATTACTTGATTGTTCCCCCTGCTTTCCTCCAGGTTCACGATAAACCCCACCTGGATAGCTAAAGTTGCCAGTAAGTTCTGATGTCAGAAGACTCCTACGTATGGAAGACCCTTAAGTATCACCGATGCGCTTTGAG
This sequence comes from Zeugodacus cucurbitae, assembly GCF_028554725.1. Taxonomy (NCBI): domain Eukaryota; kingdom Metazoa; phylum Arthropoda; class Insecta; order Diptera; family Tephritidae; genus Zeugodacus; species Zeugodacus cucurbitae. The sequence continues at coordinate 8,961,720 of NC_071669.1, forward strand.
CCTATCACAAATTTTCTGAGGCGGTTAATGTCTAATCCTGCAAGTTCACAAGGTTCGCCTAAATTCTAATTCTTGCGAGCGAGAGTCAGTGGAGAAGGAAATTACTTGATTGTTCCCCCTGCTTTCCTCCATACAGCTGCGTCCGACAGGACTCCTTGCCTCATCGTATGTGTGCCTATTCCACAGTGTCCGGTGGAACAAGGTGAACTTTTTTAAATGCACGTAGTTCCGCGAACACTTGAGCTCCACTCTGGACTAAAAGGATCTCGCTACCGAGTAAGGCAGTCAATAGTCGCTTTATTATCATTGATGATCACGAAAATATGCATTAGCAATGGTTTTTGGTTAAAATGGGATATATATCTTTTGTCTTTCAATCCACGCTTTCCGGAATCATTCGGAGAGCTCTTTGCTACTGTGGCGTATGACTTAATTTATCAACTATCTGTAATCACTGCGGGTTTGGGTCGAGAATATGCCCGAGGTAAGGTATGCCTGTCGTAAGAGGCGACTAAAATCCAAACATGCACAAATAGATAATCAGACTGATGCTAATGGCTGATACTCAGTCTGTTATCTATGCGTGCTAGATAATATATTTCATGGCTTGAACGGAATTATGTTATCTTTTTGATATAGCTTTTCCTAAGGAACTGGTCACTCCTTTCATTAAGGACAATTGTGTTCAAGCCACAATTGTCTACCAGTGCAGAGCAGTATGGATAGGCTCAACTGGAAGTAGCTTCGGCTGCATGGTCTTACCAGAGACTTGAACCTGGTGTCATGGGGAGCAGGAGCTCAGGAGCCTTCGGTTTCCGCCTGCCCATTGGGTTACGGCCCTTCGGGGAGTTTCGTGGTGGCTGTGGTTTCTAAACTTAAAAGCAGGCAGAAGGCCTTTGGTTTCTCGGTGTGAAGTTGCAACCAACCGGGTGCCGGACCCAAAGCACGGCAGAGGTTTTAGATGGGCCTCGGCCCTACCAAGGTGGCATAAGTGTGTCCATACCACACGCCAATTGGTACTAGAAGGTGCATAGCAAAAATCAGGGCGCTGATCAACGCATTGTATTTTTGTATACACGTGAGGTTAGGTCTTACATAGGCAGGTAATCACGCTAAAACAAATCCACATCTGTACTTGTACAGTGAACAACTGGAGGCTTCGTTTCCAGTGCTTGTTAGAAATTTTTATACTTCGATACATGGAATTGAGAAGAATCTTATGAAGGAAACATTTATGTATGTAAGTCTATCTAATACCAAAATAAAAAAAATACTGACGTCTCATCATAATTTACATTGAAAGGTCGGACAAAGGGATTGGATTTTTAGCTTTTCAGACAACGAATCCTTAAAGCTCAATCTTAAAGGTATAAATTATGTTCTAAGGAATGTCTAATGTGAATCATCTTCAGACGAAAGAGAAAAAGGTCTGTGAACATTATTATTAATGAAATTAAATCTGACTTCAGTAAATCTTGTCTAAACAATCTCAAACAAATCTTAAGCTCCAAGCTTGAAAGCTTGGTAGTCTTTCGAGGTTTTCTTACATATCGATTAGGCATCCGAACCACGCTTCACCGAATCCGTCGAAGAGCTCTTTGCTTCTGTGGCATATGGCTTAATGTATCTGCTATCATCACTGTATTAGTACCATGAACACATTGAGGTTTCTAAGTATAAATTATGTTCTAAGGGAGGTCTTATGTGAATCGTCTTCAGAAGAAACAGAAAAAGTTATCGCTGACAGATTATTTTTCATGAAAAGAACTCTGACTTGTTTAAAATTTGTCTAAACAACCCGGGAAACTTATATAAGCTTGGAACACGGGAGTCTAATGAGCTTTTCATATATATTAGCCTAAATAATGATTAATTTTCTATAATATGTATGCCTTTCCTACCGGGTAACCCACTCATAACTCAACTCCAAACAAATTCATATGCGCCAAAGCCAATAAAAGCTTGTTTGACAGAAGTTCTAAAACAATAGTGATTCTGCATAATTTTTTTCTCTCCACCAAAAACTAATTTGATTTATGGCATAACGACGGATTTGAGATTGCCAAACTAATAACAAGTGCTTACACAGAACAATACAGCACTTTACTAGGCAATTAGTGTGATTTTTGAAGTAAATAGTAGATAAAGCTCAGCATACAGTGTGGCAAACAAAAAAAATAAATACGAAATTAAATTTGCATAGCGCCAAATCAAACTACATATTTGCTAATAAGCTGTATGCCAAAAAAAAAAAATTAACGGGAAATTTTGCACATTTTTGGCAAACATACACAGACAGATATGCTATGTTGTGGTGTGATATGCTCATTATGTGCATTAAGCTCAACCGCTGCACTGGCACATTATTTACTCAACCAAATTTTGTTGATCCATCCACTAATCAGTACGAAATATTTTAATATTTTATTGCGCAGCCAGTGCAAATTATATGTGATTAGCTCGCCACGCGCGCATCTGTGTATGTGTGTATGTGTGTGTGTGTGGCTGTGCGCTATGGCTTAATGCGATTTAGTGGTGTATGCATTTAGGCGCCTAACAGCATTAGTTTATGGCGCGAAGAGTAAGAGAGTGATAGAGTGGTAGAGTGAGTGTGAGCGCGCGCGTTTCAAATACCGCGTAAATAGCAAATAAACCAGCTTTTCAACAATTATTTACACAAAAAAAACAAGCACATTTTGGCGCGCGAAATTCACTAGCATCGCTGCGGGCGCTTTTCGTGCCACAACGACCGCTTTTTACATTGAATTCTAGCTAGTTTTTTTTCGACTCTAATTTATGCACGCAGCTGTATTGTTGCAACGCCGTTTTAATATGTTACTGATTGGGTTCATTATTATGCTCATTAAGCGCTCACTTGTACATACATGCGAATAAATGTAATGCAAATTCTTTCCAACTGATTAGTTATTGCCGTTAGACAAAATATTTATTTATTTATTGGAAATGCAAATAATTAAAAAACTATTGTACAAATTATTGTTAATTCTCTGTAGCTGATAGTTTGACATTGCTATAATACCGTAAATCCGTAACAATGTATTAAAAAGAATTTCAACGCCTAAATGTATGCTGTACTTTTCAGCAGGATTTATTACTATTTATTTGTAGATATTTTATTTAATTAAAATACAATATAAAATTTCAGGAGTGCATTAAAAATAAGTTAAAAATTATAAGCGAGTATTTTGTTCTATTTTGCGCCTAATTGTATGCAAGTGTAATTGTTAAATTAAGCTTTTGAACTGGTATTTGACATTTAGCAATTGTTGTATGCTATTTAGTGTGCGTTAAATTAATGCAGCGAAATAAATAAGCAATTATTATAATAATATCGTAAACGCACCTAAAAATAGACTTTTATAAAAATTAATATTCGCAATGCGCCTAAAAGATGCAAACTTATATGAAAGGCCATTTTAACACAGCAAATGAAGCCTAAATCATAAATAAAAATCTAATTTTATGAGACTTTTTAGATTAGACTGTATTTTAAAAGCTCTAGATAGGACACCAAAGCTTAAGCATACATACGTAATCATATAGAACAATTCTGATAACGGGTACGTAACAGTCATATAACGAGTGATCCAAATATAGGTACTTTTTTAGTACCCTTTTTTTGACAGATCATGCATGAGTCGTGTCAAAATGTCATGTTATTTTTGTTCAGTATTGTTTAGCATTTCATCATGAAGAGACTTGTGCCTGTACAACGTTTACAAATTAGTCAACATAATCGGCCTACTGAGCGTACTATTCGCAACATCATCAGGCTTCGGGAGACCCAGCTTTCATTATTCGTATTGACCACGTGCTGGACAGTGAAGAAAATATAACAGTCGTAGCTTAGAGTGTACACGAAGACCGTCGAAAGTCGATTCGGCGCCATTCGCAGCAACTCAGACTGACATATGGAATGAAAAGTTCCAAGAAGATCCGACGTTTTCGAGCCAAATTATGTTCAGCGCTGAGGCCCATTTCTGGCTAAATGGCTATATAAACAAAAGAAATTGCAGCATTTGGGAAGAAGAACAACCTGAAGAGTTTCAAGAGCTGCCATGTCATTCAGATAAAACAAGGGTTTGATGTGGTTTAATGTGGTCGACCCTTGCAATCATCGATCTGTATTTCTTCAAAAATTATGCCGTCTACAGTGACTGTTTTCGCGCCATGATAACTTGTGGTTTCAACAAGACGACTTTTCACACATCGCATGAATCAATGGATTTATTGAGAGAACACTTCGGTGACCACATCACGTTATGGGCCGGTCGATTGGCTAACAAGATCGGAACATTAAACTTTTGCCTGTGGGAATATGTAGAGTCTAAAGTCTATGCAGACAATCCCGCTTCAATTTAGGCCTTGGAACAAAACATCACGCGCTATCGTATAACTGTCCGGACCAGACACTTGTAATCCTGCAATATGGAAGAAGATGCCTCAAAAAAACTTCGATATATTGAAAAGTCAGCACAAGTAGAAGTATTCAAGACATTGCAAAGGTTTTTGAACCATTTTTCACCGATTCGACTGATACCGAAGCAATATACAAATTTGAAAGCTCTAGAGATCATATATCTTAAAACCGATTTAATGAAAGTATTCCAAAATTCGAGCTTTTGTTGCTTTCGAAGCCATTTAGAAAATTTCGGTTTCGAAGCGCACATCCTAAAGATAGGCAACGAATTTGAAACACCAACAATTTATCCTTTTAATCGGCAATAACAAACAAAACATACTTAATATGGTGGATATATTTATGCTCTTCAATGTCTTTTCGAACCATTTTTTACCGATTCTATTGACATCGAGGCGATATAAAGATTCGAAATCCCTACAAATCATATTATATATCTAGTAAATCGAGTTTATACTACTTCAGAGCCAATTTAGAAGAGTTTGTATACCTTTTCAGTGCACATCCTAAAGGTAGGCAACGAATTTGAAACTCCAACAATTTATCTTTTTAATCGGCAATAGCAAACAGCACACACTCAAGACAGATAAAAAACACCACGCATATCACTTTTTTCATACGCGTACGACTATAAATAATTACTTGTCTTGCCATTTAGCTGGATATCTCAAAAAGCCAATCTCACTGATTGCCTGTCCTGACACTTGCTTTTCCTTGCTTCCAAGAACTTGCTTAAACAACTCAATGTACAACTCCAGCACTATTTGCCACCTGCCATCACACCAGCGCCAAAGCTTGCCAGGAAAATAGCTTCGAAAAAACACATGGACACATATGCATATGTGTGTATATTAGACGAAATGTTCGGCAAATCAGAAAGAAAAACAAAACGTAAATCCATTTAATCGACTTTTGTTTACACTTAAATCCCCAAACAACCAACAACACACACGCACACGCACATGCCTCAATGCAAACACAACTGACAAGTAAGTTTCTTTTGTTTTTGTTTTTTTTTTTTGTGCAACAACAATTTTGCGTAAGCTGCTCCCAAATGTATGCAACACTTTTACGGAAAAATGTAATAAATCTGTCAAACGCATGACCTGCAGTGAACTTCAATGTTGACACACATTAAATGAACTTCAGCAAAAGCTAAAATCCCTGCATTTTATAACAACGATGACGACACGAGGACACACAGCGACCCGAACGAGCCAGTGGGCGCCGGCCAGCAGCCGTAAAGCTTGAGTGAAAAATATTTTAATCTAAATAAAGTTGTTTTGCATAAAGTACGCACCTCATGGCGCCACAAAGACTACAACAATACCCAAAGAAACAAAGCGAAGCGAAACAAAGCATTGAAGAGCAGCCGCATAACACACATTATGTAGATTTAAATTTTTGATTTATGCATTTTGTAATTTTTTTTAATCAGAAATTCCGAAAACTTTGACAGGCGTCGAGTGTGAGTGGCTCCTACGCAGCGCATAGCAAAAACAAAAAAAAAAAATAAATAAATAAATTCGAAAATTTTTGAATAACAAAAGCACGCACTAAAACTGGAGAATAAAATAAACGAAAGTCAACAACAAATAATAGCAAACACACGCACACATACATAAATATACAGAAATAGTATGGGAACTACTCACATACAAGCAAGCGTACCTATTTCAATGCAAAGCAGCTGTATAATGAAGTATTTGCTATACTTGTGAGAATTTCGTGTATGTGTGTGTGTGTGTTTTATTATTACTGCCTGTTTGTGTGTGTTATTAATGTGCGTTAGCAATAACAGCGCTTACCATGCCATGACGCCTGAAAGTCTGCAACGCTGTGCTACTAGTTTAGTTTTTTTTTAGAATTTTAGCCAAAGCAAAACATAAAACTAGCATAACACATTGGAAAACAAAAGCGAAAGCAGTCTAAAACAACAATAATAACAAAACCAACAACAACAACAAAATGCCTGGTGCCAGCTGTGCGCATTGTAGCCTTTAATCTGCTGTGGAACCCAAAGGCGACGCGTCGCCATTAGACGAGCGAGAGAGAAGGAAGTCAAGCAGAGAGTAGCAGCAGCAGCAGCAATAGATGCAACATGAAACACACACCAGCATGCATAAATGCAATATGAAGCGATTGCAAGCACTCACATGGCACACATACACACCTATACATATCCATATATCAACAACCAGATTTATAGCGAAAACTCTTACGCATATTCATTGCAAATAGGAAAGTGTACAACAACAACAACAACAATAGCAACAGCAGCAGCAAAAGTAATCGCCTCAGCAATAGCAATAGCAATAACAATGTTAACGAAATTAACAAAAACAAAATCAACAATAACAAAAACTAGAGCAAAAACAACAACAAAAGCAATAAAAGCAACAACAACAACAACCAGCATTATCCATGCATGCGCAAACAAATATGCATTCTATCGCATGCAAATAGTGAACTGACAACAAGAAAATTGCGTACTCTGACTGTTGCCGCTGCTGCTGCTTTGTCTTCTTCGTCGTCTTATAGATGCTTCTTCTCAACCAGCGTTTGTGTGTTGACTGTAAGATGCTGCTGCTTCATATGTAAAACAAAGGCAAACACTTTGTAAAGTGAAAGCATAATGGAAAATGCTGTTGTTTAACTGCACACGTCGATATCGAGATAGAGTAATTGATAAGATTTTAATTGCAATGTAGTTGAAAATGTGGGGGAAAAGTGCTGTCGGTTGATTGTTATATGATATGGTTGTTGAATAAAGGTTTTCTTGGGAAATACATACATATTTTGCATACTGCGAGGAAATTTATGGTACTTCTAAGCATACTTTTGGGCGTTATTTGAGATTTTTCGCAGTTACAGGGATGTGTCTGGTGTTGCTAGAGTCTTTGCACACCACAAAAATACGACATCCTACAATAAATTGTAGCGTCAATATACTCTCAGTATTATTATATTCATTCCTGTATCTCCCACGGGAGCAAAGGGCCTCTTATGGTTTCTGCTAAGGAACTCGTGTTAACGTTATATGAATTTTGCATGTCCAGGTCCGCCATGTAAAGGGACCTTTTGATTCATGATTACCCCTTGGAAACTTTCTAATCTTCACGTTTAGATTCATTTTGAAATTTACTCCTATTCGAGGTGATAGATTTACCCCGATAGTTATAAGTACACTAACTACTGTCCCTTGATGAATAAACACATTGTAGTAGTAGCGTCATGGCTCTCATGTCACTTCAACGCAGAATCACTCTTGCCAACAGGTGCTACTATGGACTGAGTAGGCAATTGAAAAGTAAAGTCCTCTCTCGACGAACAAAAACTAAACTCTACAAGTCCCTAATCATTCCCGTCCTACTTTACGGTGCAGAAGCGTGGACGATGTCAACATCCGATGAGACGGTACTAGGAGTATTCGAGAGAAAGGTTTTGCGGAAGATTTATGGTCCCTTAAACATTGGCAACGGCGAATACCGCAGAAGATGGAATGATGAGCTGTATATGTTATTCGATGACATAGACATAGTCCAGCGAATAAAAAGACAGCGGCTACGCTGGCTGGGTCATGTTGTTCGAATGGACGAGAATGCCCCAGCTCTGAAAGTGTTCGATGCAGTACCCGCTGGTGGAAGCCGAGAAAGAGGGAGGCCTCCTCTCCGTTGGAAGGACCAGGTGGAGAAGGACCTGTCTTCACTTGGACCGCTTAAGCAGTGTCTACGCCAGTCAAGAAGAAGAAGTAGTAGACTTCCTCGAAGAAAGTAGGCGATACCGTTGTCTCCCTGGGAGCTCCGCCGCTGCAGTGTCGGTACTGATTATGCATTAAAGCAAAGAATGTTAGCATGTATGGATATTGGATTCCGCCATATCGCTAGAGTGTTGAGAGGGCAATATGAGGAATTCAGTACATCCTTAAACCTTGTAGACTATCCCCTCTAACCGCTGAGCGCTGTCCGGTACTGCTTATTGGTTGTTCACAGCTAAACCTTGTATTTTAAGACCTTTCACTTTCTGCAACCTATGACCCGTCCGGTTGCGTACTGCAACACAACTTAAGTTCTGCTTTCATTCTTACCGTTACTGACTTGCTCATTTAACTACTTCAAAACTTCAAACATTGCACTCATGACGTCCACACTTAGGTCTAGCGATATCCATAATTTTCTCCTTAAAATTTAATTCTCTAAGTATTAGAGCCAGCAAAATCTTAAGTTCTCAAAAAAATGTTCACAAAAGACGCATATACGAAGAAAACCCACCCTAAATCAAATTATGTGTCTAACATAAGGACAGTTTGACAGTTCTCCCGTTCTTCTCTTATCTTCACATGGGTCAGAAATCTTTGTTATCTCACGATCGATGAATGTTGGCTTCTTTATACTCATATTAAAAACTTAATTAGTTGAACCCAATACTTTGATCAATTGATTCCCAAGAAATATGTAAGTTCGTTAATAACGCTAAATCCAACATATTCAGGGAAGACTAAGTTAAATCGTTATGTTACAAGACACCGAGTAAAGAGATGGCGAAGCGAAGACGACTACTAAAATATAAGACCTTTATTCGACCAGTTTTTATACCAGTTTTATCATTATGAATGACAATATTTTGAAATGCCAATTTTTATCAAAAACAAATAAAAAAGTAAGAAAGGAATAAGTTCAGTTGTGACCAAACATTTTATACTCTCACAATTTATTTATTTAATTTTATTAATATTATATAATACACCATTTGAACCACTTATTCGTCATCCTAATATTAGGTTAGAAGCACCGAGGTCCTCGTGTTCCATATATGGGGCCGATTTCGACAATTTTTAGAAGGGGACTGCCCCATTATAAATGCAGTATTTATGCAGAGTTATGTTCCGATATCTTCACTAGTGCTTACTTCATATATTGTAAAGTAAACGATTCAGATCGTCTTCAAAGTTCTGGTATATAGGAAGTAGACGTGGTTGTGAACCGATTTGGCCTATTTTCAAAGCATATCATTGGGGTGTAAGGTAAATATTACAAACCAAGTTTCATTGATATTGGTCGAGTGGTCGGAGATATGGTTATTGACCCATAAGTGGGCGGAGCCACACCCACTTAAAATTTTGTATACCTTTATATGAAATTTAACGTTTCTGGTGTTTTCCCTTACTGAAGAAAAGCATTTTGATTAGTTTTCAACATAACCTTTGTATGGGAGGTGGGCGTGGTTATAAACCTCCAATTTTGGACTGATAGTACCTAAAAAGTTTGGTTGACATAGTATAAGTAGTTTTCGAGATATGTACAAAAAACTTAGTAAGGGGCGGGGCACACGCCCACTTCCCCAAAAAATTACATCCAAATATACGCGTTCATAGTGCGATCCTTTGTACCAAATTTTATTTCCATAGCTTTATTTATGGCTTAGTTATGACACGTTACGTATTTTCGGTTTTGTTCGATTCATTAGTCACTAATGCTTGCTGAACCGATGACAGCTGTTATCCACAAATCTTATAGACTTTAGATGTTCTATGCGATCCAGTACCGACCAATAAAATAGATTTCTCCAGTTATTTGTGGGTATACCTTCCCCATACCCTTGGATATCTATTGAGACCTTTTTAAGATAACCTTGGTTTAAAATATCTTTTCTTTCAAGTCATTTAATCTGTCGTAGTCTTTAAAGAGACATACTCTCAAACGTTGAACTCAAACACAAATCGACTTAAAGTCATCATATTAACTTCATTATTATATCAGTATCCGTATAAGCTCAAACTAGTATTTCATGACACTTCTCTCTATATGAGTGCCTATTGACCACCGGTCAAGCTTACGTCATACTCAAAACTCAAGTGCGCTCACGCACAAACACGCATACAAATACGTTAAAATACGGAACCTGAAATGCAAAGGCATACAAGATGCCCGGTTAAACTAAGCCTAAACAAAATCTTAAAATCCACTTAACAAATCCCTCAGATTGCTTATGCTAACTTTATCCTTTAGTAAAATAGAATTTCACAGAAATAGAATTGGAATACATTTATTTGGACTAAAGGAGTAAATAAGTTACATACGAGCTCATGCTACGATGAGGAGGAGGACGTTGAGGAGTTTGTACACTTTGAGCGTATAGTACGGATCGTATGCAAATATTCATGATGCGCCATCAAAGTGTTTGCGTGCGTGCCGACAAGTGAATATGAAAGAGACTATGAGTGGGTGTGGATGTGTGTGCTTTTTGCCCATAGCCAAGCCATAGCGCAAGCATACTTGATTGAATTTCTTAAAGGCACGAAAAATACAAACAAAAACAACACAGCGAAACAGAGCAACAAAGCATACAAACTGCGAAGAGATACATATGTAGGTGAATATGTGTGCTTGTATGTGTATTGATGGCGCTTTCGATGCATTCAAGCATATACAGCTACGGACATACATATATATACATGTAAAGGCAAGTGAATGCTGGCAAATAGATGATTGTATGTAAATAAATGTATTACATTGTATGCGTGTGTACGTGCTGAGCCACACATACACACAAACTAAACATAAATATGTAAATATATATACATTTCTATATATGTAACATGTGGCATGGATAGCTGTCTAGCGCTGCGCATTGATATGTTATAGCTTAGTAGTGGCACTCTTATGGTGCAATTGAGCTATACAGCGTCTAGCCTTGGCACAGCTCGAACGCAAACAAGAAGGTTATACAAGTAGATATACATACATAGATAAAATAACTAAATAAGGAAGTGTTAAGTTTGGGTGTAACCGAAAATTTTTGACACTCGCCATTTATTTTTGATGATTTTATTAAAATAACACGCAATTAGATCCAAATATTCGACATAAAGTCCTCTAGAGTGATGAAAATCATTATATATAGTGTATGAGGGCTGATGTAATTCCTGAACCGATTTCACTAATTTTCACCACCAGGGTACAATATATCCAAGACTATACGCTCACTTAATTTTGCTAAGATATATCAGATATAAACCGATATATACACCTGAAGTTTGAAAATCTTGATATTAGGTATAGAGTTAAGATCGGATTTCACTAATTTTTGATACAGAGACACGCTATTAGAGGAAAATGATTGCCTCTTAATTAAATTAAATTATATTTTTTTTTCAATTTGCTGGCTTCAAGTCAAGACATTATCTAATAACGCCATATTCTTACTTCTGTAAAATAACATGATTTAATAGCAAAAAATAACTTCTAAAAATTCTCATTTTTACGTGTCTCCGACTACCCCTTAAAAAATCTGAGTGATTTACCGTTTTTTTGGGTAAAAAAAAATATACATAGGCACTGAGGTCCTCAAGTTCAGATCTAGGGCCTTGAAAAGTTTTAGTCCGAATTCGACAATTTTTAAGTGAGCGATGTCACACTTCAAATGCAGCATGAACGAATCAAATGGACTACCAAATTCAGTAATATGGAAAGAGCGGTGGTCGTTAACCGATTTCGTCCATTTTCCATGCGTAACAGTTCGGTGACACGGAAATATTATGTGCCGAATTTCATTGAAATTGGTCGAATAGTTTCTGAAATATGGTTTTCGACGACGCCACACCCATTTTAATATTTTTTATGCTAATCTGATAGCAGCCCTCTTGTACTTTTCTTTTTTGTAATATTTAGTGCTTCTGGCGTGTTTCGTTATTGCATTAACGTCTTTTTCAACATAACTTTCATATGGGATTGGGCATGGTTAATACCCGATATCTTCCATTTTCATGATGTATGATTTGGTACTAAAGAGAAGCATACTGTCCACACATCTCTTTAGTACAGTTTGGTTTATATAGCCTTGGTACTTTTCGAGATATATACACCAAATATATTAGCGGACGGCGGCACGCCCACTTTTCCATAAAAATTGCATACAAATATGCCCCTCTCTAGTATTATCTTTCCAACCAAATATTATACTTTTATTTATGGCTTAATTATAGTACTTTATAGCTTTTCCGTTAACGGTATTTTCAGGGCGTGACAATGGTCAGATTTCTCCCATTTGCAATACTAACCAAGAAACATATGTATCAAGTTTCATTAAGAGATCTCAAGTTTTGCTCAAGTTATCGCTAGCTCAGAGAGACAAACAGAATGACTTACAGACGGAGAGACAAATGGACGGACAGGCAGACATCCGGATTCGAACTCGTCTCGTTATCCTGATTAAATTTATATATTAGGTTGGTCCATTCCGCCTTTTTGTCTTTTGAATTTCGCGGCTATGTATAAAGCGCTACAGAGCTCGTATCTGGCAATGCTATACATCTTTGAAAGGTATAACCTACAAAACGACGCTAAGCATAATTAGTTTGGATATTGCGTTCAACAGTTATAGACGTGTAAACATGGAGTTCACTAACGCCGAAATTCGCGCTATTTTAAAGTTTTCCTTCGTTAAAGGCAAATCCGCGAGAGAAATGTTCCGTGAGATTAATGGTGTTTTGGGGGATGGTACTGTACCACTTCGAACTGCGGAGGAATGGTTTCGACGATTCAGAGCGGGTGAAAACGACACCATGGATAAGCCAGCCGTCGAAAGACCTGTGACGACGAATACCGATCAAATCATGAAAAAAACGAGTTATACCGCCATGTGTCATCTCGTGACATCGCCCAGGTAATGGAAGTTAGTTACCAAACCATGTTAAACCATCTATATACAAAATAGCCTGCGAAATGCTGCTGAAACGGAACGAACTCGACCCATTTTTGAAGCGGATAGTGACTGGCGACGAAAAATGGATCACATACGACAATATCAAGCGAAAACGGTCGTAGTCAAAGGCCTGTGAATCGTCCCAAACAGTGGCCAAGCCGGGATTGACAGCAAGGAATATTTTGCCGTGTGTTTGGTGGGATTGTAAGGGGATCGTCCACCATGAGTTGCCCCCATATGACCAGACGCTTAATTCTACCATCTACTGCGAACAACTGGACCGCTTGAAGCAAGCGATCGACCAGAAGCGTCCAGAATTGGCCAACAGGAAGGGTGTAGTGTTCCGCCAGACCACAAGCTTCGTTGATGACTCGTCAGAAGCTACGGGAGCTCGGATGGGAAGTTTTATCGCATCCACCATATAGTCCGGAGCGCCAAGTGATTACCACCTGTTCCTGTCCATGGCGAACGCCCTTGGTGGTGTAAAGTTGAACTCAAAAGAGGCTTGTGAAAAGTGGCTGTCCGAGTTCTTCGCAAATAAGGAGGGGGCTTCTGCGAGGGGGTTATTATGAAGTTGCCGTCTAGATGGAAACAGATTATCGAACGAAACGGCGCATATCTGAACTAAATCCGATCACTGTAACACTTTTTATAAAGCATTGAATAAAGAGCAAAAAAGCGGAAGGGAGATATTGTATGTGATTGGCGTTGCAACCGTTTAGCCGGTTATAGCCGAATCGACGATAGTGCGCCACCTCTCTCTCTCCTTCGCAGTTCGGCGCCAGTTGGAGATCCCAAGTGTAACCAGATCGCTCTCCACCTGGTCCCTCCAACGGAGTGGAGGCCTTCCCCTTCCTCGGCTTCCTCCGGCGGGTACTGCATCGAACACTTTCAGGGCTGGGGTGTTTTCGTCCATTCGGACAACATGACCTAGCCAGCGTAGCCGCTGTCTTTTTATTCGCTGAACTATGTCAATCGTTCATCGTTCCATCGTCTGTGGTATTCGCCGTTGCCAATGTTCTGAGGACCAGAAATCTTGCGCAAAATTTTCCTCTCGAAAACTCCTAGTGTCGTCTCATCTGATGTTGACATCGTCCAAGCTTCTGCACCGTAAAGCAGGACGGGAATGATAAACGACTTGTAGAGCTTGATTTTGGTTCGTCGAGAGAGGACTTTACTGTTCAATTGCCTACTCAGTCCAAAGTAGCACCTGTTGGCAAGAGTTATTCTGCGCTGGATTTCGAGGCTGACATTGTTCGTGTTGTTGATGCTGGTTCCCAGGTATACGAAATTATCTACGACCTCGAAGTTATGACTGTCTGTCTATGTATGGAAGGGAGATATTAGCCAACCTAATATATAGCCCTATATCTAACTCTTTTAGTTTTATGACATACAAACAACCGTTAGATGAACACAACTATTATACTCTCAATAGCAACTTTGTTGCCAAGGTATAAAAAATAAATGCATACATGTGTATATGTGAGTGTGAGACATCTGTGCGTACTGCCAAACGCTGTCAATGCCTGTGCGCCTTTTATGGCACATACTGCACGTAACTGTTTGAATGTGTTGCATGCAGGCTGTTGGCAAAGCGGTTAATATGTTGAGAAAAAAAGGAAATATATCTATACAAACTAGAGCACAATTATATACATATGAGTATCTGTAAGTATGCGTGTGATTATATGGCGTGCGCGCCTTTCTGCATTTTTATCAATTCAGTCAGCTTATCTGCTCACCAACTCGTAAGTAAAAGTATCGCATCAAATTCCTGCATGCACATACACATATACAGACAGATAAATATGTGTGTCACAGTAATTTACATATTCTTTCTACTCGTTATTTGCACACGCAACGCATGCCGTACGACGTACGAACGAGATGGCGACTGTGATAACGTCAGCTGTTGGCGCATTGAAGCAAAGACGTTAGCGTTGATTTTGTAAACTATAGATGTAGATTTGTAAGTGTGTGTATTTCCTAACAATTTTCTGATTTGTTATTTTTTGCTTAGATTCTCGCTTTAATGGCAAGCCAAAAACAGAAAAAAAAAAACAAAAAAAATGGCAACGAGCTAGGAATGTGTGCAAAGACATTGCAATGAGCAGCATATATGGCGCATATCAATGAATAACTATGCTTTTCTGCCTCACCACCAAAACTCATCACCCTCCTACTACAATACATACATACACATATGCACCCCCTCAACACTTCACTCACTCATCTCTACCCTCACTGTCAGCATAAAAATGTTAATGAACCAATTTTTCAGCACTTTCGCATATCTTTCGCACGAATGCGTGCGACGCCACTCGCCAGTCAGCTGACTGACTGACTGTCTCTCTGTTGGCAATGACACGCTTGTTTGTTGTTTTTGTTAGTATACTGCGCCGTCGCTGCTGGCAACAGCAGTTACAGCTCTTTAGTGTGTGTTGGGAAATTGCGAAATAAAAATGTGTTTTTTTTTTTCATCTTCAGCTTCTTCTTCTTCTGCGTTTGATCACGCACACACGCATATGCGTAAAATAAAATTGCTCGAAGAGTTACAAGTATATAAATAGTCGTTGCTGATGCTACATTGTTGTCGGTGCCCGCAAGGACTATCAGCATGCGTGCAAATATACGCCAGCGGGACATATAGCCATTTGCTAGACCTTACAGACCGTGAAAGTGTACTTATCATAATATACAGGGTGTGTCATGATGGGTTGTAGTGTTATTTTTTTCTTTATATTTGAAAAAGGACCGTTAGCTAATGCTCTCAATATATTTTTTTGAAGTTTTTTGATACAAAAATCATCATCAATTGACGAGTACAAAAAGAACTGAGTAAAGGATGCTTGGAAAAAAAATATATATACGACATGTGTTCAAAAAATCACGCTAATTTTCGTTTTTTTGAAAAAATGTCTTTAAAATATTTGTCAATTGGACTCTTCAATCTCGTAAAATTTAAAATTTTAAAATTCCCGTTATTTTTTGAACACATGTTGGTGTGACGTATAAATCCCAACTTAGCTATATTATATGACGTTTTGACCCCTATTGATGATATTCGGTTACCAAATAGCAAATACTCATTTAGGAGATCGCAACGAATCCTACGTCTACACTTTAAAGATTATAATAAAGCTAGTAAAAGTTAGATTAAGTAAGCTTTACTAAGGTCTGTACAGGTTATGTACCGTTCCTGACTCCTACCTTTGAGCTCTAATTCTGAGTTGACATTATCGATTGGAATTTATACATCAAAGACTTGTTCTTCGTGAGTAAACCGTTTTCTCATAAGTATCTTCATAGGTTCCCAAATTTATCTGAGACTTTCTACGCGTAATATATAGTGAGCCAACGAAGGCCAGCTCGCCAATGTTAAAATATTAGGTTTATAGACAGATATTACCAAGTTCAGATGACTTTTTGTTCCAACGGTACTCATTGTTGAAAAAATAAGTTTTGGGGGTTCAACTCCAAAGCTCCTGGGCAAAGGAATCTCACACATGTGATCAACAAAGACATGCTTTTTAGCTGACGAATCCCAAAATATGACGTTTCGGTTGGACCTTCCCATCACTTAGTGATTCGCAAACTATCTTTAAATCTCACTTGAAACAAGTAAAAAGTTCCAAGCTTTGACTTTTGCAACATGGAATCACATTATTTTCATTAATTTCAAGCGATTACAGCTCTTCAGTATCAAAATTAACAAAATTAGAATCCTTATAAAATCATAAGATCCAACTACAATTTTCAAAACCATTTCAAAGCTAAGGATTCTCAAAAAAAACTTAAGGTCCAACTACAGGGGATGAAACCCATTATTAAAGGGATAAAGTATACATTTTCTGTCGGAATTGACTCCAGTTTTCCGCTACCAAACAATTGCAGCGTCTTTCAAGCAGAGGTAGTTGCCATTATGGTAGCAGTAGACATACTGCTTCGAAGTGCGGCATTCTTCAGAGAGGTGTGTATTCACTCCGATAGAAGAATACTGATTCGATGACAGTACGCTCTAAGCTAGTAAGGTAGTGTCTAACATCATTATCAGTAGCTTGAACTACTTTGTAATCAAACTTATGTGGGTAGCCGGTCATCACGGAATCGCTGGAAACTGCATAGCCTACCAGCTTGCAAGAGAGGGTACCCTAGCAACATTGACGCCGTAGTGGAGGCGTGTGACTAGTCCGTGGTCTACTTGTGCTAGAACGCTGAACACACTGACTTCGAGTGAGCTCGCCAAACGCTGGACAACAACCAACACCTGTGTAGTAGCGAGTCTTTCTGGCCCGCGGTGGATCGAAAACTGTCCTTCCAGCAGTTGCCGCTTAATAAAGCTCGGTTCTTCACAATCATTGATATGCTTACTGGGCACACATGCGTCGAGGTAAGGGTAAAAGCCAGACGCTAGTTGCTAAAGCTGTTTGGAGGAAGGCGAAGAGGAATCACCTAAGCACTTCCTCCTTCAATGTTTAACATTCGCCAGACTTAGGTTAAAGCACCTCGGTAGGTACAACTTCGACCCAGTGACCAAGTGAGTGTAATCGATATTAGCCGGCTTAAGAACTTTATAACAGAGTCCAAGCGTTTAGTCGATTCATAAGGGTCTTAATGATCCATCAGTAGCATGCCGGAGTCACAAAGGACAGTCGAAACTATCTAAGTGATACTCTCTCTCTGTAGTTGCGGAGATCTAAGCCTTAACCTTACCTAACCTACTGCTAATTGAACTAAGTACACATTTTTCTGAGGCTACATTTTTCTAAAAACTCCTTTTCTAAAATCTTTTTTTCCACACTTGCTAATGTCGCACCCTGTATGCAGTCAGACAGCAAAATATCCACTTTAATACGCACCAATTCCGTCAAACGTCAATAATAATTTTTTGCCATCCTTCCGCCAACCAGTTTGCACAAAGGAAACACACACACACACAAACACTTGCGTGCAAAATATGTGCACATGTGTACATGTGTGTGTATATTACATATTTTATTATACTATTTTGGTGTTGGTTTTATGTGTGTTACAATTTTTATTGTTTGCGCTGCTGGCTTAGCAATTTGCCAACATATTTGTTTTTGTTGTTGTTGCTGTTAGCGGTTATGTTAACTTGAACGCCATGAGAATCATCCGGCGCTTTGTTTGTGTTTGATGTTTAAACGAGTAGTACTAGGGATTATTATTATTATGTCTATGACTGTATTTGGGTCAATTCGCTGGAGAGGGTACATAAATGAATAAATTCACACACACACACGCACATTTTTTTGCACGCCTTTATCCTAACAATGTCTAATAAATATGTATGAAGCGTAAGTTGTGCTAAAAGCATTCCCCAAACGGCCGTGATTCCGGATAAGCGCGAAATTTTTGCAGAATATTTTTTTTCCCCATACTCCGCCGCTCATTGTAATTTCGCTTGTTCTTATTTTACTTTTTTGTTGTTGCTATTGCATAAAAGTCAATTTAGTGGCAATACACTAAGGGAATGCGCAGCTGTAAAAGCTCTGATATTTAATTTTCGGCGGCGGCGGCGGGAAACAAAAAAATCGAAAAAAACAAACATAGATACCGTTATGTCAACACATACTACAACCGTGTATGCTGTGCAACTATTTAACTTTGCATTGTCGAGGTGTGTATGGGGGATTCAAAGTTCGATAACGCTAAATTCTTTCATAACGTTGGTCATGTCGTTGTTAAGCGGTGCGCAATTGGAAGCGAAAATATAATTAATTGTAATGGCGGAAAAGTGTGTTGTTCAACGCAGACAGCTTTTAGGTAACCGTAATTGAACATTAAGAGGTTTTCATTGGCAGTATATTGGAATTTATTATATGAAAGAAAATTTATACTGAAGCGAAAAAGCTTTCTAGAAACCCGTTTGACTTTTTTCAACTGTATTGTGATTCTTCATCCGATCATGGAAAGCTTTTTGGAAGTTTTAGGAAAGCTTAGTGAATATTTCTAAAATATAATTTTAAAAATATGTTCTCTTGATTGAGAGCTGTTAAGGAAAAAATGAACTGCTATAAAAATATTTTTTTAAGAGGAACTATCCTTACGTTGTTGTTATTTTTTCCTTAAATGCTTATAACTTGTTAATCAAAATTGAAGAGCTTTTTTGAAACTTTTGAAGCTTTTGAGAAAAAAGCTCTTCAGGTATAAGATTATATTAGGTTTTTGTACATATACACTTCTTCTTGCATTAACTAAAATTTAAGCTTGAATTTATTAATTTAATTTTAATTTGTTGGGAATATGTTATTTTTTTCCAAAATATGTACGTATAACTTGTTAATCAAACTTGATTGTGATTCTTCATCCGATCATGGAAAGCTTTTTTGAAGCTTTCACGAAAGCTTTGTGAATATTTATAAATCAGAAATGGAGAAATATGAACTCCTATAAAAAAGCTTCATGAATAAATATGCTGACATGAAAAGAGCTTTGTAAGAGGAACTATCCTTACGTTATTATTTTTTTTCTTAAATACTTATAACTTGTTAATCAAATTTGGAGAGCTTTTTTGAAACTTTTGAAGCTTTTGAGAAAAAAGCTCTTCAGATATTAGATTATATTCGAGCTTTACATACACTTTTTATTGCATGAAGCAAAATGTATGCTTTAACTAGATAATTTAATTTAATTTTAATTTTCAGAGCTTTGGGAATATGTTATTTGTTTCCAAAATACGCATAAATTGTTAACCAAACTTGATTGTGATTCGATCATGGAAAGCTTTTCTGAGGTTTTCAATTATTTATAAATAATAATTAGAAAAATATGTACTCTTATCTGAAAGTTCTGAGGAAAAATTAGCTGGAGAAAGCTTTTTTTTAAGAGCAAATATCGTTTTATTTTTTTTAAACACTTGTAACTTGTTATCGAAAATTGAAGAGCTTTTTTAAACTTTAAACTTTTTGAAAAAAAAGCTCTTCAGATATAAAATATATTCGATTTTTATATACACTTAGTCTTGCATTAAGTAAATTTTAAGCTTTAATTATATAATTTAAGTCTAGTGATAGCTAACCGAGGAGAGGAGCCTACATATATAGGACCCACCTTAAAAAACGTCTTAGACATAACACTCTATACCGGTAGATGTGCAATGGTAGAGAATTGGAGAGTGCTAAGTACACCGTCCTTCTCTGACCACAGGTACATCTACTTCTCTATAACATCTGAACCGAAAATTAAGGTAGACGTTAGGAGAAATCCCAGAAATACAAACTAGGATCTCTATGTTCAAATACTAGAGCACAAAAGACTAAGACCTTGCGTGTTCAATTTTCATGAAGAAGTAGAGGCAGGCGTGAATTTATTAACAAATGCTCTCAATAAAGCATTTCATTCCGCGTGTCCAACTATACGAGTAAATCGCAAAACGAAGCCTCCTTGGTGGAACAAGGAGCTCGGATTGCATAGACGAATGGTACGTGATATGTTCCACTGGGCCAAACTAGCAGAAAGTGAGGACTGTCGGAACGAGTACAAGGGTCTTTTAAGGGACTACAAAAAGTTGGTGCGCAGGACCAAACGACAGTCCTGGATAAACTTTTGTAGCAGCTTGGAAAAGACCAACGAGGTAGCGAGGCTCAGGAAGCTACTATCCAAAAGCCCTGCCCCGCTCGGTCTAATTCGCAAAGAGGACGGGGAGTGGACGGATAACTGTAAGGATTCGTTAGAAGACCTGTTCAATGTGCACTTCCCGGGCTGCAAGAACACGGCTAGTCCCATTAACGAAGGGAACAGGGCTGTAAGTGTACCCGAAAATATTATAACAGAACGGAGGATAGAATGGGCAATCCAGTCCTTCGACGCATTTAAATCACCCGGTACGGATGGAATTATTCCTGCCATGCTGCAAAAAGCTCAATGGCTAGTTGTGCCGTGGTTAAAAACGATTTTCAGGGGGTGCTTGAGGTTCGGCTATGTACCGCATTCATGGAGAGAGGCTAGGGTTGTGTTTATACCAAAGGCAGGTAAAAACAACCCGACCTACTCGAAAGAATTCAGACTCATAAGCTTAACTTCCTTCCTCTTGAAAACGCTAGAGAAAATACTAGATGCGCATATCAGAGATGCAGCGCCTCCTGGCAGCTTGTCTAAAGCGCAACATGCTTACACAAAAGACAGATCCGTAGAGACTGCACTCCATTCGCTGGTACTCAGCATCGAAAAAGCCTTGGAATATAAGGAATATGACCTCGGAGCTTTCCTGGACATCTCTGGAGCTTTTAACAACGTGTCAACGGAAGCCATTCTGAACAGTATCGAGTCAATAGGCGTTGAGACTGCAATACAATGGTGGGTCAAAAGCCTCTTGACTTCAAGAAGGATAATAGCAGAATGGAATGATGCCAGAATGACCAAGGAGGTCCGCAGAGGTACCCCACAAGGTGGGGTGCTATCTCCGCTCCTATGGACATTAGTCCTGAATAAACTATTAAGGAAGTTGGACAGCAAAGCCCCTAAGATAGTAGCATATGCGGACGACATTGCCATCTTAATAACGGGCAAGTGTCTACACACTACTAGCAATATCATGACAACCACTCTCAGTACTGTACTGGACTGGGCAACTCACGCAGGCTTGGGGTTGAATGAGGAGAAAACTGACTTGCTTGTTTTTACGAGGAAGTACAAAATTCCCTCATGGAGACACCCCTCGCTAAATGGGATAGAACCGTACCAAGTAGCTGGGGGTAGTCTTGGACAGCAAACTGCTGGGGAAGTACAATGTAGAGGAGAGAGTAAGAAAGGCCAGCAATGCCTTATATGCGTGCAAGCAAATGCTGGGTACAACCTGGGGGCTTTCTCCCTCTCTTATGCACTGGTGCTACACAGCAGTGGTTAGACCAATTCTGCTCTACGGTGCTCTAGTGTGGTGGACAGGCGCACGGAAATCAACGTATCGAAAGCCATTGGAAAGGGTTCAGCGGCTTGCGGCTATTTGCATAACGGGAGCACTAAGAACCACCCCAACGGCGGCTCTTGAAATAATACTAAACCTGCCGCCTATAGATTTCTTCGCTGAAAACAGCGCGGCAAAATCGGCGAAGCGTCTTATGGCAGCAGGAGAATTTAAGTATAGAACCTTTGGGCATAGCTCAGTGTCTTAAGTGGTAGGACAGCAGTGGATGATGTCACCAGAAATAGGCGACTTCAATTCTACTGGGTGTCAGGCCACAAGGGCATAGAAGGTAACGAGATAGTGGACGTGATTGCCAAACGAGGCGTAGAACTGTCATCCGAAAATACGATGAAAATTAATAGACCTATACACTGTCTATATGATAATCTAGACAGAAACTTGGTAAAAAGTTCAAAACGCGCTGGAAGAATACACCGGGATGCAAAACCGCAAAAGTTATGTGCAAAGCGGTAGATAAGAAGTACACGAAATTTCTATTGGCGCTCGATAGAAGCAAATGTAGGAAGATGATCGGCATACTCACTGGTCACTGTCTTGTGGCGGCGCACGCCTACAAGATGGGGCTGATAGATCGTGAAGGCTGCAGGAAATGTCAAGAGCAAGGCACCAGAGAAACAATGGAGCACCTCCTCTGTGAATGTCCTGCATTATCAAGACAACGGCTTCAACATTTGGGGGCTGCACAGTACGATAATCTGGAGGAGATTTCGTTGGTAAAGCCACAAAGCCTTTTGAAATTCGCAACAAGCGCTGTCATCCTAAAGGATGACTACTCCTCATTAACCAAGTGACGACACTCCATCTGGTTTCACAAAGGACCAAAACTGGTCTATGTGTGGCGTTGTAGCCTGCCAGAGTAACCTAACCTAACCTAACCTATATAATTTAAATCTAATTTTCAGAGCATTAGGAATATGTTGTTTTTTTTTTCAAAATACTTATAACTTGTTAACCAAAATTGATTGTGATTCTTCGTCCGATCACGGAAAGCTTTTTGAGGTTTTCAAAGCTTTGTGAATATTTATAAATGATATTTAGAAAACTACGTATTTCTATCTAAAAGCTTTAAGGAAAATGGGTTGACATGGAAAAAAGGTTTTTAAGGGAAATTATTTGTATTTTTTTCTAAAATACTTATAACTTGTTAAGCAAACTTAAAAATAGCTTTTTTGAAACTTTTAACGCTTTTGAAAAAAAAAAAAACTCTTCAGATACAACATTATAACAAATTATTAGCAATTATTTTACAATCGAACATTAGTTTTGCCAGTTTTATTATAATTTATTTATCAGTAGTTTATCCAAGTTCTAATAATACGAAAAAGAATAAGCTTCATAGAAGCTTTTTGGAGCTAACTATAAAACATGACACATAAACTTAGGGTTATAAGTATTAACTGACACAACTTTCGAATACTGTAGATGAAGAATTGAGCTCCTAATCAATGCATACCTTTTGGTCAATCTATGTAAAAAGATGATTACATAATTAAAACTACATTTTATCTAGGAAATTATCGAAATTTAGCTCGACGAAGTCAAAAACACATAGCTGGCTAAACACTCGGGGTATAAAACTCTGAATACTTTCACTCGTTCAGCATTTAGGATCCTCAAGTACCATAATCTGGAAGAGATATCATTAGATATATCGCATCCTAAAGGATGACTGCTCCTCTTTGACTATGTGACGGCACTCCATCTGATATCGCAAATAACCAAAAACTGGTCTCTGTGTGGTTTTCTGGCTTACCAGACTAACTTAACCTAATCTTCATTGGAATTAAATTTATTCAGAGACTTAAAAAAGTCTAAGAATTCCCAAAGTTAGAAGTTCTCAGCCCAGAAATTTTTAAGAATATCGATAAGTTTTCGATGGAATGTGAAAAGTGTAGTCGGTAGAAAAGTACACCACTGTATCAGTGAAAAAGCAATTCCAGAGTATCTATCATTTCACATTCAAGTAAAGAAGTTGTTCAAACGTAGCATACCTTTAGGGTGTAGAATGAATTTTTCGACGAAAATATTCTCAATTCACAATGACTTTGTGAGAGATCTTTGTGAATATTCATAAAAGTCAAAATATTTTTTTTATGCTATATTTTATGTTTGGCTTTCTGGCCTACCAGACTAACCTAATTTAACCTTCGTTGGAATTGAATTTATTCAGAAACTTATAATGTCTAAGGATTCACAAAGTTCAAAGATCTCAATTGAAAAATTCTTAAGAATATCGATATCTTTTCGATGGAATGTGAAAATTTAAGTCGGAAGAAAAGTACGTTACTTAATCAGTGAAAAAGCAATTACGGAGCGAGAAAAATAATATTGACCTCTGTCATAGGCTATCATTTCACATTCAAGTAAAGAAGTTGTTCAAACGTAGCATACCTTTAGGATGTAAAATGAATTTTTCGACAGAAAGATTCCCGATTCACAATGACTTTGTATGACATTTATATATTTATGTATTCATAAAAGTAGTTCTTATTATTTTTCATTTAATGGAAATCGAATAAAGCACAACGTCCTCTGTGCTATTAAATTATAAAGTAGGGTTTGCAAAAACTATTTTTAAGCAACAATAAGTAAAATGTTTAAGGTAAATCATATGATTTAAGATCTGTAAATACTAGAAAGAAGGAAAAGTGTAATATATTTTCCCGACCCACATTTTTCTCTGTGGACCAAGTATATTGATTGAGAAAATTGGAAAATGATATGAAGCAAAATAAGTAGAAGATGTTCCTCACTTACCTCAAACCAAAAACAGTACAAATAGAAACAGGAGCAAATAATTATTAATGAGCCTCTATTTTAATTAATTACATATTTAACGTATTTAACCTCTATTTACACCGCAGGCTTATACATCCACACACAGACACCCACATATATCTACACATAAATCATATTATTTCCCTTACAAATATATATATATAAGAGAACACATATAAACCCACATCCTTAGCAAGTATTATATAAATATTTCAGTTTTGCTCAACACCACCACAAAGCATTCGACCACCAATTTCGTGTTTAATCAGATTGCTGGCATCACGAGTATTTTATGGATTTTAGTATTTCGTGTTATTTCCTCAATTTAATATTGATTGCTGTGGTTAACCGAAAACTATAATTTCTTGGAAATTGCCTGCTGTCGGCAACAACAAAAATCAAAGGAACACAAAACAACACGAACCAAATCAACCAAATAGGACAACTACAGCAACAATTACAATACAACAACAGTAATATGGCATGGTAGGCTAAAAAAGGACAAGCAAACATCAATAAACGCTGTCAACAACAGAGGCGGCCACGCAATAGTTTTGAGAATTTATTATTGTTACCCGATTTGCACGAAACACGAAATTGTCGGCGGCATTCGTTAAACAAAAAATAAAAAAAGAAAAAAACATTACGACGTTGAAAAATGAATAACTGTAAATGTGCTTCTTTATATTTATGTTTACTGGTGTGTTTGCTTAATTTATTTATTTTGTAAGAGGCAATTTTGGATTTTCCATTTCAGCATGGCCAAGTTGTATAGGCCAAATATTTACCGTTATTTGGAGGTAAGGGTCAAACTTGAATAGTCCAAAGCTTCGACAAATATTTCGTTAATTAAAGTCAACGTTTTATTGAAAAATTATGCCAAAGATCTTAGGAGAATAACAGAATAGAAGAGATTATAAAATTAGCTAAGTAAAATGGTAGAACCAGTTATACCAGTTGCCTGTTCGATTCACTAGTCTTCTGATTTCCTACATTCTAAGGTTTGGTAGGGACCTTAGCTCTTTAGAGCCTCCATTCTTTAATTATACCAGTCTGTGCGTTATACCAGTTGTTTGTTCGATTAAGGAACACGTACTACAAATTTATCTATTTGGCCTTAATAGAACAAAGTATGTAGGTTTTATTATAAAAATTGTTCAACTAGTTATACCAGTTTCTAGTTCGAAGCACTTAGTCCAGTGTTGTCGACTCATACCGGTTACATTTTGTGATTTCCTACTTTTTAAGATTTGGTTAGAAAAGAGTATGTGGATATCTTATAGAAATGTATAACTAGTTATTCTTTGTTCGATTCACTAGTCTATGTAAATCAAATACCGGTTACTTCTTCCGATTTCTTACTTTCTACGTTTTGGCAAAACAAAAATATAGTTTCTCTTTAATTATACCAATCTGTTTGAATTATACCAGTTGCTTGTTCAACACATTCTATAAAGTTATTCACTTGAGTTCAATAGAACAGAGTATGTGGATTTCTTTTAAAAAGAATATAAACCAATTATACCAGTTTCTTATTCGATGTACAAACCTGGTCTACTCGATTCATAATGGTTACTTGTTGTGATATCTTCTCTTTCATTATACCAATATCTAGGAGTATCTAATACCTGAGACAGACATGTAGTATACATTGTAGTATGCTTCAGAAACCATATGTGTATCACCGGTTTTCCGAATTTTGTTTGAAAGCAAATGGTGTTCCGTACTACAATAGAGTTCTAGAAACCATTGAAATTTTGTGGTGTTGTGAAATGTACTACAATGGATTGCATTGAACACACCGAAAGCTTTAAGCTCTTCTGCCACAATCATATGTTTTCTGACATTTTGACATACAGAAAATAAATTAAATTCAAAATTAATTGACATCAAAAAAAAACAAAATTTGAAAAAAATTATGTGAAAAATATGTAATATGTATGTAATAATATATAATAATTATATTTGATAATAATATTTTAAGATTGCCTGAAGTTATTACTAAGTTAGGATCAATTTTCCTGCCTGTTATTCATAATTACATTTTGCTTGAATTTATTTGTATCAGCTGATGAATGTAAACATAGTACAATATACTACATGTGTGTCACTATGCTGGTTCATGGTTTCTAGAGCTTTTATTGTAGTACCTATTATAGTATGGAAACCATAAGTCTGTCTTAGGTATAAAGAACACGTACTATACATTTATCCACTTGACTTTTATAGAACATAGTATGTGGATATCTTATTAAAATAGTATAACTCGTTATACTAGTTCATAAACCTAGTTTATTTGACTTATATTGGAATTCCTTGACTCGATTTGAGTTGATCGCTTGATTAAGGAACACGTACTATAAATTTATCCACTTCAAAGCTACAAATTTAATAACAGGAAGCATGTAGATATCTAATTAAAGTGGTATAATCAATTATACCAGTTCTTAAACCCAATACATTTGTCTTATGTCGGGAATTTTTTCTCGATTACCGACAATCTGAGGTTTAGGCTAAACAAAGGCAGCTTCTATATGTTTATACCACCCTGTTTGAGTTAAACCAGTTGATTATTTGAGAAAGGAATAGGTACTATACATTTATCCACTTGACATTAATTGAACAGGGATGTGGATATCGTATTAAAGTGGTATACAAAGTTATACCAGTTCCTAAATCTACTCTATTTGACTTCTATCGGGTTTTTGTGTCTATTTCTGTTATACCAGTCTATTATTCTAGTCAATTTAAGTTATACCAATTGTTTATTCGAAAAAAAGAACGCGTAGAACATAGCATGTGAATATCTGAATGTTGTAATCAGTTATACCAGTTTCTAAATCTAATCCATTTGAGTTAAATCGCAGATTTTTGTTTCGATTATGCCAGTTGTTTGTTCGTTTGAGAAAATAACACGATTCGATGGTAGTCAATATTGTTTCAAAATATTAAATTTCAGGTTAAATGCTTCCATTTGAGAATTTGGTGTAATTTTAAAAAATAGAATAAATATATATTAAAAAAATAAATTTCATAATAAATAAAATTGAATCAAAATACTCGTTTCATGCATGTATTCGCTACTTTCCACCGCTAATATTTATGACCAACAATTTCGCGCTTTGCTACAACAACAACAAAAACTTGCTGGTCATAATTAAATTCAGCATGATGCAAATGTATTTTCACTTTTGTTTTTGTTTTTGTACTTGTTTTTGCCTTCACCACTACATACATTTATTTTTGTTAATTGCGTTTACTCGTTATTTATTTTGTGCGCGTATATGAAAATATTTCTTGTGTTGCGCTTCAACAACAAACGCACGCCCCACCCACTGCCAACGCCAGACGTCGTCACCAAAAACAAGAAAAAACAAGAAAAAACAACAAGAACAACAATATAAACAAAAATATTTTATTAATTCCCCAAAGTAAAGCAGGGAAAATGTAGCGAAAAATAGGCGCCGTCTGCAGACAGGCCGACCGGCCGACAAGCAAGCAGGTGAGGTTAGGAGCTGCAGCAGTGAGGTTGTTTGCGCCGCAGTGTTAAACGTTGGCGCGTCGGCAATTTTCTTTAATTTCGCTTATAAAATTCTTATGAAATTCGTGTTTGTTGTTGTTGTTAATGGCGTGATTTCTGCTGTGAGGGAAAGCAAACAGAGAACACCGAGCAAAGCAATATTAACACTCATACTCTGCCACACACACGCACACACAATGTGGCAATTAAAGTCATTGTGGAGTATGGAAATGTAAAGGGGCACACCGGAAGTCGGCCATTGCTGTGTAGCGGATATGCTGGAGAGTGTGTAGGCGTGATTGTGTATACATGCAAATATTTATGTAAATAAATGGGCATGCTGACAAGCAATACACTTTCACTAAAACCTTCTACACTCTTCAACTCGCCGCTCTCACCCATCACCACTCATTTCTTAGTTGTTGCAGTATTTTTTTTTTTTGTAAAAGTGTTATTAAGGAAATATTTGAGGGCGTTGAGGCGTTGTTGTTGACAGCAGAGAGTGTTTAAATGAAAGGCCGAAAGTGCTAAAAAGCTTGAAGCAGTAACAGCAGCAGAAGAAAGAGCGCAAAAGAAAGCCAACCACCGAAAGTAGCAAACGACAAACGAACTAGTTAGTGTGCATGTAGTAGTGGCAAAGTGTCGAATGTTGCTTGAAAAACGCAACAAACACTTTTAACGATAATTAAAGCCTTGGCCAAGCCATGCCAGCGTGACAGCGTGATGTGTGCAACGGACGGCAGCGGCGGCAGCAATGAATTCGGCAAGTCATGAAAGTCATCAAGTTTTGGGTTATTAAATTGCTTTGCCAACAACAGCAGCAAAGAAACCAGCTCGCCGCCTCAAACTTTAACAGACCGAAAAAATTGTTTTTAATTACATGCAATATTTTGTAATTGATATTTAAAGCAAACCGCAAATGTGTATGAATGCACATAAATGTACCGTTACTTCGTTGTATAACACTTTTGCTGCTATTTAGTAAGCCCAAATGGTTAGGCCCGCCTTAAAATAGACTATTAAATGACAAGCATTTTTTCTTTTAGAATTTGAAATTCTAATGAGCCGAAAATATGCGGTGGTCACAGGGTTTGATACTCCGAACAATAGGAAGTGTGTTTTTTTCAGAAAAATATTACAAAGTCATGAAGCTTTATTAAAATTGGAAATTTTGATATTCATTTTGGAGCCAGCGGGTATCAAAGGTCAATAGATGCATACTTTTAGGATAATTTTTCTTATTTGGTATTGTCCGCGCGTTAATTATATATTTTATTCATCATATTTTTGTAGGGACTATATTTTAAGGCTTCACTTTTGTAATTAATATTAGTTTGAACCAACAACAACTCATCTTGTCAGTTATTTTAGCATACCTTTAGGCGGCTCACTTTTTCTTTTGCAAACATTTGTAATTCTCAGACGGCTAATGAAAAACAATATGATAAAAGTATTGTATTTAAAAATAAATTAAAGAAAGTAAATACGTGAACTCAACTGTCGTGAAAATCTCAACTCACTCGTTTACGATGGCATTTACTTAATAATGACATAAATTATTGAAATTATATAAAATGACTTATGAAAGTATTTCTCTATTTTTGACCATTCAGTATCATATTTAGACCAAAAAAGTCTTGAAAAAAATTAGTATTTTCATTTCTGACATTTAGATTATTATTATATTTGAAAGCATATGTTCAATATTTTTACTATTAGCCAAATCTGATACTATGTTAATCAGTCTTAATTTAAACATCATGTGAACGACAATCCAATAAAAAAAAATTCACACATTTGTGTTTTTCGTATCATGAACTTCACATTAGCAAAGCGGCGATATTATTGTAGCAATGTGCTGAATACGCGGTCGAGACTGGTGAACCTCACTTTCAGTTGATGGCAGCCAGGCACGTCTGTCTCACCTACAGTGGAATGGGAACAAGTGGGAGCACTACCTAGCCTCTTGTGTTTTTCTACTGGGCGGTTGGACTTCAGCTGAACTGAGCAAGCGCTAATCATTCGCAATATCCTTCTAACTAAAGGTAAACCATAAGATCTCAAGAGCAGTCTTCGCCCTCAATAATCTTTCCTTGGTTGTAGGGGTCATTGTCCTATTAAAAATTTTATCGGGTCCTATGCAGATTAGCGGACTTCACGAAGGGCTGTTCTTATATTCTAAGTGTGTTCTTTCTTTTATTGGCTATTTGTGTTGACCCAGTTCCAAAAAAAGGGTCCTTGCGACAGTTATAAGGCCTTGGAGATTCATCTAAAATCAATCGGATAAGAAAATTAGCTTTAAAACCTGAGCCTGATGGAAGAATTTTTTGTTTTTTTTTTTCAAAAACTAACAAAATGATTTCGGGAAAAAATCAACAGTTAATTGAGAATTTTTGAGAAAAGAAAAAAGTCTCGATCAAGCCCAGGATTATTATGTGTCCTAAAAGCCGTATAAATTTCAGTATAATCTACTGAGCGATTACAGTTGTCATTAGTTCTAAAAAAAATGGAGTGCCCGAGCGCTCTTTGTTATTTGTCGAATAACTGGAAAAGTAAGTATCGGATCAACTTCAAAATTTCAGATAATATTCTTAAGATATTACACTTAAAAAAAATTTAAAACTACCTCTAACTCCTTAACTGAATCTTATATATTGTGAACACCATTTCCAATTTTTCAAATTGTTTAAGTAAGAGGACATATTCTCTTGTGATTTTGTACTGAACAGTTGGACTTCAGCTGAGCGCTTATCGGTCGCAATATTCTTCCGACCCAAGGTAAGCCCTCAGTAGTATGTAGTAAGTTTTAGGGGTCATTAAAATTGTATCGGCTATTAGTTACAGAAGTTGCCTGGCAAAGATGAGATGGAATCATCTCAACAATAATTGATCAATAAACCGGCCTGTGCTCGATTAAAGTGCTGATTTAGATCGATTTACCATACAAAAAAATCTCATTTTTCTACATTAATTTTTAATCGAATTATAATGGAGTTCTTTGTCTGCGACGGTAAATGTCGCTGCTTGGAAAAATAATAAAATAGCAATCAGCTGATTAAACTTACTTCAACTTCTTATGAAAAGCAAAAATGTATAACAGCTGATCGATTATCGAGTAGCGGGCGATGTAAAGGGCAAAAACTGGTTTCTCAATTAAAATTTTAATTAATCAATTAATTTGGCTGTGCGAAAAGGCTATCACGGAATGCGCCGCTTATGCGAGATCGAGACTGAGATGCATTGGATTTTTTTGAAAATCCTCGATCACTAATTAATCAAACAAATAATGACTAATAGCACAACAACTCTATGGAATTTAATATTCAACTTGCACAAGTATCTTAATTATGCTTATTAAAGAATTTTTTCACGGCCAGAAATTAAATGAGCGCTAATTACTTCACTTATTTTTCACCAAACAAATCAAAAACGCTGACCACTTAAAATCAACGCATAAATAAAATTAATTTTAATTTTTTTCTCCATGCAAAAATACATACATTTTACTACCAACGAACGTATGCGCTTGTACGCAATCATTTAATTTACAATGATTTTCTTTACCAATTAACATTCCAGCTGCAATTTAAAAAATGAGATAATTTCTTTTTATTTGCATGCCACTGAATACACAAAAATTTATTGCCACCTGCAATTAAAACGATTTTCATTATGCACGAGCAATTATAGCACGCACTCACACACATAGAGGTATAAAATATTTTAATACACACGCACAGAAAGATTCTTAAATTAAATTCACGCACTCATTTCGGCAGGCACGTAGCTTACCTTTCCACGGCGCACCTCCTAACCACCGTTGGTTTTTAATGCATCTATTGCCTTTCAGTCATAAATAAAATGGCATTAACTCTCAAATAATCCTGTTGTCGCATAAAAAAGACAAATTATGCCTTAATTCAGCACCTACTCGAAATTGCGTAGCATACTTTTAGGTCATTAGAAAGGCAAATAGGTAGGAAATGAAGATAATTTTTGTTTAGCACACCTGTGTATGGAGTGTGGCGTATGGCATTATTTGGCTTTGCTTTGGGATTTTCTTTTTATTTTTATTTTTTTCTTTTGTAATATTTTACTGACCTCTACGCAGCTGCAGCCATACAAAGTTACTCTCAATTTAATTTAGAATATTTTTGAAAGGAATTGTTTGGGTGCTTGGGCAATGAGGATGAATTGGCGTGATACAGAGCGAGAAAAATTAGCTTCAATTATGTTGGCAGATATTTATGTGTAGAGAAGATATAAAAAAATAGATGAAGAGTCTCTGTATAACTACTGATCAGGGCTGAGAGCTCCAATCTAAAAAAAAGGCTGAAATCCGGGTTCGTATAGCATATAGAAGCAACCCTTTATACATTTTCAAATCCAAAAATATTCTGTAATCTTCCTAAGTTATTAAAATAAGCTTTGGTGCCCTTTGAAACGCATTCCGAGTAGGTAAAAATCTTTCCAATGAATATCAATAAGATCTCCTGAAGAATAGTAGATTTCTGCAAAAATATGTACTGAGTCCAACACTGAAGAAGCTATGAATATTTCCAATGAAGTTCAATATGATTTCAAGATCCTAAAGAATGACAATATTCATATAATATTCAACCTAGGTGGTAACATAATTCTTAAAACTCATTCCTGAAATCTAAAAACTTTCCGGCGAAGATCAAAAACAATCAATAAGATCTCAAGATCCTAATAGACTTCTTCAAAAAAATGTCATAAGCTCAACACTAAAGAAGCTAACAATCTGTCCGACGAAGAACAATAAGATCTCAAGATCCTAAAGAATAGTAGACTTCTTCAAACAGTTGTCCTGAGTTCAACTCTAAAGAAGCTGAAAATCTTTCCATCGAATGTCAATAATATCTCAGGAACATAAACAATAGTAGACTTCTTCAAAAGAATGTCCTGAATTCAACACTAAAGAAACTGAGAATCTTGCCAATAAAGATCAATAAGGTCTCAAGATTCTTAGAGATTCTAAAGAATAGTAGACTTATTCAAACATATGTCCTGAGTTCAACACTAAAGAGCTGTACGTCATTCCAATGAAGATCAAAAAGATCACAAGATCCTAAAATATAGTAGATTCTTCGAAACTATGTACTGAGTTCAACACGAAAGAAGAAAATCCTTCAAATAAGAATCAATAAGATCTCAAAATCCTGAATAGTAGACTTCTTCAAAATTTATGTCCTGAGTTCAAGAAGATTAAAATCTTTCCAATAAAGATAAATTAGATCTCAAAATCCCAAAGAATTCTTCAAGCTAGCGAATCTTTCCAATAAAGATCAATAAGATCTCATGATCATGAAGAATAGTAGACTTCTTCAAAAAGATGTCCTGAGTTTAGCACTAAAGATACTGAAAATGTTTCCAATAAAGATCAATAAGATCTCAAGATCTCAAGATCCCAAAAAGCTGATATGGGTTCAGTAAAGCCTAGTTGCTATTAACTTCCGACAAATATTGACAATAACAATCTTTACCTCCACTTATATTTCAAAATAATTCAAATTGTAATCTTGAAAATCGAACTGCGGCGAGCTTTTCTTCTAGTTTTGGTGTCTCTTCGGATATTCTTTACTAAGTGGAACGTTATTCTTGTACTCCAGACACCTCAAAATTCTTCTGAGCAACCATGCGAGGATATATTTCTAGTACATAGCCTTTTAATTTCTATCTTTAGTGCTCAAAGCTTTTAAATTTACACTGTCGAAGAATCACTGTAGGTCCTTTCATCACTTTTACAGGGTCATCAGGGAAAAAGAAGTTTTAAGACTATAAATTTCATGAAAATCTTTCTTAACCTTCTTTGAACACTCAGAGGCTCTTGAATTATTCTTCTAATCTCTCTTTCTTGCCTTTCTTCATCTAGTTTCTCCTAAGCTTATATCTCAATTATTCCCCAGTCTTTTCTCACAGTACATCCACACACAATGCCCACCAATTTGTTACGTTTATTGAAATAAAGTGCAAAAAATGTTAATTTCCATATATCTAGGCTAGTGAGAGGGCACAGCCAACCAGCCAACCCCCACCTTATGTCCTCCAGCCACACTTCCTGTCTGCGCCTAACAAACGTTTAAATGAATTCGGAGAAGATAAATAAAAAAATATATATTAAGATATTCTTTCGCTGCCTCACACCAAACACAGCTTGCCACAGCTGTGGAGCAGAGGAAATAAAGTTACTGACACACGCGTGTAGCGAGTGTTGAATAGTGAGCGCACGCATTCATTTGGCTACACGCACTCATTCGTCACTACCGTTAGGCCGCCACGACGTCCATTTGTCCGCCGCGCCGCCAAAGTCAAAGCACACAGTTGGCACCGCTAAGGCGACTTTAGCCACAATTTCCGTTATACACAAAATATGCTAAATACACATTTCACAGTTTCAATTTGAGTTTTCATTTCGTTTATTTATTCGTGCTTTCCACTTTCATACACAATTTTATTTCACAACCGACAATCTACAGGCAAGTGTGTGTGTGAATGTGTGTGCCAGCGCGCAACAGTTTCACCTGTCGCCAAAGCCATATCGAAGTTTGTCCGTGACTAGCCCCCCACGCACTTGTAGACTTTCTTTTACGCTTAAGCTCATGCTATCACAGAACGGCACACGTTGCGCCACGTCGATACTAACGGCACTGCTATAATCTCATAATAACAAATTCCTTCCGTACAATTTCAAAAACTCGACAGCCCGGAAGTGAAGAATGCTCATTTCACATTGCCCCAGCAGCGGGTAGCAAGCTCCACGCAAGCAGCGCACAGACCTCACCTTTGCTCCACACTCTGACTCACACTCTGCCTCGCACGTAAGCGGCTTGAGGCGTCAATGAGGTGCGTTCAACACTGTAAACAACCGACGCCGTAGTGGATTATAAACTTCACCCAGCGGTGGGGTGGAAAGTATGGCAGCGCAAAAGGCGCTGAAAGTAGATAGGCCAGCGACGAAGCCATTGCAACAGTCGGCTAATGTTGGCACTGTTACAATAATAATAATAACAACAACAACAGCAACAAGAAACTGTAGATTTAAAAATGTTGGTAGGCAAAAGGCGCTCATTACAAAGGCGTAATACACACATACACATCTGTATGGTATGCCAGAAAGCTTCATGTGTTGGTCGGGGCGTATGAGTAACATTTGTTTGTATGGCATGGTTCAGCGTAGCTGTTTAAGCATGTGTGCGCGTAAGTAGTAGGAAATTCAGTAGATATCCACGCATCCGTAGTTGCTTTACGCATGCTGGTATGCATGAGCTGAGCAGTGTGGGTGTGTGTAGATGGTGCGCACAGTGGAGCAAAATGATAAAAAAATCTTTAAAAATAGAAAAAATTGTTTATGAAATATATCAGTGGAAATAGCACTGAAAAGAAAATAAATATTAAATTCAGCAGATCTTAAAATGTGCCTAAAGAGATTTTGCTTCAAAGAAAATTTAATAATGTTCTTTAAATAATGCATCTTCTAGTGGAGAGTTGGAAGGAAAATGTTCAAAAAACTGAATAATTTTATTTTTTTGAAATCTTGTGAACAATCTGGCAATGGAGAGAGAAGAGTTGAAATCTGAGCTCAAAAATAATTTTAATTGAGCTTAATACCGTTAAGTAGATGAAAAACAAATCATAAAAAATAACAAGTAAGGAAGGGCTAAGTTCGGGTGTAACCGAACATTTTATACTCTCGCAATTTATTTATTTAAATTTATTAATATAACAAACAATTTGACTCAAATATACGGCATATAAATAGTATAAAGTGCATTGGAAGTTTGAAAACCCTAATATTAGGTTAGAAACACCGAGGTCCTCATGTTCGATATATGGGGCCTTGAAAACCTATGGTCCGATTTCGGCGATTTTTAGAATGGGGCTGCCACACTATAAACGTAGTATTTGTGCAAAGTTCTGCACCGATATCATCACTAGTGCTTACTTTATATATTGTAAAGTTAACGATTCAGATTGTCTTCAAAGTTGTGGTATATAGGAAGTAGGCGTGGTTGTGAAGCGATTTGGCCTATTTTCACAACATATCATTGGGATGTAAGGAAACTATTACAAACCAAGTTTCATTGAAATCGGTCCAGTAGTTCCTGAGATATGGTTTTTGACCCATAAGTTGGCGATGCCACGCCCATTTTCCAATTTGAAAAAAAATCTGATTGTAGCTTCAATATGCCATTTCTTATGTCTAATTTAGTGTTTCTGGCGTTTTTCGTTAGTGAGTTAACCCACTTTTAGTAGTTTTCAACATAACCTTTGTATGGGAGTTGGGCGTGGTTACAATCCGATTTCCTCCATTTTTGGACTGTATAAGGTAGTACCTAAAATAAACGACTCTATAAAGTTTCCTTGATATAGCTTTAGTAGTTTGCGAGATATGAACAAACAACTTAGTAGGGGGGTTTCGTTCGATAATCTGTTTCCACCTTGACGACACTTCATAATACCCCCCTCGTAGAAGCCCCCCTCCTTATTGGCGAAAAACTCGGACAGCCACTTTTCACAAGCCTCTTTTGAGTTCAACTTTACACCACCAGGGACGTTCGCCATGGACAGGAACAGGTGGTAACCACTTGGCGCTATGTCCGAGATATATGGTGGATGCGATAAAACTTCCCCTCCGAGCTCCCGTAGCTTCTGACGAGTCATCAACGAAGTGTGTGGTCTGCCGTTGTCCTAGTGTAACACTACACCCTTCCTGTTGCCAATTCTGGACGCTTGTGGTCGATCGCCTGCATCAAGCGGTCCAGTTATTCGCAGTAGATGATAGAATTAAGCATCTGGCCATATGGGAGTAGCTCATAGCGGATCCAATCCCACCAAACACACAGCAAAACCTTAATGGCCGTCAATCCCGGCTTGGCCACTGTTTGGGACGATTCACCGGCCTTCGACCACGACCGTTTTCGCTTGATATATTCGTATGTGATCCATTTTTCGTCTCCAGTCACCAACCGCTTGAAAAATGGGTTGAGTTCGTTCCGTTTCAGCAGCATATCGCAGGCGTTGATTCGGTACAGAAGGTTTTTTGCGTCAATTCATGCGGCAACCAAACACCAAGCTTTTTTGTGTATTCAGCCTAGAGCAGATTGTTGAAAATAGTTTGGTAACTAACTCTCATCTCCTGGGCGATGTCACGATGCTTTCCATGATTTGATAGGTATTTGTCGTCACAGGTCTTCCGCCGGCTGCCTTATCCATGGTGTCGTATTCACCCGCTGTGAATCGTCGAAACCATTCCTCCGCAGTTCGAACTGATAAAGTACCATCCCCCAAAATACCATTAATCTCACGGGACGTTTCTCTAGCGGATTTGTCTTTAACGAAGGAAAACTTTAAAATAGCGCGAATTTCGACGTTAGTGAACTTCATTTATACACATCTATAACTGTTGAACGCAATATCCAAACTTATCATGCATAGCGTCGTTTTGTAGGTTATGTCAAGGCCTTTCAAAGATGTATAGTATTGCCAGATACGAGCATAAGCACTTTTTATAAGCACTTTTTGTATCAAATTTGTAAAATTTAGACTCTACACAATTTAAATTATCTAAAAAAAAATTAATAAAAAATATTTAAATTTTAATCAATTTCAACCCACTGTGCCCCCAACTAATTGGAATGTATGTGCGCTTGAGTCCTTTTTTTTCAATTTATGTTCACAGCTTTAACGTTAAGCGAAACACATCCGTATCCATCGTGTTTACCTCGAGTGCGAGCCAGCGAGCAATTCAAGCACTTGTAAGGCATATCCCGGCGCCCCACCTACTATCGTGTAACACACCTCAACGCAACCTTTTACGCCGGCTCTTATATGGAAGTAAATTAAATTTTTATTTTTATTACGAAAATATTTTATTTAACCTTACGACAAGCGGGCAATGAACACCATTTATAAGTGCATATACATACACACCAACAGACAGCATATGCATGTATCCGCTACATGTGTATAGGCTGTGTGCATGTGGGACAGCGCGATATTTCACTTAGTTGGAGTAGCTATGGTGCTTCACCGCTTCGCCTATATAACCTGCAGTGTTCAGTACCTGTGCGTCGCATTGATCTTCGTTGGCGTGAATACTTGCTACCGGGAGACCAATGTGACTCTGACGGCAGCGCCAGCTTGGCTAGTGACTGCGCGGAAGCGTAAGTGGCTATCACAACCGCCATAACCACTGCCAACAACAACAACAACAACAGTTATGCCACACAGTAACCCAACAACTGCGTTAGCATCGAACAGTAGCAACAGTCAGTCAGTATGTGTGACATGGCGGCGCATATCTTTTAACTGGAATCTGCCCGAATCCACTTTGCCACGCATATTATATACGTTGTCGTCATCGTGTAGTTGCTGCTGCAACATTGAAGCTGTAAGAGTGTGTTGTTGTTCGCTTGAAATTGCATTTTCTGTTTCCTTTCCTGTAGTGTTCCGCACTCCCTCTGTAGAACTCTCATTTATTTGTGCGCGCACTCAAATATGCTCATCAGCACAGACATATGTTTATTTCTGAGATGAGTTTTCACAATTGTTCGAAAACTTATAGAGGGTGTTTATGATTGAGGTATTTGCTCAAAAATTCTTATCCACAACTTAAGAATTCCTGTAAAGGTAGCAGAATCAGCAAAGATGTGCTTCCCTTGGCATTTTCTCATCCAGAGCTCATCTTACGCACTCTCCCAAACTTCTCTTTAACTATCAATCACTCTCTTAAATTCTAACATATTTTCCCAGTCTCTCACTTGCTATCCGATGTTCTCACCGTTTTATAATCCGTCTTAATCACATCTGACCCCCTCTTCCGAATTATTTTCAACTCTCGCCCGCTCTCTCAAGGTCTTATCCATTCTCCCACAATCTCACCACCTCTCCCAGTCTCTCATCTGTTCTGCGAAGTTCTCACCGCCTCTCAGACGTTTTCGATCTCCTCCTAAAAACACCTTATCCACTCTCCCAAACTGTATTCAACTCTCACATGCTCTCTTATGTTCCTACCCATTCTCCTAGGTGTCCATAAAGTCCGAGTCATTCACTTGTTCTCCCAAGTTCTCACCGCCTCTCAGCCGTTTTCTCATTCACTCTGCCAAAATTTATTCAACTCTGACCCGTTCTCACAAGTTCTTACCCATTCTCACAGGCTCTCACCAACTCTCTCAGTTTCTCACGTCATCTCCCAAGTTCTCACCGCCTCTATAGCGTTTTCTAAACCGTCCTAACCGCATCTCCCTCACTCTGCCAAAATTTATTCAACTCTGACCCGTTCTCTCAAGTTCTTACCCATTCCCACAGGCTCTCATCAGCTCTCTCAGTTTCTCACGCGATCTCCCTAGTTCTCACCGCCTCTGAACCGTTTTCTAAGCAGTCCTAGCCAAATCTTAGACGTTCTTCCAAGCTGTCGTCTCACCCGGTCTCTAAAGTTCTTTCCTACTCTCCCAGGCTCTTCCAGTCTCTCATTTGCTCTACAAAGTTCTCATAGACTCCCATACGCTCTCCCAGGTTCTCAATGATGCTCTTTGCCTCCCCGTGGCTCGTTCTCTTAATACTGACACGATCAGATCAAAAATCAATGTCCTTAACAATATAAAATCCCATATATTTCGGTTCAATATTCTCCAATAATCATAAAAAAGACAAAATAGTCAATGAAAACACCCTTTATGCATACATATTGTATGCGCGCCCAAATGTATGCTTCTCCGCGCACATCGCGTACATTTAAATTTCGCCAACAGTTCAACTATTTATTATACGAATACTCGACAGTGTAATTTTGCCAATGACTTTGTGCGTAATTTCTTCTGAATTGCTTATGGTGCGCACTCTAATCTCATAAACCGTTTGAAAATAATAATAAGCCAATTGAAATTATGAATTACCCGCCGCAACGATTACCACGAACACACACACACACACACGAATTAGCGAGAACGAAGTATAAAAAAAATAAAAGTAGAGCAACAAAATAGTATAACGGGACAATTTCCCGCCATATTTTCACGCCGCACATTTTGTGTGTTTTATGTGGTGGGGTGTGGTGTGTTATCCCTGACTCTCTCACTCCCCACAAATTGTTGTTGTTGCGGTGTTTCTTATTGTTTAGCTTATGCTAACTTTTTAATAGCCCATAGGGAGTTATAAATTCAAATTTAAATTAAATTCTCAAACGAAAAGGAAAAGGAAAAAAAAAGAAAAATCGCAATAACAAAAACAAGAATTGGCATATTTATGTGCAGAAATATTGTTGTTTGGTGTTGTTGTGCGCTTTATAATAACTATTTAGATAACACTTGCACGTCGTAAATCTCATTTTACGAGTAGAGATAGTGTAATTAGATTAAGCGTACGAACGAATGAATATACGAACGAAACGTGTAGTCCACACGTTTTAGGTTTACTAATGTCGGAGTGACCTTACTGTTGTGTCAGTTGTTGATAAAATGTTGGAAATATATTATATATTAATTTATATTTCATATATGAGCATTTAAATGAGCGCTTGTAAATTTG
Source organism: Zeugodacus cucurbitae (assembly GCF_028554725.1). Lineage (NCBI taxonomy): Eukaryota > Metazoa > Arthropoda > Insecta > Diptera > Tephritidae > Zeugodacus > Zeugodacus cucurbitae. The sequence continues at coordinate 9,002,661 of NC_071669.1, forward strand.
TTGCTATTGTTGTTGCTGAAAAGTGAAAATGTAAATGCCTGTAAATTGTGTCAGCATGTCTCTGTGTGTGTGTGTGTTTCGTAATCATAATTTGTGGCTTAACATAACTGTAATTAGTTGGAGTTTATTACATTTTGATGGCAGCGCTTGCGGCGCACTTAAATACATGAGGATTTTAAGGCGTTAAATATTAAGATTTACTTTTCCTCTGTTGGTAATTAAGCAGTAATTTGGGCTAGAGTTGCCACATGTAACATTTATACATATAGTAATACAAAATGGTTCATTGAAGCTGTTAAACTTTCCGGTAGCATAATATTTATTATTCATTATCATTATTAAGGGAATGGAAATTCAAAGTAATATATTCTCTTATTCGAGCCGTTAGTCCCGTCAAGGAGAGCTTTTGGTGCTCAATAACAAGTCGAGTTTTAAATATATTCATAATAGAAATATATTTTTTTTTTATATAGGATTGGAGACTAGATGTCTATGTGGGATCCCAAGGGGCTATTGTTCCAAAGTTCAGCCTTCTAACCTAAAACAATCCATATTTGCTGGACATTCGACTTATCCAGTACTGCTACACGGATCAAAGTAGTGATGAGCGATATTTCACTGACGGAGATTTTTTCACTATGATTGAAAGATCGCATATAGCTACCAATTTTTAAATAACCGTGAATTACAATCGCAATGGCAGTTTAATAATTTTAGTTCTATCACAGTTGCAATAGAGAAGTTCAGTACTTTTGTTCGACCACAGTACCTATAGAAGTTTAGTAATTCTAATTCGATTACTGTAGCCATAGCAGTTTGGAAAGTAGCAATAGCAGCTGGGAGAGTAGCAATAACAGTTCAATGATCACAGTAACAATTTTAGTTGAGACTTCGATCATTTTGGGTACGGTGATTACGAAAGCAGTTAAATCTACCCAAAATATATTGATTAGTTAAATAAAAAAAAAATTCTCATAAATTCGTTTTTTTTTGTTGCGATCGCAATAGCAATATACAGTGGTTTAAAATAGCAATCACTGAAATCACATTGAATCAAATATAGCAATATCGCTCATCACTAGATCAAATACTCTACATATAAGTGGTTGAACAGGCGACAAGAAAAACAAAGAGCAACCTTAGTACTAAAACTGTTTTCTCGCTGTATCGTTGTATCGCAGTCTCTCTCTTTTCTATTTCTCCCTATCTATCTCTATCCCTATCTCTATCCCTATCTCTATCTCTGTCTCTATCTCTACTCTGTCTCTATCTATGTCTCTATCTCTATTTCTGTTTCTATCTATGTCTCTATCTCTATTTCTGTCTCTATCTCTACTCTGTCTCTGTTCTATCTCTCTATCTCTGTCTCTATCTATGTCTCTATCTCTATTTCTGTCTCTATCTCTACTCTGTCTCTGTCTCTATATATCTATCTCTGTCTCTATCTATGTCTCTATCTCTATTTCTGTCTCTCTCTCTATCTCATTCTCAATCTCTATCTCTACCTCTATCTCTACCTCTATCTGTATCTCTATCTCTATCTCTATCTCTATCTCTATCTCTATCTCTATCTCTATCTCTATCTCTATCTCTATCTCTATCTCTATCTCTATCTCTATCTCTATCTCTATCTCTATCTCTATCTCTATCTCTATCTCTGTCTCTGTCTCTGTCTCTATCTCTATCTCTATCTCTATCTCTATCTCTGTCTCTATCTCTATCTCTATCTTTATCTTTATCTCTATCTCTATATCTATCTCTATCCCTATCTCTATCCCTATCTCTATCTCCATCTCTATCTATATCTCTGTCTCTGTCTCTCTTTTTATCTCTTAATATCTCCCGCCTATAAATACAAAGCTTATTATTACATAAAATCTCAATCTCTATACATCACTCTCTTTACCATTATATAAAACACCGAGCGACGAAATCCCTATCTGTATCCATGACAATAATATTCAAACATAGTGGATTTTCTAATATACTCTTTCAAATAATTGCTAATCTTCCTACAATCAGTATTATAACCGGACGTTAGTAGAATAGTAATAAAAATAAACTCATTGAAGCCTTCGCAAAGCTTAATTGAATGACCGTATTTTACTTGATGTAGAAATTTAAAGCTATGTCATTAGCTTGAGCATGGATCTGAGTTACCAGCTTAAGTTTGAATACTAATATTTTCTCCCTATCTATAACGGATCTTAGAATTAAATTATTTCGTTTCTAGAAGAGCTTTCATAGCTTTGAGAAACTGACAAAAACTTTTTTTTGTCTCAAGGTGAGCCTTATTAAGACGAACCTTATATTAGAAATATTTTTAAATAAAATAAGGTTCCTTTAATGCCTACAAATTTAAAATAGTACCACAATAGTAAATAAGCTATATTTTACGACTTTTATCCTCCAAAATCTCCAAATCCTCAGCGTAACCTACGTAAGACAGCTTAAGACAGATAATAACTAAATTAATTACTTTTCAATGTCCAGTGGTTACTTTTTCTCTCTCTAGTTGCAGCTTGTATCTTTTTTTTCGACAGTCAAATTACTTAATTTACGGAAGCCCTACAAAACAATTACCAAAATTCAACATCAAAGGCAAGCAGGAGTATTAAGCGCAGGGGAGAGAATGAGAAAGAGAGAGAGAGGACAAATAATTACAGACGAAACCCGAAGCCTAAGTCAGAACCAGAGCCAGCCAGTGAGGCAAGCCAGCTAATAAGTACAGATGTCTGCATATTTTTTTATTTAATTTATTTGTTGTTTTTTTTTGTATTGAGATATATAGAAGTTATAGACAGTTAGCGCAAGCAAACTGCAGTGGACATTAATTTGGTAGTCACAAAGTCTAATAAAAATAGCCAAGCGAAGACGACGACGACGACGGCGCTAAATGAGTTAAGATACTTAGAAAATAAGACTGTGTGATATGTGCAGAAAGTAGAGGGGAAGGAGTGGTTGCATAGATAGATAAAATAAATAGCGACTAATCCGCTTGGCAGCAATGAAACTGCCGAGAGGTGAGTGAATGAGTGCGTATGCCTTGCCTATGCGGCGAAATAAAAATTATAGAAAAAAGCTAAAGCGCAAAATGCCTGCAGACAGCACGAAGGCGACAATTGTAGGCAGTCTTTCAGTTGCTATTAAAAGCACGATTCACAATAAAAACAAAAAATAAATTATAGGAAAAAAATCACTAAAGGGCAAGCACAGCAATGTGCCATTGTCTTCCGGCTGAATATATTTGTATGAAGCTTGAAGTGGTTTCTTTCTTCTTCTACTAAATATGTGTTCTTACATGTATTTGTTGTTTGTTGTTGTTGTTGAAGCCGCATGCATATAAATTCTATTTAACCTACTTACTACTTACCTTGTGACAAGCGAGCAATTTCCGCTCTACGAAATCGAAGGCGCGTTTGTCTAAGCGTTAAATTTATATGTTTGTGGCACTGTGTGTGTTCGCTCACTCGTAGTTATCCTGCAGACACCTTCATTGTAAGCGCCTATACGTTGGTGAGTGTCTGTATGTGAGTTTGTGCTGACTGCCACTCCGTCTGTGATGTGTTAATCCTCGTGAAATGACAGGCGTGGATTTTGCTGCTACGAATGGAATTAAGCGCACAGCATTGTCGTTGGTTTTTATGTATTTAATTTTATTTCTATTTTTTGTTTTATTTTCATGCGCCACTCCACTATGTAATTTCTTATTTCACTTTGCTTTTTTATTTTTTATTTATTTTATTTTATTTTTGTAATTTTATTTCGTTTTATTTAACGCACTCGCAGATTTGTATATTTATATTTATACACCGACATTTATTGTATATTTACTTTTTTTTTAATTCGCTTTTATTATTTTTCACTTTGCATTCACACTTTATCCGCGCACTTTATTTTAGATTAAAAGTGATTGTTTTAACATTTAAAATTCATTTGATGTACGTTTAACGATTTTCACGCAGTCACACACACGCTGCTTGCTTGTTATACGGCGAGTATGTTAGCACACGGCGCTGGCGCATAGCCGTCTATAGCAGCTTACAATGATTTAAGTCCCGTTAATACGCTGTAAAAATAACAAAAGTGGCAAGAGATTCAGTGTGAGTGAGAGAGTGAGAGCGCAAAAAAATAATGGTTTCAATATTTTTTTATATAAAAATAAACTAAAGTGTTAATATGGCATACATGAAAGTATATATACATATATGTATGTATGTATGTGTACATCACTAAGCTGCGTTAAATCGCTCAAGTCGTGTACGCACGTACTCTGAACAATACAATGATATAAATGCGAAATAAATTAATATTGTGTGGATATGGTATGGTATATAAGAGAGCAGTATGTGTGCACTTGCTTATATTAATTATTTATACGAGGGTGGGTTAAAATTTATTAAAATTGGGTACAAAATTAGAAGTGCTGATGAGTAAATATTTTTAAAATGCTATGGCCATAGCTATTAAATTGATAAAGTTCGACTTGACAACAAATTAAATAATTTTTTGATTAGCTGGCAAGCCTTTTTCAACAATAAAAATTATTTCAAATCTTTAAGCATACTCGAATTTTGTTTTTAAACTTAATGTAGATTAGTTGCCAACAATATGGAACAATAAATTTATTTCTGATGACAAGTCCAATTTAAAACTTACTACACTTTTAATATAACTTCAAAATAGTGGCAAACTTGTTTAAAAAACTTCCTTAAAAATATAAAAATTAAAAAATTTATAAAAAAAATTAAAGTTTTTTATCGATGAATGGTAACCATATTTTAAAATTCATTTTATTTTACATATTAAATTTTTCCATAGTTGGCAACCCTTTAAAAATATTATTTAATTTTACTAATCAAGTATATTGGAATACCTTAATTTTACTGCAATTGCAAAATAGTTGGCAACCCTTTAAAAATATGTTCATATGTATAAGACAGTCTGCTTTAGAAGCCGAACAAAAGCGTTTTTTTTAGCAATTTTTTTTGAAAGGGAAGGAAATGATTGCGGTAAACGGAATTTTAAGACGATAGTGTACTATATTTAAGGCTTAAAAAACAATATTTATTATTAAAAAATATTGAAATTTTTTCAAAGTTGTAAGTATTTTTCTGGAGCGCCTGGAGTCTGCACTCGTAAATCGGTGCCGGTGATGAAGGTCGTGCGATGCATCTGAAACAGTCGAACCAAATTTTTTTAAATTTTTATCAGTTTCTTTTCTTTATGAACTAAAAAAATACCGAAGAAGTTAAAAAATTCCAAATTTTTCCGAAGTTTGAAAAAAAATACAATTTTTTAAGAAAAAAAATGTACTTTAAGTTGCAAAACAAGTAGTTTAAATGATACTTTTGTCCAACTTTTTTAGTTCAAATAGAAGATAAATTAATACTGAAGCTAGATCACTTTGGTTTTTTTTCGATCGGACATATATTCTTTTTGCTATCGTCGGCACCATTTTCTTACACTTGTGAAAATGAAAACTCGAGAAAACGCGCTTTAAAGTCTGCCTGAGCATTCGCGCCTGCTCGACACTCGGCCACTAAAACTGCTCTAGCTTCGAAAATATATCAAATTGGCCTCTGGAATTATATAGACATATTCTTGGATAGTTCTGGAAGAGATTTAAAACAAAACAAAAAAATCGATTTTTTGAAGCCTGTAAAGCAGACTACTTAAGCCTTAAGCTTTTGATTAATTTCAGAATATTTCGCAATCATGTTTAAAAAAAATATGAAAAAAAAAATTTCGTTTCCTAAAAACTATAACAATTATAAAAATAAAAAAAATGTAAATGCAAAAAAATATTTTTTTGATGTATGGTAACCCTTTTTGAATATTTATCTTACTTTTGTGAATTTTTCATTTAGTTGGCAACCATTTTCAACACTAGATTAAAACCAAATAAGCTTTCATTGAACCACTTCATATATTTTTTTTATAAAATTTTTCAACCATGCCAAGAAATATGCTTTAGGGATTATGTGGATTTCAGTGGCTAAAAACAAGGGTATTTTTACAATTTTTTTATAATGACATATATCCAATTATATATTTCATTTAAACAATTCAGCGTATCAAAGATACATGTTTAAACAGTATTTTGTGAAATTTTTATTTAAAAATTCCGAAAACTCAACAGTTGGCAACTCATCTCTCATGACGTGTCCCAAGAAAAGGTCTTGCTGTGATTATCATAACTAATGATTGCTTCATCTACAAACAATAAACCAAAAATATTTCGATAGTATATGGATAAATCTAGTTACGAAGGAAAAAAAGAAAATATTGAAATTTGAATTTTTGGCAGAATTTTAACCAAAAAACTCACTTTTTGTCGGCATATATTGGTTCGAAAAAAAAAGTTATAATAACAATATACAAAAAATCCTTCGTTCATTAACTAGATAATGTCATTCCAAAGTCCAAAATGTGAACAAAGCCGCTTCAAAATTTTTTGAGATATCGTATCCACCGTCTTGAAAAATTGAGTTTTGAGATTGCAAAATTTTACATTTGTACTGATGGACGGAACTTCCAAAGGGTATATGTTTTAGAATATTACTCAGATTGATTTTATATTTTTTGATAAAATTTTAAACATATTGCACTATTATTTTTTTTCAAACTTTGAAAACCATCCAACCTCTTAATGCTTTTAAAAAGACTTTTATAAATAGCAAAATATCATTTTTTCCTCCGTATTTATTTTAATTATATTTATATTTTATATGTACACTTGACAACCCTATCTAAAAATCACTTAAATATACTAGTTATATTTATAAGAAAATATTAATCTCTTAAAAAAGTAATATTTGTATTTGAGAATAGCTGGCAGCCATATTAAAAATATCTAAGACGCCTATAACCATACTATAACTTCATAATCATATTTTATGAATTAATTTCCATGAAAGATGTAAACTCTATTTTATAATTCTAAATGATCTTAGAGTTTTAAAAGAACTTACTCAATAATTTCTTAAAAAACTCAACATTTAGGTCGGCAAAAAATTTTTCAAAAGTTCCTGTTTTATATTATTAAATTATTTAAACCAAATAATTATATTCACCCACCCTCGTATTTGCCACCAGCAATGCCAAAAAGCTGCAATAAACAACTACTATACGATTCCACATAAATACAAGCGCTAGCACTCAGCTACATTTATAACGAGCAGTCGCACTTGTATTAAATTACCGTTTGCTTTTTTGCTTTTTTGTTGCCCTTCCATCATTTTATTACATTTAATGCTTTAATTTACACAATGTCACTGCCTTTAGCAGCTTTCTACTTATCCCTGTTTTGTTGCGAATTACTTTTGTTGTTACTGTTATAGTTGTTACTAGTGGAACATTTTACTCGCACTCATATTCACATATGAATAGTATGTTTCTCTCATACCAATTGACGTTGCAATTGAAACTTCTAAAAACGAGCTGAAATAATACCACAACAACGTGAGCAACTGTTGAAAACAGGTAAAATGGAAGTATGTAAAGACAACAGCAAATGATATTATGTGAAGAGGGTACATGGTAAATATTTTTGGAGTTTGAAATAACTCAATTCTTGTGAAGTAAGTTATACTGTATCTAAATATTTACTCATTAAGTTATTTCAAATATGAGTTTAAATCAGCAAATATATGAGAAAGACAGCTCATTATAAAATAATTTATTCTACAAGTCCCTACTCTCCAAGTTTTAGTGAATTTCAGTGAATCATTTGATTATATGCAGCTCATTTTCTAAAGCTCTGGTGATAAAATCTGATGATCTCTAATAGTTTTCTACCAATTAATCAGTCCTCTAATATATAATTCGTACAGGATCAATATTATCAATGACCAAAAGCACCACGGCTTGGTTAGACGGGTAACTCGAGAGCTTGAAAACATCGGAACGAAGATCGATCTCATAGCGCTATCAAAATATAAAATCCGTACAGGATTTATGATATAAATAACTACATACACCGAAGGTCATCATCATCAAGGACGAGATAACTTGAGAGCTTAAAAAATTCGGAACGGAAATTTTTCTAAAATCGTGGAAAATACCGAAGAGGATAAACATATCGATATATTGTAAATGTATAATAAAAGTCCGTCCAAAATATATTTAAAACAGAAATAGATTTGAGGAACTGTCAAGAGTCAGAACATCGCTGAAATATATACCCTTCTTTTGGAAATTAAATTAAAATTGGCCTGTACTTGAAATCTGATTATGAGTTTAAATATTCTATTAGAAGCGAGATTATTTTTCAGCATCCATTGAATAAATAAATTTTTCAAACGTTTGTGAAATGTATGGCACCTCCTGTCTCTTCGCATTGGATCATTAGTCGTCGAATGAACACCGTAGGTATTGGACAATGGCCAGTTCCTGTGCGACTGCGAGATCATTCTCGCCTAAGGAGGATCGCAGGAGATCCACTGAGCTATTTGATCTTATTAAGATTTAGCTTGTCGTAATGCCGAGTCCTTCCTGGCCACTGCCCAATGGGGCTACATGCCGTGAGACTTAATATCCTGACGAATGCAAATTGCCAAAGTTGCATGGAAGAAAGGGAGATTAAGACGACATCGAGACACTTACTTTTGCCAGCTTTTTTCGTTCATTTTCCAGCTTTCGCTAGACTGCGACTGAAACATCTTGGCAGGACATACTTCGGAGAACTAGTTGAACTGTCCCGATTACAAATTAATTGCCTCTACGAATTCGTGAAAGGCTCAATTATGGTCCTCAAATTGACTATACATTTCTTACAACTTGACTTAAGTTGAGAATTATAGTTTTCTTCAGACGAGAAATATATCTGCCAGAACAATAGGTCTCTAGTTATGCAGAGGACTCTATATATATATACTATACTAAGTATTTATATTAAATTATAAGTGTCTATGAGTATTAGTGAAAGTACTATGATAATCTACTATGAGAGAGAGTTACTTGAGAATTAAATGACAAGATCATCGAGGCGATCATGTCAACGTGATGGTTGAAACGGAATTAATGTTATTTTGTCAGAATGTAACAAAATTAGGTCTGGCAGTGGATCACTTCAAACAAGCTTTCAGTAATGTTTCCTAAAATGTCTCTTGCCCACCATTTAGCGTAATAAGAATGAAGTGATCGTGATCTTCACGGCGTATGAGGAATATTTTACGAAAATTTGGAGATCATAGTAGAAGTTAAAACGGTTCCTACGCCAAATATATATATTTATATAATAGTAAAATTGGTTGGTAATATATTCGAAAATTATGCTATGATGGCAAACTTTGGTCAGTCCTCCATATACGCCAGACATGAGTCCAAGTAACTCTTTTATATTTCCAAAAATAAGGAGATCCTCAAAGATACAAGCTTAGCAAAAATCGCTAAAAGAGCTAAAGGCTATTTGAAAAATATAGTTTGAGAAGTGTTTCGAGGATTAGAGGAAGCGCTGTCAGAAGTGCATAATATCGAAATGGGAGCCTTTTGAAGGCGACAATATTAATGTTGACGAATAAATAAATACTTTTCTCCACCTTCTAGTATATAATATAAACTTTTACCACACAAAATTTTCTCGCACTGTACAAAGTAAACGCAGCTCAGCTCAGCTCATTGTGGTAAATACTTCAATTTCTTTATGTAAGTAGAACTAAATACAAATGGATGTGTAAGTATATGTAAGCACAACGATACATTGTATTAAATGAAAGCGCAAAGTTTCAATTACAAAGCTTGGTAAAATTTTTGTAGTGCCACCCGAAGAGTAAGCCAACTAAGCGAACAATCAACGCAAAAGCCAAGTCAAGCCAAGCCATGCAGCAGCAGTCAAGCAGTTAATCACACAACTATCTGACGGCATACATATATACTTATTTATGGGGGAAAGGCTGGGAATAAATGAGCGTTTGTATATGTGTGTATGTAAGAGAGTGTGTGTGAGGCAACACGGCAACGCTGACTGACACAAAACGCAATAATTTCAGCAAAACTACTAATTACAACTGTTGAAGCCGCATCAAATGGCAAGCAATGCGTCGTCGCGCCACTTGTACGCACACGCTCATTGCCACACTGGCGCGCGGCAGCTAAACGTCAGCGTCAACAACGACACTTGCCTCGATCGTTTGTCGTAATATGCTTTGTTTACTAAAAATGTTTTGTTGTTGCTATTGTTTTTAGTTTTTGCACTTGTTGTTCTTTTATAGTTGCTGTTGTTGTTGTTGCATTACTGCTGCTGCTGCTGCTGCTGCTGTTGACGTATTGTCATTTGATATCCTGTTAACGACAAAATGCATTAAATAAGCGAGCAAATGAATGAGCAACAACAACACCAACAACAACCGCATGCAATTCACCACGAACGAAGAAGCGAACAAACGGAGTCACAAATGAAATTGTAGAAGTGTGTAGTTGGAGAAGAAGAAAAAGCAGCAGAAGACGCAAGCGATGAGGAAGCCCTGTTTTATGTGAGCGATTTTCAAGTGAGACAGCATGTAATGCTTGACAATTGCTTGTAGCGTGTACGACACAATGCTAATGGCAAGGTAATAGCATGAAAATTGGCAAACAGCAACAACAACAACAACAAAAGTAACAACAAAAAAACAACAACAGTAACAACAGACAAAGATAAATATTGCCAAAGCCATTTCACCAGAGCTGTTGCTAAAAACAAAATTGTCAACTTTCTAAAATTGTGTTGTTGTTGTTGTACAACTACATTCATATTGTTGTTGTTGTTCTACATCTACATTCATATTGTTGTTGTTTAATGTGTATCAGAGATCGAGCCCATGTCACCGCGCACTCATCTCACACAACTTGATAAATGTGTTGTTGCTGCTGTTGCTGCGTCTCGCCTAGTCTACCACCTGCTGCCGCCCTGCGAAATAATTGCTATTGAAGACCCCAGCAAAGTCAAGTCAAACCGAGCCAAGCGGCGCACAGTAAGTAGTAAGTAAGTAGCTCGGAAGTTTGAGTAAAGCTCGTCTGCAATTGCGAGCTTAGCGCAATGTTTTCAACTGTATGTGTGTAGTTTTACAATTTAAATGACTTTTGTAGGCGCTACTTTTGCTTGTTTTCCGTTAGTCATATGGGCTTATGTGTGTGCGTGTGTTTATTGTAAATGATTTATTATAGCAACATTTTGGGTTGTGAATTGTGAAAGTATGCGGAAAGCTTAGTTCCGCTTACAAGTAAAGGGGAGATACTTAGTGAGTTGAATATTTGAATACAAAAAATCAGTCTACCTTTATGCTGAATATCTGAAAGTAAAAAGCTTTTCATTCAACTTTTTAAGCAGCTCAACCAGCGCTTTTTAAGCAGGGATAATTTAAAGAAACGTTGATCCGCTTACTTTGAGATTCCTTTAAATTTGAGTTGTGTGAAGTCCTCGAAGTAAACCTATTAGAGTTAATCAGGTTTGTCACGTACTTCCCAATCAATCAAAAGAGTCAAACTAACCGTGAACTGTGGTTTCCAGTTTAAAGCTTTTTTTGTTTGCGTCTAATATATTATACAAGTTCTTATTATGTATCAAGGAGGAGAGCATTCACTCGTATATCGGTAATCTTGGCCATGTGCTCGCTGACTGTTCGTTTAAAGCTGGTCAAGGAGTGCTTAGCCTCTCTATCAATAAATTATATCTTCTTTAATATACATAAGACTAGATTGGGACAGGTCATAGCGTTATCGCTGGGAACTGCAAGGCCAATGAGCTTGAGCATTAGAGCATCCAAGCTCCAATCTCATCACATTGGGAACAAGCTGGTGCCCCAGTATCTTCCAGCCTCTTCGCGTTGGATCAGTAGTCGTCGAATGAACACGGTAGGCGTTGGGCTGACTACATGCCGTGAGGCTAAACAACCTGACGAATGCAAATTGCCCAAGTTGCATGGAAGAAAGGGAGATTGAGACATCAAGACACTTTCTCCTTCATTGTCCAGCTTTCACAGCTAGACTGCGAGTGAAACATCTTCGGAGAACCAGTTAAACTGTCCCGATCACAAATTAGTTGCCTGTACAAATTCGTAAAAGGTTCAAAGTGCTCTAACCTAACCTAGCCTGTAGTTATATGGGAATGCTATTCTCATTGTGGGATTGATGGAACCTTCGTGGCCTAATTTCAAAGGAAGGGTTCAATTTAATTAATGAACTAATGAATTGAGTCTTGGTTGATTGAAAGTTGGAGTCAAAGCGCAATTCATTATCATCATTAGGCCCAAGTTTTGGCAGCCGTGGAAGACATCTCTTCTTAACCGATGGTTGGACATTTACTAAGATAATGTTCTAGCGTCTCATCATCCTCTTGGTATGCGCTACATTCTGCCGATTCCACTATACCAAGTTTTTGCAAGTGGGATCTTAGAGGTAAGTGGCCCGAAATTACTACATTCTCTCTTTCCTAAACGTTTTTTTTAGGGTCTGCCCACTGTCAATATTACTCTAAAGTAACACGGAGTCCAATACCTGAGAACTTCCTCTAGCATTCATTGCCTTAAGTGTTGTTTAAATGAGCTAAAAGGCCTTACTGCCTTTCCGGTTGCCACCGAACGAGCCAACTCGTGCGCCTCTTGATATTTTACTATAGAATATAACTATTGTCGACAGTTACATATATTTTTCTTTTTCTTTGACCGAAGGTCTAACTGGTTTGATCGTACTAACTGGCTGTCTGGTAAAGTATACATTCGCATTCCTAAAGAGTCCGGAAACAATTGGACCTTCATTTTTACAATCTCCCGAAGTGAAATTATTCTGATAATTCTCTAAAGATCCTGATAGTTGGAACTGGAGCGGTTTCACACAATTATTGTGCAATATACCATATATAAAACCAATAGCTTAAAGGCCGACGATATATACGTAATGAAGAGAGTAAATATTATTCGGTTTCATGCAGAAGAGAGAGAATGACATTTATTTAATCGCAACAAATCTAGGCAGAAGTACCGAAATAACCGCAAAGACAACAAAAACTGAATAAGAAATAATTCGATATTTCTATATGGCGCCCCAACTCTCCAACATGTCTACTTTTTATTTACTAAACACTTTTTCACAATTTTTTCGACAACTCTCGTACACCAAAATACCAATTGCCCTAATTGCGGCTAAAGCGAAATTTTATTATGCATCTTCCTTTGAACTTTGCACTTAAGTAAAAACTTCAACACACACAAAAAAAAATGTAGACACAAGAGCACAACAACACGAAGAATGCACTTTTCGCAACAAACGCGAGCGCTACGACGACATCGCAATGCCACCGAATTTAAGCCAATTCTGATAGCTTTTACCGCACAATTACCTTTTAATTGATTTCCTTTGAGCGGCGCGCATTTGAAGAGAATTGCTGATGGGCCACCAACACCATGCTACACGGTTGCCGCAAAAGCGCTCGTATAGGGTTACCAACACAACACTGCACGACGCGACACGACACACACACGTTGCCGCCGATGTTTTACTCGCTAGCGACGAAACTTAATTAAAAGAAGCCGTGCATGGAAACATGGGACATGAGAGTGGCGGATAACGCGGGCGGCAAGTAAGCGAGCAAGCACTCAGCCAGCGAATAAGTAAGCAAAATAAAGTGGTAAAAAATAGTGAAAAAATAATAACAACAACAACAACAAAAGAGTAGTCTAAAACCGAAAATGTGGAATTTAAAAGCTGCAGTTAAATTTGTTACACTTGTTTCCAACAACCACAACAACAAGGCAAAACAAAAGTTATTTGCAACATGCAACAAAATAACAACAACAACAACAACAACATTAAAACCGCAACAACCGCAAAACTGCAAGAAAAGTCAGTTGCAAGTGGAGTTTCAGAGTTTAGAAGAGAATCGATGGAACGTGCGCCCAGCCAATGGAACGCGCAACGAATGCGTTCAGATGCACATACTACCACCATACATACCTACATACCGTGGTATACTCGTATTTGCATAGTTAATGGTTGCCGGCGATTACGCTAAAGCAAAGCACACTTCAAAGCCAACCAAAGCAAAAAAGAGAAAACACAGAACTAAAGAAAAATTCTTTTCTGCAAAGAACCAACACAATCAACAGCAACAACAACACCAATAATAACAACCACAGCAAAAGCAATAACAACTATAGAGTTGTGTACAAAATATTCATTTCTCTACATACATACAAACAAATAAATTGTATTTGTACGTGTGGGGGGAAAGCAAAGTCAGCAACAACTTTTAGCCACAACTAAGCATTTGCTGGCTGTGTTCACTGCATTTTAACTAAGCTTCAAAGTACATAAAAGGCGTATTGTATGCATTCGGATATCTACAAGGCGTACACCGTGATTGCCGATATGCATTTGCAGTGTGGCAAATAAGTTTGAAGTAATTAAGAATTAATTTTGATTCTTTGGAAATTTTGCTAAAACTTTTGATAGCCATGAAAGGCAAATATAAGACCTTAACTATGAATCTAAAAGTCTGCTCATAGAATATTTATAGTCACTGGGCGTTGTTCTAAAATACATAATTCCCTCCATTTGTTTAGTAACATCTAGGTCCATTAATTTCCAAGAAGACATCTGCACTATTCTTATCTAGGACTTGTTTACCGGGAGTTCGTTCGACAATGTATAACCTGAAGTCGCCACTTGTGACAAATATGTGGACCTTATTAAAGAGCCTTCCACTAGACACCCTAATTTCTGAAGCTCGGAATATCGCACAAGCGTCCAGTAAATAAACTTTTTAAGCCCCTCCTTTTTTCGAATAACTTCCTGATCCATCATACAAATAATATGATTTCCATGAAAACCTCAGTACTTTTCTTTTGTCGGATTTGCATACTGCGCGTCCCTCAATGTTTAAGCTCCCGTCGTCAGTTGGACCAAATCTATGGACATTATTGAAGAGTAGGTTACTAGATTCCGTGATTCGTGATACTTCAATGGTCCGTCAAAAGGGTTTCCCTCAATCCTTCTGTGGACAGGAGCTCGGAAGATCGGTTAAACATCCAGTAGATAAACTTTTTAAGTCGCTCCATTTGCCGAATAACATTCTGGTCCCACAAATAATAGAATTCCCATAAAGTCCTCGGTGCTTTACTTCTCTCGGAATTATATACCTAGATTCCTACAATGTATAATCCCCCGACGTTAGTTGTGCTAATTCTGCGGACCTTATTGAAGAGTCGTATACTAGATACTCCAATTCATGAGAGTTCCATGTTACACGAGAAGAGTCTCCATGATTTCTTTCAGTGCACAGAAGCTCCGATAAATGGACAAGCCGTTTAATGCCATCCTTTCTTTCGAATAACATCCAAGCCCATTCCACAAATTATATATAGAATTTCCATGAAACCTCAGTGCTTTTCTTCTCTCGAACTTTTATATCGCAAATTCTACAATGTATTATACCAATTCTGCGATTCTTACTGAAGAGTCGTTTAATAAATACCCCAATTACCGAAAGTTTCATGGTTCACCAGAAACTATTCTTGTGTCCACAAAAGATCGGATAAGCGTTCAGTAGAAAAACTGACCTTTTTTCGAACAGCCAAACCCATCTCACAAATAATAGAATTTCCACGAAGACCTCTGTGTTTTTCGTCTATCGAACTTGTATACCTCAAGTATCTATTCTGCAGACCTTGAATAATCTTGTACTAGATAGCCTAACACACGAGAGTTCCAATGTCCACCAGAAGCGTTTCACTATGCTCGGCGTCTAATAGACTAACACCTATAATGTATAGTTTTGAATTTCCTTTCAACTATGACTCGAACATCATACAGACGGGGTTTCAATATTGTTCTTGTTTCGGTTGGATTAGGTTTAAGCATGGACGATCCATTTTCTTTTTTTTCATGAAACTCATGACTTATAGTAACGGATTCTTCTGACTAAAGATACGGATTGTACGGCTCCAAAGTCTAGTATATATATATGATCACAAAGTAAATTTAGTGAAACCAAAGTGAATCATGCTCTTAGCCTCTGAAAATTAATTCGAGGACCAACGAGACTTTTTCAAACCAACAGCTAATTCGATTCAGGTTATTCAAAAGCGTTTAAAACTGTCAAAACTTAAATCGCTAATTGTGGATTATCTCGAATTTACAGTCTTAGCTTAAAGAACATTATTCAGCTAACAAGGAACTCACTGTAGTCCACATACTTCATTAAACTCCGTATACCACTTAGTCTTGCCAATTTGGAAATAATTAAAAGACTCAACGGAGTTTTAAGTATTTTGACATATTTCTTGATAACAACTTGACCTAGAAACTTAACAGACCGCAGTATCGAGCTTCTTTCCTTAAAAAAACTTTGTTACAGCTTGAACTTCTATGGGTACATGTATACATTTGGAAGTAACTAAGAGACTCAACGGGATGCGAAGTGTCTTAACATATTTCTTCAAGTCAATTAGGACTAGAAGCTCAACAGCCAACAGTATCGCAGATGAGCTCTTGAAATATTTTTTTTTAAGCTTTAGCTTCTATGGCTACCTGTTTAATGGATGGTATGTAAGTATAAATAATGAGGGCATACAAGAACCAAGAGCAAGAAAGTAACTCTGCGTGAAAATTGGCAACAGTGCAAATTTTTTCGAACAAAAGACAAGGAGTTTAGTAAACATAAAAGTATAAATTTTCAAATTGTAAACTAGGTACTTTTGAGTATAGGACTAAAAGCTGACACCAGATCTTAGTTTGACTAAAGTCAGTTTTTACCAAATCGTTAGTCATAACTGCTGCGAAAAAACCTGAAATACAACTCGGGTTTGACGAATGCACTGCATTATACTAAAATATGTTTCCTGATCTCAAAATCTCTTTATAAAACTTGATAAATTTAGTACTAATGACATTTTTAATTGGCAGTAAGCCGGTAAGGTCTGCTGTACATTTTTAGTGATACTAAAGAAACAAGTTGAAGCAAGCTACTTTGCAAGTTTCAGCGCA
The DNA here is from genome assembly GCF_028554725.1 of Zeugodacus cucurbitae. NCBI lineage: Eukaryota > Metazoa > Arthropoda > Insecta > Diptera > Tephritidae > Zeugodacus > Zeugodacus cucurbitae. The sequence goes on from NC_071669.1 coordinate 9,019,623, forward strand.
GCGATACCAAACAAGTTCCGCATGCATTAACATTTTCCTTAAATTTTCTTAGATGCAATCAATTACAGTAAAAGTGAACTTCTTTTCCAGTTTTGCAACAAACTTTGCCACTGTGCCCCCCACACCCAGCACAGCCGACTGCCGCCCACCATTTACTACTTCGTTTAACGTTACTAACTCATCCTTTTAAAAGTTAAGTAGCGCTTGCAAGCGCCCTTTTAAAGTTACAAGCATACACTTTGTGTCTTTCACTCCTTTTTCTCCTCACATTGCAACACGCATATACAGCGGTGCGCAAGTATGCCGCGCTAAAATGGCGTGGAATGCAGGAAGTAGCAATGAAAGAGATGAAGGCATAAAATATGCAAAAGCAAGTTGAAAAAAAACAACAACCATGCTGCCATTTTCGATACTAATTCCACGGCTATGCGTTGCAAGGTTGGTCATTCCAGGGATGCATTTATATATACTTACTTTTATACATATATATGGGTATATAGCATAAATAACAGTAAATACGAGTTCGCAACATTTGAATAAGCATGAATGGCGCGTAGCTGCAGGATTAACCCTTTACACTTTACTTTGGTCAATGTTGGTAATTGAATACTTTAGCGTAAAAATCGCGTAATTTTCTTTAACTTGCAACAGACGACAGAAATATGCTAAATGCTAAATAAGAGTATTTAGTTGACTTCAGCAAGAAAAAAATGGTCAATTTTTTGTCGTCGATTTTTTGTTGTTGTTGTTTTTTTTTTGGTCATGCCATCGGAGTCAGATAACAGTATTTGCACAGTTAAACAGCGAAATTAAATAAAACGTAATAATAATATGAAAAAAAACGTATGGCTTACCGTTACGCGTGACTTTATTTATTTTATTTGTGACTTTTATTATTTTTTTTTTGTATTTTTTCTTTGTTATACTCTCGCAACAAAAGTTGCTAAGAGAGTATTATAGTTTTGTTCACATAACGGTTGTTTGCAAGTCATAAAACTAAACGAGTTAGATATAGGGTTATATATATCAAAATGATCAGGGTGACGAGACGAGTCAAAATCCGAATGTTTAGCTGTCCGTTCGTCCGTCCGTGCAACGGATAACTTGAGTAAAAATTGAGATATCTTGATGAAACTTGGAACACATGTTCCTGGGGACCGTGGGAGGGTTGCTTTTGAACCACTGCCACGCCCACAAAATGGCAAAAACCGAAAACACATAAAGTGTCATAACTAAGCTATAAATAAAGTTATAAAGTTATAAAATTTGGAATAAGGGATCGCACTAGGAAGGGGTATATTTGGATGTAATATTTTTGGGGATGTGGGCGTGGCCCCGCCCCTAAATCGGTTATTTGTATATATCTCACAAACCAATAAAGCTATATAAACCAAACTTTGTGCAGTCTTTTCTTTTAGCCATTTCCTTATACAGTCCAAAAATTAAAGAAATCGGATAATAACCACGCCCACCTCTTATACAAAACTTATGTTGAAAATTACTAAAAGTGCGTTAACTCACTAACGAAAAACGTTAGAAACACTGCATTTTACGGAAGAAATAGCAGAATGAAGCTGCACTCAGATATTTTTACAAAATGGAAAATGGGTGTGGATCCGCCCACTTATGGGTCAAAAACCATACCTCAGAAACTACTCGACCGATTTCAATGAAATTCGGTACATAATATTTTCATGACACCCTGGTGACATGTGTGGAAAATGGACGAAAACAGTTCACAACCACGACAACTTCCCATATAACTCAATTTTGAATTCCATCTCATTCCATAAGAAACTACTCGACCGATTTCAATGAAATTCGGTACATAATATTTTCTTGGCACCCTGGTGACATGTGTGGAAAATGGACGAAAACAGTTCACAACCACAACAACTTCCCATATAACTCAATTTTGAATTTCATCTCATGCCTTCACTTTATAAGATATACATAAGGAACCAATGAAGATAGCGAAATAGAACTTTACACAAATACTGCATATCATCAGTGGCTTCAATTGTGAAAAAATTGTCGAAATCGGACTAAATCTTTTCAAGGCCCCGGATATCGAACATGATGAACTCAGCGCCTAAGGGTAATTTTTCACCGAAATTATCGGTAAATCTCTCAGATATCTAAATTTAATTCAGAGGAAATCGTTTTCTTCTAATTGTAAGTCTCTGTACCAGAAATGGTTAAAATCGGGTCATAATTTCCCCTAGCTCTCATATACCTAATAGCTTATAAATATCTTCGCCAAATTAAGTGAGCATATACTCACATTACCTCAGCCAATATACTATATATGATGATTTTCGTTTTTCTATTGGACTTTAGGCCGAATATATGGGTCAAATAAATTGCGAGAGTATAAAACGTTCGGTTGCACCCGAACTTAGCCCTTTCTTACTTGTTTTTTTATTATTTTTATTTATTTTTTTCCATTTTTGTTGTTTTTTTTATTTTGGTTGTTTTCATTGTTGTTTTTGTTTTTTTATAATTTTTGTTGTTTTTATTACTATTGTTTATTTTCTTTTTTCTTCGCTTTTTGTTTGTTTAAATATTCATTCATTTGCCAATTGGAAATTGCACTCAACACATTGCCCACCAACCAAGCAAGCAAGCAACCAACGAACAGAATTGCATTTAATTATCAGTTTCATTTTACGCTACAATTAACAAACACACACATACGCACATACATACATACGCATAAAGAAGCACTAGGCAGGAGAAATATACACCTAGGCAGCAGTACATAATTTCATATGCTGCACATTTGTATGCATGTATGTATGTGTGTGAGCCTGCGCAGCATATTGCATTTAAAATGCTTAAATACGGCAAATGTATGTATGTATGTATATAAAAATATACCTATGGATGTGTGAGTTTAACGTATTATGTGCATTTCATTGGTATTAATACCTTTGGCGAAGCATAATTTTTAATTAACTTTTTTTTTTGCGCACACAATTTCCGCTCATGATTCGCTCACTGCAGACAATATAAGTCAGTTGCGATATAATTTAAAGTGAATCCTTTTCAATTAATGATAAATTGTTGTATATTTCACTTATGCAATGTATCCAATATATATGTATTTATGTATATTTTACAACCGTACATACATTCTGACAGACAGTTATGAAGACAACTCTAATCGATCAAATCTGTCAACTTTGTGTGCAAACGAATTAATACTTTTGGCCTTCTTTAAGGATCATGGATGAATAATTACAGGTTATGAGTAAGTTACAGAAATGAGAATGAGATAAGGGAATTGCTGTCAAGCTTAATCAAAACATACATACATACATTTGAAGAAATACAAAAAATAAATTATAAATTATAAGAGTTTGTTAAGTTGAATGCAAAAAAAAAACTTCCGTATAACGGTATTTATTGTTTGAAAAAAATATTATACGCCAAATCGTTTTTTATATTGAATAAATTATAAAATTGCATATTTTTAGGCGCATGTCACTTATTAAATATGAATTCTTTCAGGCTATGTGGCACTTGTTTGTAATTCTCAACGTGTTTATTTAAAAACTTTTTCATAAAATATTCCATTTTTAATACTCTGCTTATTAGAAGCATGATCTACCAACGAATTAGCATAAAGTACAAGCCTTTCAAGCAATTTGACCTTCTCAATTCCATGGAGCAATCGTACTTTTAAGCTGAATATCCGAAGAAAACATAAAAAACCAAGTTGAAACCATTTCTTTAGCATATTCCTATGGTAAAGAAGGAGATAGAGGACGCCAGAAAACAATATATTTCCAAACATCGTGAACAACCAAACCAATTTGCTAATGTCATGGTACATTCTTCCAATCAAACACATTTAAATACAAGAAGATCTACTAGCAACGTTCTACCGAAATAGCTCAACCACATTCTTGAGCTTCTTTATTTGTAAACAGATCGAATACTTATTGTAAAGCCTAACAACAACAAACAAACTTTAAACAAAGAAGATCCAATAAATAAAGAAATATTGAAGAGAAATAAATAAATAATTCCCCTTAAGTGCTATCTCGACATATTAATTATTCGAGAATTGTAAAGCAAATTTTTCCCATGTTTTGAGAGTTTGCCTTTATTTTACGAATTACTAGTTAGACAATCGTCTTAAAGACCCTGACAAGCTGACTAACCTAACCTCTTACATCTCAAAGATCGATTGTGGAATAGGTATGGGATAACGCAGCAATAAAAAACATGTCTCTATAGCTCTCACTTATGACACATATTACATACCGAAAGTCTCTTTCAAAGAGAAATACTTATATCGGAAATGAGTACAGAGGAAGTAAATGCTCTCAGTTCTTCCATCTTTGAAAACAATATATTCAGCATAGTGAAGGCAGAACCAATTTGAATAATTTTTCGGCGTAATATTCGAATTGTTCAGTACAAAAAAGTTATAAGATTGCCACCATTTTATAAATTTAAAGTCAGAAACATTTACAAGTTGAAAAAACACATTATATGGATATCAAATCGAACACATTTTTGAAGAATTACAATTACAAACTTTTTGGAGTAGGGTTACCAACTGTTTGAAAAACAATATTCAATAAAATAGTACGTAAAAGTGGCGAGTTATTACAAAATGGGTGTCAAAGTAAAGAAGTTTAAAAAAGCTACCAATTAAAACTATTTTTGAGAAAGGTTGCCATCCGTTTAAAAATTTTATTTCAATAAAATTCGTCAAATAAGACTAATATTACAGCATCAATATCAAACAAAAGAGATATCAGAAAGCACGCAATTAAAATTATTTTTTCCGAAGGGTTGCCATCTGCTTAAAATTTTTATTTTAATAAAAATTCAAAAATAATGCAATTATTGCCATATACATGGCTGTTAAACTAAGTTTTAAGAGTTATGTATAATGAAATATTTATAATAGGGTTGCCACCTTTTTTAGTGTTTCTTTTTCTTTGTAAAATAATTAATGAAGCAAATTTTATATATCCTCAATCAAATTGGTAATAAAATGGTGTTTTTACAATATTATTAGATTATAAGAATTAACAAGTAGGGAAGGCCTAAGTTCGGGTGCAACCGAACATTTTATACTCTCGCAATTTATTTATTAAATTTTATTTATATAAAACACAATTTGCCCCACATATTCGTCATATATGTATGTATATGGTATAAAATCCATTAAAAGTTGGAAACCAAAATTAGGTATATGGGAGCTAGTTGAAGTTATGACCCGATTTCACCCATTTTTGGCACCGAGACATATTATGTGCCGAAAAATATTCCCCATAAGTTTCTTCAAAATTTCTGAGAGACTTACCTACATTTTCGGTAAAAAAAGGATTAGAAGCGCTGAGATCCTCATATTCGATATATGGGGCCTTGAAAACTTATGGTCCGATTTCGGTGATTTGTTCCGATATCTTGACTAGTGCTTACTGCATATACATATTATAAATTAAACGATTCAAATCGCCTTCAAGGTTCTGGTATATGAAAATTAGGCGTGGTTGTGAACCGATTTCGTCTTCATTAATTTTTGTAACATATCAAATCTCATTGAAATCGGTCGAGTAATTTCGGAGATATGGTTTTTGACCCATAAGTGGGCGGTGCCACACCCATTTAAAATTTTGTATACTAATTTGAGGGCAGCCCTTCTGTGCCTTCTTTATAATGAAATTTCTGGTGGTTTTCCTTACTGAGTTAAAGCATTTTTAGTATTTTTCAACTCCACTCTTCACTCTAATCTCTTTGGGTCTTACCAACTTTGTTGCGAGAGTATAATTAATGATGGTTTGACAGCAAGTACATATTCAAGTCAAGTCCAAATAATTTATACAGTAAATGACTATTAGAAAACTGAGAATTATATAAAATGAAATGGTTATATAGACCAGTTCAATGTCAAGACTTATTTGAGATGAACTCCACTTGACAGCCCACCGTCGATGAACTGGTCTTCCGTGTGGTCAGAGTTGGTCTGTCGAATGCCCCACAGAATTTTGTAGAGTCTCAATAGTTTTAGTTTAATTTTAGTTTGGTTTGTTTGAAATACATCATGCCTTTACAAAAAAAGTATATATGTTTTAGAAAAATAATTTCAAATTTCAAAACTTGTAATAGCCGTAATGTGCTTTTAATCTCTTGTGCATTATTTATTAAAAAGAAATAGAAATATTGTGCTATTAATAACTGAAAATGTGTGTGATTATAAATTGAAAATTAATTTGCTAATGTACAAACCAATTATTTTTATTATTTGAAAATACTGATAAATAGAGAGATTGTCTTGACTCTCTGACCTTAAGCTATTTTATATGCATGCTTATCGCTAACGTTGTTTCTATATTGCTTTTAAATATTATATGTTATTTTTTATTGTTTTCTTTGAACTACTATATATACAGGGTTTAACATTAACAGAAACGGCGCACCGAATCTCACTTCTGGGTTAAGTAACAATGTTTCGTCGTACGTGTGTGTAGTTTTCGGTTTGTAAGTGAATGGGTTTCGGAAATATATTTATAAATCTAACAAATAACAAGTAAGGAAAAGCTAAGTTCGGGTGCAACCGAACATATTGCTATAGTTTTATTATGATATCATACAATTTGGCCCATATATTCGGCATAAAGTCCAATAGAATAAGGAAAAGCATCATATACATATAGTGTATAAGGGCTGAGATAATTCCTGAACAGATTTCACTCATTTCACCACCAAGGTATATCTCACATATTAACTAATATATGCGAAATAAATCCCACCGTATTTTAAAAAAAAAACCTATAATTAAGTATATGGGAGCCATTGGAAGTTATGACCCGATTTTAAAAATTTTTGGAACAGAGACATACAATAGAAAAAAAATTTATTCTGAATTAAATTAAGATATCTGAGAAATTTACCGATATTTCCGTTGAAAAATTACTCTTATGCACTCAGTTCTTCATGTTCGATATCTGGGGCCTTGAAAAGTATAGTCCGATTTCGGCAATTTCTTCACAAGTAGTGCAGTGCCACAGATCATATACAGTACTTTTGTAAAGTTTTATTTCGCAAACTTCATTGGTTCCTTATGTATATATTATAAAGTAAAGGAATAAGATGGAGTTCAAAATTGAGTTATATGGGAAGTTGTCGTGGTTGTGAACTGTTTTCGTCCATTTTCCACACATGTCACCAGGGTGTCAAGAAAATATTATATACCGAATTTCATTGAAATCTGTTCAGTAGTTCTTGAGATATGGTTTTTGACCCATAAGTGGGCGATGCCACGCCCAATTTTCCATTTTGTAAAAAAATATGAGTGCAACTTCTTTCTGCAATTTCTCTGATAAAATGTAGTGTTTCTGATGTTTTCCATTAGTGAGTTAGCGCACTTTTAGTAATTTTCAACCCAACCTTTGTATGGGAAGTGGGCGTGGTTATTACGCGATTTGAACTATTTTCATGGTGTGTGTTGTGGTACGTAAGGGAACCGACTGCAGAAAATTTGGTTTATATAGCTGTATAGGTTTCCGAGATATATAAAAAAAACCTATCAGTGGGCGGGACCACGCCCACTTTCGCAAAGAAATTACACCCAAATATACCCCTCCCTAATGTGATCCTCTGTACCAAATTTTACTTTCATAACTTTTTTATGGCTTAGTTATGACACTTTATAGGTTTTCGGTTTTCGCCATTTTGTGGGCGTGGCAGTGCCCGATTTCGCCCATTTTCAATATCAATCCCCTCAGGGTGCCGAGGAATATGTGTACCAAATTTCATTAAGATATCTCAATTTTTACTCAAGTTTTCGCTTGCACTGTCAGACAGACATCCGAATTTCGAATCCTCTTGTCATCCTGATCATTTATGTATATATACATAACCCCATATCTAATTCGTTCAGTTTTATGACTTACAAACAACCGTTATGTGAACAAAACTATAATACTCTCTCAGCAACTATCGTTGCTAGAGTATAAAAAGCACATGATTTTTTATACCAAACTTGAAGGTATCACACCCTGTATTAGTGGGTTTGCTTGCAAATTTCGCAACATGAAATTCATGCAATTTTTTGTTTATGCTTTATTCTACATATGCTATTATCGTTTATTTTATTTTTTTATTCTGTACTTATAAAGAATTTGCGCTACACCGTAGTAAAGTAGAGCGCATCTACACTAACATTTAAGTGCTTCATTCAAGTAAAATCATTAAAGCTGAAATGATGCATTTTATACAAATTTCTTTAATATTTCTAAATATTGTTGCTATTTTCGTGAGCAGTTCTGACTCTGCTGAAACCGGTAAGAACGTAAAAAAATATTAAATACTAAGACCGTTATACAATACAAATGCATTTAAAATACTTTTAGATCCCTTTATACAAATCGGTAAAAAGTACTACTTCATCAATGACTTATTGAAGGTGAGTGTGATGTACTATACATTTACAATTATTACTTCTAATGAAAACAAATCTCTGAATAGATGAACTGGTTTGCAGCTTCCGATTATTGTCGCAAACTTGGCGGTGATTTGGCGACCATTGAATCGCATGAAGAATTACTGGCACTGCAAGAATATATTTTATCCAAACGGGTTAGGCTACGACAACTTTGGATTGACGGCAATGATTTGGCAAAAGAAGGAGTATTTGTGTCACACACCACTGGACTACCTTTAACCTACACTAACTGGTATAACAATAATCCAAGAGATACCAACAATGAAGATTGCGTTGAAGTTGTTTTACAATTAAAAGACACACAACTTCTAATGAATGACAATAAATGTGAATTTGAATTCCATGCGATTTGTCAGTATCGCGTACCTATCATGCAAAAGAGTAGAAGGGAAATCTGTGTGCCCATTACTAAAAACGTGCACTGTATGCTGCGAGACTTAGCTGAGGCTTTTACAGAGGCAGCCGATATGTTTCAGTCATGTTCGCAGCCGGTTCGGTGCTCAACATCACCTCGAACTAGCGTGTTTTATAAAAATTTCCAATTGAACTATTAAATAAAAGAGCGCCAGAGTATGTCAATTTATGAAGGATACAAAACAAAGCTTGTCAAATGTTTTAATTAGTTTCAATTGTATAATGTTTATATGTAGTTGTCCAAATAAATTCATCAATTTCAATTTCAATTTCGTAAATAAAGATCATCGATCTTATCTGCACGAATCTGAATTTCTTCAAAATATCTGAGATATTTTTATTTACAATCACTGAGGCCCTCATGTTCGATATATGGGGCCTTGAAAACTTATGGTCCGATTTTTTTAATTTTTAGAAGAGCGATGTCACACTATAAATGTCGTTTTTATGCAAAGTTCTGTTCCGATATGTTCACTAGTGCTTACTTTATATATTGTTAAGTAAACGATTCAGATCGACTTCAAACTTCTGGTATAAAGCAAGTAGGCGTGGTTGTGCACCGATTTGGCCTATTTCCATGACATATCATTGGGATGTCAGGAAAATATTCTGAGACAAATTTAATTAAAATTGTTCGAGCATTTTCGGAGATATGATTTTTGACCCATAAGTGGGCGGGACCACACCAATTTAAGGGGCACACCTAGTGTGAAATTTCAAAAAAATCGATATCTCAAATAGTTTTTGAATACGATCATTTTATCTTTAAACGCGTTTTTCTCGAGCTGCAGTAATTACTCAAAAACAAATGATCCAATTATATCGAATTTTTTTTTACTTGTTCTGTATATAGTTCTCCGTACAAACCTATCGATTTTTGATGTGATCAAAAAATCGAATTTTGGCAGTCCAAAAACGACCAAAATTTCGACTATTTTTTTTTAAACGCCGCCATATTGTCAATTTTTGATTTTTTTTATCGTAGGTCATTTTACAGACAATATTATCTAGTTTAACGAGAATTTTTTTTTAGATTTCATCCACGGAGAAGGCCGGAATCATTGCAGCAGTGAAGGACCTTTTTTTTGCCGCGTTTTTTTGTTTTTTCAAAAATTTCACTGTATATTCTTGAAACATGTATGAATATATTCTTAAAATTTTGAAATAATTGATGAAGTATTTTTTTAATAAAAATTCCAAAAATCACCTTTTTTTAAGACATTACACACGGTGTGCCCTTTAAAATTTTGTATACCAATTTGAATGCAGCTCTTCCGTACCTTCTTTATGATGAAATTTCAAGTATCTGGTGTTTCCTTTACTGAATTTTTAGAAGTTTTCAACACAACCTTTGTATGGCAGGTAGGTGTGGTTATAATCCGATTTTCACCATTTTTGTGCTGTATAAGGAAGTGCCTGAAGAAAATGACTCCTAAAAGTTTCGCTGATATACCTTTAGTTGTTTACGAGATTTATACAAAAAGTAGGAAGCGAGGCCACGTTCACTTCTCCAAAGAAATTACATCCAAATATGCCCTTTTATAGTGCGTTTCTTTGAACCAAATTTTATTTTCATAGCTTAGTTATGGCACTTTATGTGTTTTCGGTTTTCGCCATTTTGTGGGCGTGGCAGTGGTCCGATTTCGCCCATCTTCGAAAGCAACCTTTCTATGGTGCCAAGAAGCACGTGTACCAAGTGGCTAGGATTCTTCATGCAGCTCACGACTTTCGGTTTGAGACCATGTATCTTCTGGCCAGCTAACAGACAACCGTTTGGAGATGAGTTAAAGTGAGAAAGTGAAGTACGCTTCTGCGTTTGCGTGTGTAGGGTTTAGAACGCATCACATACAAAAAACCTCCCCAATGAAAAATCAAATGGAGTTGCCATCTGATTGGATTTATTTTTTTGCAAAAGAATTGTTAAAACCGAAACAATATTACAAAGTGGTATCAAATGAAAGGTGTTTCAGAAATTTTAAACTCTAAAAAATTAGCTTGTTCTTTATGAACAAATACAGAGTTTTTTTAGACTTGTGGTTTTCAAAAAGAAATAAAACGCATATAATTTAATTTTAGGGCCAAGAATTTAGCTTTATTATTAAGATAAGGATTTGCTTATATGTTTCAAAAATAATTTCAGGCAAGTAACCCTGCCTCGCATAAAACTCTAGCCGAGAGGTCATATTTTCGAACAATTTTTGGAGCAATTGGGGCCTTGTGTCAACTAGAAACGTTGTTCCGAAATAATGGCAAACCAAAGTGGTATAAATCAAGTATCAAAGAGCTGTCAAAAGCCGAACTCCGAAAAAAGTATTGCCCCACGTCTTAAGAAGTTAGGTGAGTTTCAGAGGCTAAAAACAAGGGTAGTTTTAATTTTTTTTAAATATATACAATCGTTTATTAAATTTAAATAATTTCGCGTATCAAAGATACATGTTTGAAGAGTATTTTGTGAAATTTTTATTTAAAAATTGCGAATACTCAGCCGTTGGCACTTCAACTCCCATGACGTGTCCAAAACAAGGTCTTGCGGTGGATATCATAACTAATGATTGGTTCTTCTAAAAACAATAAACCAAAAATATTTCGATAGTATATGGCTAAATCTAGTTACGAAGGAAAAAAGAAAATATTGAAATTTGAATATTTGACAGAATTTAACCAAAACACTCACATTTTTCGTCAAATTTTCGGCATATATTGGTTCGAAAAAATAGTTATAATAACAATATAAAAAATCGTTCGTTCATTAACTAGATAATGTTATTCGAAAGATGTGTACAAAATTTGAACAAAATCGCTGCATAATTTTTTGAGTTATCGTGTCCACCGACTTGAAACAATTAGTTTTGAGATAAAAGCGTTTAAAGTTTCACATTCGTACTGACGTGGATGGTAGGCGGAATTTCCTAAGGGTACATCTTTTAGAATATTACTCGGATTAATTTAATATTTTTGAACAATATTTTAAATATATTGCATTATTTAATAAGACAAAATTTTTATACCCTGAACAGGGTATATTAAGTTTGTCACGAAGTTTGTAACACCCAGAAGGAAGCGACGGAGGCCCTATAAAGTATATATATATATATAAATGTTCAGTATGTTGAACTGAGTCGATTTAGCCATGTCCATCTGTCTGTCTGTCTGTATATATACGAACTAGTCGTTCAGTTTTTAAAATATCGTTTTGAAATTTTGCAGATGTTATTTTCTTTTCAATAAGCTGCTCATTTGTCGGAACTGCCGATATCGGACCACTATATCATATAGCTGCCATACAAACCGAAAGATCGGAATCAATGGCTTGTATGGAAAACTTCCGCATTTTACTACAAATCTTCACGAAATTTGGTGTGAGTTATTGTTCATAGAAATAATTTAATCTCCGAAAAAAATGTTCAGATCGGTTCACTATAGCATATAGCTGCCATACAAACCGAACGATCGGAATCAATGGCTTGTATGGACAACTTCCGCATTTTACTACATATCTTCACGAAATTTGGTGTGAGTTATTGTTCATAGAAATAATTTAATCTTCGAAAAAAATTGTTCAGATCGGTTCACTATAGCATATAGCTGCCATACAAACCGAACGATCGGAATCAATGGCTTGTATGGAAAACTTCCACATTTTACTACATATCTTCACGAAATTTGGTGTGAGTTATTGCCCATAGAAATAATTTAATCTCCGAAAAAATTGTTCAGATCGGTTCACTATAGCATATAGCTGCCATACAAACCGCACGATCGGAATGAATGGCTTGTATGGAAAATTTTCGCATTTGACGTGGTATCTTCACGAAATTTGACATGGATTATTGCTTAAGGTAATAATATAATCTTCGAAGAAATTGTTTAGATCGGTTAACTATATAACCTTAATATTTCTAGCAAACAACCCGGCTAAAAAGAATTAGTAAAATGTTTTCTTTTATTTTTACTTAGTTTTTCTTACGTCTTTAGATTTGCTTAAACACATACATAGTTACTAAAAGAAATGCACCTGTGAAGGGTATATTAGATTCGGTACAGCCGAAGTCAACGTTTTTTCTTGTTTTGTTTTTCAAATTTTGAAATTTTGAAACCCACCCGTTTTCAATATTGTTTTATAAAATAACAATGCCTAAATCTTTTCTTTTCTATTCTGATGTTTATTGTTTCTTTTTCAGATTAATTGGAAACTGTATTGATTTAAACTTCCACTTTCTCACATATATTCGATTTTATATTTTCAATAAATCAAATTTCTCATTAACACAATTTTTCTATCATATTTTTCACCACCACACTTGATTGCCTTTTTCCATTTATTTATGCGCAAAATATTAATTCCAACGAGTGCAGCCAGCCAGCCATCTAGCAAACAGTCGAACTTAATCCCTTAAGATTTCCTGCGCACACACACAAATCCGCTTAAAAATCTTTACAACACTCCCATACACTGCATGCATACACTTAAATTATACTCAATCAAATATAAAGCATTTCCTTGAAATATCCTATTCGTTTAGCAAAACAACAACTGTTACAATATTATTTGCATTTTAATGGTTGGAAAATATGTATGTAAATCAACACACACATATACATGCCAACACATGCATTTTTGTATTAAAATGTATATATGTATGTACGTGTAAGTTACCGTTGTAACGAGCGACATACCATTTAGAGGAATAAATGTAAAGAAAAATAAAGCGAAATCTCGTTTTTCTCACCCAGCCACCAATTTTCGGTATATTTGCATACAAAAACTTTTCATTCGCCAAATGCAAGTAACTCGGCGAGAGAATTTCAACGAAAATATTTTCCACAATAAAGTTACAAACAACTTCTGCCATAGAATGCAAAGTGTTGCAGGCGACAAAAAACCAACATTTATATGTATATGTGTGTGTGTGTGTATGCAAGTGTGAGTCGTATTTATTTCAAGAAACTAAAACTATGCACTTCCTGCGACACACAAGGCCACACAGTGGTAGTGTGCCACATACCGGCAGCCGTTGCCATTGCGACGTCGATGACTTAACTTGAGGCGACGAGACTCGGTGTGTGTGTGTGTAGTTTAACAGTAATATGTACGACAACAGCACGCTGCAGGGTGTTTCGAGTGGTGTGACCGGTGAGCAGCAAGAGGAAGAGGGGTAAGGCGTAGTGGAGGACTATGGCAGGCGAATGCTGTTATTTGCGCTTTAGCTGCAAGCGTGATTCTGTTGCTTTTTTCCTCAGCGGCGCTGCATGCGCATTTACTGTTTTGATTTTTTGCTTATATTTGTTGTTGTTGTTTTTGTGTTTTGATTTTTTCATTTTTCGGTTTATTTTTAGTACAATTTTCGCTTGGCTTATTTGTGCCCAAGCCCGCTGCTCGAGTTGAGAATTTTACACTTTTGCACTTAAATCCGGAAGCAAAGCTGCTTAAGCGGCGCAAATTGGCCAACGCGCTTAGGGCACACAGCAACAACAATTGTAATAACAACAACAACAAACGTCGAATACTCACTAGGGCACAGTTGCCACACACCGACAACACAATTTGCACTTGCCCTACGCCACACCACGATGGCACTTACAGCAGCAGCAGCAGCCGCGACAAATGCCAGACGAAGAGTAGAACAACAACAACAACAACAAGAAGAGCAAGAACGAGGACGACGACTATGCGACATTTAAGACAAAGCCAGCGCTAGAGAGCGAACGTAAATGCAATGATCATAAGTGGATGAGTGGGCAGCGAACGGATAGCGGCATTGCACGTCAAGTGGCATAACAACAACAGCAACAACAACCGCACAAATGCGCGCATTCACAAATTCACAGCCGTTTCCGGATTTCCGTGCGTACTTCAAGTATTTCCATACGCGCGTACAGTCAAATTGTGGCAACAAAGGCATAGCAATAAAGCCAACAACAATAACAATAACAGCAATAGCAACAACAGTAACAACAACAGCAATAGCAACAACAGTAACAACGGTGTATACGACAGCGCTTTAGCCGCCAACAGTAGAGCAATTTTACCGACAATGCGCACCGCGCCACCCAAACACACACATACATACAACACACATTTTACGGTACCCGTAACGCTTACTGTTTGCGTACACAGCACAGCACACAAGCAAAGCGAAAGGCAACCAAACAAAATGCGAAAACCGTAAAGAAATGCTGTTGTGCATTGAGAATATGGTATTCCATTCGCTTATTTTTTCGCCATTGAATATTTCCTGGATTTTCTGTAGCGCGAAATAGGCAACAGACATTGCATGTTTACCAACGGAAATGACAATGTGCGGACAGCGTGGGTGCGGTAAATGGCGGACAACATATTTCTCCACGAGCCACTGGTATATATTCGAGTTATGGAACAAATTGAACAATAAATTTATAATTTGAAAAAAAGTTTGATGGCAGCGTCATCTAACGGATTTTTTTATGATCACTAAGTGGACTCAACTTTTAAATAATTTTTCAGAAGATTTCAGAGATAATAAACCTACAATGCAGACAAGAGACATGTAGGTATAAGCCAAAATATTAAGGAAATTTCAGATCTTCGGATTGCTACAGTTCAATAAGGATTGCTGACACCGGATACCGATTCATAAGAATGAATTAAAGTTTTCTGAAAAAATAAAATAAGTGTAAAACTAACCTTCAGAGATTTTTTAATTTTTTCCACCATTTTAGTTGAGAAAATACTACATACAAAAGGTTTTTCAATAGGGACGCTACAAATGTTTACCTATAGGGACAGCAAACACAATTTATTTCCTGCTCTTTTGACATTTCCCTTCAGTAAGGTTTGCCATTTCATCATGAAAAGATAAACGATCCAACAACGAGTCGAAAATATTAAAATTTATTACAGAAATTCGGAGTCAGTGGCCTCAACTCTAAAGCGCTACGTCCAATTTATGATGAAGCTCATTTCTGGCTGAATTCCTTCGTCAATAAGCAAAATATGCGTTATTGGTCAGGCAGCAATTCACACGTACTCCATCATGAGTCACCATTGCATTCCGAAAAAATTAGAGTTTGGTGCGGTTTATGGGCCGGCGGCGTCTGTTTGTGATGATCAAGACCGGCACGTTACTGTGAAAGGTAATCAATGATAACCGAATATTTTTTGCCCGAATTGGACGATATGAACTTGGAGAATATGTGGTTCCAATGGGACGGCGCCACAAGCCACAAGCCAAGCCAAGTCGGTCCTGCGGTTTGACGCCGTTGGACTATTTCCTGAGGGGCTACGTCACGTCTATGGTCTATGTTGAACGTGAAATTTTCGCAGTATCAACCGATTTATGCTTGAAAACCATCAAAAATTGAGTTCAGGTTCTGGACTGCTGCAAGCGCGTCCGTGGTGGCCATGCAAAAGAAATCGAATTTCATACATAATGGCATCGAATGTACTTTTACAGGAATAAAGAATTTCATTGATATCCCAAATGATGTTAGTTCTATCTTCTGTAAATTACATATGCTTCAGAAATTTCCTAAATCTCTCGGAAAGGATTGAAAGTTTCAAGAGACGCACAAGAAATGTAAGCTAATATATCAAGATCTCATCCACAAAATGTGTAGATCGCGTTAGATCCGATTTTATGGAACTGATCAATTTGAGAATAATTTGAAGACTTATTACCTCATTGCTCTATTTCTTCTTTTTTAAGCCTATGCTTTCCTCAAGACCATGTCCATGTCCATTTATATAAATCTCAATGGACGAAATTGTCAAGAGAGGCGTAAAACTGTCATCTGAAAGCGTAAACGACGTAGGTAAACCCATGCACTGCCTATATGTTGAACAAGACGGGAACTTGTTAAAAAAGTTCAAATCCGCAAAAGTCATGTGCAAAGCGGTAGATCAGAAATACACGAGGTTGTTACTAGCGCTCGATAAAAATATATGTAGGAACATGGTCGGCATACTCACTGGTCACAGTCTTGTGACGGCGCACGCCTACAAGATTGGACACACAGAATACGAAGAATGCAGAAAAAGAATGCAAAAAATGTCAAGAACAAGGTACCAGAGAAACAATGGAACATCTCTTGTGTGCTTATCTTGCAGTGTCAAGGCAACGGCTTCAGCACATGGGGGCTTCACAGTACGATAATCTGGACTACTTCACATTAACTACGTGACGCCACTCCATCTGGTATCGCCAAGGACCAAAATCGGTCTATGTGTGGCTTATTGCCTGCCAGATTAACCTAACCTAACCTATATAGATCTCAGAATTAGAAAAACTCAAGAATTTTTTATTGTTTTATGTTTTATAGTCTGGAATCATTGTATCGAAGGTCTTATATATTACAGATGAAATTTTGCACATCTGGAAACATTGACGTAAGATCAGACCAAAGGACCCTTTATTATATGACAGGTTAAAACTTAATCCAAATGCTCCGCCAACTCGCTTGAAGAGCAATTAAAATAAGTTCAAAGACCGATAAAAATAATTTAGGTTATGCCTAGTAAGTGGTCTCCTGAGAGATGTTTTCAACTTTACTAAAGAAGGCCTGAAATCATGAAAACAATCTGAAGTCGCTCTTCCAAGAAATACCATGGAACCCATTTACTTCAAACATGCCTAGATTTAATATGTGACATTATTCCTATTAATTCAGAACCCCAATACCGACATGTAAATACATCTGTACCAAAAATTTATCATCAAACCTTCCAAGAATCTTAATCTCAAACATCGCTAAAGGCCCCTAATTTGATGTAGTCATCATCTACAGCTAAAGGTTAATCCATATTATTCTTCAACTCTCTGCTAGAGTAAGATTATCACAGCAAGAGACGCGTAAATGAAATGCTAATTTGGGTGACCGCAAAGCGCGATTTTATTTGAGGTTAAGTGAGCTCAAGAAAAATACAAATTTTTATTTTTCGTCATAAGAAAATCAAATTAAGAGCTATATTTAAATGAGAACAACATAGTGTATTCATCAAAAAAATATTTAAAAGCCACATTGTTGCTACAAATTCTATAATCATTAGCATAGCATAGCATATGGCATATACTGTTATACATAGCGACTGTGGTGGATTTTGCTGCATGAAAAAAGAAATTCAATTTGTCTTTGATTAACTACACATTCCTTTTGATGTGATTGTGTTATACAGCGTTTAAATTTTATTTTGCCGCTCCTCATTGTTGTTGTTGTTATGGCTGCTCTTTCAGCAACTCAATTTACTTCCTGTTGCTTTTGTCCATTTTTGCAGTATTTCATATTTTTTATTGAAATTCTTCGTCTTCTTCAGCTGCTGCTGCTGCTGTTGCTTGTTTTTATTAGAAACAGTAGCGACGCCAAACTGATGACGAAAAGAATGCTGCCACACACATGCTCATATATTTTTGTGGTATAATGCATACACAAGCATCCACTCATATCTATACAGACACAAATGAGCATTTATCCCAATATATTTATACGCGTTTGCTTTAATACACCGTAGTATATCCTTGCATTCTATCCTTTACTCTTCTTGCCACACACACATGCATATGTTTGTTTGTTTGTATGTGTTTGCATTTTCTCTCTTACACTGTCTGTATTTGTAAGCATGTGTGCGAGTGTGTTTGTTGATTTCGTTATTTAAGTAAACTACCAAAGGGTGGTTTTGGGCGCATATCCTTGCTTGCACACACACACACACACATACTTACATATATCGTACAAGAATATGATGCTGTAAGCTTACGAAGTAACAGCAGAGCGTCCGCTATTGCCGCTAGCCATACATACTAAATACATGTGTATACACACTCTCATGTAAATATATACATAGATATATACAAAACTGTAGTCTACCAACAAGGCGTAATATAGTGAGGTACGCGCCATATTCCCTGCCAATTTCTTGTTGTTACCACCAATGTTTTTACCACTTTCGCCTGCTCTTAATATTATTGTTGATTTTTGTTGTTGTTTTTTTTTTTGTTATTTTTTTTTGTTGCTGTTGCCGTAAACATTTCTTTGTTGTTACCGAGTATTGCTTTGAAAGTACGCTTGATGCGCTCAATGCGCCACATTCGCTACACATATACATATATAAGTATGTAAGTACATATATACATATCCTACGGTGAGCTACGGCAAGTTAGCAAGTAACTCGAATTTTCAGAAGATACTAAGGCACACAAATATACACATATAATACATATATGCTCAACATTTGTTTGTTGCGCTTGTGTTGTTCGGTTCACCAATGTTGCACGTTGTAAATTACCGAAAACGTCGCAATAAAAGCGAAAGTGTAATATGCACACAAACGATTTTGCCATTTCACCATTTACCGTGGTAGAGTACCGTTTGGCGCTCGTGTGTGTCCGTACAGTGGTGCATATGCTGCATGTGTGATATAAAAGATTGCTGGATATAAATTTTTTTAGTGTTGAAACTATAACTTGAAAGCGTTTGACTATTTGATTACCTTTGTGGCAAGTCAGCGCTCAAAGAAATATTATTGAAATAAGCAGTTTTGGTTTATTGACCACATTTATGCACATATTTCTAAAGTTAAGAGGCAACTACGTCAATTTCAGAGGAACTCAAGTCGGTTATTTATCATATACACACAATACAGGATGCCTTTTCAAAGAGGTCTATCGTTTTCATCTAGCTCAAGCTTCCACCTTAGAACTTAGGATCCTGATTATAACAATAATTGCGAGAGAGAGGCAGGAAGAAATATTCCGAGTAGACATTTGAGAATGAACATAATTTGTTATCTCATTTATCTCTTCTCTGCTTGTCCTGCAGTGTTAAGGCAACGGCTTCAGCACTTGTGTTCTGCACAGTACGATAATCTGGAAGATATTTCGTTACTGAAACCACATAACATTTTGAAATTCGCGTCAAGCACAGGCATCCTAAAGAATGACTACTTCTCATTGACTACGTGACGCACTCCAACTGGTATCGCAAAGCACCAAAATTGGTCTATATGCGGCTTATTGTCCTACAAAACTAACCTAAACTAATCTATCATCTGGCAGCTGAAGAAAATGAGGAAAATGAGATTAAGGACAGTCTCGAAACAGAGCTTATGAAAGCACCGTTGCTTATATCTAGTTAATCAGTTAGTCCTAAGCATAAGCACCGTTTAATTATAAATTATTGTTATAAATATTATAGAGAGGTGATGGATCTCAAATGTTCTGGGAACAGCGAGAAACTCACCCAGTTCAAATTTGGCAAGAAGTGACTTAACTAAAGTTATTTTGTAAGCTCATAGCTAACATTCAATGTTATATGTTCGAAGAAGACAGAATAAGCCAGACGGATCAATAATAGCACACCATTTATTTCTTCCTAGAGCAATTTGGAGCCAATTGGTGAAACCAAGAGGAACCAGGTCACTCTCCACCTGATTCACCATTTTCAACGGAGTGGAGGACTTTCTCTTCCTCTGCTGCCGACAGCGGATACTGCATCAAACACTTTCAAAGCTGAAGTGCTTTCGTTCGTTGAAACAACATGAACTACCCACTATCTTTTTAATTCCTTGAACTATGTATGTCTATGTCGTCGTACAATTCGTACAGTCCATTGTTCCATTGTCTGCTGTATTCGCCGTTGCCAATTTTCGGAGGACTATAAGCAGCAAAACCTATCTCTTGAAACAACACCCACGTTTCTGGACCATAAAGCAGGACGGGAATAATAAACGAGTTGTAGAGTTTGGTTTTGGATCGTCGAGAGAGCTCTTTCAACTAACGAACTAGCCAATATTCATTATAAATGATCTCATCTCTCCGAAGATTATATAACAATTGATAGAGAAAGCCAGTAGTTATGATTAAAATGGAAAGGGCATTGATAAACGTGCTTCCAAGAAACCGAACACCCCAATTTATACAATGGTTACTTTGACGTACCCGATATGGAAATTTATCTCTCCGAGATCCATAAAACCATTAAAGAATCTTCCACTCAAAAACTCAAATCTCTGCCTCAAGCACAGACTAATGCAATTTTGTCATCAACCAGGTATGTTGATCCTGATTAAACCTCATTCGTCGAGAGAAACAATTCCGACTTTCCTCAAAATAGTATTAGTTGACAAGAATGGTTCGATCTCGTGTTTTATATCAAATATAATATATTTTGCGAATTTAAGGTTGTTACATGATTGAAAACATTTTGTATACCTTCGTATAATCACAATCGACACTGATATAAGAGCTCAATTGATTGTATTTTGTGAAACTGAGCTTCGAGACTGATCCTCGGGTCAAAGGTCATGAAGGAAACCGCTTGGATAGCTGTGAACGCCAGTTTTTTCTGATACCAAGAGGTTCTAGATCTTGTCTTTAAATAATTTTAATTTAAAAATACCGCTAGATGTCGCGAAAACTAAACAAATAAGGTTATCGAACTGTAACACTAAAATCAAGCCATTAACTACCACATTACCCCACTGTATGTTTAAAAATTAAATTTTATGGTTTAAACGAACTGAATAAATACCCGTCAACTATAAAACACACAGACACACACACACACATAAGCATTTACGAAGTCAGGTGAACATGAAACTTTGGCGTTTACGCTTTTAGTCGAAGTTAATTTTTTTTTGTTTTTTTTTTTTTTGGAAACCGAGGAAGAAAATATGCACTTTGTGTCGGCTAACAACAAGAGCTACAGCAAAAATGAGTAAATATGTTTGTAAGCACGTCTGCAAGAAATAGAAACATCAAGAGCGACAGCAAGTAGCGAGTAAGAATTTGCGAGCGCGCAACCTCAACAACCCAATGCGGATGTTTAAATAAGCAACAAAACAATAATAATGCATATATGTATGTATATAATATATGAGCTGATTCAAGGAAAAAGTGAGTTTTGCAGTTCTCTGGTATATATCTTCGCCGTTATTTATGGTGCATAGTTACAGCGAATAATTTAAAAAACAAGACATAATATAAATAAATAAATAAAAAATGCATGAAAAATGCAAAAAAAAATACAAAAAAATAAAAATAAAAAAATTAAATGAAAAAGGGTGGCAATAAGCGCCACCTGCAGCTGTAATAGCAAAACGCTACATATGTGTATATATATTTATGTGCAAGTATGTGGTTGCATGCTTGTATGTGTCCCAAAAATGTGGCACGAAAAGTTTGTCGCGAATTTTCGGCGTAAAAATAAAACATTTCCAACGTGGATGTGGGAGAAGTTGAAAAATAATATATTTATTTATATATGTATGTATGTATGTATGTATGTCTAAAAATAAATTGAAAAAATTACAAAAACAAAATTAAATACTCGACCAAAAAACACTTAAACACAACGCTTTGTTGTATGCAGTGTGAAAAAAAATATATTTTTAAGAGGAAATAACTACTGCCAAACCTGCTGGAAGTAAAATATATATACATATATGTACATATATACACGCCATGCAATTTCTGACAGGTGGGAGTCGCAAAAAAGCATACGAAATATATTGTAGCAAATGCTTACGTGCAGCTTATTGCATGGTTTTGCTGAAGGAAACATACGTCTCATGTTAGTTTGCTGCCAAAAAACTAATAAAAATCAGCAAAATAAAAAAAAAATAAAAAATATATAAGAAAATTGAAAAAATAATAATAATATAAATAAATAAAAAAAAATAAAAGAAAAAATTGAAAAATATTAAAAATGACTACAAAGCACTATATAAATAAACACAAACAATGTATTACATCATTTTGTGCTAACAAAATGATAGACGTGCAAAGCTTTAGCAACCGCTGAAGGCGACAAAAATGTGCGCAAAGACACCGGTGCAACCGTTGGGTGCTGCATTTTTCTTAGACACATACATATGAATGTGCTAGTATGTATATATGTACAAGCATGTTTGTAAGAGTATGCTGCTAGACTGTCACATACTTTGAGGCGCAAGCCAGCTTCATTACAAGTAAAATAGAGTTGAGTAGTGCTGGTGAAAAATAAAAAAAAAATAGAGGATAGACCACACAGAGCACAGTGACAGCCGATAACAGAGAGAATATCAAATAAACATACAAACAAATATATCATGTTGACAGAGATAGATGGTTGGTTGTAGTGGTGCAGAGCATGGTACAGTGACGCATAAAAATGTGACTAGTTGTTGGAAAAGATGGAAGATAGTCACAAGATTATGTAAGAAGAAGAAATATACAGATCCAAATATCCAATTTTCTTTGAGACTTCGAAATTAAGAATACAAATGTAAGAATAAAACCGTTTTCAATTCAATAGTTGGTTCCAAACCCGTTTGCTACCAAACTATAAGTGTTGGAAAAAGTTACACTTACCAGGATGATCCAATACTACAAAAGAGAAAACGAAAACTTAAGGAACAATCACGATTTTTTGCCTAGATAGCCTCCATTTAGCTTCAAAGATTTCTTCTTCTCTTAATTGGTCTGA
Organism: Zeugodacus cucurbitae; assembly: GCF_028554725.1. NCBI lineage: Eukaryota > Metazoa > Arthropoda > Insecta > Diptera > Tephritidae > Zeugodacus > Zeugodacus cucurbitae. The sequence goes on from NC_071669.1 coordinate 9,042,943, forward strand.
CAAAATACAAAATTCTTTCCAGCAATAAGCTGTCACACGGCTCAAAAACTTTAAAATACTGAACGCCAATAGGTGGATGGAAAAGGATGGAGCAGTAGTAGATAACCGAATCCGACGAATCTAATGTAGAAGATGACGCGTTATCAGAGCCGAATTTCAGTATTTTCTTTCGCCGAAAAGGCGGTTTTTCCTATAATTTGTCATCGAATCGACGCAATAATTCGGTCTCTACTAGGCTATGTTACCGTTTCGCCCTTCTCCAAGCAGTCGATGTAGATCACGCCTCGTTAATCCCAACAAAAACTGAGCCATCACCGTTTCGCTCGATCTTCGCGGTCTTAGCCTTCTTCGGGTTAGGTTCGCCGGTTGAAGAGCACTGCCAAAAGACTGCTTGGGTGTTTCTGGTGTATATGGAACAAGGATCCCTTTGTTTCTTCCAAAATCACGAACTGGCGCACAAACTCTTTCGGATTCCGCGGAAACAGTGTTAATTTTTATCAGAGAAGTGGTCTCAGAGTTGCGCTTATTATCCGGAATGAGCAAACCTGGAACTCATCGGTCCGATAACTTACTTCACATCATCAGATCTTTTGAGAAGCCTGTTGCCTTAGCCATCTCAAGAAACGTGAAGTGACGGACTGTCAATACGAGATCGTAGTGACTATCTACCATGGTAGCCCAGGTGGTACGTGTTTCGAACCATCTTTGCTTGATAAATATTTGTAAATCATTGAAAAAATGTCAAAAGTTTTGCGGAAGCCTCCACCTTCCCTAATAGTAATCTCCTCTGACCAATTCTACATAACTCCACTAACAACACATTTTTGCAAGTCACTGTACTCTCTCTACACAACTGACACCGCTATATTTCGGTGACGACGACGACGAAGAACAGGTAAGCGCGCCAGCCAATGCACGCCAGTGACAATGATGATGACGACGCGTCGTTGGTGTTGGCACTGTCGGATTTACATGTCCTCTGCTAACCCTTGCAAGTGTCAGCGTCAGTGGGCGCCTGGACGCCAATAGGTGTAATATTAAATGAAGTGATGTGGCGTGGCATGGCGTGAAAAGGAGTGAAATGAAGTTGAAGGTTTGGCGACAAGCAGTGCTGAGCCGTATGGCACAAGTAACTTAGTGCAGTGCTTCAACGGGTACTCGTTTACCGCCAACTTTTTTTTTGCTGCTTCACATTTTTTATGGGACTTTGAATGGCAGCCGTAGGAAAGTAGTAAAAAACAAAAAAAATAATGAAAAAAGGAAAAAAACTAGAAGCGTTGATATAAACGTGAGGTGCGCTTTATAAGCTGTGCCTAGAAGCAGGCAGGCAGGCAGCAACACATAGTTACTCATATACACATATATATGAGTGCTTGGATGTATGTTTGTGTGACCATGAGCATCTGAAGACACCTACACATGTAGTTACAAGTCACTTGAATCCACAGTATGCTTGTACGCCTTGACTGCCTGTGGGCACACCCACAGACACTTCACAGCTCGGCACTTTGTTGCTGCCATGGTTTGTTGTCATCGGTGTGTGTGTATGAGTCAAAGCCGTTACTTGACAGGCAAAGCAAGCGTGGCATGCGAAGTTCTACGATATACATACACACAAACAATCAGGACTATAAAAGGATTCTCACACGAAATGGCGAAAGAAGCAAAATGTAAACTTTTCAAATGAATTTCACTTAGAATTACGAGATTTTTACATTTTCACTTGTTGTCTGCAACATTTCAATGTTTCTTATTTTTTTATTATACATTCCACACATTTTGTTGTTGTTGTTATTGTTGTTGCTATTGTATGGTACTGCACGTGTTTATTTATGTACATATATATTGCCCTGCAACAACAACAACAAGCCACCCAAAGCTAGACTAGGCAGCCATTCAGGGGTAAGTCACTTGGCGGTGGAGTTAAAACGGTACTAAAGTTAACGGTATTACCAATGCTCCACTGGAGTAGGGGGCTATAATGAGGAAATGGTGCCTAAAACTATTTACATTGACATATTGAATGTGTCTCCGACCGTTGTCACTCAGCGTTAAACTCACGCCATTTCACACAATCAACCAGCCAACGAGCCAACCAGTCAGCCATCTATCGAGCTACTGCTTATACTACTTGCTCCTCTCCGTTACTTTGCATTATCAAGAGTGGAGAATTCAAGGATTTCAAGTGCTTGTTAATTTAGATTAGAGCGCATTTTTCTAGATTACTTAAGTGAGCGTTGGGCGGCGCGGCGGCGGGTAGATACATATCTATTGCTTTTGATTCTCGTTTTTTTTACAATCTTTATTTTTTTTTTTGTATTTTTTTGCTATCACACAAGTTTGTTAGCTTAAGGAATAGATTTACTTTTGCGTTCGTTGGCATTTGTTTGTCTATTTGACGGTGTCTATTTGGCAGTGTCTGTGTGTCTTGGTATGCCTTGGTGTAATGGTGGATTGGTGTATTGGTGCGTACGCGTACGCTTCGTTGGTTAAATTTTAAAATGATGATGCAGTTAAAGAGCGGAAACAGTAACACGTTTTTCTAACCCATCTACTTGATTGTATTTATACATATTTACAATGTGGTATTTTTACAGACATACAGACATACAATATGGGTGTGTAGTGTAAGTATGTAAGTAACGGGTGATTTTTTTGAGGTTAGGATTTTCATGCATTAGTATTTGACAGATCACGTGGGATTTCAGACATGGTGTCAAAGAGAAAGATGCTCAGTATGCTTTGACATTTCATCATGAATAGACTTACTAACGAGCAACGCTTGCAAATCATTGAATTTTATTACCAAAATCAGTGTTCGGTTCGAAATTTTTTATCGACAAATTTTGTTCAGCGATGAGGCTCATTTCTGGTTGAATGGCTACGTAAATAAGCAAAATTGCCGCATTTGGGGTGAAGAGCAACCAGAAGCCGTTCAAGAACTGCCCATGCATCCCGAAAAATGCACTGTTTGGTGTGGTTTGTACGCTGGTGGAATCATTGGACCGTATTTTTTCAAAGATGCTGTTGGACGCAACGTTACGGTGAATGGCGATCGCTATCGTTCGATGCTAACAAACTTTTTGTTGCCAAAAATGGAAGAACTGAACTTGGTTGACATGTGGTTTCAACAAGATGGCGCTACATGCCACACAGCTCGCGATTCTATGGCCATTTTGAGGGAAAACTTCGGAGAACAATTCATCTCAAGAAATGGACCCGTAAGTTGGCCACCAAGATCATGCGATTTAACGCCTTTAGACTATTTTTTGTGGGGCTACGTCAAGTCTAAAGTCTACAGAAATAAGCCAGCAACTATTCCAGCTTTGGAAGACAACATTTCCGAAGAAATTCGGGCTATTCCGGCCGAAATGCTCGAAAAAGTTGCCCAAAATTGGACTTTCCGAATGGACCACCTAAGACGCAGCCGCGGTCAACATTTAAATGAAATTATCTTCAAAAAGTAAATGTCATGAACCAATCTAACGTTTCAAATAAAGAACCGATGAGATTTTGCAAATTTTATGCGTTTTTTTTTTTTAAAAAAGTTATCAAGCTCTTAAAAAATCACCCTTTATATAGTATGTGTATCCTCACATTCCAAAGAGTTGAGAAAGTCTATTGAAATGTTACATTAGTTTTAACAAGGTATTTAATTTGAAAGGAATTTAAGTTGAAAAGTAAGAGCGTCTTGGCATTAGGTTGTGTCGAAAAAATCTCATTTTATGCCAATAATGTTTCTAACAACAACAACAACAAAGATATAGATAACAACAACAAATTTAATTTTCACAATTAACCGAAGTCTAACAACAAAAACAGGTTCTGCATGCTGAAAAACAAAATAACCGTTTCAAGCCTCAGAAGAGTACCGGCTTTTAGAGACTTTAATATGTAGATATCACCAATAAAAACTAGCGATGCATCGAAAAACCGACTAATAAGTTCGGAAAATAATAAAATATATGTATATCAGTATCACCAATAAAAGCTAACGGCATAGAACTTTAGAGGTTCTAAATGAGAATACCTCATGTATAGGACATGTGTTAGATCATTTCCACGGAATCGCTGGCGGACCAGCTTGCAAGAGAGAGTACGCTAACAACATTGGCATCGGAGTGGAAGCGGTTGGGTCCACTAGAGCCCTGGACACACTGACTTCGAGTGAGCTCGCCAAACGCTGGACAACAACCAGCATCTGTGCAGTAGCGAGGTCTTTCTGGACCGCGGTGGACCGAAAGCAGTACTTCCAACTGCTGTCGCTTAGGAAGGCTCATTTCGCCGCAATCATTGGTGTGCTTATAAAAGGGATCAAGTCCGACGCTAGTAGCCAAAGCTGCTTGGGGAAAGGCGAAGTGGAATCTCCCAAGCACTTCCCCATTGAATATCCAGCATTCGCCAGACTAAGGATAAAACACCTCGGTAGGCACACCTTCCGCGAACCCAGCGAAGTGACTGGAATCGATATTAGCCGACTAAAGAGCACTTTGTCGAGTCATGAGGCAATTCTTTAGGAGTATTTGTTTGTCACAAAGGACAGTGGAAGCTATCTAAGTCCGACTCTCTGCAGTTGCATAGATCTACCCCTTGACCTAACCCAACCTCAAGAGATTTTGCATTAGAAGAAGGACCAAGTTAGCAAATATAAGACTATAGACACCTCTGGCGGATCAGACAACCATAGAACCCAATGTTCGTGTTAAGCTAACCGTTTTTAGAATTTTCGTTAAGACTACAGTTCAACTTCCATAACTCGAATGCTTTTTGTGGACTACGGTGATTCGAGTTAGGGAAGTTCAACTGTATTTCATTCAAGTGCTCATTCAGCTATTATTTGTTGGTAAAAAGAACATATAACTCTATAAAATTGTAAATGTATTTTCCGACTAATTTATCATCAGTACAATTTCAATGAATAATTAGTTATATACCGATCCGTAAGGTTTGAGAGACTGAAATTATATGAAGTGATTCACCCGAAAAGAATCTAGGAAACTGAACACCTGTTTCGCTTCCATTAAGGCACGTGCTGTATCTAAACTCTATTACTAGTACCAAAGGCCGCTTAAGATCTGGCAGAAGTCTGTATTGTCTGTATTAGTGAAGTTGCTACCAACACATAAATCTTCAATGTTTGTATAAAGAATACTCTCGGACTACTTTATCGTCAACGGAATTTCAAATAATAAATATATAGCAAGCTGAGAGGATTGAAAAATCGGAACTGAATAGAGTTATATATCCTAAAAGATCATTTCGTGTAAGAAACTGAACCCTGAGTCTGTTTCCCTTGGAGATCGTGCTATATCTAAACTCTATTACTTGTAGCGAAGACCAACACGGGTAGAGACTGGACTATAAACCACATGTATAACTATTTTTCCGAAATTATTGAATGGTCTAAGTCCAGTATAACTTCCTTCAAGTAGCTCACAATCGAAAAAGTCGACCACTGATAATATCTCTTGGTATAAAGTGGAGTGGATTTGTGGATTGAGTCGGACTGTCTATATTAGTGAAGTTACTTCAAAACATTATGTTCCTGTGTTCGAAGGAAGGGACTTCGGAACCACTCATAACCTCAAAATCTGAAAGTGAGGTCAAGCAGCTTCTTTTACAAGCGAATGAGTTACCGGACAGCCGTATTTCCAAAAACTCGAAAATTAAAAAAATTATCGAAATTAATTGATAAAGTATTTGTTAATAATAATTGATTTTATAAATAATATTACACACAATTTTTTATTTTTTCTTCGAAATTATTAACAAAGCGCCGCCATAATACCATTTCTGTGGGACGGTCAAGGGTGAAAATTGAAAGATGTACTTTTGCTATTACAGTTAGTTTATATAAATGAAGTTATTTTTCATAAACTCATTGGCTTCCGAAATGCATAGAAAACCATCATAATTACAAATAACATTTTCAAGGAAGCATATTTCCCAAAAAGGCACTTCCAACCTAACCTAAAAAATTTTATATGTTTTCAAGTTAGGCAAACAACAAGGAATTACCTCAAGCATGCATAAGCCATCATCTCAATCATAGCTTTACTAAGTGAGACGCCCAACCAAACCCACCTGCACATACAGATAGTATGTTTTATTATAAGAAAAACTCTTTAGGGCTTACAAGCAATGAAAGCGCACTTACTGCCTAACACTAGAAGTCATGATGTGAATCAAATTGCATGTGAATATATATATTTTTTTCAAAATTGTATGTTGAGAAGTCTATGACATTTACAAGCCGTGGGATATTATATTTAAAACGATTTAGTTACATATGCTGACATACAGTTATTACATGCGGGCGGACAGAGACACGTACTGCGTGTGGAAGGTGCATTGAAGGCATGGAATTTATACGCAACCATAACCATTATGCCAAGCCAAGCCACAATAATCCATGTTTTTAACTCAAGGGTATGAGTTGTCTACTAGTTCATATATGTATGTAAAGGTGTGCGTGTGTGTGTGTAAATGATTGTAGGAAAACGCAATGATGCTGAAAGCGATTCTAAACAAATTTGTGAATTTTCATTTTAGTGTTCATTTTTTTTTTCAGCCAACCAACTTGCAGGCTCTATTCAACTTGCGACATGGTTTGAGGCATAACAACACTGGCATATATACATTTTAAGGGAGCTTGGAGTTGGGTGGGGTCCTTGGAGGCGCGCGCTGTATGTGGTGTGAGTGCAATAAAATATGTAACGAGGCACAAAGTAACGGAAGGCAGTAAAGGCTGATGACTGTATACATATGTATTTCACTTCTTTTGAACACACAGCAGGCTTGTAGTTCACGCAACTACAACAACAAGCACCTACAACAACAAGAATGCATGTGTGTGTGTCCTGGCAATTGCCAAATGCGCGAGTTCGCGTACACACACACACACACATACATACAAGCGCGCCTCTGTCAACCGATAAATTGATGTGTGCGCCTATCATTCAAGTCGATTGCCTGTCAAAAAAATTTAAATTTCCTTCACTTTCATCTTTGATATGTCACGTCATATATGCGACGAAGAAGAAGTTGACATCAAACTGATTTACTTACTCAACAAATCTGCCGCCATTGAGCGCTCAAGAGTTGGGCGCGCTTTATTACAGTTTATATTATACAAAATCACACACATACAAGGCTATTTACTATATGTATGTGCGTGTGTGCTGCCTAACGAGGCAATCATGTGTGGAATGTATGCCTTTTGTTTGCGAGATAATGACTGCCTGGCGGCGGCAGCAGCCTACACGTACATAGGTAATATACACTCGCATTACGACGGCGAATGCGTTTAGCTGAAGTCATCAAGCATTAAATGGAATTTTCAGGAAATTGAAATATTAATTAAAATATGTCTAAACGTTAATGTGGTGTTAACAAAAAAAAACAATCTTTGATTAACATAAGGCTTATGATTTGTTAAGTGGAAATTATGCAATTATGGTGGGGTGGCGGGCGTGTGAGCTGTGTAGTGCGTTGAGCGCGTGATTGCACCGCTCGTGTTCGAAAAACGTTTGAATTTTGTATAATATAATTATTAAGTTTTCACACCGAAAAAGATTCTCATGAAATTCTTTCGAGTCGATCCAAGTATCACTCCAATTTTTGACTTCTTCATAAGAACGGAAGTGCTCGTTAGCTAGACCGTGTGCCAACGATAGAGAATACGGCGGGTGAGGTAAGAACTCCCATTTCATCGTCTCCAAATATTTTTGACCACCTTTGCGACGTGAGGCCGAGCATTGTCATGCTGGAGAATGACTGTATCGTGTCTTTCCTCGTACTGTGGTCGTTTTTCTTTTAGTGCTCGGCTCAAACGCATCAATTTCGTTCGGTATCGATCTCCTGTGTTGGTTTCAGTCGAATAATGCTTCCAATTCAGCATCTTCGAAAATCTTCTCCCTTTCACCACCATGCCGGTCTTCGACTTCATAATCACCATTCTTAAAACGTTGAAACCATTCGCGACATGTTCTTTCACGTAGGACAGCCTCACAGTACGTATCCGAAAGCATTCGATGAGCCTCAGCCGCACTTTTCTTGGAATTAAACAAGAAAAGCAAAATTTCCCACAAATGTCGGGAATTCGGCTCAAAAACTGACATTTTCAGTTTTGAGAATAAGTTTGGGATGCAAACAAATATTTTGTTGGGTTAATGTTGGCACAAATGTCCAAGATCTATATAAAACGATTTAATCGATTTAATCGACCAGTGCTTGACCCTAGAGACATAGACATTGACATATAGACATAGAATAATTTCGTATTTTGAAAGATTTGAGCCAAGATTTCAAATATTCAGAGATCGCTCCAACATCCTGTTATAATTTTGTCCCTTGAAAGGTTTGTGCCATGATTTTAGATATTCAGAAACCGCTACAAACAACGTTTTTTCATGAAATCTCTGTATTTTTACTAGATTTATGGTCTCGGTAAGATCTCATACTGTTCATGGGTCAACGACCGTGTTTAACCAACATCATTTCATTAGATCTTTACAAATTATGGGATGTCTTGGGAGTTGACCTTCCTTTACCTTATAATAGAATTGATCTCTTTTTACCTTAAGAAATCACACTTCTTTCATTTCCTGCTTAACCCCTAAACTGTATCTCATAAAGAACTATCAGTGAAGATATGGTCTGGATATAAAAAAAAATTATAAAAGAAGCTTTTACAAGAAGAAATAATAGTTAATTATAAAATACTTTGAAAATCCTGGTAGAAAGAATAAGAGAAAAAATCCGAACTCGAAATATTGGAACAATTTCGTCTAGACCACCCGTAAAGGTCATACAATAAGTAAGACACCGTTTGATGAAGTTCAATTTCGACAGTGTAAATGTGTGAAGACCAATTGACTGGGCCATTTCGTGAGTTAACACGTTCACCAAACTTGGCTTTCAATAAATAGATCGTGACGTTCGCTGTGTGGCTTGTGGCGCCGTCCTATTGGAATCACATATTATCCAAGTATCATCCAATTCGAGCCAAAAATATTCGGTTATCATTGAACGTTAGCGATTACCGTTCACAGTAACGTAACGTACCGGTCTGCATCATCACGAAAGAAGTATGGGCCTATAACGCCGCCAGCCCATAAGCCGCACCTAACCGTAATTTTTTCGGAATGCAATGGTGACTCATGGAGTACGTGTGAATTGCTGCCTGACCAATATCGCATATTTTGCTTATTGTCGAAGGAATTCAGCCAGAAATGAGCCTCATTAAAAATTGGACGTAGCGCTTTTAAAGTTGAGGCCACTGACTCCGAATTTCTGTAGTAAATTTTAATAATTTTGACTCGTCGTTGGATCGTTTATCTTTTCATGATGAAATGGCAAACCTTACTGAAGTGAAATGTCAAAAGAGCGGGAGTCATTTGCTATCCCTATCGGTCTACATTTGTAGCGTCCCTTTTCTAATACCCTTTATATGTATCAGGGAGCCGAACTTTTCTCAGTTAATTTAATACCAAAACAATTAAAGATTACAAGCAGCTCACGTTTCTCACATTTAATTAATCAATGAGATATTCCAGGAACGATCAATCTTTAACGTCCAAAGACCTTACAGTAACCATTATTGGGCAATGCAATGGGTCCCAGGACATCCCTGGGATCTGTGTGGCAGATGAACTAGCCAGATTGGGCACCACACTGCAGTTGGAGGCCGATAAAGAGGCAACCTGCAAATACTTAATCGATAAACATGCAGTAGATACGGCTGAATCACAATGGATACAAGTAACGACTTGCTCCGTAAGCAGACAAACGTGGCCAGAGTGGAATAAGAGCCGTACTTATCGCTTATTGAAATTTAAGAGGAATGAAACAAGAACCCTTGTAGGGGTGTTAACGGGACACTGTCTGATTGAGAGACACGCCAGCAGACTGGGGCTACCTTTCAATGATTACTGCAGGAGCTGCCAAGAAAAAGAATAAGAAGAAACGATTACACACCTTCGTTGTGGATGCAAGGCTCTGTACAGAAAAATAATCGCAACAATTGGACGCGGTTTTCTCGAGGATGTGGGCGAAGTTGCTCATGCCAAATTGTGTGAACTTTTTCACTTTATCAGGACCACAGGGTGGTTCAATGATGACTCGATATTGTGCGGGATCTCAGTCCCAGTGGTATCACAATGGGACTACCAAAGGCCTAGGTGCTTCGTTTGACAGTCACTTAACATAACCTAACCTAACCATTATTGGCTTTAATTTGCTAATAACACGCGGTTATATGAACACTAAACGATCGTCCCAAAGGAGTTGCAGTTCTGCTAGAATCTCTCTGTACTGAAAAGGATTGATATTGTAGTGAGTTCACAAACGCTTACAATTACCGGTAATTCTGGCTCGATCTTCAGTTTTACGCAGGAGAGCTCTCACTGCTTTTTTTAGGAAGTGCCACACTGCAATCTTATGTCATTGAAAGTGAAAGCGTAACCCACCCACCCGACTTTGACAGCTGACTAAATCGAGTAGGTTTTCAAACGTAAATCCTTGCGTGAAACTTCACCAAAGCAAAGTGAACAAAAATGTCAAAAACATGTGTTTGCTTTGACAACTGATTTGACAACTACGCTTAAGAAAATATTTAAAAAGACGACGGTCCACTGTATTCAGCGATTCTTGCACGACTTGCGCCCTTGCGCTTGCAACCAACTAATCAAGCAACTTGCGCAAGTAAATAGCTAAGGAGGACTTGCTTGAGTAGAAGCAACAACTACAACATTAAATGTCTGCAAACAAGCAAATCAGAAATGATTGCAGTTGCATTTACATATAAATATACACGTATAATTCAACTTTTTGTTTATTTTTCGACAAATTATAATTTTTGAGCCCTTCATTGTTTTTGTTTTTTGTGTTTGTGTTCCCTCAGCAAGCACTCTATATAAATTGTGCTTCACTTTGACCTGAATACGAATATAAATGCTAGCTAGCCGGCATATTTTATTAGTGCATTTCCACAAACAAACAAACAAATAGACAAACAACCGTCAGCCCACACACACACATATGCAAATCACAATTTATATCCGCATATATACATATTTAATTGCCTTGCATGCATAAATGACAAAGTTTGGACACGTCCAAACTGCATAGTGTGCCAGTGATTGCAGTGAAGCGTGCGCCAAAAAACACTGCATACGAATACAACAACATTGCACATTTATTAGAGACTAACTTATACACTAGCATACACTATATATATATATACATATAAATTATTTTTTCTATGAGTCATGTTCGTAATGAATTGAGTCAACTTTTAAGCGCATATTTCTCTCTTTATTTTTATTTTTACATACTCTACTCTACGCTGGTACTCTCAGCACAGCGCAGCATTAATGTTGGCTTGTAACGCATATGTTTTTCATCATCTGCTTCTTCTTAATTTGGTCGGAAGAAAGTGGACATCTCGGTAAGGATGTGTCACACTGATATGCTATTCAGACATTCAAACTTTTAATGGGATAGCAGTCGAACTTTATTTCTCTATTACTTAGTAAACAATGAGTGACAGCATGTAGATGTATGCATGCAAATATTATATGTAAGTGTGCATATGTAAGCATTTCCTAAAAACTTGTCAGTTGTTGTAAACAATAAATTAGAGAATATTGATATGCTTGCATGTTAGAAAAAACATTCTTATTCTAAATTATATACTGAAGAACCTTAAACACCCACTAAAGCTGCAGCTGAGCTGCCCAACGGACCCAAACTGTCAATTTGTTGGCATTCCTCACTTATTTGAGAACGGTTTCTGATCCTACATGGAGATACCAAAGACACTCTTTCCATATTATGATATTACAAAGGGGTCAAACTTCAGGAAATTCGGAATTTTTCTAGATAACAAAAGAAACGGGCATAACTCCGAGCTTCTAAGAGGTAGCGACATACAGTGTTAAAAAAAAAACAAACAAATTGTGTCTGGAATACCTGAGGAAATATATCCTAGGAATGATATTACAAAGAGCTCGAACTTCTAGAAATTCAGAACTATTCTAAATATCAAGAGGTTAATTCTGAATACTTAATAACTCTGAGCTTCTAAAATGAAGCAACATACGGAGGAAAGAAAACAACGGAATGGATTGGTGTCTGTTCAATAGCGGAACCGATAACCTAATTCTTATAGGATCCATGGACAGTTTCCAAGCATTTGCTGAGTTGAGATGTCCGCTAGATATAATTTTACAGCGAAATCACAAAAACGACGAAATGTCATATTTAGCAATAGTCAAGCGACACACCAGCCAAAATTATTATCAGAAATCAATGCGTAGACAAGCTTAACAATACAGCAAGGCGATATCACGTAAATCTTGTATGGATCCCTAGATACAAGACATAGAAAAAATGATTGCTGATCAACTGAATAAATAAGCGAAGCTCACTAAGCTGATAGGTACGGAACGAATCTTTGTATTGGGTACACAAATCCTTACAGAAGGCTACGTAAAGAAAAACAAACAAGACTGGAAACAAGACTGGAAAACTGTAAATGTATGGAGGTTGTCAAGTAAAGCTATTTCTTAAAAGGTTAAAACAGATAATCATGATCTCCAGAAGCTGGTAAAGATGTCAGATGCACATAAATTAAGTATGATCGACAGAATACCGCGATATTGGGACGGAGACGCCAGAGCATCAACATCTCGATTCCCCGAACGTGCTTTTAAACTTCCCGAATACAACTGGAATAGATGGAATGCTATGATAAGAGGGTAGGGTGCAGAAGGAACTACCAAGAGAGAGCTTTAAACACATTTCGAATAAATTGCTCAAAACAGATGGAAATATATAACCAAATGTAAAATAACAAAGCAGATATGGCTTGGGTATTATAGAATAAGAATTGATTGAATGGAATAAGTTCTTATATTCAATAGATCCAGGAAAAATATACAAACAGAGCATCTGTCCTATAACGACATACATATGTACATATATCGCACCTGCAAACTGCAAATAGTCTTTCACCTTCTTTGTGAATGCCCAGCTCTAACACAAACCAGACATAGAACACTTGAAATTTATCAGATACCAAACCTTGAATGGCCCTCCACGTAAAGCAAACCCGGAAATAAGTAATTTTATCTAGAGATTTTTATTATCAAATGATTCGAACGTAGAAATGAATCGTGATAATAGCAAGAATATATTGGTCTTAGTCTGATACACTAGTCAAACTGGTCCATCTAGCGCGAATTGAGCTCGGAAAGCACTCCTACCTACCTATGTACTACCTACAAAAGACCAAAGTTCGTAGCGACACCTCGTCTTTAATCTAATTAAATCTTAGCAATATAGCACTCTGATACATCCGGAGTGAAAAGCGAAATGAGAATTTTAATAAAATGAATATTGCTATTATATTATTATTCCTCTCTATTTTAGAATATGGAAGCACTTATGAATGGAGTTTGTCTTATATATAAAAGATTAAACAAAAAATTGCGATTTTTTTTTAATTTAACCTCGAAAATCAATCCAAAAAAAGCTCGTTTAAATTTACTTTATAACTTTGCACATTCTTAGAATTTTTAAATTTTCAATACAATGCAATACAATACAAATGATGACTTGCACTAAAAATAAATTTGTCATAGCTCACCTGTGTTAAATGATCTGCAATAACTTTAATCCCAGCGTGTTGTGTTTTTTTTTTTTTGTGGAAGAATGTATGTATGTATTATAGATGACTGTAGAAATTCACTAAAGCACAAATTACTTTATATTTTTTAACACACAAATATTTTTGCCAACACTAAAATTTTTTTATAATTTATAATTTTTCAGTTGTGCACTATCACTAATTTATTTATTTTTATTTTGCTGCTATTTACGCGGTTACGAATAATTTACACTTTTTCATGTTTTTCCGCACTTTTTCGAAATTGTTTTTTTATTTTTTTACTTTGTTTATTTTTATTAATTTGTCAAAACAGGCAACGCACAATGCCAATACATATTTTTTTATGCACAACAATTATTTGTTTATTTTGGTTATTTTAATTAATACTAATAATTTTAGCAATTTATTATTAATTTTAATTTGTTTTTATTCATCAAATATGTTTTTGCACTTTTAATTATTTTATTCAAATACTTGTGCTGAAAGTCTTTCGCTACCAATTAGCAACACTCTCCATGCAGCGATTTACGCTTTCGTCAAAATATTCAATTTTCTATGCACTACACAAATTCTGTTGTATTGTACGAGTTATTGTCTAGGCGAAAGTTGTAGTCAACACTGTCAATCCGCAAAAGTCGCCGACGCGCGAAAAATTAACAAGAAAATATTTAATATTCTTAATTGCCAATAATGCTCGCATCATCAAAATGCAAGACACGATGCGACGCACTCTACCATAGAATTGTATATCAATGCTTTCGGCATACCGTCGTCAACGCGTATTAATACCGTGTAAAGTACCGAAAATAACCGTTTTTATCCGTACGAATTGCACCCACGTCCAATTGCGGCAACTTACTAACATCGACTAGGATACAACATGCACGCCAAGCATAAATCCGAGCCAGTGCCAGAGTCGAGACAGAGTCAGTGACGACGAAACGTGATGAAAACATTGCTTCGGCGCTGCGCGATAGCCACACTATTGCCGAAGTTGATATCCTGCAACAACACAGACCGGCAAAACAACGACGACAACAGACACAACAACACGCACACATACATATGTATAAAGGGGGTGGTGAATGTTGTGTGGCTATGTTTATAACGCAGTTGGTGTTGACGGCAAAGGTGGTGGTGGCGCTGCACAAAAAACTGCCAGTGTTGGAAAAGGATCTGTTTTAAAGGAATGGGTTATATTGAATGCAATCGGTGGTTGTTCCTCTAAAGTAGCATACCTTTAACTGTGCGCTGCATGCGCTTGTTTTGGTACCTCAGCAAGTCATCTGCTGGTTACACACTTTGTCCATGCTTGTACAGACATATTCACGGCATGAAGCCACATTTACGACGACCAGTATACGAATGCACCGGCAGGGGGTGGTTTTGGGTGGCAGTTAGCGTCTCTCACGTTCCCAGTCAGAGTGCAGTTGGTAGGAAGTGTAACGCTCTCTTTGCACAGTGGTTGCAGGCTTCAGTAAATGTAAAAGATTTAACTAATATGTTGAAATGAATATGAATAACACTTATATTTTAATGTTGAAACAAAATTAGATTTCACTTAGAATTATTTTTCACTTCTTATTGCACACAAATGAAAGGAAATGAATTGAAGCGCACCGGAAAATAATAGTAATGGTGTGACTGCTTTACCGACTGAAAACGATAAACGTTAATCGTTAGTTATCGAATACTGCTTTTTTGAAATTTACATTAACTGAAATGTTTGGAATAGAATATTCACAATGCAAAACGCGGAAAATCTATTACAATTTACACATATTTATTTGCAACACCCTTTTAACATGTTTATATACATAATATTACTTAAAAATATATAAAAATAAAATTACTCACTGCAAAATCGGCATTTCCAGTTTTAGTTTGACAACGCTAAGCGTTAATTTTTATTTTTATACACAAAATCTTAATTAAATCTAAAAACTGCCGCATATTCTTGTGAATAGCCTAACGGAATCTTTTACAATTCGGAAAAATGTGCTTAATATTTGCAATTCATTTCCGTTCCATCGAAGCAACTCTGTGTGCGAACCAAGCCAAAAACCGACATTTTGTTTTTCAAGCAAGCGAAGCACTGAAAATATTATACACACCCGATTCAATCGATTGAAGCCATTCAAAGTAGCAGCAACGAGTGTACGAGAAGCAGCAGGAAAATAAAGTGAAAAAATATATTAAATTTTGTCAAATACAGTCAGAAAAGTTAAACAAATTCAGTGAAAATGGGTGATCAACGAGGCACACGCGTCTATGTCGGTAATTTAACCGATAAAGTGAAGAAGGATGACCTAGAAGGAGAGTTTACCAAGTATGGCAAGTTAAATTCTGTTTGGATTGCTTTTAATCCACCAGGTTTCGCTTTTGTTGAATTCGAGCATCGTGATGATGCCGAGAAAGCCTGTGACGTGCTCAATGGTACAGAATTGTTGGGCTCACAATTACGTGTAGAAATCTCCAAGGGACGGCCACGTCAAGGTCGTCGTGGTATGGGCGACCGTGGCCGCCGAGACTTCGGCCGCCGTAGCAATAGCGGTGGTGGTGGTGGCGGTGGTTACCGCCAACGTGGCTCCGGTAGCGGCGGTGGACGTTACCACGACCGTGGCTACTCCGGCGGTGGTGGCCGTCAAGGAGGTGGTTACAGCAGTCGTGATGGCGGCAGTAGTGGCTTCAATCGACGCGACGTATACGGTAGCAGCAGCGGTGGACGAGATAGTGGACGCTCATTCGGCGGTAGTGGTGGCTACGGTAGCGGAAGTGGCGGACGCAGTGGTGGCAGCAGCCAAGGTGGAGGACGCTTCAGATCGCGTTCACCAGTCGGTCATCGCTTCTAAACTAGTTCCAAGCTAAGGAGAGAACAAAGTAATCATTAAAAAAACAAAAATAATAATGTGTTTAAGAGAGAAGGTAGCATGAGGTGTGAATGTTGGATCTCGCGTGTGTGTAGGACCAACAACGCAATTATAAATTTTTTTAGGAGATTACTAGTACGCAGTAACAAGAAGAGTATTTGAGAAATGCAAAACTGCAATTCGTTTTAGAAATGTAAGGGCTATCGAAATACAACACAAAAACACAACGTGTTTTAGATAAAACAAAAAGAATCAAGAAAACAAAAATTCATTAATTGGTATAAGTAAATGTAGAACAAATAATAGACATCATGCGACCGAGAAAAGTACGATGATGATGATGATGATGATGATATGATGGAGATGATGATAATATGTAGAAAATGTCTACCGCTACCAAAATTTAGTCGCTATTTATAAGCTAATTCGAGACAACAGTTACTACGCAAATCAAATATAACTTTGAAATAAATATCTTCAATATCTATATATACTTACAGTATTCGTAAAATTATCTGGATGTATTGATTTTACTTCGCATTTTCGTTTATAATACCTTATATTAATTTTTCGCTAAACTTATCTACACAAACATATTTCAAACTACGACATATACGACGTATTTTATATTCTACACTTCCAGCCTCAAATCCACGCCTTTACACGCTCGCTCGCGTTTACGCATTATCCATGCTCCAAACCTCGCAACTACGAATTGGCTTCGTTTTGTGTGTTATCTACGCAGACTAAAAGAACAGAATAAAGCAAACTTCGAACATTCATTCCTGCTGCATATACGCGTTTTTTGCAACTCACATACGGCGGACTAAGTAAGCGCAAAATCGTATGTCAATTTAGTCACGTTACACATGTCCTCCGTTTGTAATATTTCAATCGTACTTCGTATGTATATTACGCTCACGAAACACGTTTTCCAAAACTTCCAACATTTTTATATATGTACTCAGTCCTCCGCCTTTTATTTTCGTTTGCCACCATTGCGTCGCACATATCCGCTTTTCATACTCATCGCACAATATTTCGCAAATCAATCAAGAAATCAGCCAAACTGAAAAAAAGAAAGACAAAAACGTATCGTAACCGTATCATATTCGAAACCGAACGCGTCCAACTATCTTCTATCAAACTCCGTCTGCGCTTCCGTATTCAAATTCAAAATATACTTCGCATACCAAATTGAAAAAGATGCTATGCTTCGTACTTGTCCATGTATATACCCTTCCACCCGAACCGACTACTACCGTACCCATTTTAAACGCTTAAATGTTTAATAACGTCATGTTATAATGCTGCGACCAGAGTCGGTAGGGTACAAACGCGCTTAACGTAAAGCGAGCCAAAATATCGCTTGCTACAACAACCATGAATGCACTTAACTTAATAACTTACACAATTAACATGACTGAGAACGAGTACTGGTGCACAAACTAAATTGACCATATATTAACTTCTAACTATGACTGACTATGCAAACACCTCCATTTTCTTCCCACTAACTATGACTTTATTTTACATCCCTTTTTTGGTTCCAGCAACCAGTAAGTATGTTTTAGATTTGTAAGTTGTTTGGCGTAAAGTAAATTTCAATTCTTTTAAGTATTCATAACAACAATTGCATACAAGTGAATTCAAATCTGTACATTTATTTGAACAAATAACAATTTGAGATTTTTGAATTAAATCAATTTATTTATTTGTTTTGAATGTACTTGTGTGCGCTGTGTTAGTGTCGCTAATATCATACTTAAATATTTTCAATTACTTTTGAAAATGCAAGCAATATAAATATGAATTACTATAATTTTAAATAAGCCTCTGCAATACTCTTATTTATGTTAAAATAAAAATTAATACAACAAATTAAAAGTTCAACCAGTTTATTTTTATAAAAAAGTTGTGGAAGAATTTAAGTATGATGATAGTACATATAAGTAAGATTCGTAAGAAAATTCAGCAGCCAATACAGTTATTGCCGATTTCTGTTATTTACGCTAAAATGTAAACAAATTCAAAAAAGATGTTTCCTTAATGGCAAACCAGCCTGTAATAGGTGCTATACTCTAATAACAATATCAAGTAGTCATTACTCAGAAATAGCAACTAATTCGCAATGAGTCACTAAATTTTATTACGATATTGGCTTCAAACCAAAGTATTTTTGGTAAAACAAACTTGTGCAATATTTTCAATTCACATTTCTCTTTTGCGAAAAATTAATTTTGCCATGACCTAAATCCTCGAAAATAAAATACAAAATGTATTAATTTTCAAATACAGTTGAACCTTCCCTAAATCGAATCACCAAAATCCTAAAAAAAAAAATATTTAAGACAATTTGTAATAAATTTGACTTCTATACCAATTCAAGAGTTCGAGTTATGAAAGTTCAACTGTAATATCAGAGAACACAATCGTGCATTATCTGCAAATCACAGTCATCTTTTACCTACATTGTCTTGAAAAACTGTGATTTGTGGCAATAATCAGAACAAATTTCTTATATGGAGAATTTGTTCAGTTATTTGCTGAGGATATATACAATGTGTACACTAAAAGCTCCGTCAGGATCTGAAAGGACCTCCGAGCCGTTCGATACCAAAGAAAGTTTCAGACAGGGTGTCTCGCTATCGTGTGACTTTAACCTGGTGCTGGAGAAGATAATAACAGCCACAGAGCTAATTAGGGAAGGTACAACCTTCTATAAGAGTCTACAAGAGTTGCAGCTGTTGGCGTACGACGATGATATTGATATGTATCATGGGAAGCAACAACAGCTACATTAGTTCTGATTTTCCCTGTCTGGATAAGGAATCGAAGCGAATGGGCCTGGTAGTGAACGAAGACATGACCAATTATCTGCTGTCATTAAACAAACAGCCAGCCCATTCGCGTCTTGACTCCCACATTACTGTTGGCATTCATAACTTTAAAATTATAGATAACTTCGTTTATCTTGGAACTACCATTGACGCCAATAACAATGGCCGCCTTGAAATCCAACGCAGAACCCCTCTTGCCAACAGGTGCTATTTTGGACTGAGTGGGCAATTGAAAAGTAAAGTCCTCTCTCAACGAACCATAATCAAACTCTATATCACCCTCATCATTCCCGTTCTGCTTTATGATGCAGAAGCGTGGACGATGTCAACATCCGATGAGACGACAGTGTTTTCGAGAGAAAGGTTTTGGGTAAGATTTATGGTTCTGTGAACATTGGCAACGGCGAATACCGCAGACAATGGATCGATGTAAGTGTGCTGTAAGTGTTATACGAAGACATTGAAATAGTTCAGTGAATAAAAAGACAGCGGCTAGCTTATGTTGTCCGAATGGACGAAAACACCCCGACTTTGTACAATTACATACATATACTATAATACTAATCGACCCGGATATGAACATCCATAGTGTAGTTGTTATTGTAATAGCATAAAACATTTCGCATTTATGATAATGCGTATAATCCTTGGCCGGATAGAAATCCGGTTACATAGGATCAACTGTCGTGTTGACGGTGGTGTGCTGCATTGGTTAATCATGAATCTATTTTTTACCTTGAACTTGGTTTATAACACATTTTTCAATTTTTTGCATAATTACAATCAAATGTAGACTTTTTAATGATGTACTTTTCGTCATTTTAATTTATTTCACAACTTAAATAACCCTTGTGAGCTATACATCAATTTTATAATACCACTCAACTAAGAAGTTTTCATAATTGCTCTAAATATTTATTTACAATATCGATCCGCCTTCATTTTACTACGGCGATCTAATAAAGCTTCATGTAAAGTGCCATGCTCTTTTGCCACTTCGAGTTCTTTGATGTCATTCTTATTGATGCGCAACTTTTTGTCCTGGAACTTCTGAAACTTTTTGCTAGAGTACGATGAAAAAAAACAATTGTTATTTAATTCTAAAATTTGTAACAAACACTCAAATTAACTCTTAACATACACATAATTTTTCTCCACTTCTGTTAGGTCGCCCTTTTCTTCTTTAGGTTCCTCGTCCTCCTCTGCTTCACGTTGTGCATTACAACGTATATTACAAATTTCATGTTCGGTCACTTTTCTGCGTAACGCTACGCATGCATCATCTTCTGGATCGATTGACATAAAAAAGCCGGTTTCAGATAACAAAGCCATTTTACCATCCTACAAATAGTTAAATGTGAAAATTAGTCGCTTAAGACTACTACATAATTATCATATACTCACTTGAAATATTGGCTCCCACTGTTCCATACTGCCAACCGCTTCTGAACGTCCCGTAACCATACCGTCTTTTTCTATTTTCAAATACTTGCCATAACCAGACTTAATTGATATCTTTGTCTCGTTTATGGAAAATGCTGTAAAGACTTCTTCTGGGTCCGGACCTTCGCCTTCATTGTGCGGCGAACCTAGCGTAAATAGTCCATTATCCAGCGCTTTTAAGTAAGCACGTTCGCCAAACTCTATTGCCACTGCGCCAGTGATTTCTGGTGTACTTTTTGCCAACCACCAGCCGCCATGCCGTAGTGCATCCTCATCTACCTCAGTTTTGCGTTTTTTGGCCTTGTCCTTGTCTTTGTGCTCCTTGTCACGTTTGTGTTTCTTTGACTTTCTACAAATTAAATTTATAACATTAGTTGTTATTCAAAGATAATACATGAATATTATGAATTATTTACTTCGGCTTTTCACCCTTTAACACCAATTTTCCAACTCTAACATTATCATATGCCGACATTGTATTGAAAATAAATAAAACACTTTTTGATATAAATAAAAAACTCGTTTGTTTATATGGCTGTGTTCAGTGCACTCATAATATTTTAGTTTTACTGACTGAGGCAGAGTTGCATTTCAAAGTATGCGTCAAGATTTTGTAGTCTTTTGGAAAATAAAATTTTATTCCATTCAATTCGGATTTCAGTTTAATTTATAATACATTTGCTTGTATATTTATAATACAAATAATAATATCAAGTAATATTTCAGCGTATAAAATCGCTGTTAATTAACAAAATAAATTCTACTACTTTTTGTTCATTGAATTGGTAGTGCGTTTCAGTAACTCCAGTTTTCAAACAACAACAAACAGCACATGCCAATCAGATTTCAATAAAAATAAATTGTCAAATTCGCAGTCATTGAACACACACAAACCGTTCTCCGAGCTGTGGTCGAATTCATTCCACAAAAATCTAAAAACACCAAAAAGATAAATTCTTGTTGCCATTATAAAATAGTTTCATCACTTAATCGGGTAATAAATGATTTATAATTGATTGACTATTTAATTGTGTAATAAGTTGTAAATAAAAAATAAGTCCGTGCCGTCGGTGCTTTGCAAAAAAAAAAAGCGTTGAAGCCGCAGCCAGAATAATGAAAGCACCGCATGCAAATTTACAGCATCGGCGACAATGTCGACGCATTGGACGCTTGAAGAGTTAGCAAGACGATGGTGGCGTGTATGCGTAAAATATTGGGAGTAAGCGAAAAATGGAACCAGCAAATCGTTTATAAATGTTGGGGCAGGATGTGCTGCGAATTGGCACACCAAAAGAAAGTGTCAAAATTCAGTTAATAACTATTGCTATATGTATGGAATGTCTAGTATGCTTGCCGGTGATGTCGCGAGGAATACATATGTATATCTGTAATGGGATATACGCACGCTCTGGAATTTGCAAAATATCAAATTCATTAGCTCCACCTACGCTTCAAAGTTAACGTTCCTGGGAATAGTTACAAACTTGTTGTGTTGTGCGAAAATGTGCATTGTTACGATTTGTTGTACTAAAGGTGTTTGATAGCAAGCGTGGCATGGCATATTAATGTGGGAATGGACATCATCATATACGAAAAATTATAGTGCTTAAATGAAATACATATATATTTATTTGCACACATTGGCTTGAGATATGTTGCTGATGAATTCTCTTTCTTTTTAGCTTGTGTCAACGTTGTTTGCTCTGTAGTTGCTCCGCATAACGTTGTGTTGCGCTCTTCAATTCTTCGCAGTCGGCCTACCCAGCGGCGCTTTTGTTTACGGCGCTTGTTTGACATTTACTACAACCACCAGCTGTGCGAAAAATCCGTGTGCGTATTAAAGGAATGCTTGAAAGCCTAAAAGCAGACCAAATAAAGTTGAATTGCTGTTTGTTTTTTTTTTACTAATTATGCTTTTTATATATTGCAGTGTAATTGCCTAAAGTGAAGTTGCAAGATTATATATATTTTAACTAAAAGTGAGGCAGTCAACTTAAATTATATTGCTATATACGCGCTTAAGGATACATGCACTTACATATATTTAGTGTTTAACGTCATAGCAGCTACCGGTCAACTAATAAAGTTTATCGGCACTTTAATTGGAGCATAGTTACAAGTAAAGTGTTCATCAACATAAATATCTGGTGGTTCCTTTAAAATCTGCGCGCACGCTAATAATAAACTATCACAAAGTGTTTGCTATGCCCCGCGGTAAACGACGTTCCAATCACGATATGGGCGGCGAAGAGGAGCGTACAACTTCCAAACGGCCACGCGGTGGCTATGCGACAACACAACACTCCAGCAGGTAAATGTTTTAAATTAAAAGTAAATTTCGTAACAAAGTGTAACATCCAGAGTGATGTGAGTGTGTAAGACACAAGTGAAAAATCATTAAATGCATCTAAAGTAAAAGTGTTTATATTCTTTACTGTATACCCTGTATTTATAGTATTTCCATATCAATTTCATTGATAACTGTCTGTACAATTTGCATTTTATCAGTATATTTTTTTTTGCAAAATTGTTTTTGTTTGTTGTAATTTTACTGATAACAGTCATGGTGTCGTGGTGTGATAGAACTGCGTTGCTATTAAATTTGTTAGTCATAATTTTGAAAGTGGAAGAGTTGCAGCTAAAAGCGCAATAATGAAGTTAAAAATACCAAAGATTAATCTAACAAACAGGTAGTGCTAATACATATAAAACCGAGCTTAAACTGCTAAGTTAATGTGTTGAGTGTGAAATAATGCAGTATATATTTAAATGTGTTGTGAAATGTGTAGGAAAATGCATATTTTGAAAAATATGCGCTTATTTAAATTGCAATACGTGTCTGAGGTAGCGCCACATGATATCATTTGGTTTTGCGCGTGTAGCAGATTTTCTTGACTTTTCTGCACTTATTAGTTTCAATTTCCACAAGTTTCTTCATCGATAATAGTGTTGACGGTTTTTTTTTTTTTGTTTTTTTTTTTTTTTGCTCTGCTTGCTCGTTGTACGTACGTTCGTTTGCGCTGTTTGGTTTTGTTATTGCTATTGCTTAGAGTGTGGCTATTTATAGGAGACGTCAAGCAACAACAACAACAACTATGAGTGTATACGAAAATGCTAAAATAATAACAATCAGCTGCAAGAAAAATATTTCTTTTTTTTTTTTAATTTTATGCTTTGCCCATTTAGTTACGCGCACACGTATAAAACGGAAATTAGTATATTTTGCATTGACCTCTCTTCATTTTTAAATAAATGGAAAAGTAATATTTGTATACAAACTGAATTGTGTTGCAGTTTACAAATTAATAAATTTTCTATTTGCAGACGCCACATCAAGGCTGAAGACAGTTTCAGCCAAAAGCGTTGTGTCGACTGGTTTTGCAAATACACAAACCCCGATGAGCCGGATACGCTGGGTAAATGATACATTACCAATAAATAATTTCAATATATAGTTTTGTGTTGTATTTATTTTAAATTTATTTATTGCCAATTGCACACATACAGGTCCCGATGGCATGGAAAAATTCTGCGATGATATTGGTGTGGAACCAGAAAATGTTGTGATGCTTGTGCTAGCCTACAAAATGGGCGCTACACAAATGGGCTTCTTCAGCCGTTGTGAATGGTTAAAGGGCCTCACCGAGTTGGAATGTGATTCTGCTGCAAAAATGCAATCTAAATTAGACTATTTAAAAAGTATACTCAACGATCCAAATATCTTCAAAAGCATATACAGATATGCCTACGATTTTGCCAAGGTGCGTACATACGTCTATTATTAATAGCAAAACGAAAACAAATGTTAAGCTAAAATAAAAAAAAAAAAAATATTATAAAGAAGACCTCAGAGGTGAAAAAATATCTACAACAATATTTGCTTTATATCTTACAGGATTCCGATCAGCGTAGCATGGATATAATTACAGCAAAAGCAATGTTAGCACTGCTGCTCGGCAAACATTGGCCGCTTTACCCGTATTTCGCGCAATTCCTCGATCAATCAAAGTACAAAGTTATTAATAAAGATCAGTGGTGCAACATACTCGAGTTCTCGCGCACAATTAACAATGAACTAACGAACTACGATATCGATGGTGCATGTGAGTACAGCATACAGTATGCCAAGTAAGTGTTTTGTCAAGAGAAATATGTTCTTGTGAAAACACTTGTATGTCAATACTGTTTATGTAATACAAAAAAATAATAACTGTAACTAATTTGAATTTTTTTGTTGTGATTTTAGGGCCTGTTATGTTGGATGAATTCGTGGAATGGTTACGATTGCAACGCACATGTACGAGTTCGACAAGATTCAGCTGAAATTATCTTTAAAACGCGTAAATTTATGATATTAAAGCAAAATGCAACCGGGTTTAATTTCACAACTACAACAAAAAAAGATCAACTATAATGAAACTCAAGTACCACAACAAACA
Organism: Zeugodacus cucurbitae; assembly: GCF_028554725.1. Taxonomy (NCBI): domain Eukaryota; kingdom Metazoa; phylum Arthropoda; class Insecta; order Diptera; family Tephritidae; genus Zeugodacus; species Zeugodacus cucurbitae. Next base: position 9,068,207 of record NC_071669.1, read on the forward strand.
AAGACAGCAACAGCAGATTCCAAAGCAAAACAATAAAACCTATATAAAAAGCTTGCAATGCCAACAACAACTACCACAAGACGTATCAAACAGTCAAACAACAAAAATTAAAAAATTAAAAATAATAATTCACAGCAAAAACTGCGGGAACAAAAGAAAAACATGTATAATGAATGAAAGTACATTTAACGTATTACTATTAAATAATTACAATACGAACACAAGAACTCCTACTACTACGATAAAATAGTAATTACTATAATTTGCTTCTTAATTATAAAAAAAATCATAATGATTAAAAATAAGTTACCATTAAAAATAATGAAGGCGAAAAAGTTGAATTGCTGCGTAAGCCAACAGTAGTGTATTGGGCATAGCACAACAGACTTAACTACCACGGTATACCTACAATATATACAAAAGCGATCGTTATAGTGGCAGCATATGTTACATATATGGCATGGATTCAGCGCAATGCCACAAAAAAACTGCAAACTGAACGTAAACAAAAGCATATAGTCATATTTGGAACATTTAGTATTTAGTAATGGTAATAAAATAATGATAATAACTATAATAATGAAGGTGGTGATGATGATGACAATGTAAGGAAAGCATGTTAATCAAGTCAGTGTTAAATATACTGATAGCGTGAGACTGTGGAGTAATAAAACTAACGCGCGTCAACTTTGATAATTAATTTAAAATAAAAAATATATATAAAAAAAAAAACAAGAAAAAATAAGATCTGAGATACATACAAAACATATTCAAAATTTAAAAAGTAAAAATAAACCTAAAAATAATAAGAATAATAATGCGTTTAAGTTGTAAAACCATATTGTTTTTAATTATTTTAGTTGGTCATAACTTGTAGTTTTAGCAAGCGGTCAGGTTTGGTTGGGTTTTTTCAGTATGTTGCTGCGCAAATGCGTTGAAGTTGTAAAAATTATTGTTTTTAATAACTTTGGTTAGCTATATTTTGCAAATTTTGCAAGTTGTTTTCAGGTTTGGATGAGTTTCCACAGTATGTTGCTGAACAAATATTATTATTACTACGCGAATATATTGAGAGCATAGGCATGAAGAAGGTTGAAATATATGAAAGATAGTACACAAGTACTCGGTCCGAAGAAACTTCCGAAAACCCTCGGACCTCTTGTAATTAATTTTGGTTTAAGCAATAATTAAACCTGAGTACATGAAAAAGGTTGAATCCTATGAGTTGGAAAAAGAGGAATGATATGTCCGAAAAAACTTTAGAAAAACCCTCTGCTAGGACTACTTTGTAATTAACGTCTAGTTTAACCAATAGCGCTTATAATTATTCCGATCGGAATACTAGAGTTGCAGTTGTTAGACAGATTCCTTGGTCTATGTCACATACTCAAATCAGATAGAAAAAGTGGTTTTATGAACCTTCAACACAAATTAATTTATAGAGATCACACGTAAGTGGATTCGATATCGATAAAAAAAAATATTTTTTATTTTTAAAATGTACAATTTATTATTATTACCTATATATAAAAGCCCAACAAATTATATTTATAATATTTAAAGACACCTACAGAAATTCCAAGTGAAATCGCACTATATAAATCAACTCTGTGTCGAATGTATATTCACAATGGTTGTGTAACAAAAAGAACTTCGAAAATTTCGCACAACACAGATCAAACAACATTGAAATGCGCCTACTTGACATAAGAGAGAGCAGGACAACACATATATGTGTAGTGCAAAAGTCATTCGAAAAGAATTTTGAAAATTCTGCACAAACGGTTTTCATTATCCTCCACGATCATATTTTTCTAAGCACACTTTCTTCGCTCGTTTGTGCGCTATAGTTGATCGTTAATTCGTTCGATTATCGAGGTTGTCTTGTTTCATTGATTGTTGATTTTTCAAACTGGTTAAGTATAAACGTTGGCCAATTGGTATATTGCGGCAAAAAAAGCGAGCGCGCGTCATTGTTTGTATATATTTTACGCTAAAATTTAGTTTGTTTCGCGCAAATATTACATATTTATTTTTCGTGCATAGCCAACGCTTGCCGGGGAATATTGTGTGTATAAAGACAACGAAAGGTAGCGGATTTAGGTTTAGTTACGGAGGATCTGTGCAGTAAACGTGTGTGCAAGCGTGTGTGTGTGTTATTTTTTTTTAATAAGCAGCAGCTGAAACCTTGCACAATATGGCACAAAAGACTGATGATAAAACGTCTGATATACCAGAGAGGCTCTATGATTCCACTTCTCGGTCCACTTACAAGCGTATGCGATTCTTTGGAAAGGTAAGTACTCATGCAAAGGAAATCTTGCTGATTGTCGGCAAACTTGTATGTTACATAAAATAATCTTATTATGTCAGGCAGTCATCATTATGATCACTGTATTTAAGGCACATTAATTAGATTGGAGTCACATTATAATGTACACCCTCATTCTCCAATTGCACTTCAGCTCTAAATTTGAAGGATTTAGTTTGCGAATCCTCAAGATTTTTCATACAGAGTTGCCAATGTCCATAAAATACTAAATATGTCCCATTATATAGGGTGGCTTTGCAAAATGCTATGAGATTGTTGATGTGGAGACCAACAATGTATACGCCGGCAAGATTGTATCCAAAAAATTGATGCTGAAACACAATCAAAAGGAGAAAATGTCTCAGGAAATCACTATACATAAAAGCTTGAGTCATGAGAATATTGTTAAGTTTCACAGCTTCTTTGAGGACAATTTCAACATCTACATTGTCTTGGAGCTTTGCAAAAAGAGGGTAAGTCAGTTTTTCAGTTAATTTATTTAAATCGAATTAAAAAATATTTCCAATTTGCAATTAGTCCATGATGGAGCTGCAGAAACGACGTAAAACAATAACCGAATACGAATGCAGATATTACATCTATCAGATTATACAGGGTGTTAAATATTTGCACGATCACCGCATCATCCACCGTGATCTCAAATTGGGCAATCTCTTTTTGGATGACTTACTACATGTGAAAATTGGCGATTTTGGTTTGGCGACGCGCGTCGAATACGAAGGTGAACGCAAAAAGACCCTGTGTGGCACACCCAATTATATTGCGCCGGAGATACTCAATAAGAAAGGACATTCCTTCGAAGTAGATATTTGGTCGATTGGTTGTGTTATGTATACGCTGCTGGTCGGTCAACCGCCATTCGAAACGAAAACATTAAAAGACACATATGAGAAAATCAAAAAGTGTCAATACAGGTTTGCATATTCATTTCTGATAAAAAGTAATTAAACTCATTGAATTAATTTAATTCTAAATTCTTTGCATAGAGTACCAAGTTATCTACGTAAGTCTGCGGCTGATATGATTGTCGCGATGTTGCAATCAAAACCGGAATTGCGACCAACCATTGGCAGACTATTGAACTTTGACTTTCTCAGTTGTTCGCCAGTGCCGATGTTCTTGCCCAGCTCTTGTTTGACCATGGCACCACGTCTCGAAGCTAACGAGGCTTTGGCTGTCGATGCCATGGGACTTCGTAAGCCTTTATTGGAATTGAACGGCATAAAGGATGATACGCGATTGGAACATACGTTCCTTAAAAATAATTTGCACGATGCCATTACAGCTTCGGCACAAGTTTTCCGACACAATGAAGATTATCGTGCTGACATTGAGAGCCTGCATCAACAATTGACCGAGCTGATTAATGCTAAGGTGATTTTTAAAATTAATAAACAATTTGTATAACATTAATGGAATTATTTTTATGTTTTAAATAATTGTAGCCGAGATTGCTGCCTCGCAATTTGGGCGATGAAAACACAGATCCGGCTGCGCAACCACTCTTCTGGGTGTCGAAATGGGTGGACTACAGTGACAAATATGGTTTTGGTTATCAGTTGTGCGACGAGGGCATGGGTGTAATGTTTAATGACACAACGAAACTCATATTGTTGCCCAACCAGATGTGAGTTGAAAGAAGAGTTAAACTTTGAAAGAAATCGTGAAATATTAATATACTATTTATTTATTTGCAGCAATGTGCATTTCATTGACAAAGATGGCAAGGAAACCTACATGACCACCACCGACTACTGCCAATCTTTGGATAAGAAAATGAAATTGCTCACGTACTTCAAGCGTTACATGACCGAACATCTTGTCAAAGCTGGCGCCAACAATGTGAACTTCGAAAGCGATCAGATTTCGCGTATGCCACATTTGCACTCATGGTTTCGCACAACGTGCGCAGTGGTCATGCATTTGACCAATGGTTCACTGCAGGTTTGTAAATTGTTTAACGTCGCTGCATATAATAAATGCAGTATATTAATTATTATTATTATTTATTATATTAAAATAAATATTAATTATTTATTATATTAAAAAAAAATTAATTTGAATCCATTATTAAATTGCTCACCTCTTATATTGCAGTTGAATTTCTCCGATCATATGAAGATTATTTTGTGTCCGCGTATGAGTGCCATTACATACATGGATCACGAAAAGAATTTCCGTACTTACCGTTTCTCCACAATCAAACAACATGGTTGCTCCAAGGATCTATATCAAAAAATGCGTTATGCACATGAGAAACTCAGCAAAATGTTGGAGAAAATGTTATTTTAAATCACGACGATTTGTTGATACAGTAGAAAATAACGCCACACACACTATATATATGTATTCATTTGGCTTCCATCGATCGTTAAATTGGCCATTTCAATGTATAATGTGTTAAAATTCACGCAACAACAAACAAACAATTGATTTATTGTCTCGCGAGTAAGAAATGAAAACACAAATATTTTTACGAAATGTTTGTTTTTGTATAATTAGTTTTATTTTGTAAAATCGTATTTTTTTCTTCAACTGTTAGTTATTATTTTTTGTTCATTATATTTTGCATTTATTTCATAACATTCATGGCGCAATCCAAAACACATATGTAAATGTACATGGCGCTAGTCGCCGCATACAAAATCAACGTTACCGCCAGCTTTGACGACCTAATTGGCAGCAACCATTAGGAGCAGAGCCTTTTGGCTCTACGTCATATATAGAGCTAAGTTTGCTGCATACATACATACATAAATAACGAAAACTACGTTTAAATTAAACTAGGTTCTAATAAATTTTAGTTTGTGTTTTTAATGATATTAAATAAAAATACAAAACATTTTTAAATTGAGAAATTTTGGCGTACGATTATTTATTCTAAGTTTAGTTTTTGCGCTGGAGAAACTTTTTTAATATATTAATATAAAATAAGTTCTTCAGTAGCACTGCTCATATGGCGACTCAAAATTTCAACTTGCGATTTAAGCGCGCCAAACAGTTGTTTCCCAAGCCATTTAAACATCCGTCGGCCAGTAATTGTCAGTTGCCATTGCTTTTGCACCAGAAATTCGTAAATATTTACGTATGCACAAGCTAAAGAATTTGCGTTTAATTGACAGCTGACCTACCGTAAGGCGACATCTACCATTGAAATATCAATTGGCAGATTTGTAGGTCTGGTAGCATGCGCAGCAAACAGCAGAGAATGTCAAAAAAAATATTCAACGTTCTCTGCGAAAAGGCAGCGCAAAACGAAACGTAAAAATAGCAAACGAAAGAAAGTCGAAATAAAGCAGGCGAGGAAATTAATTTTTTTGGATAAGACAATTTTTGAAACGTTGGAACAGTAAATTTTCCCACGACACACTTTCAAACAATTGGTAGCAGCGAGATGGTAAGTGTGTAGTACAAATTGAGTGCAGTTTATAAGTGCAGTGCATTTATTGCATACGCAACGGATCAATGTACGAGGGGGTGGCGGGGCGGCAACAAATGCAAGACATTTGCAGCTGACAAGCAATGGAATTCATATGCTCGTTCACTGTTTGTTGCAAATTAAAATAACTATTAGCTTTTGTTAACATACCCAAATGGCTCCTTGGCTGACTGTGTAATACTCATAATCATAAAGCAAAATGCTACATTTGTTTTTGTAGTTCTAATATGCATAAATTGTTTGCAAGCGCCGTATGAGAATGGCTGCTCTGTTGGGAAACCAATAAGAAATTTGTGTGTTTCAAACGATTTGTTAAATAATACGTACGCGCATAAAATAGCAAATAGTCTTGCTTTGGTATTGATTGTCAGTGTGTTTGCCAATTTTTTTTGTTTTACATAATTGTTCATGTATGATACTAACAATAGTTTCGCTTTATACAATACCCATCATTTTAGAATAAATTGAAGTCCACACAAAAAGATAAAGTGAAACGATTCATATCGCTAACACAGACGGGCGAGCAAACGGCTATATACTGCCTCCAACAAAATGATTGGAAGTTGGAGTTAGCTAGTGATAATTATTTTCAAAATCCAGAATATTATTATCGCGAATTAGATCGCAAACGTATTGAACAGCTCTTCCTGCGCTATCGCGATCCATGTGAACCCCAGAAGATTAACGCAGATGGAGTTATACGTTTCTTAGATGATCTGGCGCTGAGTCCTGAATCAAAATTGGTACTAATAATTGCCTGGAAATTTCGCGCTGAAGTGCAATGTGAATTCAAACATGATGAATTTGTGAATGGTATGGCAGATCTCGGTGTGGACAGTGTAGATAAGCTCAAAGCGAAATTGCCACAACTGGAAATGGAGTTAAATGATATAGCTAAATTTAAGGACTTCTATCAGTTTACTTTCAACTATGCAAAGGATCCTGGACAGAAGGGCATCGATTTAAATATGGCCATTGTCTACTGGAAGATTGTGCTGAGTAGCCGATTTAAATTCTTGGATCTGTGGTGTAGGTTTTTAGAGGTAATTGAACAAAAAATATATGTAATACTATAATAATATTTAACTGATATTGATATTAACTTATATCAAATCGTAGGAGAAGCATAAACGTTCCATACCTAAAGACACCTGGAATTTACTGCTGGATTTCGCTACACACATTGATGACAATATGAGTAACTATGATTCAGAAGGAGCATGGCCGGTGCTTATCGATGATTTTGTTGAGTGGTGTCATGAAAATCATTTAATGGCAACGCAGCCACATCAACCACAACAACAACAGCAGCAACAACAACATCATCAGCTACTTCAACAACAGCTTGCTAACCAGTATCAGCCTCAAATACAGTCTATGCAGGTACAGCAACAACAACAGCAGCGAAATTTATCAAGCAGTTATCAGCCGACCTCGCATAGTGCAAACATTAATTATGGCTAACGTTTATTTAATATCTTAATTATTTTAATAATAAATTTGCTTTTATTCTTATTATTATAAATAATTATAGTATAAACATTGAATTAGTGAACGCTTCTTTCGAAACCTACCTACAAACCCACAACTTATATAAAAAAAACACAATTAATAGAAGGATCAACACAAACATACATACACACACTTATTTCAAAATCGAAACACTTTCTCGCAAACTGGATATTGAATCTCTCAGCCAAAGTAGCTCAGAGCGTATACTCGAAATTATATTTACAACCAAATTAAAAATCTAATGTACGAAATTGTTATTGTAGTATGTTTAGTTTAAAATAACTTTCAAAAGCAAGAGACTTGTTTGAATGTGGATGCAAAATAAAAAAAAAATATTTTCCGACCTAAAGAAAGATATTACATACATACATATTAAAACTAACATCAAATTATTAAAATAAATAATACAATTTGCAAAATAATATTGAAAATGGAAGCATTAACTCATTAGAAATTGTAAAAATGAAATTTAAAAATAAAGTTCTTTAATATGTAAAAGCTAATTACATAACTCGTTTTAACGTATGTAGCGACTAATATCAAATTAAACAAACAGAATATTTATAATTTCAGCATGCAACAAAATTTCTGAAATATTTAAAATCGATAATATTACTAATTTGTTTATTTTTGTTTGGTCTTCATAACAACTATACGCATACATACATACATACATATAAATTGTGAGTTTATGTGTGCATAATAGGAAAATTTCGGTACTTATTTGTGCAACACTATTGGAATGAATTTGACAATGCAAATAAAATTTCGATACGACAACGCTAATATTTGACATTTTATTTTGGTTCATTCTTCGTAGTATTCCGTCTTGTTAACTTTTTTCACACTGTATAACGAATCGTTCGCGAACTCTGCAAGAAGTCTTTCCAACGGTGAATAAAGTGAAAAATTTTCGCATGGAATTTTTTACCAAATATTTTTTGTTAAATTCACGAAGAAATGTGCAAAAAGTGAGCAATGCAGGTGCACTACTGTTTTTGTTTACAAAAAGTGCAAATTTGCAAAGTGAAGGTGTGGAAAAGGCGAAGTGAAAAAGTAGTAGCAAAAGAAATTTTTCTACATCAGCAGCAGCAGTGACCAGTCGAACAACAATAGCAACATCAACCACTAACAACATAGCTGTTGAGCAACAACAACAACAACAACAACAACAGAAACAATAGAAACTCCAACGACATACCTAGACAAGACCTACACCAAACGGTGGAAAAAATGAAGTAATTGGCATTTATAGCTGTAAGGTAAAATTCAGGAAGCTATTCAAATTAACTGGAGGAACTTAGCATATTTCCTCTGTGGAGGAAAGCTTTTAACATCCGTATATACTAAAGCCAATAAATTCAGGAAAATTCAACAAACGTGTGCTAGGTGTGCGTTGTGTGAAAAAAACATATTTCTGTGGTATTAACTATAAAAGCAACGTATGCACTGAACATCTGATTGAAAATCGTAAGTATTATTCATAAAGTACATAAACATTTCATTATACATATGTATTTAAGTATTTGAAGCAATAGTGGGTAGTAGGAGGGTGTAGGCACCCTGTGCTCGGCTGCCGAAAGCGTCGATGACGGTCGGTACGTGGCCACGGCCTTCATTGATCTCCTTGCATGGGGGCGTCCTTGGATCTAATAGTCATACATATGCATATGAATGGCAAGGAATTATAAATTCTATTTTTTTCACACATTTTGGTGGTGATTGCTCACAAAAAGTGTGCATTTTACAGCTTCCGAATTTCTTTTGGAATTCATCTATAAGTTATTAGATTTTTTTGGTTAATGTGTAGAAAAATGTGAAGCAAATATCTGCGCTTGTATATAAATAAGCTGTAAGAAGTGTGCACATTGCAGCGATTTCGTGTAGTTTTATACACATTTGTGTATATTATGAAATTTTGTAATTGGTGTGCACGCGCCCATTATAGCGAAATATAATAGGTAGAAATGTAAGTAGCTGAAAGCAGCACAAGATAAATAAATAAGCAACAAAATAAGATCATAAAGCGGTTATGCTGAGGAAAGACCATGAACAAATTAGATATGTATGTATGTCTGGTCAAAATTTGAGGCAATTCCGCAAAGAAACCACTTAGAATAGCGTATAAAAGTCGAAAAAAGAGATATGACAAATTAGCCAACGGCTATTATCCATTTTATTTTATATACACGAAAATTATAGCGTGAATGACGATGCCGGGGACATACAAACATACGCACAGTAATAGCTAGTATAATATAATAGGTACTATGTACATGTATATTGCTGCAATGTGATTTGAACTTGTCTAAATGTAGTTGAATTGCTAGGTATTATCAAAGCACATGTACTTTTGTATATACATATGTAGGGATGTAATATGTACATATATTATAAATGTTTATGTACGTATTTGGTCATTAAGTTTGCACTATAAATGGTTTGCCTAACTAATCAGAAGAAACAAAAAATAGTTCAACTGCATCTTCCAAAGCAAATTTCAGGAATTTTTGAACTTAAAGTAGTTGTTGCATGATTCTTAAGTATTTTTCAAGATGCATTAATTTGAATTTTTAATTTTTTATCAAAATTATTATTTTTTTATTTAATAATAATTAATACTTGTATTTGATTTCACGCATTTCATTATAAAAGTTTTACCAATATGAACTCGAATGTACTGTCTGCTGCATACGTATGCATATTTATATATTTATAGATTTAGATTTAGCCTGTCTAAACGACATTCTTGTGTATCACTTTTTTCGCATATGTCTTCTCACTATTTTTTGCTATGGTTTAGCATTCTTATTTAACCACTAAATAATTCGGTCAAATGCCCTCCATCACGAAATGCAATCACATCAACACTCAAATTCACTACGACGCCACATTGTTTAACCATCTCCCCGGTTGACAAATCAGCAGCACCCCGTTTTATTTAGCATATGTCGTGTACGTCCCACGAATGCCGCCTCCTTTGGTCTTGTTTATAAGCGAGGTGTAACGAGACAGTTTTAAGTCAATAAACCGCAATGACTTGGGCACTATTTAATCTGTCACATCTACTACTTGTACGTACCTATGTTTGTATGTATGTATTTGCATACATAGGTGCCAACAATGTGTTATTCAGTCGCATATGTGCATGTGTATGCCTACTTTGTGTGCTCATCGGTTTGTTGTATTTACATTTCAGTGAACCGCTCTGATAAATAAAACAAACAATAGTGAATTTAATTATCATGTGAGTACCTCTATTTTGCAATGCTAAATTGTGAAAAAAAAGAAAAGAGCGCACGAAATCAAAATACTCATACGCGTACACAACTGTGCTTCATTGACTCGCCACGGCGGCTGAGATAAGTGTATTTGTTTATTGTGGAAGCAAATCGTATAGACATACATACTTACATACATATGTATAACACAATACGTTAGTTCAATGATATGTATGTTTTGTGCGGGCACACGCGTATTAGTGTCCACAAAGCTGCAAAGTATTCCACTGCCTAGAGCGTCGAGTAGGATGTCAAATACAAGATGTGACTTAGAGACTTTGTCATGATATTGTTTTTATTTTTATTTTCTTCTTGTTTTTGTGTGTTTTGGTTTTCCAATCAATGCGGTTACTCACCGTTAAGGTATTGTATAAAAACGGAAACGAAATTGTTTTTGGCACAATGACTTGACGCAGAGGTCAGCACTACTTTGAGAGCATATAAATTTACATATTCACGTATGTATGTATGTATAAAAAGAATTTAAATACCAATGCTCATTAGCATGTATTTTATAATAAAGCCTATCTGCTGAAAATATTCTCATCATTTAATAAATCTCGCGTAGCACGCGTTCTCCATTCACAGCGTGTATGATACTCACGAGTTAACACTTGCTATGTATGAATTATTGAAATTGTATAAAATGAGATAATGTTTTACACTAATTCCTTTGTAGGAGTTCATTACTTAGCACTTAATAGGGAGCTGTGATTTTCGATTGCATGCATGTAAGCATTTAGCAAAGTGTTGTACTCTTTATATATATATATGTATACTGTGTGCGCATTTATTTTTGGTACGCTGATAAGGTGCTGAACCCCAACAGGTAATGAAATTAACTATTAGCTGCGCAGTTGGTGTTATTGCCACATGCTGGTGCTGTATTCTTCCAATTAGAAATTATTTCTTATTTTGTATATAAAGCTAAGTAGTCTGTTGTCTCATTGCTGCCGAACTGGTAATAAAGAAAATAAGTTTTAAAATAAAAAAATAACAATAATTATGAAAATGAAGTAAATCACAATAATATTTTTATAAAAAAGTTAAAAAAGAAAAATTAATCAGACTCTCTCAAATGAAATTTTTTCTTACTTAGTATTATTGTTTGTTGAAAAATTAACCACAAACATATTTTTACGCATTAAAAATGTAATCAGACCTTCCCATATAACATTTTTTATTACTTAGTTGAGGTTATGGCGAATCTGCAGTCATTATTTTTTCAACTTAATAATTTCCTACAGGTTCACAATCACGTATATATTCATTATAATCCAATTTACATGTGTTTTTATTATTCTTTTACGAATGACTGATTGCTGATCGGTATGCTTGTTGACTTCCTATTTAATATTTTTTACTTTTATTTGCTTCTGACACTCCCGTGACCGTTATAAAACTATAAAAAGAGTGTGGCAAAACACATATTTATATTTTATTAAAATAACCATACAGAGTGAAGATGTTTGATAAGCGGTTGAAACTAGTTGTGAGCAACTAATTTGATTGACTGCACTTTCGAAAATATAAAAATATGCTAAAGCGCGAAGTTGACCCATAATTTCCGCGTTCGTGTGTATTCTTTCTTTAATCTTTTGTTTAATTTGTACAAAGTAAGTTTGTAGCGTATTTGTTTAGGCTGAGTCACAAATCATTGCTTCATTCCAAATTTAATCAATTCTTTGTTAACCCATAAGAAGAGTATGTTGCATAAAAAGTCAGCAACATTCATCAGTATTCTGCAATAGCATTTGTAAACTTGAAATGTGTCATAAATTTACATTTATACACAGGTTATTTACATACAGACACTCATACATAAATATATAAATTTGTTTATGGACATGACACTTTGCTACCGTTTGTATTCAATCGCTGCATAAAATTACAATACGATTTTTTTTATCCACAGTGCTGCTGATTGCTTCTTCTTCTCGGAAATGTTATTGAGTGTTGCTCGGAACGAACTGGTTAAGATTGCATGTTTTTTTTTTTGCTAATGTCACGCTGTTCTTACATCACTCGAATTGGTAATTTTCTCAGTTGGGTTTATACAGTTATTTTGTTGTTGTTGGTGTTGTTTTTAGATGCATAAATACTTTCTAAGTTTTATTGAAAACTGTTGTCGAGGTGACATTCCTTGAACAGTTATATGTAAATATCGTTGAAACTCATGAAACATTTAAAAACTGAGGTTAAGGTACGAAGAAAGGTAGTGGAAAAGTCACTACTTAATAATTCGGGCGTTAGATTCTCAAAATGAAAGCCCTTGGCAGGAAAAAAATTGTGTTAATACAGTACTGTAGAACCGGTTGTCATGGAATCCCTGCTTGCAAAGAGTTCCTGCCTGGTATTAACCACATCTTTGCGAACCAATTGAAGTCTACTCAATGGTGGGAGTACGCACAGAACACTGCGGAATAGGTATAAATGCGATGAGGCTGGGAATCCTGGGGAACGCAAACTGTCATAACTGTATGGAGGAAGGTGAGGCGAAAACACCAAGTCATTTCCTGCTGGACTGCCAAGCGGATTTCGAACTTCGATGACAATTAGTCTAGGCTTGTCGGTTCAGGCAGATTTGGGTAACCGTTACAACAACAACTTGCCGGATTATACATTAAATTTGTGTTCGACTCAAAGAGCTTCGGCGATACGTAAGGGTCTTCTTTGCGATCCATACCTAGTAGTCTTCTGGCATACCAACGGACTGGCACCTTTAGCTGTCGAAGTGGGATCTGTCCCACCACCTGCCTTGAAGGTCAGGCTTTTGATCCTCAGATTGATCGGATTTATTCAAGAATACATATTCTTAAGACATCAAATAGAAGATAATCTCCAATTTTTTCTTCATTTAATGTTATAATCCGGATCGGTAGTGAAATCGTAATTTAGATTTGCCCTAATGTCATATAATATTAAGACCAACTCTTCTATTATGGGTGAAAAGCTCGGCCAAACATCTTGTACTGCAAAACTATAACCTCGCGGATGCTGCAGACGAGTATTGACTTTCAACCGCAAAAAACATTGAAATACTAACACTGGATATGATTCATACGAGCCAACTGATACACTGAGTACACTTCCAACCGCAAAGTCTCCTTGTTAATTGCAATTTTAGTGCAATTCTCGCAACTCGCACCTGTACGGAGTCGTTGTCTACTTTTGATTGTTATAACACTTTATACATACATACATATGTAATATACATATATGTAGGGGAGGGGAGTATATTACATATGTATGTACATAATATGGCTTTGTTCAAGCGAAATAATTTCTTTATTCGTTATTGTTGTTGTGTCTTCTACCAACACCCACATGATGACACTTACCTATAGCTATCTGATGTGTATGTTTGTCTGTACGTATGTTGGAGTACTTTCGTTTCCTTTCTCTGTTATTGTTGTGCTGGCACTTAATATGCTACGCCGCTTTGTTTATATCTCATGAATCATATGAAATATTTTTGTAATTTTTTTTCCTTAATAATTTTAAAAATATTATTTCACATTGACTTCATGCCCTCTTTATATATTTGCAATAAAGCTTTCTTTCTTGCTTGAAAATGTGTGTGGGAAATTGCATATACATACATATATTACATACAAGGATATGCATATATACATACATACATTTATTTGAGTGCGTGTGTGTATGTAAATGTCTGTGCGAGTGTATCATATTTTCCTGCCCGCCAATTACGATATCTGACTTGGTAAAACCATTAAAATTTCTTGTTATTATTGGAAAATATTTGGCACGCTAAACCTGAACAAAGTATTGTATATGCATATACATACATATATTTATGTGTGTTTGTATGTATGTTTCTTTGTATGATTGTGTGTGGGTGTTTGCATGCAGTCGTCATTCACTGGCCGTCTGGCCTGTTGTGGCAAATCAATTTTCTTGCTAAGAATTTCCGAGCAGTCTGTTTGTTTGTATGTAGGTGTTTCAGTGTGTTGTTATTGTAGTATGCGTGTGGGAAATTAAGCCAACTGTCGCGTTGAAGTGTAATCAGTTTTGTCCCTACGCTTTTTGCATATACAAAGACACATGCATAGAGACACACGTACGAACATAAATACTTGGGTTGAGCGCTTGCTTATATTATTGCTTTATTGGCCAGCACATTTCCGCGCGCCTCTGCACGCGCATGCCTACAAACCTACATATTGACGTTGTTGTTTTTTTTTTTTTTTTGGGCTGTGTTGTTTCATTCAATTGCCACCATATATATATAAATAATACTATGTACATTTGTATATTTACAGATTCATATACATACATACATACATACAGATATACTCGTTAGTATGCATGTATTTGCCAAACAAATAAATTAGAAGGAAGCAATGGAAAGTCACTTAGTTCGTTCGGTCAGCGCGCATCTTTAGCATGAGTGTATGTCTTATTTTCTACTTCGCGAGTGTTGTGTTTAAAAAAAAATCTCTCAAATATTTATGCAATTTCGCGTATTCACGTAGATATTTGTGGCTTGATTGATTCATATGCATACATTTATAATCTATTTGACTTGACTGGAGTGCGTTTGTTTATACATTTCATTTGCCGAAGAAAAAGTATGTCTTTAAGTGCATTCTAAATTATCAAATATAATATTAATTAACAGCTTTATATGCTTTTATTGTATTCCAAAAATCGCGTGTTTATTGTATTTTATTATGTCTTGCTACAAATAATTTGCTTAATTTTTAGCTGACAAATCTCTATTAAAATCTCAATGCTATAAAAATAATTAAGTGCGAATTTGAAAATCGGAAAGTGTGCGGTATTCATAATATACAACTGTTTGTATGTACAGATGTCAGTACAGTGGTTTCAAGTACGCAAATTAGTAGTGAAAAAGGTGTTAAATACTAAATAAATAAAAAAAAAACTATTTGTGACGCTTATTTACCAAAATCATTAAATTGTGGTGTTCGTTCGTCGCATTTATTGAAGCGGAAAAAAACTTATTTCAAAATAAATTCAAATCAAAAATAGCATTAGGTTCCATTCATTATACTAGCTTGAGGCAAATCCTAAGCAAAGGCTCACGGAGCAAAAAATCTATCTATAAAAAAATCGAAGTGATCTATGAACTGTTGAACCGGTATATATAAAGTGTATTAAATAATAGGTAATTGAACATTGAAAAGCGAGCACTGCTGTGAATCCATCAAATCAAATTTATTTAATGTAATTTTCAAAATAATTTTTTGGAATACAGTCGTGTTGACAGCAACATCCTAGTTCATTCCCGACAATCATCGAA
The DNA here is from genome assembly GCF_028554725.1 of Zeugodacus cucurbitae. Classification (NCBI taxonomy): domain Eukaryota; kingdom Metazoa; phylum Arthropoda; class Insecta; order Diptera; family Tephritidae; genus Zeugodacus; species Zeugodacus cucurbitae. The sequence goes on from NC_071669.1 coordinate 9,084,058, forward strand.
GCGATAAACTTTGTTCTTTGAAATCATTCCGAAGTAATCAGTTATAATCTTAACAACCTCTCCGGAATGTCCAAAGAGCCCTTGAAAACGATAAGCGAATAGATAACAAGCAGTTTGGCGTCAATTGGAAACCCCAAGTTAAGCCAAGTCCTTCTCCATGCAGTTTTGTCCAACGGAGTGGAGGGTTTCCTCTTCCTCGGCTTCCACCAACGGTTACTGTATCGAATACTTTCATCTAGCCAGCGCAGCCGCTGAACTATGTCAATGTCGTCGTATAAATCGTACAGCTCATCGTTCCATCGTCTGCGGTATTCGCCGTTGCCAATGTTCAGAGGACCATAAATCTTACGCAAAACCTTTCTCTCGAAAACTCCTAGTGTCGTCTCATCGGATATTGACATCGTACATGCTTCTGCACCATGAAGAAGAACGTGGATGATAAGGGTCTTGTAGAGTTTGATTTTTTGTTCGGTGAGAGTGGACTTTACTTTTCAATTGCCTACTCAGTCCTAAGTATCATTTGTTGGCAAAAGTGATTCTGCGTTGGAATTCCAGGATGACATTCTTATTGCTGTTAACCACCTGACCCATAGGCTTCGCTTCCGTATGCAGTCTGGAAAAAGCAGAACTAACGGCGCGGGTGTTGTTTCCAATGATATTGATATTATCGGCGTACGCCAGCAGCTGTACACTCTTATAGAATATTGTACATTCTCTCTTTAGCTCTGCGGCTCGTATTATTTTCTCCAGCATCAGTTTCAAGAAGTCACACAAAAGTGAATCACCCTGTCTGAAACCTCGTTTGGTATCAAACGGCTCGGAAAGGTCTTACCAAAGTTTTAGATAATCCTATGTCTGGATTAATTCCGCTAATGAAGAACCGGTTGACATGGACCCCCTGTTTGAAAAGAGTTCCCGCATGATATTCACTACATATTTGAAGGCTAACTCAAGCCTACTCGTTTAAAACTCCATTCACTATGGTCCGACTCGTTTTCTAATAATATTGGTTTTCGATAATTAGCCCAAAGATTTTTTTCAATATCCACAAAAAAAGCCATATATAAGTAATATAATTGTTGTAGTAATTCTATCAAAATAGATCGATTTCATTGAAATAAATAGTTAACAATATTTAATTATAAACCTCAAAACGGGGTCCAGAGGTCAATATTTACTTACAATGATTCGGATTCCTACGAGTTCTTATGAGTTAGTATGCAGGATTGAACCTAGACTTTCATCTCACAAACTCCTTGTTGTCCAGGCCTGGCTCTCTCAGTTTATATGCTCTTCCAGAATCAAGGGAAAATACTTGGTGCTATACTACACCGGCACAGATACAAATATAGTACATACAATTGAACTTTCCTAACTCAAATCACCATAAACAACAAAAAAACTTCGAGTTAGAGAGAATTTTAGTTACGGAAGGTAATTTATATGAAATTTTACTTGTATTGTCAATTCAAGAGTTCGAATTATGAAGAACTTTGAGTTAAAGAAGTTCGAGTTATAGAAATTCAACTGTATATGGTAAATTCTGAGTTGAAAACAAAACGACACAACCATCTAAATGTATAAATATTAAAATTCATAAAAATCCTATATTTAGTTTCTCTCCATTCCTTTGTATAATCCAGTCAAAAGCGCCGAAATGCGTCACTCTGTGTAAAGCTTTGCAAATTTTCTTATCTCGACATAGAAAAGACCACTTTGACTTTGTCTTAATAATCATTAATTTATCAAGTGTCCTGTCCTATTTGACATTTGATTTAAAATGTTTAACATTTTGGGCACATAAACACACGCCAACATATAATCAGCTGGCCAGGGCTGCAATTGTTTGCATAGCGTTTTTATCAATCTAAATATAAAACACTTCTAATGTCTAATAACATCTGCTAAATAAGATTAATTAATTATATTTTGTTTAAGTATACTTACACGTACATATATATATTTATTGTATTTGTATTTGTATTTATATTCCAGTACCAGTACGTCATAAAATTACTTACTCACATGTGACTTAATTATTATAATTTATTGAGTCTGTAAAAGTGGTATTTTAAGCGAAAAGCAAGTTATTTAAAGCGAAAAATTATGCGACAACACTCCGTTATAATTATAACGTAACGTTTAACGTAGTTAACAATATTGACACGATTTTCAGTTATTTTATAAGTACCAACAATAGTATAATTGAGGCATAGAATTTGTAGTTGACAGTATCAGCTGTTTTGCTGACGTCACAATTTATATTCGAGCATTTTTTGAGTGGCCTTTTGAGTACATACTAGGGAACTATGATAGTTAATTTTAAGTGTATTCATTTTACCACTCTAATTTTTACTAAACCACATTTGCTTTCATATATTTTAACTTCAATATTTTTCAAAATTTTTCAGGTTCCCTAAAATGATGTTTGCAATACCGTGCCGAAGATAAAGAAAAAAATGTTATCACTTAAACAGAGCATTTCTGCGATATTTCACCATAAGGCGGAAATATTTGACGATTCAAAGCGAAGGAATATAAGAAAGTAGAAATTAAATTAAATATAAAAAACAACAACAACAACAAATCCTATAGTATAGAATATTAGTAATACCTCGTATACGTATAATATTTCTAAACGATCATCACACTCATAATTACAAACACACACAACCCCCCACATAGAAGCAATGCCGTGCTATAATACAATTAAAACGATTTAACTAAGGGAAAAGGACAGCCAGCCAGCCAGCCACACGCGCTGACAACGGACAGTTAGCATTACAATAGCAACGAGCGTAAATTACAAAACGGCCGTGAAAATGAGTCGTGAAGAGCCAAAAACGCGTACAACAACAACAAACACAAGTCAACCCACCATCAACACCACTAACATCCCCACCACCACCACCACCGCACACACATCGGCAATCGCAACAACAACCGCATCAACAATCAGTTATACCACCTGCAGCAGTGCAACAACAATAAATTCGGACGCCAACACTACAGCATTCCTAACGGCTAGTAGCTGTGATGGCATTGGTGGCAAAATCTCCACCTCAACACCACACAAACGCTGTGATGGCGGCGCCAACAACTTGAGCGCTGGCAGCGCTGATGGATGCAGCGTTGAAGCTGCTGGTGCTGCGCATGCCACATCGCTACGTGATATGTTGAGCGCTGCATTTCTGCCAGACGATAGTATTGCTACCACGATTAGTCCACCGGGTAGTCGTAATTTGAGCGTCGTCTCCGCACCGGGTAGCTTCAATAAGACGTCCTCAACGGGTAGTCCCGTTGCAAAACGTCACCTGAGCGCTGCTTCGATGGCGCGCATGCGTCCACAGTCGAGTTATTCGGCGCGCGCATTGGTATTCGATGACTCGGATCAAGAGTTGGGCGCCAGTGGTGGCAGCGCCAGCGGTAGCGCAGGCGGTAGTCCACGTGTCAGCAGTAAGCAGCAGGAATTGAGTGTAGGCGCTACCAAGTCATCGACGGGGTTGGATATGTTGAGCACTTCGTCGAAGGTGTCTGGCGGTGAGCATAACATAAGCACAACATCGTTGACGACATCGCATTCACTGCTGCGCAATACGAATTTGACCAAGTCGTCTTCGGGCGGGCTATCGGGCAGCTCAGTGTCGTTACCGGGACGCAGCTATAATGCGTTGTTGCGTAAGATCTCCTATCAGCATGGTTACTCCATGCGCTCGTCGAGCAATGGTGAGTACTGCTGGAGCTCTTGGTGTTCATTTTTTGGTTACATTGCTTTTATTATGCTTTAATTCCTCCTCAGATACATCGAATTTGGTGCGCATGCGTAACTCTTCGTTGGGTAAGTCAGCACCCTGCCTTACTGGCAGTTATCTGCGCGGTAACGGTGGCGCTGATTCTTCACACTGCTTCACGCCTGGTCCGCATGCGCTCTCGCAATCACATTCGTCGACGACTTGCAATGTGCAAGCGCATGCGACAATGCATCATTGTCACTCTTCACCGAGCGCTGTAAGCGCCGCCGGCGCAGCGGGTGGCTCGAATGCGCCCACCAACACAACGAGCGGTTTGAACATCTCGCGTTCCAACAGCGGTGTGGGCTTAGGTATTGGTAAACACCATTTACATGGCGTTGTGATGCGCGGTAGCAGTGTTGGCGGCACCTCCAGCGGTGTGGCACATCATCGTCTGAGTTTAGTTACAGCCGGTATAAATGCATGCGCGAATGCTTCGCCGCGTTCACATTCGCCCTATTCTGCGAGTCCGGTCGACAGTCCGCGCATCAATTCGCCAATGCAATTCCCATTTGCGCCCATAAAACGCATTGCTTCATGTCGCGGCGATGGCAGACGTTGGTCCGTGGCATCGTTGCCTTCTTCGGGTTATGGCACTACGCCTGGTAGTTCAAATTTGTCGGTGAGTAAATGAAAAAAAACTTTATTTTGATACAAATATACAAATTTAAAGTGTTTATTATAAAAAAATATATTTCCTGCAGTCACAGTGCTCCAGCCAGGAAGCGCTCCATCAGCTACAAAACATTCCACCCGGCGGCGAGGATGCTGCACCGGACGTCAATGCCATTACATGTTGTGTAGAGCATTTACAAGCAGCCATAGCTGCGGCGCCGCGCATGCATTGTCAGAAACATTGCGCGCTTTTAACAGGCGCTTACACACCATCCACACCCACACCTGCAACTACGGCAATAGCTACAACGAGCAAAACAATGTCCGTCCCACACACAACAACGAACAGCACGTACATCAGCAATAGCAGCACAAACTTTCTGGAGTCGAACAAAAATGTCGCTGCCAATGCGCAGCCGCCACAGCAGCCGCAAGCCGCGCGCCCCCATTGTCCCAACTGTTGTGTGGATAGTAATGTTTTATGTGCTGGCGGCAAGGTATGCGCGGCAACTGCAGCGCCCGGCACACCAGCGAATGCCGCCAAAATGCCTGCAGGCGCACCACCGCAAGCTGGCACCCCCAACGCTAACACCCATAGCAGCGGTAGTGGCAATAATAATTGCCCGCCTGGTTTTGCTGGGCGCATGTCGCCTTTTCACCGTCCACGCTCGCGTTCGCTCTCAAGTCCATCGCGTTCACCGATCGTGGACAACGAGATCGCCATGATGAATACGTTGTATAAGGAACGCTTTCCGAAGGCCACGCAACAGATGGAGGAGCGGCTAAAGCATTTCATAAATGAGAATAAGAGCGTGGCGTGCAATAGTTTCCGCGACTCGCAGCCAATTGTGCGGTGAGTAGAATTGAATGTGGCATATATTTATTAATGATACATGAATAATAAACCTTATATATTATCCTTTATAGCTTCGTCCATCATCAAGTGCTTGAAATGGCGCGCGATTGCTTGCACAAGTCCGAAGCGAAACTAATAACTTCGCGTTATTTCTACGAAATGAGTGAGAATCTCGAACGTTTACTGTTAGAAACGAAAGATAAATCACCCGAAGCGGCTGCTGAGCTAACCGGCGTGATTAAAAAGTTACTTTTAATCATATCGCGCCCAGCACGTTTACTCGAATGTTTGGAATTCGATCCGGAGGAGTTTTATCAACTATTAGAGGCTGCTGAGGGTCAAGCCAAAGCAATACAAGGCATCAAAGCCGACATACCACAGTACATCATACATAAGTTAGGTTTAAATCGCGATCCGATTGCTGAAATGCAACAGGAAATGAAGGACACACAGGCCGTCTGTGAGGGTAATCTCTCAGCCGCCGATATTACCGCCGTAGCGGATACATCGCAAGAACAACGAACTCCCTTGCTCCTAAATTCACCACTCACCTGTGTGACAGCCAACTTCAATTCATCGAATACACTACTCACGGGCGATGCACAAGCAGTAAATAGCGGTTCATGCACACCACATCCACCGCTGCCGCTGCAACCACCACAAACACCGGTAGCCGGTGGTCCCGACATGCCGATGCCTTCATTTGCATCGGCAATCTGTACGGCGGTTGTGAGTGCCACGTCCACTGCCACAACGACCACGGCACAGCAGCAGCAGCAGCAGGCGCAGCAACAAACCGCACAGCCGATACCGAATGAACACGATTTCGATATCGTTAAATTGATCTCAAATGGCGCCTACGGTGCGGTGTACCTGGTTAAGCATAAGACTACGCGCCAACGTTTTGCCATGAAAAAAATCAACAAAAATAATCTCATTTTGCGTAATCAGGTGGAGCAGGTGTTTGCCGAACGTGATATTCTGTCGTTTGCCGACAATCCCTTCGTGGTTAGCATGTACTGTTCCTTCGAGACGAAAAAGCATTTATGCTTGGTAATGGAGTATGTGGAGGGTGGTGATTGTGCGACACTATTGAAGAATATCGGTCCATTGCCGCCGGATATGGCGCGTTTTTATTTTGCGGAAACAGTATTAGCGGTGGAATATTTGCACAGTTATGGCATTGTACATCGCGATCTCAAGCCTGATAATCTACTCATCACGGCTTTGGGACATATAAAACTCACCGATTTTGGTTTATCGAAAATGGGTTTAATGTCGTTGGCCACAAATCTCTATGAAGGCTATATTGATTCGGAGACCAGACAGTTCTCGGATAAGCAGGTGAGTTTGGTATTTAGAGTTGTTGTTGTCGTTGTAACTGTAGAAAACAAAAACATTATAATAAATGCTGCCGAGTCCTTCGCCGGATGAAAATTAGGGTCCGTACAGGTTGGGTGGACCTGACTGTTGGTCCCCGCATGACACTAACCACCTCTCTGCATGCCCCCTTAACCCTACTCACCTAACAACCCTTTCCCTTTGGTCCGACCCCATCGAAACAACTCATTTCCTGAGCCTCCCGTTAGATGACTTCGATGACAATTAGTCCAGGCTTATCGGTTCAGCAGGTTTGGGTAACCGTTACAACAACAACACCAACAACCCGTCTGTCGGGGGAACGGACTCCAAATTGATCGAATTCAATTTATTTCTCAACATTCCCCGTGCTGTCCTTCCTATCTTACGAATACTTTTCTTAATTTATTTCAGGTTTACGGTACGCCCGAGTACATAGCGCCAGAAGTGATATTACGACAAGGGTATGGCAAACCGGTCGATTGGTGGTCCATGGGTATTATATTATATGAATTTCTGATTGGTTGTGTGCCATTTTTCGGCGAGACAGCGGAAGAGCTATTTGCGCACACGGTCAACGATGATATTGAGTGGCCGGATAGTGAGGATTGGGATGTGCAGCCGGAGGCAAAGGATCTGATAACACAATTGTTGCAGCAAAATCCGCGCGAACGTTTGGGCACACAAGGTGGTGCTTTAGAGGTTAAGGAACATATATATTTCATAGGTTTAGATTGGAATTCGCTGTTGCGACAAAAGGCGGAATTTGTGCCACAATTGTCCACCGATGACGATACGAGTTACTTTGATAGTGAGTTGACCTCATATACATACATATTTAAAATTAATATTTTATGCCTTGATTTACTCGCAGCACGTATGGATCGTTACAATCACGATTTGGCTGGTGAGGATACTGACGACACCGACGACACACCAGTTTTTGGCTCATTCTCCTCCCTAACGCCGCAATATCGCAAACAACACTACTCCTGGTCACGCGTGCCCTCCAATAGTTCCAGCACAACCATAACACCGACAAGCACCAGTGTAGCCTCAGTTTCAGCGTCTGCATCGAGCGCCACTACCGACAACAACTCGTCGAAAAAAGTCGAATTCAAGACAGATGCGCTAGCTACCGCTGTAAGCACAAGTGCCAATGCGACTGTCTGCGATAGCAGCACTACCGTGGACTCGTCTATGGCTTTGGTGAAATGTAAAAATAACTCGGCGCTCTCGCCAAGCATGAGCAGTGATTTTATAGCGAATAAGCTGCTGACAACGCCACAGCTGCGCAAATTGGATGTGAGTATTCCGTTAAAACCCGAAAATTAGGTGGTATTATTGATTTGATATATTTCTTTCTTCACCATCCACAGCTTACATCCGGTTGCCTCAAAGTGCCATCCACACCCGATGCTGAATATCTGCCCGAACTATTGCACAACATCACCATTGGCAACGACAACGAACTACGTCTGCTCAATCAATTCCTGCGCCAATCCTCCATTTCCAGCCCATCGGCTTCACCGGCCAGCAGCGCCGGCAGCGGCACCGCTTATTTGCAACAGCGCGAACGTCAAACGCAACGCCACAGCATGCCGGCAACGACAACGGCCATAATTACCACACCAGCTACACCGCCGGCGACGATTGTGAGCGCCGCTGCTGCCCAAGCAGCTGCAATGGCCGCTGAAACGCATGCCACATCCGGCGCTTTGGTTAAAGCAACACCTCACCCGCATGCATCATTAATACCCGCTGTTGCGGCGGCGGCGGCTACGTCGCGCAGCACACCCGAATCCTCAACCGCCACGGATAGTGACGATTTCTCACCGCAAATTCATCGCAAACGCAAAGGTGTGTGCGCACGCGACATACTACCGCGTTTCTCTATATCCATCGAGGATGAGACGGTGAGTGGCGGCTCATCGTCGGCGGAGAACACGCGCGAGCAATCGCCGCTTGCGCTGCAGCATCATCACAAATCGATGGACGGTCACTTGGGCAAACATCGTTCGCGTTCGATTGTCAAATCCGCATCGGCGTTGGGGTTGTCGTTGATGTCCAGCGCGGTGGACAATCAGCAGTTGGCACAGCAATTATGTGGCATTGCAGCTGGCATACAATCGCCTGGCAGCGGTGCAGGTGCCGGTGGTAATGGTGGTTCGAGCACTGCAAGTTCACGTGACACTTCACCATGTCGCGATCTCTCACCACTGGTGACCAACTTGAAGCCGCCTATAATTATAAGACGTGGTCCACGTGGCTTTGGTTTCACCGTGCACACGATACGTGTCTATTATGGCGACACTGATTTCTATACGATGCATCATCTGGTGATGGCCGTTGAGGAGGGTAGTCCTGCCTTTGAGGCTGGTCTACGTCCCGCCGATTTGATTACACACGTCAATGGCGAACTGGTGCAGGGGCTCTATCACACACAAGTTTTGCAGTTGTTGTTGAGTGGTGGCGAGCATGTAACCTTGCGTGCCACGCCTTTGGAGCATACGAGCATACAGAGTGGTGGACGCAAACGTGATTTAATGCAAAGTAAGCTGGCCAAGAAGGGTGTGAATAGGCAGAAGAAACAGACGAAGAAGGAACACGACAAGAAGCGCAAAACTTCACTATTCCGACGGATCAGCAATAAACGTGCGTCGGCCGAGATACAACAGGTGAGTCAGTTCGAGAATTGATAGCAGTACTCTATAAATAAATTTTCTCTTTTCCTCACCCAGATCGCTGCGGGTATTGTCGGTTCTCCCACCAATCCTGCAGTCGCATCTGTCGTTAGCGCTGCTTGTGGCGCCAGCGTTGGCGGCAACGTAAACACACGCAACTTATCACCGATGGACTCATCGTATCACAGCAGCAGTTGCTGTCAATCCGCTGGTAATTCATCGCAATCCACATCGCCATCCTCATCGGCACCAAATACACCAACTTGCGGTGGCAATGGTGCACAAACGCAGCCAACATTCGGCAGTACATCAGCGAAGTCTGCAGGCTTGGTGATTGCAACTAGTGGCACGGGTGTGTTAATGCCTGTGCATGGCGCAAGCGGTACGGGCGCTACAGTGCCCAGTGGTGCTATTGGTGGCAATATACCAGGTGAGTTAACTTATAAAAGAAGATATGAACAATATTCTAATTCAAATACTTCATTGCAGTATCACCCACATCGGTGCCACAACTCTATCAGCGCCCATCGACATTGCATGGCCTCAAGCACAAATTGCATACGGGTGGTTGTGGTGGCAATAACACTGTGGGCGTGTGTCCAAATGCCGGTAGTGGTGCCGGTGTTGTCAAGTCGCTACACACCAGCGCTGCCGGCGCTTTACCACCAAATCGCCGCAAATCTGTTGGTCACATACCACTTTCGCCATTGGCACGCACCCCCTCACCCTCACCGCTACCGGCTTCACCCACACGTTCACCATCACCACTCGCATTCCCGATAGTGGGACATCAACCGGGCGCTTCGAACACCACGCAGTCGTACAGTCCAGGCAGCTCGCTGCCCACAGTGCAAACCATGGCGAGCGGTTCGAAGAAAAGCGGCTTTGTGCGCACCAAAAGTGGTGAGCCCAGCTCACCGTTGCTGCGTCGTGCGCTCTCACCCGATCGTCTACATCCACGTAGCGCTGAGGCGAAGTGTACACTAATTTCACCACTCTGCTGCTCGCCACCAATCAAGCAGTCACAGCAGCGTGTCATCGGCGGCGTCTGGCGTCCGAGCACTGGCACTGGCACTAGTGTAGGTGGCGGCGGTGGTGCTAGCACATCGTCCACGGCAATTACCACACTGCCACCAATAAATACAATGCAAACAAGTTTTACATGCATCGGTGGCGGTGGTGGCGTTAATATGAATACCAATAATAACGGTAATGGCGGCACAACAGTTGGTAATGCAGATGCCACAAATGAATCTCAAATGGCGTGTGGTAGCGCGTTGAATATGACTGAACAGTCAGCCGTAGCTGTTAGTACACCCACCAATATTGCTTTGCCAGCACCGGGTGAGATGTTGCCACGCATCGCAGAGGAGAAGGATTCACCAACTAGTACACATGAATCGGAAGAAGAGGCTACACCCGCAATGGCAGCTACAACTAATCTAACAAGTACAACAACTTTGGGTGCAATCGGTGTGAATGTGATGCAAACGATTGATGAGCATGGTGACGAAACGTGTGGCGCTGGCAACAACAGTGAGGCAGTGGTGAGCGCTGTTGCAGCAGCTAAGAAGGAACGCGAACGCGATAATCGGCGGAAAAGTGGTAATTAAATATTGCGCATTGTACAATAATATTGTACAATATTTAAAATACTAATTTTTGTTTTCCTCACTACAGTTGATGAAAGGCCTGCAGTGTCCTGCACAGCAACGCCTAAAAGTGTGGGCGGCACTAGTAATCGTAGCGGCAGCGCCACGGCTAGCACGCGTAGGGAAAGCTATATTGCGGCCGCAACAAAAACTGCTAATCCAACAACAACAACAGTTACTACTGCTAAGCATAAGAAGCAGTAAAGCAGTTTGTGAGCAAAAGGTGGTGAGAGGTGATGTGAGAGGAAGAAAAAATGGTACATGTCTCACCCGGAAAACAGCGCGAATATTTATTTTAAACTTTCTTTTGTATTTTGTATTGTAATATTATTTTTTTCTAATTTTTTCCGCCTGCTACGGGGGATATAAGATTTGTGGCACGTTAAAAGTTGAATGTTAATTAATTAGTAGTGATTAAGCAGCAGGAGCACACATTTGGGGGAGCATACACATGCACAATAGAGTCAGAGTGAGCAGTGAAGTGTGCAGTTAAAACACTTAAGTGGTGGGAGGGGGAATATAAATGTAAAAAGTGCGTGGGAATTGTACGCAAAGACACATGCTACAATTGGTGTACAGTTAAAACACCATTGTAGTATATCCGTAATTTGTTTGCTTTGTATACGAGTATAAAATTTTCATTTCACATTTTTTAAAATCATTTTTCATTAAATAAAATATTTTTATACTTATTTTATGCAATATGAAAAAAAAAAACACAGCAACGAACTATATTTGCGTGGCGTACACTGGAGTGTGGCTGCATGTATATTAAAATATTATCAATTATTATTTTCATTGTTATGTATATGATTGTGTGTGGGGCACATGTGGGCGGTCAGCGTACGTTCAACGCCCATACAAAGCAATTTGCTATTTTTATTAATTATTATTATTAGTATTTAGTAATAAATTAAATTAAATATAAAAACAACAGCATATTACACATACATTACAAATTATGCGATTATATACATGCATACATTAACACACATATACAAACACATGCAATATACATATATAAAAAAAAAATTAAAAAAAAAAATAGAAACGCTAATATTGTGTGAGCGTGCTACTCGAAAAAAGTTCAATACAAACAACAGTCCAAAAATACGAAAAAAAACAAAATTCGAAAAAAATATGATAAAGTAATATTTTTGCCATAAAAAATAATCCAACAAAACAAAAACGAGTTGCTTAAATAAATATGAAAATAAAAAAATTAAAAAAAAACATGAGAAATATTTTTGGGTCGCTATTAAATGACAAACAAGAAAAAAATACAGTTTAAGGCGTGCTAAAGGCTTGCTTATATTTTTACAAAGCAAAATAAAAGCACTCAGCATACGCAAGAACGTAGAAAACTGCTATTGGTAGTTGTTGTAAAGTACAATGTAGAGTCATATAATGTTTATTTAAGAAATTTGAAAACTATAAGCTGCACTGTGAAAACTTAAATGTATAGAAAGCACGAAATTTTTTGGTTGAAATAGCGTTAGAGAGGGAAAGTGAAAGAAGAATAGAGAGAAAGGAGAAGAGAGAGAGAGGAAGAGAAAGGAGAAGAGAGAGAGAAAGAGAAAGGAGAAGAGAGAGAGAAAAAGAAAGGAGAAGAGAGAGAGAAAGAGAAAGAAGAAGAGAGAGAGAAAGAGAAAGGAGAAGAGAGAGAGAAAGAGAAAGGAGAAGAGAGAGAAAGAGAAAGGAGAAGAGAGAGAAAGAGAAAGGAGAAGACAGAGAAAGATTAAGGAGAAGAGAGAGAAAGAGAAAGGAGAAGATAGAGAAAGCGAAAGGAGTAGAGAAGGGAAGAAGAAGGAAATGAGAGCTGGCAACGACCGCATGCGTACAGTGTTGGTTTGTAGCCGTGTGGTAGGAGTAATGGAAATAGATTACAAATATTAAAATTGGATTTGTAGTTTTTGAAAATTAAATTCGCTTTTGTTGCTGCTTTAGGAAAATTATTAAAACATTCAAGATGAAAAATTAGAAAGATATGCTCGCAGATTTTGGAAATTGCTGCTGCTAGACAGTGCTAAGGCGCTTGCTTTCATATATGATTTCATATATGAATAAAAAATTATTGATTTTCATTCATTAAATGCATAATTAAGCCTCAAAATTGTAGATTAAATATTTTTTTCATATAGATTTTAAAAATTTTCCGCGCTTCAATATTATGTTTTTTTTATTTTTGTTTTTATTTATTTTTTATTTTTTTTATTTATTTTTTATTTTTTATATTTTTTTCGTTTTTTTTTGTTTTTTTTTTTACTTTTTTTATTTTTTTTCGTTTTTTTTTTTGTCAAAAATCAGCTTCAACTGCAGCCAACTATTTTGAAATTGTGCAATAAATTACTAAACTTGCAATTTAACCACCAATAAAGAATAAAAGAACTTAAATACAAAAACAAAAATATATATATCTAAAAAACAAAAGAAAATCAAAGCAATTGATGTAAAAATTATAATGCAAATACACAAAGATACGCCTATATTAAAAATATATATATATACTTATATATACATACATACAAGAAAAATATAAAAAATAGATTTGAAAAAGAATATACCATATAGAGAAGAAAAAATATATGAAGGGGTTGGTTAAGCGCAGTGCGCGAAACAGCAAAGCGACAAGATACTCAAACTGAAAAAAAATGCAAAACACGACTATAACTGATTATATCATTGAAAAAAATGGATCTAATACTTTCTAAAGGATCTACATATATAGTTAGTAATAACTGTAAACAGCTATTGGCAGCTTATAGCATTAATTCGACTCGATATGCACATATGCGCCTAAAGGTAGGCAACAAATTAGACTAAACGCTAGCAAAAGCTACTTAAAAATTGCAGCAAGGCTTTTAATCATTTGCCGCTTCACTTTGAACTTTAAGCATTGTGCATAACTTTAACTTTTCATTATAATAGAAACTAATAAAAGATAAATTTGCTTGAAATTTCGCGATAAATAGCATTTAAAGTAAAAATGTTTGCACACACTGACTTACGAAACGTAATCATTTACAAAGGTACTTGGTTAAGCTGAATATATGAGTGAAGGAAGAGTTGCTTAAATTATTTCACGAGACAAATATTGTATTTACAGAAATGTTGCTAAGAGTTTTGAAGATTTCTTGATTTGGCTACCTAACAAATGTATAGATGATTTCAAATGCGTATGTAGAACTCTTCATTCTACCTTTTCCCTTAATTGAAGAATATTGAAAAAATTGAATCGACTATTTATATATAAAAATGAGTCTGACAAAGATGAGTAAACAACTAGGTTCTTAGTCGAAATCACTTCACAGTTATTCAATTATAACCCATTAGTAACCTAGAACTTATATTAAAGAACTCGGACTGAACTGGTCCTTAGTTCCAGTCCTCTGATCGAGGAAAGTCCTCTTTCCCGTGTGAAGTAGACACAGGCGTTATCATTTTTTGCGAATTTTCTTTCGGGGAAAGTGCGTTTTAAAGAACACAGTTCAGAGGTCCTGCAACAACATGACCTTCAAAAGCTATTGACGCGTTTTAGCGAGGTTTACTCTATGGAATACCTTTAGAATAAGATCTCGAGTGTCGAATTTTTTGCCGATTGTGGCTGAATACTTTCAAATTAGCCCGAAACCCCGCCTTTTCTTGATTCAAATGGCATTTATTGTAACGGATTTTTAGGTTTCGATGCTACTGAAGACTTACTTTACAAGTTTCTGGCATTTCAGAACGATATAGAAGTCAAACAATATTTGGTTTCGAAAATTACTCAAAATAATTATTTCAGCACAGCGCAGTTGTAGATTTGAGAACAAAAAAGATTTCAGACAACTCTGAAAAATTTATTTTCGAAAGTAATGAGAGATATATTTTTCGAAAACTATCGTATAGTGTTGTACAACGACTTTGAAAGTAACGTTGTAGGTGGAAGAAGCCAATCCGAAAAATCACTCAAAACTGAAGACACTTCAGACATTTGATTTTAATAAAATGAAGAGCTAACATATACTACGATGAATAAAGGCACTTGTATATGAGTATTTAATGAAGCTTTAAACTAAAGATTAATTTAAACATTAAGTGGTATGGCAGGCAAACAAAGCAGAAGCATACATATGCATGTATACATATACATAAGTATGTATATTGGATAATAACGAAATGGTACTTGAGCAACACACATCACATCACATATTAACTACTATACTATATATTTACTCAGATATGCTTGTGGGCGATGCATAACTTACGTATACCAAATTGGTCCTGCCAAATTGGTTGGTCGTTAAGCGAGATGTATTGTGAAGACAAGAATTCTATATTATGTATATGAACTGCATTCTATTGTATGTATGTATGTATTAACTGTGAATTATTTTATATTTATAAATGTATCGTATTTTTTTAGAATCTCTTTACTGAATTCTGGATTCAATAAAATGCTACCGTAAAACGTGTTTAAAAATTATCATGTGTTGTTATTGTTGTTTGGGGTTTTAAGTCAATTGTTAATCGTGATCTCGGATTAGGACTGAGGCGGAGTTTGATCTAATGGAGTATACCTTTCGGTGGTGACCGCCTCTATACAGGTAATGTTAGCAACCTGAGCTGAAACCTCTCGACAGTCAATTGAAGGTGGTTTAAAACTTATAGAAAACCTCATTTATCACTATTATCACGGCGATACTCCAGTTTCTTTGATCCACTTTAAATTTTTTTTAAAAGTTTGGAAACAAAACGAAGTCGTACGGGGTCAAATCTGAAGAATAAGTGGGATGGGACAGCAGTTCGAAGTCTAGTTTGACCACTTTGACCGTGGCGATAGTCGAGCTCCAGGGGCTTGCGGAGAGAGTCTTCGACTGCTTCGGAATGGGTTCTCCAGATGAAGTCCACTGTTTCGACTGTTCCTTGGTCTTTGGTGTGCCATGTGTGGATCCATATTTCGTCGAGGGTCACGAAAAGACGTAATAACTTTTTCGAATTGAGCTTAAACAACATCAAACACTGTTGTGAAGGATCTCACTGTTGCGATTGTTGTTCGGAGTGAGCCAACAAGGCTGTATGTATCTGAGAATTTTCTCATGTCCAACTGTTCTCTGGACTTTGGTGTGTGGATCCAGTCAACGGTTGTCGACGGTCACGAAACGTCGTAAAATTCTTTCCGGTTGCACATAAACAATATCAACCACTGCTGTAAAGTGGTCTCACGGTAGCGCTTAATGTCCGGAGTGAGCTAACGCGGCACCCATGTTGTCCAATGTTTAATGTCGAATTTCTAATGTCATAGCTATCTCGGTCATCTTCAATCGACAGTCTGTCAATAGAGATCATTATCATTCGTAGTATCAGAGCACCTGGGAGTGGCTCATCCAAAACAGATCTGAAAACTTAAGGGTAGGGGTCCGATTCGCACAAAAGCACATAAGCACTTATTTTCAAGAGATCTACCAGTCCACGAAACTGCTATTTTTCAATACTCAGATCGGATCACAACTTACTTTTAACAAACCTGGTAACATTGATCTAGCGGCAAATTGTACGGTTTCTTTATGTTAGACATTTTCGGTTCGGAGACAATCTTAGCAGCAAAAATTATTTTTTGAATCAAATATTTTTCATTCGTTATACTTTTATTGGAAAGCAGACAATTGGTGAAATTTATCGAAATTATTGGAATATCTAGCGTTTATTTGTTAAAAATTCTTGGATATATCGAAAGCAAAAATAAGTTTATTGCATTTGTTGATGGGATTTCGGTATCAGGAACTTAAAGACAGGGGTAAGCCGTTATACATATTTTTATTTTAAGGAACTAACTAGCTTTCTCCAGGGGACAGCATAGAACTTGAGCGCAAGGAAAGCTATACAACCGAACGCAGCCACAACGGTTACATCAAACGTCATAAGACTGTAGTGCGCGAACGATTTCCACATCCGAATGCGAAGGAAGCGCGTAAGCAACAGAAACAGCACGCCAAACGTAGCGCTTTCTCAAAAACACAACGACCAGAGGCAGCATCGGAACACACCGCCACCGAAACATTTGGCAATTCACCGGAGAGTGGCGCCTTGTTGACAACTTGCCGTGATAAATCGCATTTGGAACGCGCCGTCAATCGCACCTCGGTGCAGTTGAAGCGTTTGGCACATGAAATTGATAATGAAATTGCCAAATTGAAACGGGAAAGGGACAAACTAATGTTCAGAACGCGTCCGCATCCGTTGATGCGCAACGCTGCCATACAGAACGATCTGCACACGAATATCGAACCGTTGGATAAATTGAAAGAAATCGATACACAGTTTGCCAAAAATATAGAGTTCACAATTGAAAAATTCTCAAGTCAACATAAATTCGTTTGCACTTCACCGCGTTACGCGCGCGACGAACAGACTTCGTGTCGGCCGCGCATGCGCACAATTGGCCTACAGAAAGATACGCAACGTGGCGCTGTTGAGGATAACTTGCAAAATCTTAAGGCGAAACTCAGCGCTGCCATTAACTACTCGGGCACCAATCTGGCCGATTTAAAGTCGAAGGGGTTGCTCGATACGGCGCCGCCCAATTGCTATGCCTTCGACTATGGCGGCACGGGCGATGGTCAGACGGCGTTGAATGTTTATCACTTGCAAAATTGTCGTTTCGCTGGCGGTTGCAATGACTGCAATTGCGCGAAAAATTGCGAACGCTACAATAGTGTTGGCAACTACAATGGCATGCTATGTAATAAGAACAGTTATGTGGAGAAGGGTCTGACGCCGTGTAAGGAGTACAAATACTGTCGAGATGAATACCATTACAATTATCCGTCGCAGAATAAATGTGTAGTGCCGGTGGCGAATCAACCATGTTCGCCATGCGTGCCATCATATCAGTCGTGTCAGCCGTGCCAACCTTATCAGCCCTGTCAGCCATGCATACCTTGTTTGCCGCCTTGTCCACTTTATGGTGAGTGCCAGCCAGCCAAGCACAAGGAAAAAGTGATATATGGCAGGCGTATGAGTGACTTAAATACAGAAGATTTTTATCATCCTACCAGCTCACGCTCCGCAAAGCATTCGCCAAATAAACATGGCAGTCCAAGGCATTCTAAGAATAAGGAGCGCTTGACGGTCGATGTACCGAAGGACGGTCGTACATTTGTCGATATTGAACGAAGTGGTGAACCCTCGCGTAGTAAAACGCGTCGTAAAAACGAGAGCGAAGGGAAAACTAGGCAGCGCAGTTCGAAAACATACGACGACGTCTCCGCGCGTAAAGCGAATGAAAAGCGTCAGGTGCGCGAGCGTAAGCCACGTCAGGAGAGTGAATCGTCGGGCAGTGTTGACTCTTCGGAGAAGGCGCGGCAAATGAAGAGCAAAGAAAAACTGCTGGAGATAACATTCACGAAGGAGAGACGTCACAGGCCGTCGTCGGAGTCAGGAGAGGAATGCATTATGTATGAGATGCCGAAACCATGTCGTGAGTACTCACGTGAGACAAAACGCTCTTTGAAACAGATGACAATTACTGCATATAAGCCTTGTAAGCCAGTGGACAGTGAGGGCAAAAAGAAGCAAAAAGACAAAGGACAAGGTGCTGATGATGATAAAACGTGGGATGAACGGTTGAGGCATGCGGAATATCCAGCTGAAGAAGATGATTGGCATGCTGGTGTCCCAACTATAACAGAAGTTTATGATGACTATCGCGTTGGTGATACCTACCCTGTTGAGGGACATAAAATCATACAGGAACCTACTGAGTCGCCATTTGTCGGAGGCTATAGAGAAATGTATCGCGTATCACCACAGCGTAGTTACGATATTATGCCGGTACAAAAAAATACAGTGCGTGATATTCCGCCATCTCAAAGTCCCGATCGTGAGCGACGTACCGAACGAGAAAGACCGACGAGACCAAGCGAAAGACTAAGAGAATCGTATGAAAGAGATCGGACTGCTAGCGGCACGGGGCCAGATGGACAACGTAGAATTGGGCGCGATGGTAGACAACGTGATTCAATTGACAAGGAGAGATCAGAAGTATATAGAGCTTATGGACTTGAAGGGAAACCCGGCCGGAGCTATGGTCGAACATACGATGAACGTCGTTCTCCAGACGACTATGGCCGATCAAGACAAGGTGATGAACGCTATGATCCGAAATTCACTACGAGCACGCCACGTTCCGCACGTGACTACGAGCGAGGTATTAAATCAGAGCAAAGGTACGACTCTCGTGGACAACCACGTAAAATCTACGATGAACCTAGTGCTGTGCCCGGTAGAGCTTACACTCCAGATGGCACACCACGTTCGGGACGCTATGCTCGTGGTGTGGAACAGGACGATAATATTAAAATGGAGGCATTTTCACCCTCCACATCCCAAGATAAGTATATATCTAGCGAAAAACTTGATAGAAAAAGGACTCCCAGGGATGTTATTAGTAGCTCAGATCAGCGAGTTGGAAATGATGCACAACACACCGGTGAAAGAAAATTTAAGCAGGAAGATAAGTTAATGCAGGATGAAGATACGGGTTTATCATCTAAAAAACCAGAGATTTCCGCCACAGATATGAAATTCAAAGCGGATACAGAAAAACCAGATGACATGAGTCATAAGGCAAAAGTAAAGATGGAGAGTCCAGACAGCCCTGCGGCTAGCACTCCACGTACCGGAAAGGGACCTATTTCCGATAGAGGTCTGATTGGAGACGAGCAAACAATGGGAAATGTACCACAAGTTCCAGAAATTAAAATTGAAGATACAGACGAAAGCGGTAGAAGTGCACCAAGTGGTAGAGGTAATTTGATTCGACTTTATAGTTGCTTCATTTAAAGTAATCTGATATTATATTACGCTTAGGGGGAAAGCCAGAAGGTAAAAGAGAACAGGAGCCACAATCAACACGATCACCGAAGAAAGAGCAAATAGGAAGTAGTCCAGGTAGAAAACCAGAAGTATATGCTGGCACGGTAAGTGGGACAGGCTTTGCTAGATCGGATGCACCTGGCGTCATGGGTGCAGCTGCAAGTCCACTAAGTCCTTTTCCAAGTCTGGAAACACCAAAAATCTATATGAAACCTCGAGCATTATGCACCGATTATGGTAAAGCGTGCTTCCCACCAATCGAAGAGGAATGCCCTAAAAGGACCAGTCCACGTGCCAACTGTGTTGCGAATGCAGGAGATGCTTATATGTGTCAAGCATGCAACAGGCAGACAGCTTGCGCCTCACCGTCGCCATGTCAGTGTTCATGCGCAGCCGAAAGTGGTAGTGAAATCCCCTATGAGAAGCTAGGCGATCAATACACACATTCACCGGTACGACAACTGGCTGCCAACTCCCATTTGGCTGTTGCGCTGCAGTCCGACATTGCGGCGAACAATTATAAACCGTTACCACAAGAGAGTTTATCTAAAAGCTGCATAACTTTGCGCTCGACCGGCACACAGTATTCGGCAACGATTATCGAGCGACAGGAAGATCGTTGTGCGCCACAATATGTGCCGCTGCCAAAAGTATGCAGTGAAATATTAGCGGAAGAAGCGCAGAACAGCGCAACGCAATCTACTTGTACCTGTGATGAGTCACGACGAAACAACAAACCACCTTGCTCATCTCCAGATAACACGAAAAATAAATACCAATTTCTGTGTGAGGAAGCCAATGAAGAGTACGATGCTAAAATGAATCTGCAGAATAATGAACAGTGGTGTGGTCGTGTAGAAATTAATACGGAGAAAAGGCAAATTTTCATTGCGCAACCAAAACAGGAGGCAGAAGAGAAGAACTACTTGTTACCATGGCAGCAGGATGAAAAATTCATACCTGGACAACCGATAAGCACTTGCAACACGTCACCTTGGCAAGATGGCTCAGTCAAGTTCATGCAAACGGTATCAAAAATTCCGCGTTATCAAAACTACGCGGAACGTAGAACACCACGCTTTAATGCCACTATGCCGCCACATCAAGAAATGCCGGAAGAGGAAGATAGATGCGCACAAGAACTACCACAGTACAAGCCGCAGACGCGTGTACAATTTATGGAGCAATATGAGAGCTGCGATCCTTGTTGCTACGCACGAAACGAAGGTATTTTTTTAATTCCAGCTTCATTAAATATTTCTCACTAATTTGATACGTATTTGGTAGCAGCGAATTTGCAAAATGAGGCAGCAGATTGTATGCACGAATACACGCCAAGGGGTGAGTAAATTGATAATGAAAATAATTCGACTCTGAGATATGAGTATCAGGATCTGGTTAGGTAAGTACTTAGGCTCAACCCAACCGGATTAGTCAAGAAGTCTTTTCTTGTCTGATACGACAACAGCTCATAACTTCATATGTGACAACACTCACCGAACAAGACGAGACAAAAACGCATGTTCGCTTGGTTTACGGTAGAGCAAAATACGTTTCTATATCTTATTAGCCAAGACTTCTTGACTAATCCGGTTGGGTTGAGCCTAAGACCCACTGTCCGAAGGCGCTACTATTTTAAGAGATGGTGTAGTCGTAGAATGTATAGTACCTTCTCTAGGCGACTTCAGCAGATTCGATTTTTGAAAGAAATATTGTACAGTCACACCAAAGAGCGCGATAACAGGCAAAAAGAAATCGTTCAACTAGTTTCAAAATGGTCGCTCGTCTGTATTTTACTGGGTCATGTCCGAAAACATTATCTTGGTGGACGTTTGTTTTATCCGAGGCTTACTTCCTGTGGTTTCGTTAAGATGGGTTTAAGATTGACAGTTTATCAGCTATTTATTCGGTTCTGATGGTTCGGAGGTATCGACTGCAGCCTACAAGCGATTGGCTTGATTTTGGTCCTCAGAGTCTCATTTGCTAAGTAAACAGGGGCGCGGCGGTGAGGTAGACACGCCGAGGTGAGTAGAGGTGGCAGAGGCTGTATATTCGCTTTTCCATCTCTCCCGAAATCCTCAAAAGAAAATGGGGCTGGATCGGGCTTTCGGTAGTCGAAACACAGGCCAACCAGCTCTAACCTGGATAAAAATTAGGACATCGATATATCCAAGGTCCAAAAGAGTTGGAGTCAAATCAAGAGGCTAGCAAAAGATCTTGATAAATGAAGGAATCTCATTGTGGCCCTTTACTCTTTCGCGGAGACATACTCTATATATTGTATTAGAAAACGGCTAACACAGAGAAAAACATGACAGAAGTCCTCGAGTTCGTATTGTCGGATCGTCGATAGCTGAGAAATCTATGGGAACTCATCGTTCCACGTTTGCTCACTTCGGACAACAAGCGCAACCGTAAGACCGCTTTATAGAAAGTACTATCCGAAGGAGTTTCTGCAACTTGATATGACAGTCGACGAAACATAGATCCACTGAGTCACACAAGAGACCAAGTCGAAACATTGGACTATATCCGCGAACTTTTTTCAGAGCAGGTGTCAACTGTTCCATCGGTCAGAAAGGTGATGTCTATTGCTTTCTGGGATTCATATTGCGGGATCTAGCGACTCACACATTCGTCGTCACCAAATTATTCGAATGACAGCACGTGATCATTCGACCACTTTTATTCTATGGTCTCTCCTAATATTTCGTATAAGGTATGGGATTTCTTACAAACTAATGGGGCAGACTAATTTCAATTGGCTTAAAATATGTTGAAATACACACAGATTGATATAAAAATTTGAATTTAAAAACCACTTACCAGCATAATTCACAACCAACTTATATATGGTTTATTTCATAATTTACAGGACGCCTAAGTTTCGCTTATGGCGGCGAATACCAGCAGATACCAGAATTTACTGGCTGTCCATGTATGTTCAAAACTTATCTAAATATGGTGACACTTTACTATCCCGACTGTCGTGTACAACTGCGAGAAGATTGTGTCGAAATTGATGAAGACGATGAGTTCAATGAATGATGATGATGGAGATGATTGGTTCTTCTAATTTCGATTGTATCGAAGTTTGAAATATTTCTTTGTGCACTACACAACTTATTCATCTAACTTATATGCATGTATGTATGAGTATAGCTGCGATGCTGATTTATTTTGTAATTGTTTTTTTTTATTGTGGTTTTTATGAAATCTGCGTATAGTTTGCTCAGTTTTTGTGCTTGTTCACACTTTATTTTATGTATTTTTTGTTTGTACTAAAAACAAAAACAAAAAAAACAAAGAAAAACGCAAGACATTTTTATAAAAATTAATTAAGAGTAAAAAAACGGAACAAAAGTTAAATGCATTTTCAAATTGTTAAGTACTAAGTTATGTTTGGGCTAAAATAGAGAACGCATGCATGCTTACAACGTCTGCGATGGATAGCGTGGACTTTGATCACGTGAACGCGCCTGACGAAAACGATCATCGGTGAGATTGTGACGCAGCTCTTGATTTTGTATTTGATATTCTTGCGCTAGCGTTTCTTGTTGATGGCGACGTTGGCGTTCGGTGTCTAGCTCACGCTGTTAGTTGTATAAAAAAACGTGTATGTTATTTCAATTAAAATTATTTGTTATTTTAGTGAAAAAATATTCGCATTACACACCAATAAATCATCGTTTTGCTGCCGTTGACGCACCAATTCCTGACTCAATTTGCTATCGACTTTTATTTGCTCTTCCAGATCACGGCGCGTTTTCGTTAAGAGTTCTTCAAGCGTTTCGGAGGAGACTTTCTGTCCGTTGGAGGTTTTTTCGAAATCGGCGCGCAGCTTTTCATTGTCACGTTCAAGCTGGGAAAGAGCGTGTTTAGTGAAAGTATTTAAGTGTGTAAATTACTAACTTCTTTGCATACCTTGCGCTTTATCTCATTCAGTTCGGTTAATTCGGCATTTAATTTGTCGCGTTCCACATCCAATTTATCGCAAAGCTCCTTGCGTGCGGCCAAATCAACCTTCAGCAGGTGTTGTTCATCTATAGCATCCTCTAGTTCATGTTCTAATTTGGTATTTTGTGTATTAAGCGCCGATAGCTGAAAAAAAAAAATATAAAAAAAAAATAAAAAAATATAAAAAAAATAAAAATATATAAAAAAATAAAAACAAAAATATAAAAAAAATAATAAAAAAAAAAATATTAAAAAAAATTAAAAAAAAAAATTGTTTTTAAGAAAAAAAAAATTTTTTAAATTTTTAATTTTTAAATTTTTAATTTTAAAAAATTTTTTTTTTAATAAAAAAAAAACTTGAAAAATATTAATTTTTATTGATATTATACTAAATTGCATTCTTACCTTATCCTCCAATTGCTGAATAAGTGCACTGCGCGAAGAAATTTCCTTCTTCAACGCTTTTATTTCATCTTCGAGTTCAGTGATTTGTCGTCTTTAACAGAAAACGGGGTTAATAGCGGTAAATTCTTGCAACATGTTGAATTTTTTCATCAATTTTCGTGGTTTCTTATTGTAACCAAATCATTGCTACGTTACAGGTACGTGTGCGTAAATCAAGATAACTAAAACTACATACAGAGCTAGAGAGCTAAGAACTATACAAATGTCTTCTGCGCTTACATACAATACGTACATATGTATGATAAAAATCAAGTAATTAACGTATTTGTCGCGCACAGCAACAACAACATCTACACAAGTCAAGCAGGCAGTGTTTTAAGATAATGTAAAAAAGAGGAAGTAAGTAGAAATTTTGTCAATTAGCTACACGTTAAGTTAGTAGTTAGGTAAAAGAGCAACAAATTTAATAGATTTTAGAGATTTAATGCTATGAAAGTGTGTACTTACTTGTGCTCGGCAGCTTCAACTTCTAGACTTTGATTATTGCCCTCCAATACGACAGCGTCATGTGACAGACTGCGATAATGTTCGAGCATTTCCTCGCGTTCCTTCTCCTAGATTTAGTAGAAAGTATATAAATAGATTTTTTTTAGTTTTATTTGCTATTTGAAAAAATAAGGCTGAGTACATAGTTAAGCGCGACTAAAAAAAAAATAATAATAAATTTTAATATTAAAATTCGCAATAGTAATTTCGAAAATTAAAGTTTTGGATCATATTTTCTTAAACTTCATCCACTAATTTCGATAAGAATCTATGTTAAAAGCGTAAGGATAAGTAAATAATGAATAGCGAGGCGAAAACAATGTCTTTGGATATTTTAATTCACAATAGTTATTTAAAAATAAAATTTTGGAAAATATTTTGGCAGACTTCACCAATAATTTAATTTAATAATTTTGAAGAGAATCTTGAGATATACAGCCCTATTCTGTGCACTTTACAAATTCAACAAATGTCTAATTTGTAAAAAATTAAAATTTATCAAGCATTTCGTATTCTGTGTCTAAAATAAAAAGCTTTTTTTCCTGATAAGTTGTTAAGAAGTAAAATGCTCTTGACAAATAAAATATCTCGTTGTGGATAGTTGTGAAAATGAATTTGTTGTAAAGGAGATATTTTACTTTTGTCGTTATTTTTATACAAAGAGGAAAAATATGAACATGTTGATGGCTCGCGTTATTGAGCCGTTTTTATATTAGGAAGTTTATATTTCCCTTTTATGTTTAAAAATATGAAGATAATGCGGGTAACTTTGACGAAATTGTTTTCTCTATATGTACATATATTGCATTCGATTACAGCTTAGCACATTTTTGCCAACAATGAACAAAGTTTAGATTTCGTAGTCCCCAAGGAACTTTTCTGAAGCTAAACCAACTAAATCAAAATTACATTCCAAATATTTTTAAATCTATTACAAAGAACCTATGTATGTATGTATATGCATTATATTATATAATATTAGTAGTGACCGGACCACGCATTGCTGTGGATAAGGTATATTTGATAAATTGAAATTATTTAACTACTTTCCATTTTCTCCGTCAGCTTTAGTGGTTTACGATAAATATACCAAAACTCCAATCCCGGACAAACAACGCGACATGAAATTTTTATATACATATGGATATAGATATTGCCCAGCGGAGGAGCAAAAGACTCCGGAGGATGTGGGTTCGAAAAGCGAATATATAGCCCCTGCCATCCGATTATCAACCTCATCTACGCGGCATCCTCTGTATGGTTATCAAACGAGGTTCTGGCGACCGAGTAAAGGCCGTATAACCTTCTCATCGGTATAAAAACCGGATAGATAAACTGATAACAGGACAATCAAAATAAATAAAAAATGAAAAATAAGTCCAAATTCGGAGCATGGAATATTCTCAGAATCTTCACATCTAGCCAGAGAGCAAAGGACTTACTGTGAAATTAATGTTAAATTATTAACTATTTTATAACAAATATTGGAATGCATTTGAAAACTTACGTAATAAAATAATTCAATTAAATTTTCAATTCAATTCGAATATAATTGGACAGAAATCAGCTGTTTCTGTTTACATTATTTTTTCCCACACTTGTGGGAAATTTATCTTTTATCAAAATTGTCACAGAATACCAAACAATTTCTTACTTGATAAAAATCTGAAAAAATTTTAAATTTTTTTGTTATTTTGTCAAGTGCACAGAATAGGACTGATATTATATTTCACTTTGAAAAGGTAAGGCTAAACCCACAGTGAAGTGACAAAAATAAATTTCTTGGAATTTTCTAATTCACTCTAATAATATCAAACTATAAAGGGTTTTTCAATAGGGTAGCAACAAAAGTAGACCGATAGGGATAGCAAACGAAGCCATATTTTTTCGCGTTCTTTTGAGATTTCTGTTCGGTAAGGTTTACCATTTCATCATGGAAAAGTATACGATCCAACAACGAGTTGAAATTATTAACATTTACTATCAACTTTAAGAGCGCTATGTCCAATTTATGATGAGGCTCATTTCTGGCTGAATTCCTTCGTCAATAAGCAAAATATGCGTTATTGGTCAGTCAGCAATCCACACGTACTCTATTGCATCCCGAAAAAATTACGGTTTGTTGCGGTTTATGGGCCGCCACTGTCATTGTTCCGTACTTCTTCCGTGATTATCAAGACCGGCACTTTAGAGTGATTGAGAATCGCTACTGCTCAATGATAACCGAATATTTTTGCCCCGAATTGGATGATATGGACTTGGACAATATGTGGTTCCAACAGGA
This sequence comes from Zeugodacus cucurbitae, assembly GCF_028554725.1. NCBI lineage: Eukaryota > Metazoa > Arthropoda > Insecta > Diptera > Tephritidae > Zeugodacus > Zeugodacus cucurbitae. Next base: position 9,111,063 of record NC_071669.1, read on the forward strand.
CGGCGCCACAAGACGCACGGCGAATGTCAAATTCGATCTATTGAAGACCATGTTTGGTGAACGTGTTATCTCATGAAAGCGCCCAGTTAATTGGCCGCCTCTGTCGTGCGATTTGATGCCATTAGACCATTTTCTGTAGGGCTACGTCAAGTTTATGGTCGATGCCAACAATTCATCAACGATTGATGAACTTCGTACGAATATCGAATACCGATTTATGCTTGAAAATCGCCGAAAATTGGGTTTAGCGTCTGGACTTCTGCAAGCGTGCCCGTAGTGGTCATGCAAAAGAGAATGAGTTTCATATATAATGACATGGAATGAACTTTCACAGGAATACAAAATTTCACAGTTTTTGTTTAATTAAAAACAAACTTTTGTATTGCTCTTATTGAAAAACACTTAACTTTTGGAAATTGTTTTCTTAAGTTTCACCTATAAATTTGATTAGAATATTGAGATTATTCTGCAAAATTTAAGTGACCTTCTAACAGCTGATATCTATGGTTGTAAAAAGGTTTGTTAATATTTGATATTTGAGGGCAACTATTATAAGAAAAAAATAGTTTTATAACTGTAAATTATTATTATGAGTTCACAATATACTCTCCTATATCTATAATATACCCCCACTATAATGATATATAGCAATATATAGCTTTTATGCATTTACACCCACCTTATGCGTTAACAAATCCTCCGCTTTCTTCACCTCCGCCACATATTGACGCAACTGCTGTTTCAATTGTTCGATTTCGAAATCGGAGTCTTTCAGTTTTTTCTTAAGTGTCAAAATCTCTGCTTGACGCTCGGCCAGTTCATTTGACAGACGGCTGGAAATGAGGCAAAAAGAAAAAAGAAAATCACATTAACTATGAAGCTATAGAGACAATATTAATCATGTTAGCAATGATTGTTGGGCAAGAAAATCAAGTTCACACACCAACGCAACAAAAGCGGCATGTTGCAAAATAAATAACATTAAAGTGTTCGTATACAAGAAATAATAATCGACCTTTTACGCCCAAAGTGACGTAATCTTTGTAATGGCTTGCACTATAAAAAAAAACCTGCTGATGGCTAATTTGCTCATAATAACCAACAAAAAAAATTTAAAACATCACAATATGCATTCAACTTTAAACTTTAAATAGTCTAAAATTTGTTGTTTCTGCTTCGTAGCGCATTCGACTTACCCATTTTCCGCAATAGCTTCGTCTCGGCTGATTTTCAGTGCAGCAATTTGTTGGCGCAAACTTTTGCTTTCCGTTGAGGTTTCATGCAGTTCGGCAGTACGTTCACGTGTTTTCGCAGTTAATTGGCTGAAATTAAATAGAAGTAAGTAACGAATTGATTATTTTTGGTTTTCTTTCTGCTGGGATTGTGACAAACGAAAGACTTAAATAACGAACTCGTTTTTTATAAAGTTAAAGGAAAGACTCAAGAAACGAACTCGCTACGGCTCGTTGAACTGAAGACTTAGGAAATGAACTCGGATGATATCGATAAAGGAAAGACGATAGCTAAAGCTTTCTCGAGCTCGGAATGTCTTGAAAAAAAAGAGTTAGGGAACGAACTCGGATTATATTGATAAAGGAAAGACGATAGCTAAAGCTTTCTCGAACTCGTAATGTCTTGAAAAACAAAAGACTTAAGTAACGAACTCGTATTATATTGATGGACGAAAGACTTAAGACACGAACTTGCTTCTTAATGATCACTAAAGACTCAAGAAACGTACTCGAATGATCTAGATAGTCAAAAGGCTTAAAGTATTGAAAGAAATGGCTTTTTGGGTTAGAGTTTTTAGGGAGCTAAACTATCTTAACCCCCTAAGAAATGAATTTGAATCATATACTTAAGCAGGTATTCTTAGCAACCGAAGTGATACAGAAGCTTTTTTTTTGTAATTTTTATATCCTGAACAGGGTATATTAAGTTTGTCACGGAGTTTGTAACACCCAGAAGGAAGCGTCGGAGGCCCTATAAAGTATATATATAAAGGATCAGTATGTTGAACTGAGTTGATTTAGTCTGTCTGTATATATACGAACTAGTCCTTCAGTTTTTAAGATATCGTTTTGAAATGCAGATGCAGAAACGCAGATGTTATTTTCTCTTCAAGAAGCTGCTCGTTTGTTGGAACTGCCGATATCGGACCACTATTTCATATAGCTGCCATACAAACTGAACGATCGGAATAAATGGCTTGTATGGAAAACTTCCGCATTTTACTACATATCTTCATGAAATTTGGTGTGAGTTATTGTTCATAGAAATAATTTAATCTCCGAAAAAATGGTACAGATCGGTTCACTATAGCATATAGCTGCCATACAAACCGAACGATCAGAATCAATGGCTTGTATGGAAAATTTTCGCATTTGACGTGGTATCTTCACGAAATTTGACATGGATTACTGCTTAAGGTAATAATATAATCTCCGAAGAAATTGTTCAGATCGGTTAACTATATAACCTTAATGTTTCTAGCAAACAACCCGGCTAAAAAGAATTGTAAAATGTTTTCTTTTTTTTTACTTACTTTTTCTTACGTCTTTAGATTTGCTTAAACACATAGTTACTAAAAGAAATGCACCTGTGAAGGGTATATTAGCTTCGTTACAGCCGAAGTTAACGTTTTTTCTTGTTTTACCTAAGAACTATAAATTACTGCAATTTCGAAAATTTGATATTCTAAAAACTAGAAATACTCTTTATACTAGTGATAAAAAAACTTTCAATCTGTCCAAAAAATAACGAATATAGCAATTACAATAAAGTTTTAAAATTATACCTCTATTGGATATGAAAATTAAACAATTCAACTATCTAATGTGTCAATCAATGCTTTTTGGCAAACAACCAAGGTATAAACCAACGTCAATGCTATAAAATTATGCGATTATACAATTATAAATGGGAGCAAAGACAGTTAAATGCAACACCATTAACAACAGTTACAATGCAGGCACAATTGAATGCAGAAGAAGCAGACAAAATCAAATACGAACAAAATAAGCGCAAATCACTTGTAGGAAGTACACACATTTAAGGTAAAGGTAATTTAGCATGGCAAAAGTTATGCGAGAGTTAAATTTCAATTGTGTCATTAGATGAATGGATACATAAAATTACCCACACTTCACTGGTTGTAATGGCAGGGGGAAAAGATGAAGTGAAAATATGACAAAATAAAATTCAGTGCCAGTGATGTTGTTTGCTTTTGTTTTTTTTTTATTTTATTTTTATAAGTAGTTCACGAAAATTGCACCGCACCCACTTTGAATGCTGCTAACAACAAAAGGTTATAAGGCAGAAAATAGATATATTTTTGTAAAACTGTGTTTACTATGATCGTGACAAAGGGCGCAGCTGGTAAGCTGGCGCCGGCGTTAGGAGCTGATTGTTATTACATTACAGTTACTCAATAACAAAATTCACATACATTAAATTTTATATATTTATTTAAGTGGAGGAAGTAGAATAGTAAATGGCAGAAAGTTATAATGTGGAACGGTAGTTTGAGTATATTATAAATCGGTCGAGAATTACAAGGCTTGCAGATAGGCAGATGTGATTCTGATTTTATAGGATAGACTACTGATTATTAAGATATTTCAGTAAAAGTTTTAGCAACTTGGTTTTCGCTTAGGCATTTTTATATTAAATAATTCGTATGTGTTATAAGAGGTCATTGAGAACTATAAATAGTGGGATCTAGATTTTTAGTAAAAAGTTAAGAGTAATAAAAAATGATTTTTTTTTTTTAAATTTAGTTGATATATAATTTTTTTGAAATTTCAAATTTTTTTTTCGAAAATTCAAAATTTTTTTTTCGAAAATTCAAAATTTTTTCCAAATTTTTTTATTCGAAAATTCAAAATTTCTTTCGAAATTTCAAAAAAATGGTTCGAAAATTTCAATTTTTTTTCAAAAATTTTCCAGAATAAAGTTTGTTTTATTCAAAAGTAAAAACGTTAAACTAATCACTGCCAAAATTTTACGCAGATAGCTTTGAAATACAATGTGTTATAAAACCACAGTCATCGGGTATAAACTACCAACTTTTAATAAGTTTTAAGATTTTTCGACGTTTAAACTGAAAATCATATTTGAAAAAATACATTTAAGAAACTGCAAGCTAATAGCTCTAAGATGTTGAAAATTTCATGAATATATCTTTTAAATCAGTAAAGTTTTTGATACTTGAATAAAGGTCTTTGATATAGAAACTTTTCAAAAATTGCGAATTTTCTCGAGATATGATGTTTATGTGTTTATGAGTTCAGGGGCAAAGGAGACTGAAGACAATGTAAAATCAGAAAACAAATTCAAAAATAGCTAAACGAAAATATTTATAAATAAGTTATTTTTGGCGATAAGTTAAGTAGCTGGCGCCGATAGGCTTTTTGAAATAATATTAGAATCATACTCCAATCGATTAGTTGAAATTATGAGTTTAATTTAAGATGAAACTTCTGAAATATCATCGAAATATATATCTATATGATTTATCAAACCCTACATTTATCGCCTATAACATAAAAGTAAATCGGTCAAACATTTAGCAAAGGTAAATACGCAAAAGTTCAATATCAAGGTGAGTTGAGGCCAAATGCGGGCTAACAAACCGTAAATCAAAAGCACCATTTATTGGCATATGTGGATTTCACTCCAAAATTATGCTAATTACATTACAAATCGGGCAAGAGTTGAAGAGGTGTCACGCATGGTTAGTTACCCATTCAGTGAAAGACAAGCCAACGCACATATCCGCCCTCACTTGTCAAACGTTGTGTGTAGTCTATATACAAATAGAGGATTGAATTAAATTTTAGGCTACAGGTGAGTGAGCATTTGGTTCGGTCAATAGGCTTTAGGGAGTGTGTGTTCGTGTAAAGTAGAGCATAAAAACAGGCGAGAGCGGCAGATAGAACATGTTATATAGGGAAATATTGTTTCGAAAAAAAAATTAAGGCACATTAATATTTATAAATTAATACAATTTTAACAAAAAAAACAAATTTAAAAAATAAAAGAAACTCGGCCTAAACCTTCCAGTATATAATACAATTTTTCGCTAATATTTACAAACTAAAAACAAAAAATTGTTTTATGGTCTGCGCCCGATTTCCATTGCAAGTACTCATTGACGAAGTGATATCACACACTGCATACTCACAATAATCGACAATCACTATTTCCTTTTGTGCTAATTCGCGCGTATGAACTCATATATATATTGACATTTTTGTACTGTCTGTCACTCATGCTTACAATTTAGTAACTAGCAAAAATGGCGTGGTACGCATGCGGCGGTGTTTGTGCCTTGAATTATGTCAAAGACATGCGCAACCATTTGCAGTGCAGAGTTTACATGATTTTTATTATTTGTAATTGTACTATTTATTTTGATTTGCATTTAAGCAAAGAGGGCATTGCACGAGTACTCACACTTTTCATAACCTTTACAGCTTTGCTGTTGTTCTTTTTTTCGGTTTTTTCTTGGCAATGTAAATGACAGGTTAATTTAAAACCGGAACACAGCTGTTAAACTTTTGCTATACCTTGTAATTAATTTAATTTCCTATGTTTATTTTAACGTTTATAAATCTTGTTGGCTTTGTTTAAGTTCAAGTACGTGAGTACATTATTTGTATGTGCTTTAAATGAAGTGATACATTTTTGAAAAGTCGTCGTGGTTGCTAGTTAGTATAGCTGCAAATGAACAAATTTAAAACATTGAAAATTTCATGAAAATGTACGTTATGTTAGTGAAATTGTAGACTTTTGAAAAAAGATCTTTGTTTTAAAGATTTTTTCAAATTCGTAATTTTTTTCGAGATATCGAGAGATAGAAAAAAAAAGAAAAATTCTCCAAAAAAATTTTCGGCGCAGCCAGAATCGAACCTGATGAATGGAGGGTACGATGGAATAGCGAACTTTGGCCAGCTAATTCAAGGCGAATATGCGGTGCGATTTATCAAAACCCAAAGTATAAGATGACTAAAATGGATGACTCAAGAGCCCAAAAAAAGGTATTGGACACGAAAGCATTCATCGGCAGAACAAGAAGAATCTGAAGAAGCTCCGACTGGGAAACTAGGGAGAGACCGCAAAAGACAAAGTAGCTTGGAGACGTAGAGCCAAATGATGATGATGATCGATAGATATTTATTTTATTGGTAGAAGAAACCAGAAATTTATACGATAGATACAAAGCATGTAAGTAATTTGAATATGATAAACCTGACGAGAATTACAAGATTACTAGAGAGCGTGTTAAGAAAAAAGTATGCTTATGTTTTGAGTAGGTAGCTATGGATATTTCAAAAAATATATTTTTCAAAAATTCAAAAATTTTTTTGGAATATAATAAGTTATAGGATACATATGTGGAGGGTTTAATTTGCTTACTTTTCACGTTTGGTAAATTTTTGCTGTTTTTAAACGTTTTTCACGTTTTAAAAACTGCAAGTTATGGACTTTAGGAGGTTAAAAGTTTCACAAAAATATAATTTGAATTGGAGAATGTATAGAACTTTGAATTTAGGTTAGGTTATATTTTGCCTGATCTTTAGCACGAATGCGATGTCGATTATTAAATTATCGATAATATTTATGTCAGAGAACTTCACTTAAACATCTATATGGATGGCTCGAAAATGGATGATAGAGTTGGTGCAGGGATATACTGTTCGGAGTTAGGCTTAAAACATTGAATGAACCGGAACATTGCAGTATATTTCAGGCATACGTGTTTGCTATTGGGAAAGCCGCGGAGCTAGCTTTCAACGCACCAACTCTAAATTAAATGTCTACGTAGACAGCCAAGCAGCAATGAAGGTAATAACCTCGTTTCGAATAGTGCCCAAAAGTGTTTTGAGAAGCAGTGGAGAGTGTCGCCAGAAATATCCGGCAACACTTCTACTGGGTGCGAGACCACAAGGGCATCGAAAGCAACGAAATCGTAGACAGGATTGCCAAGATTGGTGTACAGCTGTCACCCAAAAACGTGATCGACATTGGCATACCCATGCATTGTCTGTACGACGATATATACAGCTGCGTGGCAAGTAGAAGCAAAACGCGTTGGAAGAATTTGTGAAAAGAGGTACATTGAAAATACACAACTTTCCTACTAGCACTCGATAGAAAAGGGCGTAGGTCATCGGTTGGCATGCTCACTGCTCACAGTCTAGTAGCGGCGCACGCATACAAAATGGGGTTGTCAGATCGGGAGGAATGCAGAAAGTGCCAAGAGCAGTGCACCAAAGAAACAGCTGAGCATCTCTTGTGCGTTTGTCCTGCGCTAGCAAGACAACGCTTTAGGTTTCTAAGGGCCCCGAAGTACGATAAGTTGGAGGAGGCCTCATAATCTCTTAAAATTCGCGACAAGCGCTGGCATCTTAAACGATGGCTACTACTCAGGTAGTACGCAACGGCCTCCATCTGGTATCGCTAACCTAACATAACCTATGTCAGTGAACTGAATCGAAACCGATCATCTACACTATGAAAAGAAGTTGAATGAGTTTTATCAGGTCGATCTGGTGAACTCGGTTCTACTTAGCTGATGGTAGAATAGGTTATAAAGAAGAAGTTACTCTTTATGGATATTTGGAAAATAAGATTAAAGTAGTTAGGGAGGACTCGAACAACTTTGCTTCGGCGTTTTTTGTACATTGAAGTTTTTTTTTTATAACAGCGGTTACAAATGTCGATGAGCCTCAGCCGCACTTTTCTTGGTATTAAAAAAGAAAAGAAAAATTTCCCGCAAATGTCGAGAATTCGGCTCAAAAAGTGACATTTTCAGTTGAGAATAAGTTTGGGATGCAAACAGATCTTTACAAATATTTAGTTGGATTAATGTTGACACAAATGTCCAAGATTGATATAAAACGATTAAATCGATTTAATCGACCAGTGCTTGACCCTAGAGACATCTATTGGAAAACGGCGGAAAAGCGGCAAAGTTGTAGATCTAATATATCTATATTCAGTTGAACTTCCCTAACTCGAACTCTTGAATTGGCAGTAGAAGTCAAATTTCATATAAATTACCTTCCGCAACTCCAAAGTCTCTTTGATTCGAAGTTGTTTTGTGGATTATAATGTATAGGGATTCGAGTTAAGGAAGTTCTACTGTAAATTTTTAATGTTTTGGAACCTGGATTAAAAAGGAGGCATGGCAGACAGAAAACTACATATGATGCTTATAGGAAAAAGTGGCCCGAGAGAACATGTTGTGGCGCTGAAAATTTCATGGCGCTTATTATAGTGTGAAGGTCTAAAACTAGTCCAAGGATGATAAGAAGAGCAGAGAGCGGTATTTGACTCAAATTATCATTTATACTGTTCCCATGCCCCATTGATACGAATGTCAATGTATGAGATTTTTAAAATAATAATTACCGTTATATGTGCATAATGTAATTTGTTGCAACGAGCGCTATATCATTATTCGAAAAAAAAATCGTTTTTCTTTTAAAACCTCTTAAGTCAACGAGGTCACATTTTACTCCAAAACACCATGCATTCAAGGACAAAGCAAAATAACACCTACCTTTTAATTAAGCGGAAAAAATATTTCAAAAAGTCGCAGCGAAAAAGAAATAATATCAACATAAATAATACAACTAAATAAACCTGTAATTACAGTGGCAGAGAGCGAGGAGGTTGCAATGACAAACGAGTTTGCAATAAATTAAAAGCTAATATATTTCACTTTAATGTATGTATATATATAAAGAAAAAAATATATATATGCATAAATTGGGACGAAGAGACGCTGAATTCCCAACTTAATTTTTCAGAATTCATCAGAAAACGCATTATTATTGGTTTCGGTAGGTTGCTAATACCAATATGTTTGTATGTATATATACAAGCTCACCAGCAATAGTCACACGACCATTCATTCATGTCGTCAGCAAGTCAAATGTACATTTCTATATATAAACTCATATGTATATTTAGTTGAGTACTATGCAAATTATCTATTTATTTAACTTTAGTATAAGAACCATGGAAATGTGCTGCTAAATGAAAGGTCGCACATTGTCGATATGCCAAACACGTTCTTCAATGCCAGCACAAAGCTAGTACGCACACACATATTTATACATATACAGACAGACATATTTTCGAAAATATAGGTACGTCCGTAAAACGCAGTGAGTCAAGGGGATATGCAGCCGTAAATCCAAGGCAACCACAGTCCATTGAAAGCGTTTAATGTTAAGCACAAAGCTAAATACAAGTTCTACAAAATGTGTACTGTTGACTGGTGTGAGCAGCAACGCTTTGCACCGATTGCAGATGGTAAAAACTCCTTTTCAATGCAATTTCAAAAGTGGCACTTTTAATTTTTATACACATTTTGCTTTCATCTTTCTCGCAGCAAATCATATTGTCCGAGATGCTTTTCATTCTTTCGTTGACTTTTATGCAAATGTGCTAATTACGAAGGTAAATAAAAGCCGTAATATTATGGGCGAAAAAGTCACGCATTGTACGAGTATTTGTGTATGTGAGTTCGTATGGAACTTACAGCGATTTCGAAGATAAATATAAAGTTCAAAAACCCCAACTAAAGTTACTGCGTACAGCAGAATAAGTGGACAAGTAACAATTACTTGTTAAAATTCTTTATGAATAATTAATAAATTTGAAGACAATTGCGCTCAAGAAAGACCGACAACTCAGTAGTGACGTTTGAGAGTAGATTTTGTTAGATATTAGAAAAAACAGCTGACTATTAACTCAGAGCTATTTAATATAGCTATATATGGAAAGACACAAGAAGAGTGAGAGAAGGTCACTGTCTAATTGGAAGACACGCCTATGGACTGGGGATACCATACAATGAATGTAGAAGCTGCCAAGAAGTAGAAGAAGAAGAGACTGCTGTAGGAAAATAATAGCAACAATCGAACACGGCTTTCTCGACGATATCTCGGAGGTGCAACACAAGCAACTTTTTAGTTGATCAACTTCATATAGATTCACATTTGGCCTCCTAAAGTCCTAGGTGCGTCGTCTGAAATCCATTATATGTACCTACCTACCCTACTTTACTATATACTATAGATCTCAGGACTACACTATACCATATAATATATTATCTCAGGAACGATTGAGCTCTCTCGTTAACAGTCAGTTCTCAGTTGACAATAAAATCTAACGATCCACAATCTATTAGATCCGCAATAGAAACTAAAAGTAGCTGGAATTATAATAACTTCTTGAAAAATCCATCAGCCGTTCATAGGCGCCTGGTATGACCCTCAATTTGTCGAAGAATATCCAATAAAACTCCACAAGAATTAAAATATTGTATGTGTTATTCACTGAACATAAAAGGTACTGACATCCTAATATTTTAGGAGCAAATAACAATACGAGGTTACTAGAGCTGTAACAAAAATCTTCCGAGTCCTTAAATACCTTACAACTATGCATGGAGTCGAATTAGCTTCTGCTTGGCAGAGCTGGTTCCACGTCACACTCTTCATGAGAGAGTCATCGTGGTTATTCTCAAAAGTTCTCTGCTCATGAAAACGATTTTGAACATGTCTCGCCTGTTAAGCTATGATAGAACTAGACATGTTTTGAAATAATTCTTGAGTTCTAGCTCTCTTCATGAGATGGTCATCGTTGTTACTCCTAAGAGTTCTCCACTAGAGGAAACAATTTCGAACATGTCTCGTCCGTCAAGTTATGATAGATCTAGATATCTTCTGAAACAATTCTTGAGAATTTTTGTTTCAAGTTATTGGAACTTTTTCAGATAAGTTATTGATAAGCCGAACATTATTTTAACTAGCGCCACGTATCCCTCCTTCTGGCAGTTTGGCGCCAATTGGTTATACCAAGCGAAGTCAGGTCTCTCTCCACCTGGTCCTTCCATCGGAGTGGAGGTCTCCCTCTTCCTCGGCTTCCACCAGCGGGTACTGCATCGAATACTTTCAGAGCTGAAGCACTTTCATCCATTCGAACAACATGACCTAGCCAGCGTAACCGCTGTCTTTTTATTCGCTGGACTATGTCTATGTCATCGAATAACACATACAGTTCATCGTTCCATCGTCTGCGGTATTCGCCGTCTAGTGCCGTCTCATCGGATGTTGACATCGTCCACGCTTCTGCACCGTAAAGAAGGACGGGAATGATGAGAGACTTGTAGAGTTTGGTTTTTGTTCGTCGAGAGAGGACTTTACTTTTCAATTGCCTACTTAGTCCATAGCAACACCTGTTGGCAAGAGTGATTCTGAGTTGGATTTTCAGGCTGACATTGTTATTGCTGTTAATGCTGGTTCCCAGGTAGACGAAATTATCTACAACTTCAAAGTTATGACTGTCAACAGTCAACAGTTATAACTAGCATATACCAATATAACAAATACAGGGATCATCTAGATAAATATAAATTATAAGTCCGTAGACCAAGAATGACGATCAAATCTGGAAAGGACTACGGATGAAGATCAATAATTTAATTGATTTACAATAGGAGTTTCTCTCACAAGATCATTGAAGTGTATTAGAAAACCTGCTAAGAGCCCAAGTTAACAAATTTTATTCAAAGGGGCAGAAACACCTACAACGTCTGAAAACTGTGCTCCCGCATATGACTTAACTACCGGAAAATATTGTGCTCTCGTTTTCTACCAACATGCAGCCTATAAATACAAATTTGCATACGAAACTAATTTACAGTAAACGACCACAAATAAGGCTTACAAATTATGCGTAGCCAACAACAGAAGTAACAAAGTAAATATATAGCCAATACGGCCAAAATATGGTGAAAATAGGTTTGTATTTATGAAATAAATAGATTTACGGTAAGCAATGACAACCAGGCAATAAAAATTAAAACAATCATAAAAAATAAATATAACCATAACAACAAACAACGGACGAATTGTTGACAAGCAAACAATAAACGCTGAGTAAAATACTTTAAAAGAGTGAAATGAGTGAAAAGTCACTCCTTGAGTAGAGTTGTTAAACAGAAAATAAAAATTCTGAGTGTAATTTGAAGTGAGAGTTATTGGAAATTTCTTTGAAATAGTTATTAACTCAAATCATTATAGACGAAATACAATGAAGCATATGGAAACTAAATAAATTTGAATAAAAAAAACACATAAATTTGTATTTCCACTCGTAAAATGCTCACAGCTGATTGGAAGTCAATTGAGCGTAGCGGAAAGCATGTAAGTAAATGAGAGCGTGTTTGAGTGCAATGCTGAGCGTTGACTGTAAATGCTTCACTACTCGCCGGGCAAACAGATCAAATTCGGCGCTGGTGGCTTACGGTGGCGTGTGGCTCGACTTGCGGTGTGATTGACGAGTATATATTTTGTTTGCCAGCAAAGTATTTAATTTGGCAAGTGAACAATTTTAATAGCGCGCAGTGGCAGGCAAACATCGTTAAAGATCATAAGACCAACGGGGACTGTGTTGGATAAAACATCAGTTTTCGGTATAAAAATTGTTTTGTAAAACTATACAGTTATATATAAAGTATAGTTTATGAGTTAGAGTGTATCTTGGTACAAGTGACCTGTGTCGTAATACAAATTATATTTGAATTTTAACCAAATCATCTCGAGCATTACCCAACTAATATGATTAAAAGCTAAAATATATATTTCTGTGTCAAATAAATAAATATCAATCAAATTTTAGTGTTACGTTGCTAAATTAGACCACAATATGCGGTGACCTCGAAAAGCGTAACAAATCATTTGTGCAAGTGTTGAAAAAATAATCGCATCAAATTTGAAACTGCAACGAATTAAAAGGCGCAAACGCCTATTTTGGAATTCACCATTAGTTGCGATTTGCATGGCAAAGCTATTATTAACCTTGAAAAGGTTCAATCGCGTATATTTCGTATTCAAATTTAAAACAGTTTCGTTGTGGAAAAAGAAATAAGAAAAGTAAAATGAAGAAATGGTAACAAATGAAGTGTTGAAATAAAATAAAATAAAAATAAAATAAAATAGAATAAAAAAATAAAATAAAATAAAATAAAATAATATAAAATAAAATAAAATTAGAATAAAATAAAATAAAATAAAATAAAATAAAATAAAATAAAATAAAAATAAAAAAAATAATATAAAATAAAATAAAATAAAATAAATAAATAAAATAAAAATGAAGAAATGGTAACAAATGAAGTGTTAACGCGCAACAAATCAATAAGAGATCATATTTGGAAAGGCATACAATGAAATTGAAATAAAATAAAATAAAAATAAAATAAAATAATATAAAATAAAAATAAAATATAAAATAAAATAAAATAAAAATAAAAAATAAAGTAAAATAAAATAAAATAATATAAAATAAAATTAAATTAAAATAAAATAATATAAAATAAAATAAAATAAAAAAATTAAAAATAAAATAAAATAAAACAAAATAAAATAAAATAAATTAAAATAAAATAAATAAATAAAATAAAATAAAAAAAATAAAATAAAATAAAAATAAATTAAAATAAAATAAATAAAATAAAAATAAATTAAAATAAAATAAAATAATATAAAGTAAAATAAAAATAAATTAAAATAAAATAAAAATAAATTAAAATAAAATAAAATAATATAAAGTAAAATAAAAATAAATTAAAATAAAATAAAATAAAATAAAGTAAAATAAAATAAAATAAAACAAAATAATTAAAATAAAATAAAACAAAACAAAATAAAATAAAATAAAATAAAAAATAAATTAAATTAAAATTAATAATTAATAAAAAATGTAAATGTGTGTGAAAAAATAATAAGAAATTAATATTTTTTCTCAAGAAATAAATATAACCGACTTTAATAATGAATATGAGATGAAAGTGAGAGAAATATGAGATTCCAGTTCTATTTGTAGACAGATCTCATAATATATTCCAAGTGAATGAGATGATGCCTCAATTGTTTTGAAAAGAAAAAAAAGAGTTCTGGATGAGTTTTGTGTTTTTTGAAATTGCAACGTTTTTGTGGATAATCGTGGATATCTCATATTTTCATAAAAATTTCATTAAGCTACCCATAGGTTTCAAAGTTGTTACAATTTACGAACGTGTGGGTCTAAGGAACTTATTTTTGGAACAGACTGATATCGGTTTTGAAATTATTACAGAAAAACATTCAAAACCTAGAGACTTTTGTGAGTTTTTCAAATATCAATTAATTTTTGTCAGTTTGAAGCATTCAAAATATGTATCTTCATTATCAAATATTAAAAAAAAAATTAAAAAACTTTTTTTTATCCAGAAAGTCATACATATATAAATTATAATATATATAACAGGCCTGTAACAATTCATTATTTTTCCAATAGATGATTTTTTATATAAAATTATAATAAATAAATAATAAAAAAATTAAATATAAATTTAAAAAATATTTCTCAACAAAAATGTACTTAACAAATTCAATTCATCGGCTAATTATATGTTTAAATTCCCTTCAAAATATACACAAGTTAAATAAAAATAATGCCTAAATGATTAGAAAACGAATTCATTAATTGCGGTTACATTTCAAACAACACCAATTCACACAAAAGTATTCAAGCTGGTCAGTCAAACAAACAAAAAAAGATCGATTGTGGCTGAATAAAATAAATAAAATCGACAATAAAAGATAGAAACAATAAAAACGAGCTGAAATTCAAGGCCATAAAGAGGAGTTGCTGATGCTGCGTCTGATGCCGCTACTTATTAATTAGTTATCTGTGAAGTTGTTGCTGTTGCTTCAATTCACACAGTCACTTTTCTCTGCTGCATATCATCTTATGTTTACCTTCTTTATCATCTTCATTTTCTACCAGATTTCAGCTACCTGTGCGCATTCACTTCATTCTTTGCCTCATACAAAGTTTATGAACTAAGCGGCTGTCAGCTTTCAGTGTATTTGTTGTGTAGTGAACGAGTTGAATAACCGTCTGTTAAATGTAGTGAGTGTTGTGCGATGTGCTGTGACTGTATAGGCAATACCTTGTAGACATTCAATATCATGTTCCATAAAAGAATAAACTAAATAGTGACATTGTGAATAAAGAACTTCAAGAATGTGCGCTCACAGGTGTGTGTAGTGTCGTGAAAGTGCTAAGCGAGTTATTGTTCAAGTCGTCGAAAGCAAAAGAAATGCCAACATTTTGTTCTAAAAAGTGAAATTTCAACGGAAACGAGCTAAACACTAAACTTTGCGGAGAATAAATATAATTTGCAGAACTAAAGACACGCAATATTCGTTGGTGTTGGAAGACTAAAAAGGTAATGGAAATTAGTTAAGTAATTAGTGGAGTATAATTGCTTTAGTTATATAAGCTGCTTTTGTTTACAAAATACAACTCAGTAGTGATATTCTTTCATAGCGATGGATTTAACGTAGAAGAGTATAAACTAAGGCTCAACTAACACCGATTTAGTCAAGACGTCTTTTCTTGTCTGACTCTAGCTTCATATGCGACATCCCCACACAGAAGACGACGAGACAAAAAACGCATTCTCGCTTGGTGTGGGCTAGAAAACAAAAGGGTTTTTGTGTCTCATTAGTCACAGACGTTTTTGTCTAATCCGGTGTGGGTTGAGCCTAAGTTCGCCTAAG
Source organism: Zeugodacus cucurbitae (assembly GCF_028554725.1). Classification (NCBI taxonomy): domain Eukaryota; kingdom Metazoa; phylum Arthropoda; class Insecta; order Diptera; family Tephritidae; genus Zeugodacus; species Zeugodacus cucurbitae. The sequence goes on from NC_071669.1 coordinate 9,126,695, forward strand.
TTCTGCTTTTCATACTTTTAAATTCAGTGTAATAACGACAATGTTTGACGGAAGAATAATTATAACAATTTGAATTAAAAAATCTTCGTTCATAGTTAAGTTAGTTGCCTAATATCAATTATGACCTTAGCAGAAAATTCTGGAATTGTTAGGGTTTTTATACAATTTTTGGTCTAGAACCCATTACCGAACTGTAGAATTAAACATTATCATATACCTACATCTTGAGAACACTGTTTAGTGATCTATCGAAAAACCGATTTTGGTAGAGCATACTTTTCGAACTTTCTTTCAAATTACAATAAGTTATCTTATTATTTTCATATATATTTCAAGATTGTTACAGTATCCGACTCATATGAGTAAAATATGGAGTATTTCAGTGACAATAGTTTCAGAAAGTTATTTTTGAAACAGATTCTGAGTTTTGAAAATACATTTTTCTAAGCAAAAAACCCCTGAGATCAATTTAAATGTATAGAAATGTAAAATAAATTTGATTATGTCTACGCTAAATTTTTGATAGTGATAAATTTCTAATAGAGTTTTCATAGGAAAGTGTGATATTTATTAAAAATCTTCCTTCAGAGCTTCATTTGACTTTGAACCCAGATATAATATATTATATATAAAAAGTATTAAAGAACTGACTGAGAGACTTTAATACTATTCGATGAGTAGTGGTTTAAATTTTCGATTAAAAGTATCCAATAAAATATTATATCCAAATATAATTCGACCCTTCGAAGTTGATTTAAAACTCGTTGAATTATTTATTGATCATAAAAGCTCAGGATGACCACCAAAAAAAGAACGAAGCACGACCAAGAATATGATTTAAAAGATTCTTTGAAGTTAATTTAACAGTCATTGAATCTGTTTTTGTCGTAAAATCTCAAAATGACCACCAACATAGAGAACGACCAAGAATGTGATCTAGACATATATTAAATTGAAGCTCAGTACTAATACTGCTTATTTGAGAAAAGAAAGGTGGCGATCTCTCATTTGGAACCAAAAAACATAATTCAAATAGTTTTGTGGTATGCTCATAAACTGAACTGAACTGGAAACCAATTGTGAACTCTTCGACCAAATTTGTGAAAGTAATATAATACATATATACATATTTCCAACTGATATTCAAAATGACTAAAAATATTTTTCTGCTCTTAATCGGAATATTAAATATAGAATACAATATAAAATAGAAGTGGGAGATTCCAGCTTTGGTAGAACTAAATACTTGAAAAATCAAAACACAAGAATCCAAACTCAGCCACGCCAATACAATAAAAACACCAAAACAGCATGACATTATAGTTTATCTCCTCTAAATAACCCCCATAAGAGCATCATTTCAATTGCATTTCCAACATCCCAACCGATTTGTAATGTTATCCTACACATCAATAATAACCACAATATTGCGCAAGCAACAAATAAGGCAAACGATGGCATTAGTAACCCACTAAACCAAAATAAGGCAGCATGCTGTTGGCCTACAATGCTGTATAACTACACCCCGCGCCGCGTACAAATTAAAAATAAATCGCAATGAAATAACAAATAATTACAAGTAATTTTCACAACTTTTCCAGCGACGACAACGACGTAATCGACGGCTTTTAATGATAGTTGCAACAACAACAAAAAATACGCTAACAAGCAATTGCAGTGTAGCGAAAATAGTCAACAACAACAATTTTCCAAGTTTCTGCCGGGCAAGGGTGGTTAGTTGACTGCAGCAGCAGCAGTGAGAGTGGTCCAGCGCACATACAAGTCTGTATTTATTTTTATATGTGCATGTGTGCCGCACATGTTGGTGCAACAGCGCATAATTGCAAGCGAAAAGAAGTCAAGCAGGCACGGCTAATTAACCGTTACACCGGGTGTCGAACAGCTGTTTGCAGCATGTTGCAGGCGCAACGAATGCAAGCCGAGCAACCGACGAGTGAGTGAGTGAGACGCTCGCAATCACGCCAACAAATGCCGGTTTTTTGTTTACAAAGCGAGTGCAGCACCATGGAGTTGTTGTTATTATTGTAGTATGAGCCAGTGCTGCACTCGTTGCCTTCGTGCGACACATGTGGTGGTTGGCGGCAGGCGGCTTGCTGCTGCTGTTGCCCACTTTCTTGACTTGCCTTATTTATTTACAGTTATGCAATTTTTCTTGCGCTGCCTGCCATTTGATTGTATTTGGCTGTAGGATGATTGTGGATAATGTGAATCATATAGATATGTATGTATGTACTGATATGTCAAACATTCTTCCTGTTACGATTTCAATTTCATTCAATTAATAAACCAGTTAATGGATTTAACAATGGAAGGATGCATATTTGAAATATTTTTCTTTTTAGGAAAATAGTTTGAATTTATTACGGTTAACATTTCTTTGGGGTCGGAAATTTTTTATTAATGTTGTTTTCTTTGGACTTTTTGGAGAACTATTTTTCCCGGGTCGATTGCAATTTAGGGGATTGGAACATTCTAGGATTTTTCTAAACATCGATCATTCATATTTTTTTGAGGGCTAAAATGCTCATACATACGCACTTTACTAGCGATTGACTAGAATCCCTATCGCCCAAAGAAGCTCTCTTGAAAAATATGATTCTGAAGATTGGCCGAATAGCTATCATTTTGGATCAAAATACCAAGACAAATTTTTTATACACTCAAATAAATATTTAATATCACCTGAAAGTAAAATATTCGACTCCTATCTCTGTACTGCCAGAATAAATTGTCGAAGTTAGGTCTTATTTGTGGGCTCTAGATCAACCATTTTGCCATAAATTAGACGACCGAACTTTTGAATTTTTATTGGAAGCATTAGACTTCAAGGTAAGAGTAATAATTACGGATATGTTTTATCGATATCGTGGTGTGTTCAAAAAATTACGGGAATTTTCGTTTTTTCGAAAAAAAAAAATTTATATTTTCACATTTATTCATTCGTATACATTAATTTTGTCATCTTTAAAATAGTCCTCAATTCATATCATGCACTTGTGCCAGTGCATTTTCCAAACGTAAAAAAAATTCTCAAACTCGATTTTTGGTGCTTTTTGAGCCTTTGACTCTTTCAGTGATTTCTCGTATGCTTGTAAAACGACAGCCCTTAATAGTTATCTTTATTTTTGGAAATAGAAAAAAATCACACGAAGTCATGTTTGACGAATATGGAGGCTGGGAGACAGTCATTACAGTATTGTTTTCGGCCAATAATTCCCGAACAAGCAAAGAAGTGTGAGGTTTTAACAAACGAAAATCGCCAAACTCATACCTTAGCAGCTGTCATAGTTTTTATACTCTCGCAACAAAGTTGCTAAAGAGAGTATTATAGTTTTGTTCACATAACGGTTGTTTGTAACACCCAAAACTAAACGAGTTATATATAGGGTTATATATACCAAAGTGATCAGGGTGAAGAGTGGAGTTCAAATCCGAATGTCTATCTAAGGATCGCACTATGAAGGCGCATATTTGGATGTAATTTTTTTTAATTGGGCGTGGTCCCGCCCCCTACTAAGTTTTTTGTACATATCTCGCAAACCAATAAAACTATATAAACCAAACTTTCTGCAGTCGTTTTTTTAGCCACTTCTTAATACAGTCCAAAAATGAAAGAAATCGGATAATAATCACGCCCACCTCCCATACAAAGGTTAGGTTGAAAATTACTAAAAGTGGGTTAACTCACTAACGAAAAACGTCAGAAACACTAAATTTCACATAAGAAATGGCAGATGGAAGCTGCACTCAGATTTTTTTACAAAATGGAAAATGGGCGTGGCGTCGCCCACTCATGGGACAAAAACCATATCTCAGGAACTACTCGACCGATTTCAATACTTCAAAACTTGGTTTGTAATAGTTTCCTTGCATCCCAATGATATGTTGTAAAAATAGGCCAAATCGCTTCACAACCACGCCTACTTCCTATATACCGGAACTTTGAAGACGATATGAATCGTTTACTTTACAATATATAAACTAAGCACTAGTGAAGATATCGGTGCAGAACTTTGCACAAATACTATGTTTATAGTGTGGCAGCCCCATTCTAAAAATCGCCGAAATCGGACCATAGGTTTTTAAGGTCCCATGTATCGAACACAAGGACCTCAGTGATTCTAACCTAATATTATGGTTTCCAACTTTCAATGGACTTTATACAATATATGTGACGAGTATGTGGGTCAAATTGTATATTATATAATATAAATAAAGTTAAATATATAAATTGCGAGAGTATAAAATATTCGGTTACACCCGAACTTAGCCCTTTCTTACTTGTTTACTTCTAACTTTAATAAATTCACCGCAAATAAAACAGAATGAATCAAAATCATTTTTACACTGACTTCATGCCATTTTTTAACTGAGTAATACACTAATATTGTTGTACAGCTATAATAAACAGGTTAACATTCACTACTGTGTCTCTTACAAATAATAATACTGTTTACTTTCGGGTTAATCAAAGTGCTGCCATCATTGATTTATGAAATAAATTAATATATAGTTATCAATGTAGATCAGCCCAAAGCAAACTTAAAGAACTAAAGAATAATATTTAAGTGTTTTCCAATGTCTAGAATCAGAATTCAAGCATGAGAACAGAAACCCAAAAAATTTTTTTTTTTTGTTGACCGGTGTAATATAAATTTGACAATTGAACTCTCCGAATCCGCGGAAATTTTAAATTTTACAATTCCCGTTATTTTTTGAACACACCATATAAACAATTTGATATCCTCAAAAAAGTACAAGACTGAACAAGCGGAATTTGTATAAAATTCGTTAGCAATAACGAAATTTCTAATAATTTCTGTAGTCGCACTTGCCTCACCTTGAACCCCGTAGACATGAATAACACGCACAAATATGTCTGTTTAATAAAGTAAAAGTCGATACAGGTTATTTATAGCACTAACAAGCATACAATTATTTACACATATGATTCTTCAATGTTAGCGATTGCGTGCTTTCGCAGAAATATGGGTCATTCAAATGAGGTCCATGATAAAACCGCAGACAAATAAATGAATACAAATACAAAGCTGTATGTTGCTGACAAGTTCTGTGTTGACTCTACTCGTATTCGCGCACTATTTCAAGCGAACAATGGCAAAGCATATTTCGTGCTGGAAATTGGATATTAAAAAAATTATGAAAAAAAAATTATAAAAAACACAAAAAAAACGAATTGAGACACAAAACATATTCTGCAAAAAATAAACAAAAAAATTTTTATTGAGCATAATGAAATTGCGGTGGCGCATGCCCCGAGTGCGAAATTGATACTTGTAAATAAAAATTGCAACAATAACGACAACAACAGCAGTAAATGCAAGCAACTGTGTGTGTTTTGAGCCAAAGCGCAAAGCAATGCACAAATTGCTGCAATGAAGCCAATAAAGTTATTGCGATTATTGCAAAAACAAAAAATAAAAAAAAACAACAAAATTCAAGTCAAAGCTTGTAAAACAACACGATCGGCGTTCACATTAAGCGTTTTGAAATGCCGCAAATTATGCGTGGCGTTAAGAAAGCTCCATAGCACACGCTCTTGACTGCCTCGGTGACGAGAGTGATTTGTGGCGCTGCAAAGCAATATCCGTTGCGTCGCAATGTGGCAGTCTCATTTTACACTGTGTAACACTTTGACTGGCAGGAAGCTTTTAACTAACCGCTCGCTACCGGCTGTCAACTCTTGGCGTAGCTGTTGCGTTATCTTATTTATTGTGGTTTTTTCGCGTACAGAAGTCAAAATGAGTAGCTCATAAACGGTTTTGAGAGCGATAACAATCGAATTTATTATGAGATTTAGTAATAGTTTCGAATATTTTATATTTGAGTAATTTCACCAACGCTACTTGAGCTAAGTTTGAGTCGGTTGTTGGAGAAGCTTCAAGTGACCTAAAGAGCAATTCTTATGATCTCACTTATTAATAGATGTACACGTATTGGTTCGCTGTTCCAAAAAATTCTATATTGGACTAGTAGGTTTGCATGTGTGTTTTATAACAAAAAGTGGTTGGGTCTAATGGCGATCCGGACAAAAGAAAGTAGAATTCAAAGTCATAACTTCCGACATGTAAAGATTTTTTTCTAACTTGAGATCAAGATCAAATCCAAAATCAATCCTGAAAGTCTATATAGAATTGTCCGTGCTGATAGGAGGTTCTTTGGACGGATCATTTTCGTATAATTTCATTTTATTAGGGTACCCTTGCGAATTTCTATAAAAATCTATGAAGAATATGAATCTTACAACAACAAAAATAAGAATTCAACCACTTAATTTTTGGTAATATCTCTTCCAATACTCTATGAATTACACGCTATGGTATACACAGCTTGAGAGAAAGAAGATTATAAGTGGTTCAAAAGATAAAGACATTCGAATATTGAAGGATAGAAAGGACTAAACTCTCGCCGCAATCTTTGGTGTGCTTACTAGTCACTGTCAAATAGGCACACATACAGTGAAATTAGCTACTTGGAGGAAGGCGTAGAGGAATCATCCAAGCACTTCCTCCTTCATTGTCCAGCATTCGCCAGACTAAGGTTGAAATACCTCGGAAGGTACATCTTCGGTGAACTCAGCGAAAAGACAAGAGTCGAGATAAGCCGACTTAAGGACCTTGTAATAGATTCCAAGCATTTTGTTGAATTATAAGGGTATTGTCGATCTCACAAAGGACTGTCGAAGCTATCTAAATGAGACTCTCTACAGTTGCCGAGATTTACACCTTGACCTAACCTATCAACCAATAATATCCAAAAATATTATTTACATTTTTCAACTAATTAAGCAATTAATCAACTATGCGAACAGATCAAAACATTCAAGTGAATAAAAAATTTCACTTTTTCTCACACATCAAACCACTGTGGTTTGCACATTTTTCGCTTTATCGTCTGTTATGCACATTATAACCCAAATTATTATTACCGGCTTGTGCTCTTTATTGCCATCCTCTTATCATTCATCTCTTTTTTTGGCAACCAAAAACATTTTAGGTCATGGCTAACGACCGGTCAAGCGTGATCTGGCACGATGCGAAAATGTACTGACGTCAGACTGTAAAGAGTCTTGTAAATGTGTGTGGATTTATACGCATATGAAGCTTAATTCTCGTCTAGTCTCTGAGAGACTGAGTTAAACTAAATCCATAATTTTGTGTTAAATAATTTAAAATATTTAATTTACTATATTTTGACCTCATGTCTATTTAACAAAAGAGCATTTTTTATACCCTGAACAGGGTATATTAAGTTTGTCACGAAATTTGCAACACCCAGAAGGAAGCGTTGGAGGCCCTATAAAGTATATATATACATAAATGATCAGTATATTGAAATGAGTCGATTTAGCCATGTCTGTCTGTCTGTCCGTCCGTCCGTCTGTCTGTATATATACGAACTAGTCCTTCAGTTATTAAGATATCGTTTTGAAAATTTGCAGATGTTATTTTATCTTCAAGAAGCTGCTCATTTGTCGGAACTGCCGATATCGGACCACTATATCATATAACTGCCACACAAACTGAACGATCGGAATCAATGGCTTGTATGGAAAACTTCCGCATTTTACTACATAACTTCACGAAATTTGGTGTGAGTTATTGTGCATAGAAATAATTTAATCTCCGAAAAAATTGTTCAGATCGGTTCACTATAGCATATAGCTGCCATACAAACTGAACGATCGGAATCAAGGGCTTGTATGAAAAACTTCCGCATTTGACGTGGTATCTTCACGAAATTTGACAAAGAAATGCACCTGTGAAGGGTATATTAGCTTCGGTACAGCCGAAGTTAATGTTTTTTTTTTTGTTTTATTTTCAAAAGCAAAAAAAAAAAAAAACAAAAATAAAATTAAAAGTTCATCATATATATATACCGTTATATTAATTATATTAATATAATTAAAACACAAAACCCATAACCTGTTTTGTAATAAAATTAGCTACAGTGCGAATGTGTACTGAGATGAGATTACTCATTATGTCTGACTCTATGACTTAATTTAATTTTCGTACATATTTCTACGCATAAGACGCCAAATCATGTTGAGAAAAGTGCAGCATCACTTCGAAAAGTAAATTAGTTCAACTATCACTGAAAATTATTTAAAATTTTCATTGTTGCTGAGTGGTGAGCTAAACAATAGCGTGAAAAATAAATTAATTGAACCATGAAGAGTGCCAACGCCAAGGGCGCATATAGGTAAATGACATAACATAAGACACACATTCACAACTACTTCACCTCAATTTTGATATAGACCCATTTTAATGACAAGAAATGGTGAATTTCTAATTTTGATGAAAATAAGTTCGAGTTTGATGGGGTAAGATTGAAGAAAACGACGATTTTGGAGAAAAATTACTATATTTTCCAACACTTGAGCCACTCAAATCTTGTTCTACCGGTCAGAGAAATACGTTTTTTAGAGATCTGCAAAATAGGTCCCGTGAGGAAATATTATTATCATTCAACAAAAATTTCTATCCTTCGAGTAACCCTTCGAAAAGTTTAGGAAACTTAAAGGGATCACAGGGGGTCAAATATACATAATACGTCATCTAATTCCGTGAATTGAGCCGTGGCGATGGCGGAGGTTTGAGCCGGTGCGTTGTTATGGCGGAAGAACTGCTTTTTTTTCATCTATAATTTCTTATTATAGAGACCTGTGATCCAAACCTGCGAATCCTTTGTTTTTTGAGGGTCTTACGTTTTTAGGAATCACGCTCCTAACAATTGCTGATGATCCCCCGACGTTAACTATCTAAAAGTAGTCAGCAAATGGATTCTAGTAAACTACCATGACTATTTCCTCATCCAGTTAATTTTTTAATCTCGACTTCTAAGAAAAATATCAGAGACTTTTCCTACTACATAAGTCTTCCCTTTTCATTTCAGTCCATTATTATTTAATTAAGAAAACACATCATCCCACAATGAAACGCCGAAAGCTGCTACTCTGTTGGACCGTTCTACACTCTGGTCTCAGCCTAATTGCTTTTCTCACATTACTACTGAGTAAAACAACACAAGCGGCGATTGTACCGCCGCCTTGGAGTGATCCAGAGAAGAATCCCTGCGCTAGCATGCCCGGTGGTTGGCAATTGCTCTATTGGCCGCCACTTAAGCAGTGTTTCAAAATCTTCACAATCGGCTATCCGTGTCCGGAGACGATGGAACTGAGCCCCGCCCCGAATGTGGGTAAAACGAAATCGGCGCGCCTCAATGCACCAGCAGCTGAATGTCGCTGTCCGCCGGGCACCGCGCTAAGTGCGGAGACAAATAAATGTCATGAGATTTTCAAGCGTAGTCCATGCGAACATAGTGCATACTTTGCGCCATTACCGGAGGAACGTGCGGCCATCAGTAGTGGTCGAAGGTGAGTGATTAATATAAAATTTATTAGATATAATCAAGAATATTGGAGATTACATTGCTACTCGGACTGTCATAATAAAGGACCTGTCAATGAACTGTCAAACTTTGTTTAGCTTATGACGTCACAAATCATTGCAATTTTATATCAAAAGCAGTTCAAAGAGACATTTTTTTATTATTTTCGTCTATTATCGTCTCTCTTTTATACAACTCACAGATCCAACAATCGTTGGGGCACTTGCAAACCGGCCAAACAATGTCCCTTGGGCATGATTTTTTGGGCGAAAGATGGCAGATGCTATGCGCAGTACACGAAAGGACCGTGTGTGAAAGGCAAACTACTGATATTGAATGAAGATGGACTGGGCGAGTGTAAGGTAAGTGTAGAGCTTAAAGCTTATGAGAAATATATGACTCTTCTTCGAATCTATTTTTAGTGTGAACCCGAAGGTGAACTGCTTGATTATTTTTACGATCCAGAAGAGACCTGTCACGAGCATTACACCAAAGGTCCTTGCTCAACACCCGGTGAGCTCTTTCTACCTGGTGGACGTTGCGATTGTCATCGGCATTTGCCGCACTACAATGAGGATCATCAAATGTGCTACGAATTGAGTATAATTACGAATAATTCTATCTATTCTGAGTTTAACAACCGCTAAATCTGCCTATTTTATATTTACAGACACACCAGGACCCTGTCCGCCGGGTCACATTTTCAATCTACCGGACAATTTTACGGCCGCCAACACTGCGACAGATATACCGCGTGCACAATGTCAATGCAAAGACGGCTATGTGCCGTGGAATGATGGGCTATGCTATCGGCTGTATACAAGGGGCCCATGTGGACCCAACGAGTTTCTGATTAATGCCACCAATTGTGTGCGCAACTTTTGCGGCAAAAGTCGGCTGTATTTCCCCGATCAGAATACATGCTATCGCATTGGCTCACAAGGGCCATGCTCACTGCATCAGGTGGTCGTGTTCGACTTCACCGCACGACCTTCGGTTGATGGCATTTCTTATAACGGCATATGCGGTTGTTCTGGCGTCATTTGGAATCTCGATCAACAATGTTCGAATATCGATAATGGCGGCACCGAAGATGAGAATACATGCGAATCAACGCCGGGTATGGTCGAATTAAATGGTAATTGTTATAAGTTATATACGAGAGGACCATGTGGACCGGGTCAATGGTTGGAACCGCTCAAAACACATACTCAGGGTCCACAAACACAACGATTCTTGGATACTAAAGCGAAATGTGTCTGTCGGCCGGGCTATACGCTGGCTGAAGGTGATGACGAAGAGGATCAAAATGTAGGACGTGCGCGCATAACACGCTGCAATGCGCCCACAGTGGGATTAGCGAGGTATTTGAATAAACAACGTGAAAATACGAAATTTAATACAAATTTTAATTTTCCCAACTTTCAATTCTAAAACTAACAATGTCTAAGTATGTTTGTATGTATGTAAATATATATATATTAGATTTAAGTCGCTAATTGAAATGCTGTAAACTCTGCTGCAACCAATCCTATTTATAAAAGTAAACTATCAGCTATCCTCTTATATATTTTTCGAATTATAAAAAAAACTCTGTGTTACTCTGAAAATAGTTACTCTACTCAGCTATTCAGCACTTAATTGGGTTCAATTATATGTGTATATAAAGATCCATATGTATATGTATTTAAATCTCTTAATTTTTAAAATGCTATCAACTATAAATGTGTCTAATCGATGCATGCCGAACTCCCTCTGCTCAACTATCCTGCTCTCTTGCCAACTGCTCTCAGCATGCCCGCATGTTTGCCTACATAAACGTAAACTCTTACGTATTATCACTAATTTATAATTATATATAAATTTACTGTTATAAATATTTCTCGATTCTTTTCATATTTTTTTAGATGGTTTTTAGACATTTTCGGTTAGCACGGATAAATCAAACATAATGAAAGACATAAAATATTGTATTAAATTAATTTATAAATTTAAAATAAAAATTTATGTAAACAACTAAACATTTAAGTTCGTCAAGAAATCATATTTTAATGCGAAGTAATAACTAGTAGTTTAAGTAAAGAAGCATTGTTATTGTGTGTTTGAGATTTCTGTGTGCCATTTGAAATAAAATGTATGAAATAAAAGTTGTATTTTAGAATTCTATGCGAATATTTCATATAATCACAAAAAAAAAAAATTATTTGGATGTAATTTTGTTGGGAGAGTGGGCGTGACCCCGCCCTAAATAGTATGTTTGTACATATCTCGTAAACTATTAAACTACAGCTATATAAACCAAATTTACTGCAGTCACTTCTCTTACGTACCCCTTTACACACCATAAAAATAGTTGAAATCGGATAATAACCACGCCCACCTCCCATACAAAGGTTATGTTGAAAATTACTAAAAGTGTGTTAACTCACTGACGAAAACCGTCAGAAACACTAAATTTTCCAGAAGAAATGCCAGAAAGAAGCTACACACAGATTAAAAAAAAATGGAAAATGGGCGTGGCGTCGCCCAGTTATGGGTCAAAAACCATATCTCAAAAACGACTCGACCGATTTCAATGAAATTCGGTATATAATATTTTCTTGACATCCTAATGATACAGATGAAAAATGTACGAATTCGGTTCACAACCACGCCTACTTCCCACATAACTTAATTTTGAATTCCATCAATTCCTACACTTCATAATATTCGATTTTCAAATATCTCCCTTCCGCATTTTTGTCTTTTGAATTTCGCGACTATGTGTAAAGCGCTACAGAGCTCGTATCTGACAGTACCATACATCTTTGAAAGGTCTTGACATAACCTACAAAACGATGCTACACATGATTAGTTTGGATATTGTGTTCAACAGTAACGGAGGAATGGTTTCGACGATTCAGAGCGGGTGAAACCAGTCGGCGGAAAACCTGTGACGATGAATACCGATCAAATCATGGAAAACATCGAGTTAGAACATAGTTAGTCATCGAACTATTTTAAACCATCTGCAGAAAAAAGCTAGATGTTTGGGTGCCGCATGATTTGACGCAAAAAAACCTTCTGGTCCGAATCAATGCCTGCGATTTGCTGTTGAAACGGAACGAAGTCGACTCATTTTTGAAGCGGATGGTGACTGGCGTCGACAAATGGATCACATACGACAATATCAAGCGAAAACGGTCGTGGTGGAAGGTCGGTGACGGCCAGGAAGGTTTTTCTGTGTGTTCGGTGGGATTGGAAGGGAATCATCCACTATGAGCTGCTACCTGACGCTTAATTCTACCGTCTACTGCGAACAACTGGACCGCTTGAAGCAGGCGATCGAATTGGCCAACAGGAAGGGTGTAGTATTCCACCATGACAACGGCAGATGGGGAGATATTTGCCAACATAATATATACATCAGGAACCATTGAGGATAGCGGAATAAAACTTTGCCCAAATACTGTATTTGAGTTGTGGCATCACTTGTGGAAAAATTGTCGAAATAGTATTATAACTTTTCAAGGATATCGAACATGAAGAATTTTGTGTCTAATTTTGTTCAACGAAATCAACGGTGAATCTGTCAGATATTTTAATTTAATGCAGAGAGAATATTTTTCTTCTAATAGTGTGTCCCCTAGCTCCCATACACCTAATTTTTCCGAAAAAAACGATGGACGGTTATACCGCATATATCGGTTAATATGTGAGATATCTTAGCTAAAAAATGAGTGAAATCGGTTCAGGAATTACCTCAGTGCTCTTATACTATATATGATGATTTTCGTTATTCTATTGGACTTTATGCCGAATTTATGGGTACGTTATAACACACACAATCTTAATAAAATATAGTTTTTAGTGCGTTATCTTAATAAAATTTCTTCAATAAATTGCGAGAGTATAAAATGTTCGGTTGCACCCGCACTTAGCCTTTCCTTACTTGTTTTTTTTTTATATTTCTTTATCAAGTACCATATTATAAAATTAAATATCCCTGTTTATTATATTGTTATTTTCAAATCTAACGCACTTACCTTAATTTTTCCTCCAACTCCTTGACTTCTTTTTCCAACGCTATACGTTTTTCTTTGCAAAGTTTCAACTCAAATTCTAATTGATAAGCACGCTCTGTTTTAGCATCTAATTGTGACTAGATAAATAAAAAAAAAGATAATTAAATAAAAATTTTCATATTTAGTGCATTTTCTAGTGGAACCTACCAATATTTGATCTTTCTCACTCTCCAGCGAGACATAGGTCTTCTTTAGCGCTGCAACTTCATTGCGCAGCTGTGCAGCTTCACGATGTGTGGTCTCACGATTCGTGCCTAAATCGTTTAAACGCGTATCAGCTGTTTGCAGCTGCCGCTCAGCTATGGTAAGTTTACTTTGGTACTCTTGGAGAGTACGTTCGGTTTGCTCATTCAAAATTCTATAAAAACAAAAATAAAAGTTAAAACTAACCATCAGCAACTAAGCACCAAATTCTTACTTATATTGACTGTTGCGCGTGCGCAATTTCGAGTTTTCCTCTTGCAAAGCGAAAATCTGCCGCTTCAGCTCATCGATTTCCTCTTTGAGCAATGCAATGTGTGTTTCATGTGGCGCACGCGCCGAATGCAACTCACGCTTTTCGCGCTCCAACTGTCGTATGCGCGCATTCAGCTCACCAATGTGCGCTTGTGATTTTTGTGTTTCCAACGATTGTGTTTGCAGCAGTGAAACATGCTTCTCACGCAACGTGTCACGTTCACAGCGCACCCGTTCTAGCTCTGCGCGTGCGCAATCACGTTCGCGTTCGGCACGCAAGACCACTGCCTGTACGCAATCACTGCTAGCAGCGCTGTTCGTTGACTTGGCGGACTGATTGGAACGTGCGCTAGCTAGTGACGCTTGTGCGAAATCACAATGCGTCATTGTGGCAGTGGCTGTAGCTGCATTGGCAGTGTTAACTGTTGGCATTAGGCGTTCTTGTTGGCGCAAGCAGAGCTCGGCGCGCAGAAGACGTAGTTCATCATCTTTAGATTTGATTTGAGATTGTAGAAACTCCACTTCCTGTTGATAACACAAAGTTTTTAAATTTTTTAAATAAATTATTTTTTAATAAATTATTTTTTATTTTTTAATAAATTTTTTTTTATATTTTAATAAATTATTATTTTTTAATTTTTTTAATAAATTATTATTTTTTAATTTTTTTAATAAATTATTATTTTTTAATTTTTGAATATATTATTATTTTTATTTTTAATAAATAATTTTTTGTATTGTTTTACAAATTTTTTTAATTTTTATCTTTTTCCTTTTTTTAATAAATTATTTTTTATTTTTTAATAAATTATTTTTTATATTTTAATAAATTATTATTTTTTAATTTTTTTAATAAATTATTATTTTTTTAATTTTTGAATATATTATTATTTTTATTTTTAATAAATAATTTTTTGTATTGTTTTACAAATTTTTTTAATTTTTATTTTTTTCCTTTTTTTAATTAATTATTTTTTAATAAATAATTTTTTTAATTTTTTTTTTATTTTTTTAATAAATTATTTTTTATTTTTTTAATTTTTTTAATAAATTATTATTATTTTATTTTTTTAATAAATCATTATTTATTATTTTATATTTTTTTAATAAATTATTATTTATATTTTTTTTAATAAATTATTATTTTTTATTTTTTTTTTTAAATAAATTATAATTTTTTATTTTTTTAATAAATTATAATTTTTTTTTAATAAATTATTATTTTTATTTTTAATAAATAATTTTTTGTATTTGTTTATTAATTTTTTCTCCTTTTTTTAATAAATTGTTATTTATATTTTTTTTAATAAAAAAATTTAATTTACCTTATCCGAGCCAGCTTTACTTATAAGACGCAAATATTCTTTTTGGAAAAAGTCCCGTTCAGACTTGAGTCTTATTTTTTCTTCATCGGTGCGTTGTTCTTTTTGTTGTACATTGTCTTGTAGCTCTAGTTGAAATGATATCTTATCATCTATACGTTAAATATATTAATTCAATCACATCATTTTACCTTTTTGCATGCCATGTATTTTCGTTTTCAGTTTCGATAATTTCTTTAGCAAACGATCATTTTCAGTTTTTAACTCAGCATCTGAAATTATATCAATCAAATTAAAGTTGCAAAATTCATTCCGCCTACATACCCCTTTGTGTCAGTTCATTAATGCGTTCATTTAGACGACGCTTGTCAGCATTTAAACTGGCCACTGCCGCTGCGTCATTACTATTATTTACGGAATCACCAACTCCAGCCCCTCCAGTTCGGCGTCCAATTTGTGTTCTATTATCACCACCTCTATCTTGTCTAATGCGCAATTTTTTCAACTCATTTTGTATGTCTTCCAACTCTTGTTCACGCTGCGCTATTTCGGTATTTGCCTGCGTTTCCACTGCCAAAGCTGCGACCTTGAGTTCTTCAAGCTCTTTTTGCAGTTGCTTATTTTGCGTTTCCAATGAAAGCGCTCTTTCCATGGCTTCATGCATTTGTTCTTGATACTCGCGTACCTTATTCAAACTCTCAGTCTTTTCACGCTGTAAATGTTCAATGTCTTCTGACATACCGCGCACATCTTTAAAACAGCAATCCTTGGCTAGAGCAGCTGGTGGACGACCACCAGACAGTAACTCGTTTAAACGCCGAATTTCACGGTCACGTGATTCGATCTTAAAAGAAAACGATATTATGGAAATAACATTACATTAAATGTAAATAGATAAATACCTTCCGCTTATAGAACTCGAGCTGGTCTGTCAAATTCTTTACCCTATCCTCCAATCGGTCGATTTCGTTTTTTAACGCTACACTGGGCATTTTGTCAACTCCAACATTTGCATCATGTCCCGCATGCGAACGCGTAGTTTGGCTATTACATTTGGTGCAACGAATATTACTACTAGCAGCTTCAAGAAGTGGTGGAATGCGTTCACCTGAACGCACCGTACTTATGAAAGGTTTTTTGGCTACGTAAACAAATTTATTGATTTAATTTATATTTTAATAAAATGAAAGTCAATTTACCTTTATCTTTAACATTTTTCATATTGGGCCCAGTTACCGCGCTCTGTTGTTTGGCTAACAGTGTAGACAGTTGCTGCTGCAGCTGCTGACATTGCTCCTCTAGGTGAAATTTATCCGTAACTAAATTACGTATTTTCTGACCTAATTCTGGCATATATGTAGATATATATATAAATTAGTGAGTATTTCTTTGATTACCATGCACCAACTTACCAAAATTTCGTTGCTCATAATCCTCACGATCTTTTAAATTTTCTTGATGCAGCTGATTGCATTCAGCCAAGAGGCGTGAATTATCACACTTGTATGGTTCTACGCCCAATTCCCAACAAGACTTTTCCTGTGATAAGAAAAAGACGAAATGATTTCATATGTTTTGCCACTACACAGAAATGTTGTTAACCATGACAACGGCGGGGAGACACTACAACTGTAATTCGACTAAAATATTTTGGAAAAAATCCTTGAATGCTTTACCTCCAATAGGTCGACAATTTTTTTCTTGGCATCTCTTAGGCTTTCGGTCGATTTAACCAAATCCTCAAAGAGTGCCGCAACCAAGGGTATACCAGCCAACGGCAATGTTTGTGTGTACCCCAGTACATCGAGTTTTTGTCGTAAATTGTTAAATACTCCATCGCTTGCACTCATTTTATTGTTTAATGTGAAATATTCATAACAATTATTAATTATTTAATATTTATTGTTTATTATTTAATGAAAACTTTCAAAAACAAAGCCGACAAAATTAAATTAAGCGCGCACAACAAATGTCAAAATTTTTCGGACTTCTTAAGCTACTATTGTGAATAGTTTAATTGCAATTAATCAATTAACAATGAAGCTATTATTAGTTTTAAACTTAATTAACATAAAAATAAAATAAAATCAAAAGAAATTAAATACGTATAAATAATATAACCAATAATCTTACAAATTTCTTGCAGCTCATAAATCACATTTCAATTCATTTAATTCAATTATTATATCATTGTGAATAGTTAACAAACAAAGAAGTTGCAATAATCTTTCCAATTGTTTTAAAGCAAAAGTTGTTTATTGTGCGCAAAATATAAATTAGCCGGCTAAAATAAGTATTCTTCGTGGTAAAGTGCCAAAAACATATACTTTATCAATATGTCGGATGCAAAAGCTGGTCGTTCGGGTCCTACCACCTCCACCTATGCGCTAATTCCAAAGCCGGCTAATTTACAGTGTATGGACCTACAGGAATATTTGCGCACGAGAACAGCAGAAACATTGGAAAAATTGTATAATTACCCAACAATTTGCTTGGCCGTGTACAGAGAACTACCAGAAATCGCACGACAATTTGTAATACGCATACTTTTTGTAGAGCAACCAGTGCCACAGGCGGTGGTCGCGTCTTGGGGTTCACAACATTACGCAAAGTTTGTAGCACAATTTTATTTCAGAAAATTTAAATACATTTATATTTTACAGAGAGCAGGCTGCATCCTCAGCATGTCTGACTGAACTCAACGTTTGGCGTGTTACTGCTATTCCTGGTGGCTTATCAGCATGGGAACTTTGCGCAACATTCAAAAAGAATTTGAAAATAGCTTTGCTGGGCGGTGGAAAACCATGGTCAATGTCACATACGCTGGAGAAAGACTCAAAACCACGCGATATAGCCTTTCTAGATTCCTACGCTATGGCACGTTGGCGTTGCGTGCTACATTATATGGTAGGCACTGGTAGTGCAAACAAGGCGCAAGATAGTGAAGGTATCAGTCCAGATGCAGTGCGTATACTACTACACGCTAATCTTATGAAGCGTGATGAACGCGATGGCATTACCATTACACGCCAAGGATTTCAATTTTTGCTACTTGACACACAATCGCAGGTGTGGCACTTCATGTTGCAATACCTAGACACCTGTGAAGAACGTGGACTCTCGCTACCAGATTGTCTTTCAATGTTGTTTCAATTGAGTTTCTCCACATTAGGACGTGACTATAGCTCAGAAGGTATGAGTCCGAAAATGCTAACCTTTCTACAACATCTACGTGAATTTGGGCTTGTGTTTCAACGTAAACGTAAAGAGGGACGTTTCTACCCAACGCGGCTGGCACTAAATGTAACTAACAAACATGCAGCTGTACCAGCAGTCATAAATGAGGAGGACAAAGCGCAAGAGAGTGGTTATATCGTAGTAGAAACAAATTACCGCGTATATGCTTACACAGACTCACCGCTACAAGTAGCCGTGCTTGGACTGTTTACGGAACTTCTCTATCGTTTCCCCAACTTAGTGGTTGGTGTGCTAACACGCGACTCCGTGCGCCAAGCGCTACGTGGCGGTATAACGGCAGATCAAATTGTAAGCTATTTGGAACAGTATTCGCATCCGAACATGAAATTAACTGAATCGGCGATTAAATCGAAATCACCACTACCTCCAACCGTTGTCGATCAAATTAAATTGTGGGAACTAGAGCGTAATCGTTTCACCTACACAGAGGGTGTGGTCTACAACCAATTTTTGTCGCAAGCTGACTTCGTAACGCTACGTGACTATGCGCAATCCATTAATGTGCTGGTACACATGAATGAGCGTACGCGCACAATGGTGGTCACCAAAAACGGACATGACGATGTAAAACGATTCTGGAAACGTTACTCAAAGAGTGGCGGATAATTCCTCGACAATTAATTGAAAAGCGTTTGCGAAATATTTGTATGTATAGTAAATAATGTTTAATAAAAGTACGTACATGTGTGCTTAATATTACAAATGCTGCGCGTACTGGCTTGTTAGAATATTTTTTCTATTACGTATAAAAAAATAAGACGTACATATTACCAAACATACAATTTGCTAATTTTACATGCACAAAAAATTAGCAAACAAAAAAGTGAAAATAATGCAAATGTTAACAAACTAAACCTGGAAACGGATCTTTACGCGTAAAAAAAACAAAATGAGTAAACAATAACTTTTGAAAACATACGCAATCATCGCACTGGTGTCTTTAAAACATAATCGGTCGCTGTGGCATACACAGATTGTAGTAGCTCTTCTTATCCCAGAAGTCACCACCCTTCCAACCACACCAACCTTTCGTCTGTATCGTTTGTAAATCGTCAGCGCCCGTATAATGTGGATCCAGTATCAAAAACTTCACTTTCCCCGTTTGCGGGCAGTAATCGATGCCGATGATGGTGTGTGCCAACACGCTACCACCGATCATAATTGGTGTACCTTGTGTTTGGAAATGCATGGCCAAATCGGAAGCCAGATTAGCGATTTCGGCGCCTGAAGTAACATGTTGTATTCTGGAGTCGACGTTCAGAAATCCTTGAAGGCACATGCTAACTTCCGTCGAACCGATCCATTGGGTTGAACCAACGAAATTGGGCTGTTTATCGCCAATATTTACTAAATATTTCTGTATCTCGCGATGTGTTGGTACTGGTTTTTCGGTGTAACCCTGTAGTAGAAACCATGAACAAATCGTCTGCAACGAACGATACGCGCAACCCCAACCTTTATCCTGCATTTGCTGCTGTAGATAATGGTAGTAATGATAATTTCCCTGCACAAGATATTGTCTACCGTCTGTAATGCCACTAGGTCGCAAACCCACATGTGTGTTCACCAGTGGTGTGGGTGTACTAAGTTCATCATAGAATATACAGTGATTGGCGCGTCGAAAATACGGTCGTATGACGGGTAAACCAAAATGCCGATGTAATTTCTTACGTTTATCCTGTACACTAGTTTCATCATCCGATACACCGTCCAAGTACGAGCATGACAAGAAATGTCCAAATTCCTAAGAAATATATACAGTTGATTTGAAATACACAAAAATATTACATATTCATGTACAAACCTGAGGAAAGAAGTGGTAGCCTGCAGGTCTAAGCAATTGTGGTGTTTCAGTGGTATTCTCTAAACGCTCGACCATGCTTTGTTCGAATAGCCGCAATGAGCGACATATACTTTCGATAAGTATGTCGTACAAACGACTTACTTTCGTGTTTTTGCATAGCATCGCCATCGCATCCACCTCCAGTGGCATGCATACTTTTGCTTCTTCTCGCTTCACACACATCGCCACCGCTGGTGGTGGCGCTTGATTATTTGCACTCGTACTATCTAATGGATTGCGTTCGCGTGTTTTACACTGTAGCACATTAATTCGTAATATTTCATAAGCGCACCCTAGTGCTCCAAATACATTCGCTAATGACACACTCGCACTTTGCACTTTCTTTTTGCCACCTTTTTCGACTTGCTCACGATTCTCATCTGCACTGCTAATTGCTTTGCTGACTGCACTTATAACATTGCTAATTAACGATTCATTTGTAATACCCAGCCCTTGCGCACCCGCGCTTGTCACATAAATTTTTGTAGATTCTAAACAAAAAGCTAAACTGCCGCCGGAGAGCATTTTACGTAGCGCATGCATTTCTTTTCGTACCGCCTAGAAATAAATAATTCTTGTGATGAAAATATAAACAATATACATATATCAAAACCACCACTACCTCGACTGTTTGTTGTGTATAGAGCTCAAGACTACATTTCAGTCTTGTGAAGCAAAAATCACGATACAATTCTTCCGCTTCCATAACTTCATAAGGCACCTCCTCCAACTTACTATGTATAAATACAGATGCACGCAATCCTACTAGAGTGCCCAACTCGCACTGTAATAGTATTGGATTATCCGTAATATCTACGTCCTTTAAAATTTCATTTAAATGTGCCTCAGCATCGGTGCAGTCGCCGAATTTCACCAACCCGCACAAGTCTAATTCTGCAGGGAATTTGAATTGAATTTGTTCGTAATTCAGATGTCCTATGGTGGATTCAACATTAAATCCCATAAGTAACAAAGTGCCTTCTCCATATAGCACACCAAAGAGACAGCCACTGCACTGCTGTTTGATGCGCTCCAGACGCTGTAGTCATGTAAAAAAGCCATACTTCATAAGATTCAAAAGCATCAGGTCATCAAATAATCATTGCAAACCACTTACCTTTAAGAGAAATGCTGATATTTTAAGTTTCGGTAGCATTTTAAATGAATATTTGCACGATTCCCTGGAAAAATTTACAATTTACAGGTACAAAATAGTATGTGTTGGCAAATTTTGACCGTAAATTGTTGGGCAGTGAGAAGAATGAGTTTAAAAGGAATGTAAAATAATGACAGTGGATGAGTTGGCCATTGTGCTGCCAAGTTTACTTACGACGTGGTCAAAACAAAACCGATAAATAGGAGTTGTTCAATAAGTAAATAATTAGTTTAAGGAATTTTCTATATAATTATTGAATTATATGAGATACTTTATATGTGAGGCAGTTCGAACAGGCCTATAACTTTTACAATATGAAGATTTTTGCGAAGATATTGAAATTGGAGTGGTTTTGCAATAATCCGTTTACATATTTATGTGCTTACAGTTGATTACAACAACAATTAACTTAAGCAACAATTAAATAATTTGGTTGTTATTATTATTATTTTTTTATTCTAATCTGTTTAAACAATTTACTTAAAAGTTACATAAATAAGTCAACAGAAAAGCAACTCTGCGGCGCATACATACAGCAGACAAACTCAGCTTTGTTTAGCTTTTATTATCTATCTATTCGCTGAATTTTTCATAATTAATAAAATTAGTAAATAAATTTAACTAAAGGGAATAAACACAATAAGACATAAGTAATTGCTTTTTCACAGTGAAAAATAAGCGAAAACAATTCCTGTTAGGTGAAAGTGTACACAAAACAAAATTCTGTATATAGATCACTGGAGATCGATATTAGCAGACAATGAGCTTTTACTTAAAATACTGAAAGTTTAATATAAAAAAAATCATAAACAATGCAGTATTTTAACGTAAAGTGTGTGAGAATTGCAATATTGCTTACGTTTATCACATTGTCCAGATGCAGTTTTATCAGGCAGCAGCCAATATATGGCGATATTGTTGCAGCATTTGCTGATTTCAACTCTGATGGATTGACTGATGTCCTCTTAATAAGAAATAACATGAGTACCTTGGTAATTAAATATGGTAATGTATCTTTATATATGGTATTTAATATATTTTTGTAATAAATAATTTAATAATATATTTCTGCATTACAAAGGTACTTATACGGACAAAGGTGCTTATTTACGACATGACCCCTACTGTAATTTCGATGGTCTTGAAATCACTAGTGCAGTACCAGGACATTTCGATGGCGATGCCTTAATGGATGTGCTTATAACGCTGAAACACAAACGAAATGCCAAGGAATATATTAAACATATATATATCAATTGGGGCAGCCCGGATGGTATTAATTGCTCGACTGCAGAAAACCCATTTTTAATCACACTTCGTGATTTTTGGCCATTGGATTTGAATTTGGATGGGATCACTGATGTGTACGGTTTGGATGAATATGGTGAACGCGTCTACTTTATATTCCATCCGCAGCGAAAAATCCCGGTAAAGCGTACGCAATTAGTACCGAGTGGTTATGAAGAATTAATATTCTCAGTGCCGGGGCTTATTGCTTTTCAGATTGCAATTATAATATTGCAATTAATATTTTCATTTGTAAAACCACGCCCTTGCGCACCCGCGCTTGTCACATAAATTGTTTTAGATTCTAAACAAAAGGCTAAACTGCCGCCGTAGAGCATTTTACGTAGCGCATGCATTTCTTCAGTCTTGTGAAGCAAAAATCGCGATACAATTCTTCCGCTTCCATAACTTCATAAGGCACCTCTTCCAGCTTACTATGAATACAGATGCGCGCAATCCTACTAGAGTGCCTGTTTAATAAGACGGGTTGAGGTTCGGTTTCAAAATAGTACTCGAGCTCTGGTTTCCCAGAGCTCCTTTATTTATAGAATATTCTTAGCCTAATTCATGTATGTGACACACACACATAGTTGTGTTATACATGTACATATCTTATTCCTAATCTACTGCATTATGTACACATAACTTAATCTTAAGTGTTCTCAACGGCGACAGCATAACATAGCAATCTCTTATATGTTAGTTAGTTTAGGATCAATTGTGATCCTTTACAATAAACAGTATTACAGTATTTGTATTATACTACAATCTCTATTCAATATACCCGAACATGTATTTCTAGTGTTGTTAGAAATGGGCAATTGATAAATACATATCTATGTTTAGCGATAATGCATATAAATATTCATAATATGATATCTGTATATGTATAGTTTACAAAAATATCTTATCTACAACTGTAGCCGTTAGGAACTGTTCAGAAATCTGAACATACTGCTCGCGTTTAAGTGTTTACAAATAATTCAAGAATTTATACATCTTGGGCATTTTAATTACAATATGTAGAAGACTGACGGGTCGAACTCGTAATTTTTTTTATATTTTCTTATATGTATATGTATTATTTTCATTTTACTATATTTAATATTTTTAAATGTAGTTTTAATTGACTGGTACAGTAATAATTAATTTCTGCGTCGGAGGGCTATTGAGATGACAATTTAATTCAGCTATTAACAGGATTTGGTTCGTAGTATTTCTCGCATAGTGTTCCATATGATGTCATTCTAAGTCCAATGGAAAACTTCAAATGGTAGTTGGTATCGGCATCTCGGAATACTTTAAGGGGGGAAGGTGTGCCCAGAGTTTTACGTTTTATGTATTTAAACGCATTGGTATCTAATTTGTTGATACCTTGTTTATACAACTACTAGCAGACCCGGCCACGCGTTGCTGTCGATGAGTGATTCAAGAAGTATTTGAAAGACAAAATTTAACACAAATTAACATAACATTTTTATAACATATTTAATAAATACTTAAAATATTTTTATTTGATATATATATGTATACTCTAAATGTCTTTAATCGTAATAAACCACAGTTAATGTTCAATGTAGCGCCAATCGATGTACAATATTTTTGGTGAATCGATCCTTTGTTAATACAAATAATTGCCCATGGGGCATTGACATTGTCAAATCCGCAAATAGACATTGTTTGGTCTTGAGATTTATTTATAGTCATAGCGAAAGCTAAACGAATGGGAAACTGTAGTCTTTTAAATGGTATGGGAGAATAGGATGGTATCATCGGAATACGTGGTAACAAAACAATTTCTCCTTCAAAATTTTCCTGTCAAAATAGTTGCTTCAAGAACGTTTCCAGTAATTCTTTTGATCACCAAACGTGTGCCGTTGCATAGTTTAGGAGGGTTTAAATTACGCAGTAGAATAATCGGTGGTCCAATTTTCAATCGTAGATTGTGTGGTGGCATTCCTGATAAGTCTAAAGAATTTAAAAATTCAATTGGGAAATTCACTGTCTCGTTTTCTTCTACAGTAGCATCGATAGACTTAAATGGCATTAAATCATCTGGTAATAATTGTAGTACCTGGTAGTTAATCAGATCAACATCAACATTTTTCGCTGCTAAAATTGCCCTATTACTAAACTAGTCATGATTTAAATAGTTATTTAGTATATCTGGGAAGACACTCTCAATCAGTTCATTTTTAGTTTAAACAACAGTACAGAAATTATAAAGTGTTAATTATTAATTGTGGAGACGATTAATTTGAATAATAACTATCCTATCATCCAAGTTAGACCAAATTACATGTATATGCCAACTTTCATGAATATCAGTTGTGTCGTTTTTGAGTTCATTCGGAACATACACACGGACACTGGATTTTTATATAATGGGCAATTGATGAATACATTTCTATGTTTAGCGATAATATCTTCTTCTTCTGGACTGGCGTAGACATCGCTTACGCGGTTATAACCCGAGTCCACAACAGCGCGCCACGTATACCTTCTTCTGGCAGTTTGGCGCCAATTGGTTATACCAAGCGAAGCCAGGTCCCTCTCCACCTGGTCCTTCCATCGGACTGGAGGTCTCCCTCTTCCTCGGCTTCCAACAGCGGGTACTGCATCGAATACTTTCATCCATTCGAACAACATGACCCAGCCAGCGTAGCCGCTGTTTTTTTATTCGCGGGACTATGTCTATGTCGTCATCGTTCCATCGTCTGCAGTATTCGCCGTTGTCAATGTTTAAGGGACCATAAATCTTGTGCAAAACCTTTCTCTCGAAAACTCCTAGTGCCGTCTCATCGGATGTTGACATCGTCCACACTTCTGCACCATAAAGTACGACGGGAATGATGAGAGACTTGTAAAGTATAGTTTACAAAAATATCTTATCTAGAACTGTAGCCATTAGGAACTGTTCAGAAATCTGAGCAGCGCCCAACTCACACTGTAATAGTATTGGAATTATCCGTAATATCTACGTCCTTTAAAATTTCATTTAAATGTGCCTCAGCATCGGTGCAGTCTCCGAATTTCACCAACCCGCACAAGTCTAATTCGGCAGGGAATTTGAATTGAATTGGTTCGTAATTCAGATGTTCTATGGTGGATTCAACATTAAATCCCATAAGTAACACAGTGCCTTCTCCATATAGCTCGCCAAAGAGACAGCCACTGCACTGCTGTTTGATGCGCTCCAGACGCTGTAGTCATGTAAAAAAGCCATACTTCATAAGATTCAAAAGCATCAGATCATCAAATAATCATTGCAAACCACTTACCTTTAAGAGAAATGCTGATATTTTAAGTTTCGGTAGCATTTTAAATGAATATTTGCACGATTTCCTGGAAAAATTTACAATTTACAGTTACAAAATAGTATATGTTGGCAAATTTTGACCGTAAATTGTTGGGCAGTGAGAAGAATGAGTTTAAAATGAATGTAAAAAAATGGCAGACTTACGACGTGGTCAAAACAAAACGGATAAATAGGAGTTGTTCAATAAGTAAATAATAAGTTTAAGGAATTTTCTAAATAATGTTATAATTACTTGGGATACTTTATACGTGAGGCTGTGCGAAAAGGCAATATGAAGACTTTAGAGAAGTCGTTAAAATTGAAGTGGTTTCTCAATTATCCGCTTACATACATATATTTGAGCTTACAGCTGATGTCCACGAAATTATTTTAACGGCTAACCTATGCTATAAATAATTAATTTATCTAGTCTTTATTGTTTTTTATTCTAATTTCTTTAAAAAATTTACTTACAAGTAAAATTAATAAACCAACAGAAAAGCAACTCTGCACATACAGACAGCTGACAGATTATGCTTTGTTTAGCTTTCATTATCTTCTGACTCACTATTCGCTGAATTTTTCATAATTAATAAAATTAGTACATAAATTTAACCAAAGATAATAAAGTCAATAACAAGCAATAAGTAATTACTTTTTACACAGCGAAAACAATTCTTTCTTGTTGGGTGAAAGTGTAAACTAGAACAAAATTCTGTATATTGATCACTGGAGATCGATATTAGCAGACAATGAGCTTTTACTTATAATACTGAGAGTTTAATGTAAAAAATCATAAACAATGCAGTATTTTAACGTAAAGTGTGTGAGAATTGCAATATTGCTTACGTTTATCACATTGTCCAGATGCAGTGATATCACGCAGCAAGTATTTGGCGATATAAAGGAAGGTATTGTTGCAGCATTTGGCGATTTCAACTCTGATGAGTTGACTGATGTCTTCTTAATAAGAGATCAAATGAGTACCTTGCAAATTCTTTATGGTAATTTACCTTTATACATACATATATATTTTTGTAATAACTAATTTAATAATTATTTCTGCATTACAAAGGTGCTTATACGGAACCACTTTTACGACGTGGTCCCTATTGTATGTTCGATGGGCATGAAATCACTAGTGTAGTACCAGGCGATTTCGATGGCGATGCTTTAATGGATGTGCTTATAACGCTGCGGCCCAAACGAAATGCCAAGGAAAATATTTATAATATACATGTTAATTGGGGCGGCCCAGATGGTATTAATTGCTCTACTGCAGAAAAACCAATTTTAATCACACAGGGTGAGCCTTTGGCATTGGATTTTAATCGTGATATGATCATTGATCTGTTCGGCTTGGATGAAAATGGTGAACGTGCCTTCTGGATATTCCAACCGCAGCGAAAAACCCCAGAAAAGCGTACGCAAGCAGTACCGAGTGGTTCTGAACAAACTCATCCATCTATACGTATACCTAATGCCAATGCATATTTAGATTTTAACGGTGACTTTACAGCTGACCTTATAGTACAAACTGAAAAGAACTATGAGGTGTGGTATGGTCGTACTGAAGAAAAGGAAGATTTTAGTTATAATCACAGTATCGACATTGATATCATTGGTTCATCGAATTACATGTTGGGTCAAGCAGTATTTGCTGATTTTGAGTTAGAGGGCGTCGAGAATATTATATTACCCGTGTGCATACAAAAAGATTGCTCAAACTCAACAGTTTTGGTGTACGATGGTAAAAGTTTCCGCGATGTTCATGTAAATTTCAAGGATCCACAAGGTGTATTATGGGGCTTTGTGCCCTCAATTGAATCAGATGTTTATCTGAAAACCATCACAGCACGAAGTGGAGACTTTAATATGGATGGTTATCCAGATTTGATTATAACACTGCATACTATAAGCGGCCCAAAGCGCATGCAAACCTTCCTTTTAGAGAATGTGCCATGTAAAATGTGTAACAAACCGCTCAAACGTACCTTTGAAGTTAAATGGAATGGCTTAAGTCCAATGGGTAATGAAACTGTCGCCGGCGCATTCTACGATTTCTATCAAGACGGTATGTATTTCACATACTTATATATACATATATTAAAGTATAATAATATTTCTATATGTAGGTGTCCTTGATGTTATACTCATCGAAAAAACGAAACAAGGCAAATACCGGCCACTGGCATTTCGCAACACCCTGGACTATGATGCAAATTTTGTTAAAGTGATTGTTCTTACGGGACTTATAAATAATAAAAATCCTACACAAACAACACCATTAGGTAGGAAGCGTCGTACTTATGGCACGAATCTACCCGGTCCACGCATCACCTATTCCACAACCACACAAGAGGGTGATCAGCAACAAGGTTCAAGCGTTCAACTACCACAATCCGCTTATTTCGCTTTGCAACTGCCTTATACCATTTTTGGACTTGGACGTACACCCAATTTCGTTGACTCACTTACAGTTGGTTTGGGCAGCAAATCGCGTACTTGGACACAAGTTATACCGAACTCACAGATTATTGTTGTACCAAAGCCAGTCAGCGAGCCACAGCACTGGAAAGCACAGCTTTTCGTTACACCCAGCAAATTAATTTTGATGAGCGTAGTGGCGCTGGGTGGTACATGCCTGGTCATAGTGCTCATTATACTGGTCTTGTATATTAAGGAAAAGCGTGAGGATAAGCAAGAAAAACTGCAAGAAGCTCATCGTTTCCATTTTGATGCAATGTAATATAATTGCAGCTGGAAATGCTACGTGTTTGCGTTTGCTTCTTGAAATGTTTATATGTATTTAATTTTACTTGATATCTAGTTTAAAAACCTATTTTATTTTGAAAAGTGATTTTTATTTGTATATCTATTTTGGTAATCCTTTATTAGTAATTTTAGTTAATGCTTATAAAACTATGCTCTTAGAGTGGAACATTAATGAAAACAAATTAACACCCCCTAACAATAACTAATAGTATTTATTATTAATTTAAAACATTCTTATATACAAATATTTTAACTAATAAATAAATTGTTTCCGTTGATTTGAGGGAAAATTTGTGTTTTAAAAAAGTACAGAGTTTGGTACAGGATAAAAGCAAAATGCAACACTTTTTTTGGCAGTGCTGCCAAGTGAAAATAACATTTGTTTGGCAACACTGTCAACTCCATGTCTGAGTTTAGCAAAGTGAAATCGGCGAAAAAAATCATTGTTCATTGCTCACACGAAAATACAGTAGCCTATAGTTAAGAAGATTATTTTCATAAAAAGCGCAACCAGAAAAGTCTTTAAAAGTGAGTTTTTTTTTGCAGTAAATAACTGCGATAACAATTAACAAATAGAAATAAGTATGTACAATGTCGTTTGTAAAATTATTGAGGTGCAAACAAATCGTGTAAAAAGGAATTATTCCAGATTGCAAAATGCATATGTGTGTGTGTGTGTGTGAATGTGATTTGTTTTATTTTTTGTTGTTTAAGGCCGCTTTTTTTAGCTTTGCCGTTACTGGAGCGCCTAGTTAACAGAATTATTTAATCACAAGAATATATGCAGTTTTGTGCTAAAAAAACTTTAGGACCAAGCACAAACTACTGCACAAAAATCCTGCACTGATACAAGAGATTGTGTTTATATCACAGTAAATTGCTTTGTGCCTCTGGCCCCTTTAAACGATACATGCTCACCTTGACGTATCACCGTTTACGGCTAATAAACGATAGGCACGGAGCATTGACCCTCAAAAGTGTTTGTTAATAAAAAAAAAAGCTTAAACGTAATTTCATTTACGCGCATATGTATAGAGTATTTCGTTAATGGATTTTTTTAATAATTATGTATATTTAATTTTTTTTTATTTTTAGCAAACAACTCATTTAAATATCAAGCTTAAACTGTATAAATCAGAGAAACCTTATCAACTGCCCCAAATGTCCGCAAATACAGCATCCACATCGAATCCGACGAGATCGTCTAACACAATGACGATGACTTCGCATCTCTTAAACTCAGCCAGCACTAGTACGCCCAGCAGACCGGCAGTACGTGCACTAGCGCTTGAATACAAATCACTGCAAGAAGAACCGGTTGAAGGTTTCCGTGTTAAGTTGCTTAATGAAGATAATCTCTTTGAATGGGAGGTGGCAATATTTGGACCGCCCGATACACTCTATCAGGGTGGATATTTCAAAGCGCACATGAAATTCCCACAAGATTACCCATATTCACCGCCATCTATACGCTTCCTGACAAAAGTTTGGCATCCAAATGTATATGAAAATGGTGATCTTTGTATTTCCATATTACATCCACCGGTAGATGATCCACAAAGCGGTGAACTGCCTTGTGAACGATGGAATCCAACACAAAATGTGCGCACCATATTGCTGTCAGTCATATCGCTGCTGAATGAGCCGAACACATACTCACCAGCTAATGTTGATGCATCCGTTATGTATCGGAGGTGGCGTGATTCGCAGGTAAATGTTGTTTCCGCAATCTCAAATATATATATTTTTGGCGTTGTAACCTGAAATATTAACATTTTTTTAGGGCAAGGATAATGAGTATCCAAGCATTATACGTAAACAGGCTCAGGCTGCAAATGCGGATGCGATTAAAGAGGGTATTGTTGTGCCGATGACACTTGAGGATTATTGCCTTAAGCCAGCACGTAAAACGTCTACAGAACCTACGCTAGACACAAATTTCTATGACGATGATTATGATTTGGAAACCGAAGATGATTTACCAACCGACGATGATGATGAGGACGATGACTATGATCTTGATGAAGACAACAACACAAACACG
The DNA here is from genome assembly GCF_028554725.1 of Zeugodacus cucurbitae. NCBI lineage: Eukaryota > Metazoa > Arthropoda > Insecta > Diptera > Tephritidae > Zeugodacus > Zeugodacus cucurbitae. The sequence goes on from NC_071669.1 coordinate 9,157,636, forward strand.
AAACGTAAAGATAATGGCACCGCGGATGAATCGGCTGATGACAGTGGTAAAGGTGAGACATCGTAATCTCACATTCAAGCGTATGATGTTTTTTTTTTTTGGTTTGCTGCGGCGTGTGAGTTCAAGTTAGAGAAGGGGAAATAAAAAAAAAAAACAAAATTGTGTGAGATTTTCAAAGAGGTCGCTAGAAAAATTTCTATGCAGCGCATATGTGGCAACAAAATTCAGGAACAATTTAGCACTTATGTAGTGTATATATTATATATAATAAAAAGAAAAAAATGACAAATGAACAAATGAAAAAAAAAACATGAAAAAGAAAAGCACACTTATCCTTTTGCTAAACATAAAAATCCAAAATGAAATGAAAAATATTTGACTTTTCGAAAAAGCAATAATGCAAATTTACCGTAATAATTTTTTTGTAAATGGAAATGATAAATAAACCGACATGCATACATATAAATACAATAAATAATAAATGCAGAGAAGTGTGCAAATTAGTTTAGCAACAATTAAGTGTTTTTTTCTAAACAAAAAAGAAAGTAACAATAAAAATATTAAGCAAAAACAGAAATAAATAACAAAAGCATACATGTAAAGCGTAATTAACAAAGATTAAAGCCAAATAAGTGAAATTAAATGACAGAACAAATAGCAACAGAATGCCATAAACGTAGCGCTATACATATATAACAACTAAAAAAACTTTAATTGTATAATGCAAAACCCAACAACCAACGCTTTGAATACTACATTACAAAACTGTGCGTCAATTGTCGTGAATAGTTTATGTTAAATTGAAATTTATTACCACCTTTAACAAGCGTTAGTTTACACTAGTTTAACACGCTGCTTTCAACACGCACCGCCAAATGACAAGCTGGTTAATCCTCACCAGCACGTTTACATTTAATACAATTATATGCATAATTTGAAACGGAACTATACAATTAACTGTTGTTTGTAACAGCACTACAATTAACTGTTACACACATGAGACACAGTTACAAATTTAATTAAATTTTAAAATCTTTAATTTCCACAGAATACATACGCGTATGTGTTATGTTTATGCAATTTAGTTTTGAAAACATTTGATTTTTTGTTTCGTATAATACTGCTTGTATACACGTATTTTTACTTAGTTTAATTTCAACACAGCAATACATACTGTAGCTTGTTTTTAAGTATGTTTTTTAAATACACATTTATTTTGGTATTCATCATATATACATACATATATGCACATGTACTACATATTTTGTTCTAGCGCTATTATATTTTTATACATACTCATATGCGTACATACGTAATAATTTAAAAAAAAAAAATGTTTTATGTCGTTTAAGATTTCGATTTTCTGCATATTAGAAAATAGTAATGCTGGTGTTTTAATGTACCAACGAATTATTTATTAATTAATTAATTTCGTCTATATGTATGTATGTAAATTTTCTATGTACTATGTATTCATCATGCGAATAACGGTTTTAATATGTATACACTATATACGAAAAATAAATGAAAAAAACAACATTGGAGACATTTTTTGAAAATTAAAAGCAAGAAATTAAAATATTAAAAGCAAGAAATTCAAAAAAAAAAAATATATATATTTAAAAAAAAAACAAAAATAAATTTAAAAAAGCAAAAATTAATTAAAAAGTGAAAGTGAAAATTGGCTCAAATTAATATAAATTAGTTTCTATAAATTGAAAAAAAAATTGGCGAATTTAAAGTTTATTGTCTTTAATAAAAAAAACTAAAACTGAAAAACATACCGTTAGTTTAAGTTAAATTTGTAGATTCTCCGAAATCACTAAAAATATGTAAGTAAATATGCTTTACAATGCAACGCTAAAACAGCAACGATTGAGGTTATGTTATATATAAAACACAATAATTATTAAAAATTCAAACTCACATTAATTTGCTATTATTTTTTAACACTACTTTTCCACTACTAAATTTAACGCAACATAAAATACTTTGCAATCAAGTAAGTGTAAAACTTAAGTAATGTAACATACACTAAATAACAAATATAACTAGAATAAGCAGCAGTAATTTTCTTAAACTTAAACTGAAAAATTCACAAAACCAACAATGCTGCAACTTACTATTGTGTACTATAAAATGATTTTCAATTTAGCACGCAAAAATCGTTGCATTGCAAAGATAACATATTTCAAAAGCAAATGTGACATTGAAAATAATATACATACATATAAATATACACTATATAAAATAAACTATATCTACTTTTAATTTATGCCAACATATGTATTGTCAATACATATACAGACTTTTCCTCAAACCATACCGAACATTTTATAACTTAACTTCACATTAGAATTCCACTTCATATAAAAAAAAAAAACAAAAATATATAAAATTTAAAAGAAAACTAAAATCTAATATGAACTATGTAGTAACTATAATTTGTAACAATTCAAACTAAGTAAACGTCAAAGCTCAGTTAGAGAGAGATTGCAATGATGGACATACATACATAAGTATACTACTATATAAAAAATAAAAATATGTACGCTCTAAAAAAAACTAAATAAAACTTAGAAATGATATTCAAAACATATGCAATAATATTGTAAAACTAGTAAATGGAATGCTAACTGTCAAATTCTATGATTGTAAGATATTCTCTGAAAACGAAAAAACAAAAAACATTAATGCTAAGATATGTGACGCTCCTTGCCCATAAAATGTAAAACTTCACCGTTCCAAGAACGTGTAATGCTGTTGTCGAATAAATCCTTCACATTTTATAACCATACAATTAAAAAAAAAGCTAATTGCTAGTATTAAATCAGTTTGTTTATACACAATGCACGCAGTAAGTAGTTTCCTGGCAGTTGACTGTGGAACATTATTATTTTATAATAATAATTATTATTATTGTTGTTATGGCGACAGAAAACCATTTTCCACAATAATTTAGAGGAATGACAGCGAATTGGCAGTATCACTTGCTGGCAGTCTCTGGCCGTATATAAACTGGACTCTTTTGGTTAGCTAACCCCGACTGTTGTGTGTAGGAATACCTAAAGAAGCGGTAACGCATAGCTATTGTAGCAGCCTTTTCGTTGCTAAATTGAACATTTAATTGAATTTAAAAATTTCTTCAAAGTATATAAATAATTGAATTTAAAAATTTCCTCAAATTATATGTATAGATTTAATATAACAAATATCAGACTCAGTAATAAAAAACAACTACAACAAAATATAGCGAAATAAACAAAAAAACAGCTGATTAGGTCAAACGTAGCAATTCACAATAAACTACAGAAACAACACAAATAAAAATTTCACTTCAACAAATTTAAGATAAATGTAATTTTTATTTTGAATATTTTGTATATTTTGTATATTTCAAATATAAAGTAAGTTTGTAGAATTATAAAAATTTAATTTTATTTAAATCTATATTATATTTCTTGCAATCAAATAACAAACAATTCATCAAATGTTCTTCAATCTATTTATGCCTGGCAGTACCTGTATTTCATTTGCTCCAATCTTCCTAAATTACCACTTTTTGTTTTGATTTTCAAATTCGCATTTTGCATTATTTCCACATCATATACGTAAATATTTGTTTTATTAGCAGACATTCCTTTATGCCATTTTCGCATCTTTATGTCAACGCCAATTTGCTTTAACGCTGCTGCGCCTGTGTGTGAAAAGAAAAATAGTAGAATAGACAAAATTTTCACTTTTCGTGAAAATTGAAAGAAAATTCAAATTTTAAATTGTAAATATACGAGAGAAAAAATTTTCTGAATATTTCATTGCAAATTCAAAGATTAGCAACCGTTTATATTGGTTTGCAGGTGTGTTCTGCGTAACGGGCGGAGTCAGTGTGACTGATATAGTGCGGCGAAAACGATCGATTCTTTCAGTGCCTAGGCAGACAACAAAGGCTGTATATTTTCAAAGAGACTCTGTTAACTAATTTAAAAAACTTTAGTTAAACTAGTTTTTGATTTATTTGTGCGCATTTTATGGCTACTGGCGGTGGAGGTGCCGTTGGCCTGAGTGGCTCCGGCAGCGGTGGTATCGGTACCACAGCAGGTGCTAATGCCATCAATTTACAAGCGCTCCAAACATTCCATCATCGTTGTGGACGGCGTATAACACTTTCGAATGGCAATCGCACCGCGGCGCGTTCTGTGCGTGATTTTAGTCATGCGTTGGTATTTAGCGCCGAACCGCTGACAGACGATGTACTCTTCGAAGTGGTGATTGAGAAGAAGGTTGGTATGCTTCACGCCTGTGGAATAGTACCAATTATAGCTACTATGCATACTTTTTACTTTAGAATCATTCGTGGGGCGGCAGTATTGAAATTGGTGTTACATCCGAATCACCAGAGAAGCTTGAATTGCCCTCTTGTGCTACCGCAATGCGTAATGGCACATGGGTAATGTCTGGTATTGATGTGCGCAAAGACGGCGTTTGCCTAATTGAATTCTATGGCACCGACTTGGAGACATTGGGTGAGCGTGATCGTGTTGGTGTTATGCGCACTTCCAACAATGAATTAGTGTTTTATGTGAATGGCGAGCCACAAGGTGTGGCAGCGCGCAATATGCCCAAAACGTTGTGGGCATTGGTTGATTTGTATGGACGTTGTGTGCAAGTGTCACTGTGTCCTACGGATGTGGGCGGCTCGGGGGTGAGTGGATGCCACATTTTTTTTTGCTTTTCACAAAGAGGTTAGAATCTCATTTTCGTTAAATTTCTTTTCTAATAAGGACTACGCCGAAACAGCTCTCCAGCAAGCACAGCAAATTGTGCAGAATATCGATGTGCCGATGAGTGTGGATGTGACGGTAGTTTCAACGGCATCGCCAACAACAAACAACGCCTGCATAGCCAACAATAATAGCAGTGGCGGTGGTTTGGTATCAACCTTCAGCACGAACTCAGATATTAATGCTGCTCTTTCGAGTTTGGGCAGCGCAGGCGCCGCTGCCATTTCCGCAATTTCACAAACTGGCTTGCATAGCGCTTTACCGTTATCATCTTCGGCGGCGGCAGTGATTGCGAATAATACCGCAACACTGCAAAACGTTGGCGATTTTTACGATACAGATAGATTGCGTTTCCACACACGCTGCGGTTCGCTTGTCAAGCTTTCGCCGCATTGTCGCAGCGCGGAACGTCGACGTCCGTTAGATGAGTTCAATAATGGCGTGGTAATGACACATCGGCCGCTGAAGGATAATGAGCTCTTTGAGATACGCATCGATAAGTTGGTGGATAAATGGTCCGGTTCCATAGAAGTAGGTGTGACGACGCACAATCCATCGGTGCTACACTTCCCAGCGACAATGACAAATATGCGCAGCGGCACTATAATGATGTCTGGCTGTGGTATACTCACAAATGGCAAGGGCACACGGCGTCAGTACGGCGAATTTAATTTGGATGAACTACGTGAAGGTAATTGCTATGCGTTGTTGTTGCAGTAACATATTTATATGCGCATTTTTTTTGAATATTGATTCAGGTGATCGTGTGGGCATGATGCGCAAGTCTAACGGCAATTTACATTACTATATAAATGGCCAGGATCAGGGTGTGGCTGCAACGCGTGTCGCTCAAACTCTGTGGGGTGTCATAGATCTCTATGGCATGACGACGAAAGTGACGATTGTGGATCGAGATGAGCGCGAACAGCAAAATTTAGTAACACGCCGTAATAATCTGATACTCACCGCCGCTTCGGGTTTAACTAGCGGCAATACGGCAATCGATAGCATTGGTGCTACAAATGCGCTTATTACGGCGAATTCGGCTACACCGACACCCGTGTTGAGTTTGCTTAGTCCCGAAGGTGAAGTTAATTCAGCAGTGGCTGCTGCCGCGGCCGCTTTGGGTGAATCAACGTTATCTGGCACAAATACGCAGCGCAATGACGATCGTCTAACCTTCCATCCGATTTGTGGTTCACATGCTACGGTCACGCATAGCGGACGCACAGCGCTGCGACCGAAGTAAGTTTGACGCATGAAACACAGTTACTTTTTTAATTTTCTAGATGGAGATAGGATTCCCAAATCGATGTTGATGGAATTGGTGTTCCACTGCCCGACCATGAAGAAATTCGAATAGTAATTACCCGCTTGGAGAACAACAAGGTGGCGGGGGCCGATGGATTGTCGGCCGAGCTATTCAAATACGACGGCGAAGAACTGATAAGGTGCATGCATCAGCTTCTTTGTAGAATATGGTCGGAGAAAGCATGCCTGACTATTGGAATCTCAGTGTGCTCTGCCCAATCCATAAAAAGGGAGACCCCACAATCTGCGCCAATTACTTTGGTATAAGTCTCTTCACCGTTAACGAATTGATTGGACCTTATCAGTGTGGCTTTAGACCTGGAAAATCCACCATGGATCAGATATTCTCTATGCGCCAAATCTTTGAAAAGATCCGCGAGAGAAGAATCGATACACACCACCTTTTCATCGATTTTGAAGGTGCCTTCGTCAGCGAGAAAAAGAGCTGCCGCGATGTCTGAGTTTGGTATCCTTGCAAAACTAATACGACTATGTAAACTGACGTTGAGCAACACCAAAGGCTTCGTTAGGATCGGGAAGGACCTTTCCGAGCCGTTCGATACCAAACGAGGCTTCCGACTGGGTGACTCAGCGACTTCTTCAATCTTCAAAAATAATATGAGCTGCAGAGCTAAATAGAGAAGCAAACGCCGTTAGTTCTGCTTTTTCCAAATGAATAAAGACACAGTGGCTACGCTACGAAAACACTCCAGCTATGAAAGTGTTCGATGCAGTACCCGCTGGTGGAAGCCGCGGAATAAATAATAAATATACATAAATAATTAATTTAATATAATCTCGAATAGATTGTAAAATGTTTGTGTTTATTTTTTTTGTAGATTTTTTCAAATCAGTTTTTTCTAACCTAATTTTATAATTTTTTCGTATTTCACCTTTCCAGCGCATCTGATGACTTCAACAATGGCGTTGTGCTAACACGTCGTCCCCTACGTCCAAACGAACTATTCCAAGTGCGTCTCGAGCGTGTTGTTACCAAATGGGCTGGATCTGTGGAGATGGGTGTGACCACGCATAGCGCTGAAGAGCTGGATTTTCCTTTCACCATGACCAATGTGCGGTAGGAAACGCTACAATAACATTGCTACACAAATATTTTCAAAATTCAAACTGTAAAATGATTGATTCCCCAACAGCTCGGGCACTTGGATGATGACTGGCAATGGTGTTATGCACAATGGCATTACAGTGATCGAGCAATATGGGCAGAATCTGGACCGTTTGCAGGTGGGCGATCGCGTGGGTGTGGTGCGCAAGGACGACGGTACGTTACATTTCTGGGTGAATGGCGTGGATCAGGGAGCGGCAGCGACCAATGTGCCGGAACGCGTCTTTGGTGTTATCGATCTGTATGGACAGGCGGCGCAGGCTAGCATAATTGATACATCTGAATGTGGCAGTCCGGATACGGGAAATTCCACCATCTCGAATACAACGCTCTACAGTGAGCCACCGTTGCGCTTCCACACCATACATGGTGAGTTGGATGGAGGGTTGGAAATCAGTACTTGGAGAGTGTTTCATTATCACTATTTATTTCTTTTTTTTAGGCAAAAATGCTGGCATCTCCAATGGCGGTCTCACCGCCTCCCGTCCGAATTCGCTGGCCGAATTCAATGATGCCATTGTCTTCAGTAATCGTCCGCTGCGTCAGCGTGAACTTTTCGAGGTTGTGCTCGATACCATGGTGCGTCACTGGTCGGGCAACATCGAGATCGGTGTGACGGGCACACGTCCCGAGGATATACAACTCGCCGCCAATGCGACCGATTTGGACGCCAACGATATGATAATACTCTGTGGCTCTATGATATTTCATAATCGCAAAACTATACGCTCCAATGTGCTGATCGATTTGGATAGCTTGGGCGAGGGCACACGTGTTGGTGTCATGCGTAACGGCGATTATGTGCATTTCTTCATAGATGGCGTCGATCAGGGACCAGCCTGTGAGTGTCGTATGCCCAATGTGTGGGCGGTGATCGATTTGTATGGGCAGTGTGCGCAAGTGACGCTCACACAATCGCAGCCAGACATACGTGCACCGTATGCGACCAGCGAGAATTCACAAAGCTGTCAAGCCACCTCGGTTATACAGCCGGCAACGTCGGAGTTGAAGCATCGCTGGACCTGCATATCGGGTAATGTGACGCTCTCGCAAAGTTGGACGGTGGCATCACGCATTACGGGCGCTTCGGCGGCACTCTCGCGTTGTGTGGTCTTCTCAGAGCATCCGTTGAGTGTGGGTGCGCCATTCGAAATCAAATTAATCTCGCACAATTCGTTGTTCGCAGGTTTGTAACTGTTGTTTGGACAAAGGTTTTCAAATACCGGCAACTTTTTATTGTATTTCGTAGGTTGTCTCAATATCGGCGTTACCGATTTGAATCTCTCCGACGACTATGTGCGCAAAAATATACCGTTAAGTATTAAACGCATTCCTGCCAATGTTTGGTATGTCTCCGGCAATGAGGTGCGTCACAATTCCACGTTGCTACAGCGTTCAATGGCTTCGTTGGAGTGGCTGCGTGTTGGTGATCGTGTGGCGCTCGAGTTGACGCCGGCACGCACGCTGCGCATACTGCTGAACTCCGAGGACATGAATATACAGTTTCAGAATGTGCCCAATGTGTGTAACGCTCGTGCATATATTGGAAATATATTTACAGTTAGTCTATATTTTCGTTCTTCCTAGGATGTTTACGTCGTTGTTGAACTGCAAGGCTCCACCATGGCTGTGCAAGTGATCTCTTCACAAGGTCCGACATCACCGCTGCGCCCCTGTAGTTTGAGATTACAGGACTCACTGGACTTTGGTGTTGATCCGCTCAACAAGCAGGATTCGATGTTGGAATCAATCGATTCGGAGATGCAAACTTACGAGTTCTCCGAGCTACATGGCAAACATGTGCGTCTCTTGGATGAACATCGTTCCGCTATGCGCGTACAGTCGTACAATCAAGGCGTCGTATTTGTAGGCAAACCGTTATGCAAGGGCGAGAGCATTAGTGTGAGTTGGCGAGTTTTCTATAATAAAACATATGAATATTTGGTAAATAAGCTCTTAAACTACAGATCAAAGTGGACGCAGTCAATCCCAAATGGAAGGGCACAATCGGTGTCGGCGTTGTTGCGGCGTGCCCGCAACCCACGAGTGTCTCACAATTGCCGATCTCAATTTTGCATTGCAAACGTCCGTGTTGGGTGGCCACACACGATTACATCAATATAAATGGTCAGAAGATAGCGTCGAAATATGGCGAAGCGCTGGAACAAATACAGCCGGGCACAGTCATCACTATGACACTCTCGAACGTCGGCATGTTGGGTGAGTGAGCGGCAAACATTTTTGTTTAAATTTTTTTTATCAAATTCTCTTTCGCAGTCATTATGGTCGGTTCCATTAATTTGGAGGACTTGGCTGCCGGTTTGCCCAATCACGTCTACCCAGTCTTCGATCTCTATGGTAAATGTGAGAAGATTTCACTGATTACCAGCAACGATGTGGGTCGCAATAGCACGCCGATTATTGAGGAGGCCGCCGCTTTGGAGTATGACAACTTGCAGGAGCAGGATGGCGGTGTGCCGCAATGTGAAAAGGCCGATTTGGAGATGCATGAAAAGGAAACGGAGCAGCTGTCACAGCAGCAGCAGCAGGCAATGCAGACATCTGGCGGTGCGGTGGGCGGTGTAGCTGCGGGCAGCGGTACCAGTAATGCGGCGATGTGAGTAAAGAAGGATTTTTACATATTTTTATGTATATACTATTGTGACAGCCACTTAACCTAACCTAACCTACTATTTTGTTCTTCATCCTCAACAGGAATCGTTCGGTGATGGAAAGCGTATCGGAGAATTTATTGTTGAATATTTCGATTAAAAATCGTACACTGGAGCAAAATCGCGCTGTTGAGTCGAATGCCGCTAACACTTCGTGGTATGTAAAGCAGTTATTGTCAAGCTATCCCGCTAATTCTTAAGTATTTGCAGCTGTCTACGTGAATCACTGCAACTACAGCACAATACCAATCTCAACATACAACGCAGTCAGAGCACGCAACGTTTCCAAAACGCCATGAACGCATCGGTTAACTCCAGCACGCAAGGTGGCGCTATTGGTGACACGGTCGTGGCTTCAACATCCGCTACATCCACAAACACAGCTGCGTCGAATAATAACGCCAGCGCTACTACTACCGCCACAACAACAGCTGCTCCTTACGTGCATGATACGAATAAAGATTACGAGGCGTTGGAAGAGGCCGGCGCTGTTGGCGGTATGTCACTGCAAAGCGAACTGCGCCGTTGCAGCTCCAAGGAGAATTTACTTAGCGATCAGCGTTCCGCCAACAATTTGGACGCTTTAGAAATGCTGGTCAGTAGCGTTGGTATACCTGGCGCCGTTGCGAGTCGTTTGCCCGATATTCCGACAGCTAATGAGCGTGCGCTCGAAACTGATAGCAATTTAACTGCCAGCGCTTTAGATGCTGCTGCTGCTGCTGCTAGTGGTGGCGTGGCGGCCGTTGGCAACTTGGAGCCAACTGTTGGTAATGTTGGCTCACACGAGAATGCGGCAGCGGAGCGCGCCGTTGAAGAAGTCGATGTGGACGATGATGATGACGATGACAATGATGATGATGACGACGATGATGATGATGACGATGATCTCGAGGACAATGATAATTTGGATCACTTGTTACTGTTGCAACAACAACATGATTTGTTGCGTTTACGCTACCAGCAATTGAGTCAACCATTAACGTCGGCGTTTGGTGCACTCTCCTCCGCATCGGCTTCCTCACAATTCGATTCGCTACAGTCGATACCCTCCATTGAACGCAAGGATTGCGAGTATCTGAAGTTGGTGCAACAATTTCGCGCCTCACTCGTTTTGCCGCAATCCTTCTTCCAACCGCTAACCGATCCGATTTGCTTTTGCGCGCACTGCAATGCTTTCACATCGGAAAAGCTGCACGGTTGGGTCTATTTCAAGTTGAATCAACAAACGGTCAACTCGGCCGCCGCGCAGCATTCGCTCGACATCGGCGACTGGCTGCCGCTCTACTACATGACGCGTGTCGATAAAATACGCGCCATACTCGATCACGGGCAACCACTGCCGCTGGAGTCGAGCTGTGAATCGCACACCAGCCTCGGCAATCAGAAAGATGAGCCCGGCACGCGTCTGGAATTGCACTTCTCACCCAATGCCGCCAGCATCGTGTCGATGAATAGCCAACACAAATACAATGTCAACGCGCATTCGTATCGCATCGGCACCGCTTTCGAAGTGTACGTGCGTCGTCAGTCGCTCTGCCTCACGAATAGCAGCAAAATGAATGTGAACGCCGCGGTGGCGGCCTCATCGAGCGCTGCAGCGGCGGCGCTTAGTTTGCTGGAGCGTCGCTCGTCGGCTGACTTGTTGCAACCGCACGAATCGAGTAGCGGACTGACGCTTGAACAGAGCAGTAGCAGCAGCGGTGGCGCGGGCAGCATTAGTGGCGGCTCAGCATCGAGCGCGTCGCTCAAAGACATGACGTGGTTCACGAAGGAGGCTGGCGCTTGTGTCATAACGGCGCTCATACTGAAGTTGGAGAAAATAACGCCGTCTAGGGATGTCGGTGGTGGTCTCAGTCTCGCTTTAGATGGCAATTAGGCGCTGGAGAAAGCAGTATAAGAAAAATACAAATAACGTCCTGGTTTGTTGCAGCATTGTGTGGATAGTCAAAATGGCTACGCTTCAATTAGCATTGCTAGTCTCTTTATCTTACGTTTTTTTCTATTCTAAGATTACTATTCCAAAAAGAAATGATATATATTTTGCACTTTTGCATACAATTCTATATACATATATACAAGCATATATAACGTTATAAATTATTGTAATGTCATGTAAAATTATTTAGTTTTGTAGTTTAACTGCTGGTCGACAAGGCAGTGCGCAGATTCTTCATCCATTATTTATTTATACATTGAGATTAGTTTAGTTCTGCGTTAAGCACTTGTAGAGAACAATGAAAATGGTGAAAATGCTGGCGTATTGAAGTATTAAAGGGCTTGGTCTAAAAGCTTCCTCAACTCGAAAGCTTCTAAGCGCATAAAAAAATATATACAGGCTTATATATATTGAAAACACTGTATTAAGAAGCTTTGGATTCTTTGAAAATGCTAATATTGCATGAAACAAGCTGTTAATTAAAAGATTAAAATATTAGTGACATACTCTAAAACTTTTTCAAAAGCTATGAATATGAAAATTCGACTTTTAGTATTAAAACGGAGCTTTTTATAGACAGAAACTCATTCAGAGACTTGTCAAGTAAACATTTTAAACTATTGCTGTATTTTTTTCGTAAAAGCTCATTTGAAAAAGCTCTATCCATGAGCTTTCATACTAAATTATCTATATTTCCCATGAAAACTGCAATTTAAATACTAAAATGCTAAACTATTTTTAATTCATTTTATTTGTGTCATTTTGAATTGTGCTTTGAGTATCTCAAAAGATTTGTAAAAATTATGTTTTTAAAAATTGCTAATTTGTGCACTTTATGTAAACTTTAAAGAATGATTGAAGCTTTGTATAAGAAAGCTCTGGAAAATTGTTAACTTTTTTATTGAATTCCGCTATTGAAAACTTTGAGCTTTTATAATTGCTAACTTTAGCACTTTTTGAAAGCTTTAAAACATGATTGAAGCTTAGACCTTGCATATGAAAGCTTTGGAAAAGTTTTATGTAAACTTTAAAGAATGATTGAAGCTTTTTATATGAAAGCTTTTGGAAAAGTTGTTAACTTTTTTTATTGAATTCCGCTATTAAACGCTTTGAGCTTTTATAATTACTAATTTGAGCACTTTATGTAAACTTTAAAGCATGATTGAAGCTTAAGCCTAGCATATGAAAGTTTTGGAAAAGTTGTCAACTTTTTATTAAATTCCGCTATTAAAAGCTTTGAGGTTTCATACTAAAAAAATTGTTTCTAACAGCAATGGGTGTGCAATTTTTATAAAAATAAAATTCTACAATGTTTTTAAAGTATTTCTTCATTACTATTAAAAGTTGCCTAACTAAAGCTTGCTCTAAAAGCTTTGAGCTTTCACACCGAAATCAAAATAACTTGCATGGAGCTTATTTTATATGGAATTGAATGACCAATTAGTCTAAAAAAACATAAATTTTGCAGAAATTATAATATTTATTGTAAAATTATAAAGAATCTTCTTTGTAGATAAAAAAAAGAAAATTTAATACAAAAATTACAACTACTTTCAGGAAATCGAAAAAAAAAATATTCATTATTTTTGAAAGAAAATTTTCAAAAATGTTACAAATTTTTGAAATTCAAAGTTTCTGATTAAGTACTTTAATCTAAAAAGAGTAGTTACTAAAAATAAAAAAAAATAATTTCAAAAGCTTTTTTATAAAAATCATTTAACTTGAAAATTGATATTTATATTTACGCCTATTAAAATGAGACCAAATAATATTCAGCTAACAAGCAGCACTGAGTAAATACATATACATATATATGTATGTATGTCTGTATTTACATTTCGAAATTCTTAAATTCTAAGTCTAATTCTACGATTTTATATTTAATTCTATTTATTGAAATGAATTAATTTCGATAAATTGCATAATTGATGCGCCATTAGAGCCATTTTATTGTATATATATAGAGTATATATAAATACATAACGACTCACTTACACATATACACACACACACACACACACATAATAATATATTTACACGTCTGCATGTCAAAGCTTGGAGAAATTGTAATTCGATAATTGTTCATCGATGGCTAAGCAAATCAAATTAAAATTATATATTATATATACACATACAATACACACATATATATACACATATACATACAAATGGAATTTGATTAAAAGAGATTATAATTTCGCAAATGAATAATAAATATTATGATTACACAATTGTGCACAAAATTATGGTCGTTTTTATTGTTGTTGTTGCGTGGAATTAGCATTTATAAACCTATATGTTGGCATACATATTTAAGATAATTACAAACAATCAACAGTTGTGGACTTATTAGAGGCTTTTAGAAGGGAGTTTACTCCTATACATTGCATATATCTCACGTTCGCTTCAAGGGATTGCTAAGGTAGAATAATGAACTCAGAATGAGATAACTCTCATTCCTCATCTCATGCAGAGTTCATTAATTAGAATAGACAATGAGAATGATTCTATTAGCCTTTTCGCACAGTAGTTAATTGATCAATTAATCGGCCTTTTGCTCGATTTAGATCGATTTGTAATACAAAATGAATATCTAATTTTACTAATTAATTTTTAATTGAATACAAATCGAGTTGAAATTGGAATGTAGCTCTGAGGTTGGTTGTCCACGCTGGAAATTTGGTTGAGATTGTTAATAAAACAAAAATATATAACAGCTGATCGGTAATTGAGTTGCCGGCTGTGCGAAAGACAAAAAGTGGTTCCTCAATTATAAACTTTATGTTTTAAATTAATTTGACTATTAACCTCACTATGATTATTGACGAGTTTTGGGCATGACAGTCAGTATATTGAGATAAAAGCAATGCCTACAAGCTCAAGGAAGTACTACCAAGAATTAGAGACTGTGGTATGTCTCTCTAGAACACCACTTTCGCAGAGAGAGCACTTTAACTTTCAGCTCATCTAATTAAAAAAAAATCAATTGAAAGATCTCCACAAGTAATCGTTAGAACACTTCTTCGCCTCGAATTTTGCCTTTGAATGTGTGTTTTTGGAAACTACTTTTACAAAATGAAGTTAACTTGACCCCTGCATAGAGGTTGTATGATCCGCTTAGAAGTCTCCATGTTAAAAGTATTTGGAATCTAAACTGAACAATTGAAAGCATCATTCGTAAAATCAGAACATTTATGAAGAGTATAAATGGCTACGCTTAAACCAGACTCGTTTTTGTAATTGCTAGAGGTCCAGCGAACACAGTTTTTGAGCTGAGCTTACAAAATCCGAACATAAAAAACGTTGTCCGAAGATTTTGTACGTATTTGGAGACAATAGAACTCATGTTTTAAAAGTGACCTTAGATTAGATCCTGCAGTAAAATCATTATAATAAGTCTCCTCAATATATAAGGTTCTATTGAGCGTACTATGTGTGGAAAATCTACAACTGATCAGATAGATGTTCACCGTGCGCTAAATCTTGGAAATCTTTGTCGATTGTTTAAAGCTGTTACTCGTGAGCTGCCTTTATGCTGATATGGCTGAGTTTGGCATGCTCGCAAAACTAATAAGGCTATGCAAACTGACGTCAAGCAACACCCAAATCTTCGTCAGGATTGGAAAGCACTTCTCCGAGCCGTTCGATACCAAACTAGTTTTCAGACGGAGATAGTTTGACATCTTCAATATATTGCTGGAAAAAATAAAAAAAAGCTGCAGAGCTAAATCGAGAAGGTACAATCCGTTAGTTATGCTATTTCTGGATAAGGATAAGGAATCGAAGCATATGGGTCCGGTAGTGAACGAGTACAAGACGAAATATCTCATGTCATTAAACAAACAGTCGGCCCGTTAGCTACTTGGATCTCATGTCACTTTTGACAGTCATAGTTTTGAAATTGTAGATAATTTTGTTTATATTGCAACTAGCATTATCAGCCTTGAAATCTAACGATTAATCCGGCTTGCCAAACAGGTGCTACTTTGGACTGAGTAGGTAACTGAAAAGTAAAATCCTCTCTCGACGAACCAAAACCAAACTCAACAAATCACTCATCCTTTCCGTACTGCTTTATGGTACAGAAGCGTGGATGATGTCGACATCCGATTTGACGGCACTAGCAATTTTCAAGGGGATGGAACTATGAGCTGTTCGAGTTATACAATGACATTAACATACTTCAGCGATAAAAAAGCGGCTACGTTGTCTAGATCATGTCAAGCTCTTCAGTTTTTATAGTGTTTGGAAGAGGAAGACCTTCCTTCCTTTTGACAGGATGGCTCATCGTCTATTATTATTAGAGAGATGGAAATTTATACTAGACTTAATGCTTCTCGAGTTTTGAATTTAACAAGTCTTCTCCCAAGCCATCTCAAAGTATTGAGCTTGACGTTGAACAATTAAAAATTGTATATCTTTTTGTGATTTTCATTTTAATTATATCGAATGTTTAGACCACCTAATAATGTCTTTAATAACTTATTTATATGCAACAAGGAGGCTTTCTGCGGTCCTAATCTAACCTCAAAATAACCTTAACCTAAATCTACATAACCTAAAATTCAAAAAATATTCCATAATTACATTCATATAAGATTATTTGTGATTTTCTGTGTGGCCACAATCACATATAGACATAAGTAAGTCAATGTCATTTAAATTAACAACCAAATTAATTATTTATAATACAATTGCTAACTGATTTGGCGACAACAGTTTCTTCGGGAAACTGTATACAAAATCACAAAATAAAAGGAAGAAAGGAACAGTGGTGTGAAATGGCATAGCAACAAAGCAACTGAGTTTATTAACATTCATTTTGCTAACCTTGAGCCAAATAGGAAAAAAAACCGCATGACAAGTTCCTCCACACTCCAATCATGTGCACATAATGTAGGCATGTAAACATAGCTGTATATGTGGAAAAATGCATATATGTATGTATGTACATACATCTGTATAATAAGTCTAAAAACCGCAAGAGACGGCGTGGTACCATTAAACTTGAACTTGATTTGATTTTTCATGTGAGATTACGAAGTGCATACTGTTAGATTTTATAATATATGTATTTGAATATTTTTAATTTTGCTTTAGAGCCAGGAGGCGTAAGCTTAACACATGAATTTTTAGCTAAAAAAATAATAATGGATTAATATGTTGGAATATATAGTATACTATATACCTATGTGAAGCCTGTAGCTGTAGAGATATATTGTTAGATCCCTACACTTACACATATGCGTAATAATAATACAGTTATAACACTGAATTTAGTCCCCTGGGACACACTACGCACAAATAATAATGTCATACATTGAATAGGTAGCGCTTTTCCATTGTATGTTACGTATACGACATGTAGCACCGCGCGGGTATGTTTACTTAACCCACATCGTACATGAGAGAGTTATAAGCGTTGCTTCATTAACTGTTGTGAGTGCTTGAATATATTTATATATAACATACATACATATACATTTTTTTTTATTTTCATATATTAAGGCTAATATTAGGGTGGGGTGATTTTTAAGTCTCAGTTCGCATATGAAATTTTTGAGGTGGAACTGAAAAAATAAATAATTTTAAATTCTATCTCGACACATTTTGGTCAGAATTTGTGGTATTTCTTTCACTTAGTAGTCTAAATTAAGCCCTAAAATTACATTACACCCACATTTGATATCTACTGAAAAGTTTTAAAATCAACAGTTGCCCAGCAAGCAGCATGTTCAGCAACTGTTACGTGTAAGCGCGTAATATCCTATTCACATATCTCATTAAATGCATGTAAATGTGTGTGTGTGTGTGAATTACACACTAATTGCACGGCAAATAGCCAGGCAGCGGAGTTAAGTTCAAAGCGTCGATCAATTACTCACCCGACCCGGCTACGAAGCGGTCAGTGCATTTTAAATATTAATGTCGCTTAAACGACATTTAAATGCAATTTAAAGCGGGGGGAGTGAGAGTGGAAATCGTAATGTAATGTGGCATTTAAAGTATATAAAGTGCTGTTATGTGCAGCGGAAGAAATTTTCAATTCGCTAATGTAGACTAGAGATGTGCTTATTATTGGAGGTCAATTTTGTTTTATTTAAATCTGCTGTTTTTAGGTTAGAATTTTTGTAATTATTATGAGATTAAAAACTATTTTTGCTTAGAGCCGGATATGTGGAAAGACAATGAACGAAAATATTTGATCAATATCGTGTGATCTGTTATGTCTCTGTTGTGAAGGAAGATCTAAAGTTGATCGGAGAGAGAGAGACATAGAGTGGAAAAGAGAGGGAGAGAGAAAAATGGAGCGAGAGAGTTAAAGAGAGACAAATAGAGAAAGAAAGTGAAAGAGAGAGAGAGAGATAGAGAGAGAGAGAGAGAGGGAGAGAGAGAGAGAGAGGGAGAGATAGAAATGGAGTGAGAGAGTTAAAGAGAGACAGATATAAAGAGGGAGAAATGGAAATGAAGCGAAAGAGTTAAAGAGAGACAAATAGAGAAAGAAAGTGATAGAGAGAGAGAGAGATAGAGAGAGAGAGAGAGAGAGAGAGAGAGGGAGAGAGAGAGAGAGAGAGAGGGAGAGATAGAAATGGAGTGAGAGAGTTAAAGAGAGACAGATATAAAGAGGGAGAGATGGAAATGAAGCGAGAGAGAGATATAAGGAGGGAGAGATAGATATGGAGCGAGAAAGAGAAAAAGAGAGGGAGACAGATATAAAATAGAGAGATAGAAGTGGAGTGAGAGAGAGAGAAATTGAGATAGAGCGAAATTGTGAGAGAGGTTGAGTGTTAGCACAATCGGCGAACTTATACAAATTCTTCAAGCATAAATAAAGAGGTTGAAATAGTGGGCACTGTGGTATTCTGAAAAGAATCGGCGAACTTATACAAATTCTTCAAGCATAAATAAAGAGGTTGAAATAGTGGGCACTGTGGTATTCTGAAAAGAATTAGTTCCTCACTGGGCACGTAAGCTCCGAATTTCATGCAAATGCTCTCGCAGTGGTGTGAGAAAGCATCAAAAAACATATAAATGGAATATACCTGTGTGTAGACAAATATATAAGCCTCAACAAAGACAATTTTCTCTATCTGATCTCGAGGCAGTCGGCTTTAATTAGCCGAAATCGACAGAACATTTACATATTTGCGATCACAGAGAGTTCTTCAATACTTTTTATAGCTATTTTGAGAAAGTTTGAAGACAGATGTTGTTGGAATAACTACACTTTCCTAGAAAAACCCTGAGAACTTTAGAAGATCCTGAAAATTTGGTAAAAATTATATGTTTTTAAAGCCTTTGCGTTCGCGACCATAAAAGCTCTGGCGACAATGAACCGAAGTAAAGGAATCAGCGAATGGAAATTATGAAAACTGAGAAGCTAGGCTAGGGAGATTCTTTAAGAACTTCAAAATATATATTTTTAATATTTAAGGCAGGGACCGTAACTCTTATGACTTTTATCAAAAAAATGCCCCGAATTGCTGATAGGAATTATAAGGTCCATTTATTTGCCGGATATAGACTCCAAGGCCTTCTTAACTATAAAAATACTATTTCCTTTCTTATCATTCCATTCTCCCAAACCGATTTCGAGCCTTATCTTACATCAAAGTGAGTAGCTGCTTAGTTTCTAAAAAGAAAATTTGACGCAATCATTACGCTTAATGCGATCGTAATCATTTCGAAGCATTGACAGCTACATTCGCACCAAAATAAATTCATATGTTATAATAAAATATCATCAATTATCAGCTAATAATCATGTACCACTGTCAAATTGTCAACAAAGCGCTCCGCCGCACTCGAGCTCATTACACATGCTTACAGGCAACTTTTATGTTTCCGTTAACAACTATTCCGCTGCTACTACTATTGAGTGGCTAATAAAAATGTTAAATTCCAAATTATGGCTAAACAATGTACACAACACATGTGTACAAACACAAATATTCAATGTCACTGTACAACAACTACTACAACGACAACTGTAACTCGCTCCTAACTAACCGCAGCGAAGACAACCAGCCACATCATGCAAACTAAATAAATTGTTTCAAAATGTCCGCTTTCGCTTAGATAACGGAAAGTGGCCATAGCCATGAGCTGGCGCTTGACGACTTAACGCAGCTGAGCAACTCAGCACTTTTTAGCGCGCGTATAAATAGTTTGGACGTGGTCTGTGTGGTCACTACACACACATGTAGTGCTTCATATATGTGTGTTCATTATTTCATTTCTGTTTGCTTTTGTTGTTATTAATGCATTATTGTTATATGAGCACAAACACACACACACACTCACACACTTGCATGGGGGAACTCATTATAGCACGTTTCGTTGCATTTGGTGTACTTTCGCTGACCGATGACCGCTCGCTGACTGCTGACCGCGTAATATTGTTTACATTGCCCACCAACAAACACACACACACATGCATGCGTACATTGATTTATATGTTTTAACTGCCTTGCTCACCCACACACATACATACACTCTATTTGTATTTTTGTATGTGTGTGGGGCATGCATAAAAATTATTATTATAATTTGTGTTTGTCTTTGTATTGACTGTCATTAGATTTGTGTTAGTGCCCTAGTGGATTATAATTTTTTATGACAATAGTGAAATTATATTTTTTTAGATTTCATCCACAGATCCATAGGACAGTTAATGGCGCGCGTTGGTGAAAAGCGGTTGAAAAAGCGGGAAAAAATATTTGTAATAGAATTTTCATTTTTATTCGATTTTTCGAAGAAAAATATATGTAAAATATATATAAAAATATTCTATATAATACAAGTGAGTTCGGTAGTGATTGATTTAGAATGAGTCTAAGAAAAATAAAATGTATTATTAAACAAAAATTGAGAAACAAATTCTGAAATAAATTCTTTTAAAGAAAGAAAGGTGTGAAAAAATGTAAACGCAACCAAAAATATAGAAATACAGTGTTTAAGAGAAAAAAGAAACATTTGAACTAGAAAATAATTTAATATAAAATAAAATAAACTAAAAATAAAATAAAATAAAATAAAATAAAAGAAATAAAATAAAATAAAATAAAATAAAATAAAATAAATTAAATTAAATAAAATAACAAAAAATAAAATAAAATAAAATAAAATAAAATAAAATAAAATAAAATGAAATAAAATAAAATAAAATAAAATAAAATAAATTAAATTAAATAAAATAAATAAAAATAAAAAAATTAAATAAAATAAAATTAAATTACAATAAAATAAAATAAAATAAAATAAAATAAAATAAAATAAAATAAAATAAAATAAAATAAAATAAAATAAAATAAAATAAAATAAAATAAAATAAAATAAAATAAAATAAAATAAAATAAAATAAAATAAAATAAAATAAAATAAAATAAAATAAAATAAAATAAAATAAAATAAAATAAAATAAAATAAATAAAATAACAAAAAATAAAATAAAATTAAATAAAATAAGATAAAATAAAATAACAAAAAATAAAATAAATAAAAATAAAATAAAATAAAATAAAATAAAATAAAATAAAATACAATAAAATAAAGTAAAATAAAATAAAATAAAATTAAATAAAATAAAATAAAATAAAATAAAATAAAATAAAATAAAATAAAATAAAATAATTAATATACAATTTACCCTTATATCTAGTGGGCATTAAGTCCCATGGGATAACGAAAAATATTATATACTGTATATGAGGTTTGGGGTAATTCCTGGACTGATTTTACTAATTTTAGCCAACAAGCTACGTTATATCAAATATTTTACGTTCACTCAATTTTGCTGAGATATCTCACATATTAACCGATATATACGATATAAAGCTCACCGAAATTTGAAAAATAAAATTTGGAAAGTGGAAACTAGGAGAAGGTAATCACCCGTTTTTACACATTTTTGAAAAATAATGCTTCTGATATCTTCATGATTTTGGGGTCCTGAAAAATTATAATCTACCTATTATATAGAATGTAGGTGTGGTCGTGACCCGATTTCGCCCATTTTCGGGGAAATATTACCTACGGTTGAGCGGCTCCTGAGATATGGTTTTTGACCCAGAATTGGGAGGTGCCACTCTCGATATCAATATTTTGTACTAAAACAATTCATTGCAATTTCCATGTAATCTCTTTACTATAAAATTTAGTGCCTCTGGAAATTTTTGTTAACAATTTAACACACTAGGTTGGCGTCAATATTATCTGAGTTCACTAAATTTCGTAATATACATATAATAAGATTCCAAAGAAAAATTTTACCAAAAAATTTGGTTGATCAGATGGACTGGCAGACTAAAGGACAGACATAAAACTCGGATTTTAACTCGTTTCGTCGCCCTGATTACTTTCGTATATATAACTCTACTTCTAACTCGTTTAGTTTTGTCTGTTACAAACAACCGTTATGTGAACAAAACTATTATACTCCGTGGAACATGCGAGAGTATACATAAATATAATATTTTCGTAAAAATCACCCAGTGATTACAAATTGTGTAATATTTAATGTGAATCTGCAAAAAAAATATGTTCCTAAAAAGTGCTTTTAAACTTTCAGTTTTCAATTGACCTTGAAAAACAGCCAAGTGCATGTCTCTTGACTGCTGAACCTCGCCGCTATGTGTAAATATAAAAACTCACCGTGGCATATCGTTAAGTTTAACAAAATTCTAACAACATCAGTAACACATATTAAGTAAAAACAAAAAAAAAATTAATAACAATAAATTTTAAGCAAAGTTCTGCACGCTTGCAATGACCGGCTTCGAGTTAATACTCTCGGCGGCGCTGTGTCTCTCATGTACAAACCTAACGAATACACGCCTACCCGAGGGCCTCATAGAGTTGGATGAAAATGGCAGCGTTGTTACAATATCGCCGGATTTGGCTGTAGACGAACCATCCTTGGATGATGCACCACTGGAAACGGTTAAAACCATCATTGCTAAGAAAGAGAAAACCGATAAGTTGAAACAATGGATAAAGGGTAGAAAATTGATAATTGCTACCCTGGAGGATTATCCGCTCAGCTATACAGTTATGGAGAATGATACAAGAGTGGGCAAGGGTGTGGCGTTTGAGCTGATCGATTTCTTGCAGGAGCAATTAGAATTCACCTATGAAGTTGTGGTGCCCGAAGATAATATCATTGGTTCGAGGGAGGATTATGAGAAGAGTCTTATAAAGATGCTGAATAACTCGGTGAGTAAATGAGAGGGTTATAGATAGGTGGGAGAATGCCTTTGTGGGGGTCTAAGCAGCCGGCGGGGCTGGTCTTAAGCTCCTTCTATGGATCTTACCCGGTTATTCCAATACTTTGAACTGAGAAATCCTATCAATTCGGAATTCTCTGTGATCTAAATATATGTTTGATTTCCTTCTTTTTGAATCCTCTTCACCTGGTACCATCCTTTAATCGCTTATTTTCAGGAAGCCGACTTAGCCGCCGCTTTCATACCCACACTCAGCGAACAACACAGCTTCGTTTTCTACTCAACAACCACTTTGGATGAAGGTGAATGGATTATGGTGATGCAGCGTCCACGTGAATCGGCCACCGGATCCGGTCTAATGGCACCATTTGACTTCTGGGTTTGGATTTTAATTTTCATTTCACTGTTGGCGGTGGGACCCATCATTTATATCCTCATTATATTACGTAATCGCTTGACTGGTGATAAGGAGCAGAAACCCTACTCGCTGGGTCACTGCGCTTGGTTTGTCTATGGTGCATTGATGAAGCAGGGCAGTACGCTGTCACCGATTGCGGGTGAGTGGGGATATGTAATATGATTTTTTTAGGTAAAGTATTAGATTTATACCGTTAAGTAGCAAAAAACGCGAGCTCTCCTGATAAGTCACGTTGTTTTTATGTCAGCAAAATCGTCGGGTTCGAGTTTTATGAAGTAATTTATCTCCTAAACACGGAGTGTTTAAATACTCAAAGATCTTGTATTAAAGGGCTTTACCAGAGTAACCCATGAAAAAATAGGCGATTTACGTGCATTTTTTTCAAAGAAAGTACTCGATCGATTGTTTCGAAGTTTTTTGCACATAATAAGGCATATTTTCAGCAACCGTTCAACATTTTTTCTTTAAAAAAATAACGGATAAAAAAAATCCCCAAACTGCTGACGTGATTCCGGCCGAATTAGTTTCTGAAACCAAAAAAAAAAAAAGGGTTATTAAAGTTAAATATACATATTTCCTATGTAATGACCTACGATTGACCGCGCTATATGGTGGTGGATGCGCTAAAACCTCCCATCCAAGCTCCCATAGCTTCTGACGAGTCATTAACGAAGTATGTGGTCTGGCGTTGTCTGGTGGAACACTACACCCTTCCCCTTGGCCAATTCTGGACGCTTTTGGTCGATTGCCTGCATCAAGCGGTACAGTTGTTCGCAATAGATGGTAGAATTGCGTCTGGATCATATGTGATCTATTTTTTTTTCGTCGCCAGCCACCATCCGCTTCAAAAATAGGTTGATTTCGTTCCGTTTCAGCAGCATATCGCAGGCGTTGATTCGGTCCAGAATGTTTTTTTGTGTCAAATCATGCGGCCAACCCAAACATCAAGCTTTTTTGTGTAACCAGCCTGGTAAAGCCCCTTAAAAAAGGCGACCCAGAATATATTGAAAAAATCATATAACATTTTTTTATTATTCTTGTTGTTGTAATATTTCTAAAATATTTAAAAAAAGCTGTCGAAGTTGTTAGTCCTTGATTTAAATATAAATGTGTACCCTATCCACTTTCATAAGTTAGATTTTCGAAAAATAATCACTAAAATGTTACTCATACGTCCTGTCGCACACGTGTAAAACTCGCTTACATGCCATAAAAAAGTAGTTACAACCATTTTCTTGATTGTATTTATACGCAAGAGATTTCATAATTATTACGAAACTCATAAATCATTACACCGAAGTCTAAATTCAATAAAAATAATGTAACTTGCCTATGCACACGTGTGTGTTAATCATTTATCAATAGGCGTTGTAAATATTTACAACAATAAAATAATAAAAAATATTGTATTACATTTACACATAAATTAATTATTCTCATATTTGCCAAATATAAATATACACATACATACATACCTTCATATAAGAGTATTAAAATATATATTTTTTTCATATTTCCTTCAATGCAGATTCAACACGCTTACTCTTTGCCACCTGGTGGATATTCATTACGATATTGACTTCATTCTACACGGCCAATTTAACAGCTTTTCTCACGCTATCTAAATTTACTTTACCCTATAATACCGTTAGCGATATACTATATAAGAATAAACATTTTGTATCGGCACGCGGTGGCGGCGTAGAATATGCGATAAGGAATGTAAGTATGTGTGTGTGTACTCCTATGTGTATGTAATTAAAAGCTATATATTAATTATTGTGTTTAGTGCAATTAAAATAGTAAAAAAATATAAAATTATATTTCAATTATTTGCACTTTTCCAATCATTTTGAATTTTTCATAATTCTAGACCAACGAGAGCCTCTCCATGCTGACCAATATGATACGCAATAGTCACGCCGTATTCTCGAAGAGCTCGAACGATACTTTCAATTTGCAGAATTTCGTTGAAAAGGATGGCTATGTATTCGTACGCGACCGTCCCGCTATTAATCATGTGCTCTACGCCGACTATCGTTATCGCAAAACCATAAGCATGAATGATGAGAAGCTACACTGTCCGTTCGCTATGGCTAAGGAGCCGTTTTTGAAGAAGAATCGTTCGTTCGCCTATCCGATGGGCTCCAATTTGAGTGAACTTTTCGATCCAAAGTAAGTGAAACTGTAAAATTATTTTGTAAAAAGAAGAAGCTTTTCATCTGAAAGTATCAGTCTAGGTAGCCTACTGGACAGAGGGTTAAAATAATCTCTATATCTATAGATTAAGTCTCGGATTCATAGATTTCGACCTGAGAATAAAGCCTCATAAATATGAAGCTCTCTTTAAAATGTTGTCCAGACAATATTCTGGATACTGATTGTGGAAAAATGGGTACAGTTTCTCAACAGAGCTTACATTTAGCATTGTAGTTGTGGAAGAACACTTTGTTATCTTCAATAATTCGGTATAGTAGACCCCTGAGACCCTGATCACAACTTTTGAAACCCAGAAAACGGTCGTCATCACCGGTCCGATCAATAAGACTGCCTTCGCCTTTTTCGGCGCAGGTTCGTTGGATAAAATCCAGTGCTTCGACTGTTCCGTGGGCTCTTAAACTTATCAAACCATCTTTTGAGGGACGCCGCAAGGCCGTGTAGATCAAACAAACGCTCATAGATTGCCTTGCCAAAACCTTTGCTCGATTAAAACGGCCTTAGACATAATGGATTAAGCAATCTAAGCTTACTCTCTTTTCTCACTATACGAACTAACCCAACTAACCTTATTTCTTACATCACAGACTCCTCAATCTCGTGGAATCCGGCATCATTAAATACCTGTCGACTAAAGATCTACCAAATGCTGAAATCTGTCCACAGAATTTAGCCGGCACGGAACGCCAGCTGCGCAATACCGATCTCATGATGACCTACTACATTATGTTCGCCGGTTTTGCCACTGCTATGGTGGTTTTCTTCACCGAACTTATATTCCGCTACCTGAATAACCGTCATGAGGGTAACAAGTGGGCGCGTCATGGCATTGGACGCACCACAAATGGGTTGTCAGTGCGTGCGCCACGTTGGCTGCGTCAATTGGAAACGGATAGTGACAAGCAACGTCTGACCGCATCACCCACAGAGTCGACCATTACACCACCACCGCCGTATCAGAGTATCTTCAGCAGCAATCATCGTCATCACCATGAGCATGAAGCAACCCATTTGAGTAAGGATAGCAGCTTGCATCGTTGGCGACGCGCTGGCCAATTCGGCATCGGTGCTGGTGGCTCGAATTTTGGCGCATTAGCCGCCGGTGTTGGCGGTGGTGCTGGTGTACTGCTGGGCAATGGGCAGCTGCAAGGTGCCAGTGGTGCGGGTGGCATGCGGCGTTTGATTAACGGTCGTGATTATATGGTTTTCCGCAATCCGAATGGACAGAGTCAGTTGGTGCCGGTGCGTGCACCCTCAGCGGCGCTATTTCAGTATACTTACACGGAGTAAGAGCCGTTAAATTGGATGTGCGGTAGTAAAATGTGTAATTGCACCAACTAATGGGCTTTGATGGAGATAATTTCCAGAAAAAAGTGTTGGTCAGAGATATGTACTCGTATATGGTGAATATGCTGTATGCGGTCCTCACTTAAGAAAGAGAAACCTGAGAATTTTGTGTAGTCTTTATTTATATAATACAAATTGTTACTCATATCTTTGTAGTAGTTGTTATATAATTTATTTAGTTGAGTCATTTCAGATTTTTTACTTTCCAACCTATTAGATTTATATACCTAAAAATCACATTTTTCATCATATAAGACGTAATGAGCAATAAATTATAGAAAATGTTTGCACAAAAAATAATAGATATTTTTTTATTGGACAGTACAGTACCGCACCCTTATAACAGCGCTCTTTTGAAATAATCCCAGTTTTGCGAAAGTACCAAAACTATTTTCTTTAGAGTTCCGCTCCCATAACTGTTGGAAGTTCTCTTCTTATATTCGTAAGTATCTCTTATAAAGTATCGATCTTACACCTTTGACTTGTATATGGTGTGCGAAGACGGTCTTTCTTTCCATATCCAGTAAAAAAATATGGAATCTATGATATTTGTTGGAACCCTGAATAACCAAGCCGATATTATAGTTCTTCTCGTCTCTGGTATATTTTCAAATTTTGGTGTGAACACTAGATCATGTGATTCGAAGTTTATGA
Organism: Zeugodacus cucurbitae; assembly: GCF_028554725.1. Taxonomy (NCBI): domain Eukaryota; kingdom Metazoa; phylum Arthropoda; class Insecta; order Diptera; family Tephritidae; genus Zeugodacus; species Zeugodacus cucurbitae. The sequence continues at coordinate 9,185,323 of NC_071669.1, forward strand.
AACACCATCTAGTTTAAGAACTCAGGATCAAAAATGAAGGTCGATTTAAAATGATTTATTCTTAGTTCAGGATGAAGTTACCTAAGGAGATCTCCACGTTTATATAAAACGAACACACAAGAAAATATATCTCCTTTCTTAGTCTAGTTCTTGACTTATGGAAACACTGTAGACATCAAATCTCAATCCAAAGTCGCTCCAAAAATCTCACTCAATCACTGCTTCGAATCAATCAAAATGAATAACGGCACCGAGAACTACCCAGTCATGCTTCATTTACACGAAATTATTAGTTTCAAGTAAATAGCAATTACATTGCGTAAAATCCATAATGTAACTGTAACTTAATGTGGTGGGTTTGTCTATTGAAAACGCCCGCAAAATATTCTAATGCATTTGTGGGCGTTCGTATTTGCATTAGCGAGCACCAGCTAACTGTATTTAAACAAAGTGCTATTTTAATATATGTATTTACATGGTGTACGTGATTGTTTCGTGGGTGCACATATGCGTAATTATTACAGAAGTAAGCTCGTACCCATAATTGTAATCGTAATAGTAACCCAGTAGGACATATGGGTGTAATGAGAGAGAGAAACGCGGGTGGTATACAAGATGGTTAGTTATAAATGAAATTTAATTTTATTTAATAATTTTTGAGTTATGAGTGTCAGGGTTTTTTGCAGAAAGCTCTCTATCAATACTAGATTTAGGCTACCTGGCCATTGTAGTGTCTTCCAAGCAGAGGTCGCTGCGATCAAAGTAGCAGTGGACGCACTGCTCCGTATGGTGACCTCTTTTACAGAGGTATGTATTTACTCCGACAGCAGAGCGGCAATACTGGCATTGGAATCGATGACAGTGCGCTCTGGGCTAGTTAAGGAGTGTCTTAGATCCTTATCAATAGCTTCCAGCTATTTTGCGATCCGACTAGTGTGGGTACCCGGTCACCGCGGGATCATTGGTAACTGTATAGCGGACAAGCTTGCAAGGGAGGGTACCCTAGCTACATTGACGTCGGAATGGAAACGCGTTGGTAGTCCATGATCCACCTGCGCAAGTGCGAGGACATGCAGACTACGCATAAGCTCGTCAAACGCTGGTTAACTACTAGTCGTTTTGGCCCTCTGTGGAGCGTAAGCGGTCCTTTCAACTGCTTTCTCTGGGCAAGGTCCATCTCAGCGCGATCATTGGTGTACTTACTGGGCATTGTCCAATGGGTATCCATGCGGTGAGACTTGGAATCATGACAGATGCAAGTTGCCAAAGCTGTATGGAGGAAGGCGAGGTGTAATCATAAAAGCATTTCCTTCTTCATTATCCAACTTTTGCCGGACAGAGGTTGAAACACCTCGGAAGGCCCTTTTTCGGCGATCTCATCGAATCAGCTAGAATCGATATTAGCCGTCTTAAGAAATTTGTAACGGATTCCAAGCGTTTTGCTGAATCTTAAAAGTCTTTGATCCACAGGGAGTTTTATTGGTACCACAATGAACAGCGCCAGCCTGTCTAAGTGAGATCTTCTGTTTTTTGCAGAGATCTGCCTACAAAACTAACTTAACCTAACCTAGTGTTCATGAAGTTATCGAGCTGAGAATTCCGTTAGAAATTGACTGCACAATATAGTAAGTGTTAAACCACGCCTACTTGGCATACTATAAGTGAAGATTAAGTGCGCTGAATTGCATAAATATGAAGCTAAAGAGTTAAACTTTGGTAAACAAAACTCTTTTAGCTCATTTTTTTCTCACTTATATATTGCTGAATTGAAAATGTAATTTACAACAATTTTAAGTACTAAATTTCCTAACGGGTAGCTGCTGTTACTGATAATTACTTATATACTACCAATTTATAGGTGTTAACTGATAACTGTTAATGTGTTGAAATTACATATAAATGTGCTGTCGCAAATGTAAATGTAATGTGATTACAATAGAACTAGATAATGCTAGATTATGCGTGAGATTACGGCAATTGAGTGCTCATATTTTTGGAAAATGCTCAATCAATCATGTAAGTATTGCCTGATATGAATGTGTTATACAGTTTTCCATTAATATTTCATTGAATTTATATGTTTTGAACAAATATTTGCTGGTTAATTAAACAACATTTCAAGCATTGAAATTGAAATTTTGATGAATTGAATTTACATATAATTAAAATATAATTACTAATTATCAGATATTATTATTTATTAAATACTCACTCCTTTAAATACTTGATTCCTCACCTCATACCTTGTGTTTACATATTACACAGAGTCTTCTTTATTTGTTTAGTTTCTTCACAACATCTTCACACTTCCGCAATTGTCCTTGCCAACACACCAACACTTGAGCGCAAGTTTGATCAATAAGCCGAAAAAATTGCGATTCCTCGCAGTGCCACATAAATGCTGCAACACAACGGTTTCACAATATTCCATCACAGCAATGCCAAATTTAGAGGCACCCATTGGCTACGATGAATCTTCACCGGAGAACTCCTACTCCGCTGAGGCGGTTGGTGATGTACCGACGGTGGGCGAACCAATGCAGCCGCTGCCAGCTGGCGCTGTGGAAATACGTGTACAGCCACCGGGCCAGCAACCGCCGACGCCAGCGCATGTCGGACGACTGCCTGCGTTGAGTCCGAATCCGGTACGTGTGCGACCGTTGCAACACTTCAGCGCGTTTGACCGTGAAATTGCCGCATTGGAGGAGGAGAACTATTGGCCGGTGGTGCCGGTTGTGCAGATAGTACCAATAAACTTGCCGCCACAACTGCCCGAGCCGTCTTTAGATGAATTACTGGTGAGTGGTCAATAATACGGAGCAAAATTTCTATAAGTACTAAGATTTATTTTCAAATACACAGCGTCGTGTCACTGGCCGCAATGATTTGCATAATGTCGACACTGTGCGACTGCGTGTCATCTCGTACAGCATCAGTTTGGCAAGTTTGCCGCTCTTCCTGCCACGCCTACAGCATCTTGACTTGAGTGGCAGTGTGCTCTGTTCGTTGCGTGATCTCGGTTATGGTCTACTGCATTTGAGCTATTTGAATGTGAGTAATTGTGGGCTGAATAGTTTTGATGGCACTAGTGGACTGCCGGCTGTGCGTGTAATCATCGCTGATGGCAATATGATACAGCGTGTAGATCCACTCACCGATTTGGTGTTGCTGCAGCGTCTGAGCGTGCAAAATAATCGCATCAGTGATTTGGGTCTACTCACATTCTTGGGACTCTGTCCAAATTTGTTGGAATTAGAGTTGCAAGGCAATTCCGTTATACACAATCCACTCTATCGCACCACATTACAACGCAGTGTGCCCACATTGCGTGTTTTAGATGGCATACCGCTGGGCGAAACGGTGGTCGCACAAGCCACAGTCACGATTGAACAGTCTAGTGGAAACTCTTCAACAGATGGCGAGGTTTCATCGCTCTCGAGTGAGTTGTATTCAGACTCTTCACGTGCTGAATCGAATGCGTCATCGTTGGCGGTTGTGCCTGCCGCTACGCATAGACCGGCAACAGCTCCTCAGCCTGCAGCCAGTGAAGCTAGCGTCTCCGAACAGTCTGCAAGACCGGCTTCAGGTATTTTGCTAGTAGTATATTTCATACTTTTAATTACCAATAACTTTAATTATAGTGTGTCATTCAGCCGAGTTACGCCGCAGCTCGCTTTCCATGGGCGCACCAGTCGTGGGCTCCGTGCTTAGTTTGGTTCGTCGCAATCGTCGCCAGCGTCGTCAGGCTTGGACTACCTCGTCACATAGTTCCTCATCAAATTCATCTTTACATTCTCCTCTGGACAGTGAAAGTGCGGAAAAGCGGCTGTCTACATTACCGCAGCAGTTATCCAGTGACAGTAATGACTAAATGTACAATGAATTCGTGAATATCATATTGTGCATATTTTTTTTAAATAATATATATTTTAATAATTTGGAGTACGTACATACTAGGATTATTTCAAAACCTTCAACTATACTGCAAGTTCTGGATTTTCTATGGAAATCTGTTTTATTCCACATCTGACAGATTGCGCGAAGTCCTCTGAAGAGACTCTAAAGTTTTGCAAGCACTCTTGGAACCGAAGCACCACTATCATTTACCAAAAATTTCGAAAATATTTTTTCTTGTGTTCCACAGAAGTCTTACAGGTTTTGTTTCCGTTTCGCAAGCAGTAGCGGAGTCGTTAACCTTTAATTCACCATTCTTTAAATTATAACTGCATAGCTCAGTCTTTAGATTGGGATTATAGAAAAAGCTTATATAGTCCGTGACAGGCAGATTTGGTCTATAAAAGCTTATCTTTATCATGATAAGTACTGCTATAATATCGTAGACTATCATTTCCAGTTGGAAAACAATTTAACAGGACTGAACCCTTTATGTAACTCCGGCTGGTGATTCCTAATCTGATCTAATAATCGATTTGATGAGGTGGTAAGGCTAACTGTGGAGAAATTTCCATTTCGGGTTAGGATAATTGGGCCTCTTAAAGTACCACTGACATCTGAAATATCTGGATGTTCGAAAATTTGTCGAATGGAAGTGCTCAGGTCCTTGACGTAACTCCAGCTGGAGATTTCTTAGAATGATCGTTTGGATGCGGCGGTAAGGCTAACTGTGGAGGAATTTCCATCTTTCGGGTTTGGATAATTGAGCCTCTTTAAGTATCTCTGACGTCTGAACCATCTGGATGTTGGAATATTTGTCGAATGGAAGTGCTCTGGTTCTTGACGTAAGCCCAGCTGGAGATTTCTTCAAATAATCCGTTGGATGAGGCGGTAAGGTTAACTGTGGAGGAATTTCCATCTTTCGGTTTTGGATAATTGGTACTATTGAAGTATCACTGACATCTCAACCATCAGGATGTTGGAATATTTGTCGAATGGAAGTGCTCTGGTCCTTGACGTAAGAATTTCCATCTTTCGAGTTTGGATAATTGGGCATCTTGAAGTATCTCTGACGTCTGAACCATCTGGATATTGGAATATTTGACGAATGGAAGTGGTTAGGTCCATGACGTAACCCCAGCTGTAGATTTCTTAAAATAGTCGTTTGGATGAGGCGGTAAGGCTAATTGTGGAGGAATTTCTACCTTTCGTGTTTGGATAATTGGTACTCTTGAAGTATGACTGACATCTGAATCTTCTAGCTCTTGGAATATTTATCGAATGGAAGGAATCAGGTTAAAACTTAAATTGAAGCGTTGAAGAGGAACAGTAAAGGTGGTCTGGAGGTATTCATTGAGCAGATCGGGAGGTTTTCAGAGATTTTTGCTGTATCGGAACAAAATTAATGAGTACCTCGCTAATATAATAAAAGCATAAAGTCTGTTGAGGTTGAAAGCTTCATGGGTTATTGTTATTATTCTGTGCGGATGTTTGAGTCCAAAATGATAAGACCGTCTTGGAAGGGGTTTATTTTTACTATTTTGAAGCTACTTGTTACAAGTTACTTTGACAGTGGGCGTTGGACACATTTTGTAACCACTTTCTTTCACTTCCCATTTGGCCTCATTTCTTCCGCAGACTTTCCGCACATTTTTTGCATAAAACATTAAAAGTGGCACATTTTTGTGTCAAAAGCGCTTGCTTTATTGTATTTGTATTTATTTTTGTATTGTGATTTTTTTTTGGGCTCGTGTCACGCGCATTATCGTTGACACATTTGAACAACTTTTACACCAGCCATTTGACTGCCTTGAGGCACTCAAGCATTCAGGCATTTTATGACACGCTGAGTGTGCCTTTTACCGTTTTGTTTTCCTTTTTTTTGCTAATATGCTGCTTCTTTTTTTGTTTTTCTTTTCTTTATTGGTGCCTTGCAACAAATGCGGGCTTTAGCCGCACTTGCTTGCCTTTAGGGCGAAATGTGTGCGCTTGACTGACGTCAGCGTTTTGTTTGCAGGCATCCGCTGTGTCGCTGTGAGCGCGCTTATGTGTGTGTGTGTGTAAATGAGCTGCCGCACTGTTTGTCTTATAATGTATGTGTGTGACGTCACAACAAATGCGTGTCTTGTGCCCAACGGATAGTGATTATTTAGTGTTGGCACAGACTCACTTGGCCAACACAGCAAACTAGTTGCGGAGCGCGTTCACAAATTGCGTGACACAGCCAACGCAGCAAATCAGGCTTGCGGCAAGCCGGCTGCAAATACGTACAATAAATCTGTGTGGCGAAATTGTGTTGATGACATCAAGTGTAATAAAAAATCTTATATTTTTCGTGCACTTCACTTGGCGTTTGGCTTGCTCAACACGCATCTAGAAGACGCGGTGTGACTTCATAAATAGCGAGTTTTATAAGCTTTAGTGGCATACTTTGTCGAAGAATTGGGTACGTGGCATGCATTTGTGTATATTATTGTTGCCTTTGCCACTTTGACCTTTGCAAAAGTTTAAATATTTTTTTTTTCTTATATTTTTTGCTTACATCATTAACATGCCAGCAGCTCGCATAACAGTCGTTTGCGATTTTCTTGCTTTAACGTTTTTTGCTAGCGACACCCCCCAAAAAAATCGTTGCGTTGGCGTTGTTGACCTTTTGAAAATGTCTCAAAAGCAATTAAATACAGTCGCGAACACTTTTTGTTGTTGGCTGCTGCGCATCAGCAATACCAAAAACACCCGCACGAAAGAAGTACAAGCAGCATAGCCACCCACTAGTCACCTACACTACCAACAATCCACCAAGCGTCTCTGCAGCAGCCGCCCACGTCTCGTTAATCTCACTTCATCATCAGCCCTACAGCGAACGCTTTGTTATTGTTGTGGCGCTGTAACGATTGATGCGGTGACTGCATTCTCGCTTTGTTACTTAAAACAACCAAAACCAGTCAGTAACCAAATCCACTTATTCCTTTTGCACCACAAACAAAAACAAAAACAACATAGAGGAAGCTTGTGTAGTTGTTGTATCAATGTGTTTTTGTTATTGTTGCAACTACTGCTGCCGGCTTTTCGTTGTTGTTGCTACAACTGTTTATAATGCCTGCCAAGCTTGGCTGGCAGCATCTAGTCTTTTCTGCGCTTGTTTTTGCTGTGTTGCCTTTGCCAACCATTTGTATATATGTACATCCACACATACATATCTGTGCGAGTTTTTGCAGTTATGTTGCTTTTCTTTGTTGTGTGGATTTGTTGATTTATTATATCCTGAGCTTTTCCGATTGACGTCATCATGCAAAAATGTGCGCTACATGCGCACTAACAGCTTCTACTGGTGTCTTTTGTATTGTTTGTAGCGAGAAGAACAAAAAAAAAAACAAAAATTCCAAAATTCAAGCGCCTCCAACAGTTTTCAGATTCAACAAAAGCTTCGTAAAATTGAACGCAACCTTCTAAAGAGTACTTAAAGCTCATAAAGAGCACTTTAAATATTGTGTACTCTTTCTCTTTGCTTTTCATATAGTTTGTTCAGTAAGGAGACGTCATAGTATTATATGCGCACAGTGACGACAGAAGGTGGCAAAAAAGAAATGAAAAAAAAAAAAAACAAATATCAAAAAAATATTTGGAAATTGTAAGCAAAGATTACCAAGTACATAGCTACATATTTTGTATATAAAGCTTAAGTTGCTGAACGGTATTAGTACACGGAGCGTAATGACTGGAATCAGACTGCTTGTATCTAATATGTTTTGGGCTGTAAGGCAGTTCGTCTCCTGGCGGTGTTTCCTCAGCCAAATAACGCAACCTTCACGGGCTGTAAGACATCTATGGATCATTAATCCCACATTGGTAGTCGAAGTATTCCATCTTTCTCATCTTATCTCAGAAAAGCTCACCATGTTTCAATAATATAAGGTTGGAAAACGAATCCATCTGCAGGTCGAAGCCATTCAACTGCACTCTTCCAGGAGATTATGAAATGTCGCTCAATTTAATGCTATCTAAATACTTAGGCTCAACCTACACCAGATAAATCAAAAACGTATGTGACTAATAAGACACAAAAACGTATTTTGCTCTAATCCACACCAAGCGAACATTCGTTTTTGTCTCGTTTTGTTCGGTGTGGGTTGTCACCTATGAAGCTATGGGCTGTTGTCGTATCAGACATGAAAAGACGTCCTGGCTAATCCGGTGAGGGTTGGCCTTAAACAACTGAGTAATTTGTCGCGTCTCGCACTGATTGCTTGGTAGGTTCACAGTCATCGAAGTCGTTCAATGGATGGCCCAGAAAACGTGCGGGGTCAAAGCACAGGCAAAGGAGTTTTAGATCTTTCAGTGACCACACAAAGAGGTAGTTAGTGTCACACAGGGACTCCAAATTTGTTGGCTAGGTAATGTTGTACGTATGGAAGATGATGCTCCGTGAAAAGATCTCTCGATTTGGGACACATGGGTGGACAATGGAACCAAGAGTGCCTACGCATCTAATGTAAGTACCAAGTGCACAGGGATTTATCTGCACTTGGAATGTACAACTGGCGTGACTTCACAAGGGATAGAGGCAACTGACGAAACTTTGTGTTCTCAGCCCAGACCAACCCACGGTTGTGGTGCCAAAGAAGAATAATAATGTTTCGAACCGGATAAGTAAGCATTTAATTTCCTACAGTACCCAGACCGCTATTGCGCTGGTATCATTCGGGTTTCGCGAGGTAATGCGAGTTCCTCAGCTACTTCAAAGGCGCTATATTCTGGACCGAAGTCGAGGAGGAGCAGTGATATGTCGTATATCGTAGGATTATTGCTGGACTGACCTCTTGATGTTCTTCGGAGACGATTCTGTTTTAGGCAAGTGAATAAACGGTTTTTTAGAATGCATTCTGCATGGAACTGCTTGAAGAGAATCTCGATACGCTCCTTAACCTTATGGTCAATATTATACTTAATGGGATTAGCGTACATCTACTGCTGTAAAGTCTCCATGACTGGTATGTTATAAAAATCCAAGATCGTCTCATTATTTATGATTTTAAACCTATTTGAGGTAATGCAGATATTCTAAGAAGGTAATATTTTTTGGATGTTGTGAGAGAAATTGTCGGAATAATAAAAACACATATCTAAGGTCTAACAATGGATCGCTGAGTTACTGGGGAGTCAAGAATAAAGAGGTAAATCTTGATACAAACAGATAAGGGATATATTGTTTTATCTTATATCTTTTTCGTTCAGTGTAATTTTAACAGGACTTCTCCGAATGGGAAAGCGATTGTGCTAAAAATAGACTTTATCCTGAAATTATGCAGAAACACAAGTGAGCTTATACAAATAAAGTAAATAGAGTGTGCTTGGGAGTAATTACCGAAATTGCGCCCACACAAAAGGGAGCCAAATGAAAAAGGAATTTTGTAAAAAAGCTGTAAAAAGTGTAACAACAACAAGTGCAAGAGAGAAAGTTGTAAAACGTTTAGGTAAACAGTTAATTGCGAGCATAAATAATGAGAGTGAAAGAGAGGCAGCACGACGGTACAGAGTATGGTTTGGCTAGGAGCATATTGAGGTGAGGGGTGTAGTGTGGAGAGCAGAGATAAAGAAAATAACAAAACATTGAAATTATATGCGGAGCAAGTGATATTACGAGTATTATATGAATATATACGAGTGTGTACGAATATGTACGAATGTGTGCGAGAGTCTACGATGGTAAGATTTTCATTTATTTACACTACGCTCTAAAATGCGCTTAGCATTATTTAATATGAAGCTTTGCACGGTAAATTTTTAAAATAAAATAATAAAAATTATATAGTAGTCTCAAACAAAAGAGAAGAAACAGTTTAAAAAGAGTGTTCTGCAGTTTTTTTACATATTATTCCACAACCAATGAAATTAATACTCGTGGTTGTAAGCAGTGACATTTATACAATGCTACCCCAAAGCGTACGCCAACTACCCTCCACCCTCTACCCACTAACTGTATGTGTGGACTCGCTAAGGTTGTGGTTGGTTGGTTGCTTGGTTGACTGCTTTGGCAGCGATAAGCACTACTGACGTCATCATAAAGCTTTGAATACAACAACAGTCAAATGCCAACCTATGAAGGAAGAGAAAGTGGACTGAGTGTCAGCGCAAGCCAGCATAGTCAAGCTGTTCATGGCAGCAGGCAACGACAACAAGCTCAAGTCATGACAGAGCCTACTGTGACAGAGAAAGCCTTTGAACAACAGCCAATTTGGGTAGCAAGCAAAGCAGTGTCAAGTCAGTCGCTTAGTAGCCGTGAACGCGAGCGAACGCGTCGCGAATAAACACGCTTGTACTGTGAAACGCTTGTAAATTAAATGAAGTGTAGTGTTATGTAGTGTTTGTGTGTGTGCGCGCTTTGTTGTGACCAATTCAGCAGGAAGTAAATAAGTAAATACTAAACAGTGTTGCGAGCGTGAAGAAGAAGAAGCACAAATTAAGTGAAACTGAAACTGGAATATATGGCAGTAAAGAGCGTAAAATAATATTAATTTGCATTTTTTTGGAGGAAAATGAAAATAGAAATAGAAGGATAAATGTATGCAGTGCATGCATACTGCTTGTTAGGCATTTGAAACATTTGAAATACTGAATATTTAGCTTACCCAGAAATGCTATTTAGGTCAAAACGAACTGGAACACGAAACAAAACCAAAAGAGTTGTTGAAAAAAAAACATAAATGAAAATAAAGCATACAAGGAAACGCAAAGTACGAGCGTGAAAGTAATATTAACAACAAGCACAGGAAGTAAACGTGAAGATACTACTACAACAGAAACAACAAATACAAGTGAGTTCAAGTTGATTGAGCGATAAAAGCGCGAACTGACAGTTAAATGAAATGTCAAAACTCAATTAAACATAAAATCAATAAGTAGTGGCAGTAGGCGCGTGGCCAAACAGTAAAGCAACAATAACAACAACAAAAAGCAAGCACACAAGCAGACGCAGCAGAGGTAAGGAAACGGACGTTATTGTTGGTTAGTATTAGAAAACAGCTTGTGGAGCGTTTCGATTGAATTCGATTTTTTGTGGGTCAATGAGAAACAAGCGTAATTTTAACTGAAATAACAAGAAAGGCAACAAAACAACGTAAAATTGCTTTGAAGAACATACAAAAATGTAAGAAAGCAAAAATAAAGAAAGCGTTAACTAGTGGAAAATATTGTTGTAAGGTACTAGTAAGCTACATTTTGAAGAAAAAAATATTGAAAAGTGCGAAATTTTTGAAACTACTACAACAACTACAATTTGTTGTATAAAAATTGAAGGACGAAGCTGCTTGGAACGCATTTGAAGCAAGGAAAATAACAGAAATATTAAAAATAAAGACAAAAATTCTAAACAACAATAATAATAATTTCATAAACAACAACAAAAATAACAAATAACACAAAAAAAATTTGTAAAATATTAAAAGCTCTTTGGAGTAGTAAAGTATTGAAAAGGAACTGCGTTGTTTATATACAAAAATAACTGATTTTATAAAAAACAGTAAAGTTAAACAACAAAAAACGTTTTTATGCAAGAAAAGTAACAACAACAAACCATCAAAAGCAAAAAGTAGCAGCACAGCACTGTGAAGGCAGTAAAAACTATTTGAAAGACACACGAGCAGCAGCTGTTTATGCACTGAAAGCTTTTCCTATATCAATCTAAAGCACATTCGGACCTACAAAAAAAGAAAAGGAAATAACAAACCACAAACCCGTTAAATCTGCATAACAGTGCAATTTAACAGCAGCAAAGACGCAAGCGCCAGCAAAACCGCTGTGTGTAGGTTGTAACTGAACGAAATTTGCAACGCATTGCACGTTGCTGGAACCAGCGCGGAGATGGAAACCACCCCGAAGGTGCATCGTCATCGCCATCGACGTTCGGATTCGCGTCATCAACGGCACGAGCGTCAGAGCCAAAATAGCAGCAGCAGCAATAGTAATAATAGTAATAGCAACAACACAACAACCAATGGTGGCAGCGGCAGCAGCAATGGCAGTCGCCAACAGCCGAGCCGACAGAGCAATAATATGATGACAACAACCACAACGACGACGATACCACTACAAACACAAGTAGCGGATGCGTTAACTAACACAACGACAAATACGACTACGGCGTCGACGAGCTGGACGACGCAGCACGACGACGCACAAGCTGCTGTGCTAGTGCAACAGCAACAGCAATCGCCAACATCAGAGCAAACGCATTCAAACGCAATTCAATCGCCAGTGCGTGAGCGTCGTGGTCAGGCGCGGACCAATCGAGCACAAACCGGTGCACAGGAATTAGCCGCCATCGCCAGCACCGCCGCCGTCACCACCACTGCTGGAGCAGAAACTTCAACAACCATTGAGATTCCAACCGCACTGGTTGATGAGCACGGCAACGAGGATGACACTTACGGCGCGACAACAGCAATCTGTGCTAATGTGATTGTCACCACAGTGCATGAGCGACGTACACACTCCACGGATACATTGGATCCGTTGGCTACAACCTCTTTGAGTCAGTCCACAACATCGCAACAAACTGTGCTGCTGGTAAATGGTCATTCACCGCCACCGCAGGAGGACGAAGAGTTGGAGCCCGTTGCAAATAGTGAAAACACGTCTATGACAGCTGCGGCGGACGTTGGTGGTGTGTCGGCGAAAGATGAGGCTGCCACACAACTCGAGTCGCCCACAGCACCAAATCCTAACGGTGGCGGTCCGGGCAGCAGTCGTAATTCATCTGGTGATGCGTTGAGTTTACGTGAAACGCTGCAACAGCTACCACCTACGGTGACACACGGACACCGTCATCGTCGCACACATTCACCACAATCGCCGGCGCGACGCACACAAGAGGTGGACGCGTCGTTTCATCGCGGCATATTGGGTTTCATGGATCGTGAGTTGAAGCATAGCTCGCCAACGCCATCCGCACTGAGTGTGGGTAGCGGTAGTGCAGCAAGCGGTGGTGGCGGTGGTGGTGCTGGCGGTAGCGGTACAGTGCGTAAGCTCCAGTCACTGTCCGATCCACAGGCGAGTCCCGCCCAACGTTCGGTACGTTCGCGCAGTAGTCTGGAGAAGAGTCCGCGTCGCAAGCGTAGCAAATCGGAATCGCGTAGGCGGCGTGAACGCAAACTAATCGCCGCTGGTGAGCTGGAAGTGCGACAGGCGAACGAGACGTTGATGCGCTATTTGAAGCAATGTTCGGAAATGAATGACGCTTCGTTGTCAGGCGAGTTGGAAATCGATCAGAATTATGATGAGCGGAGAGTGCATCGAAAGACGAAATCACAACGGGATAAGCGTGGGCATTTAATAAGTGAGTATTTGGGTGTTGGAGTGTAACTAAGTACAGTGTAGTTGAGAAGTGGGAATGCAGTAGCTTGAAGAGTTGGCATCTCCTGCTTCTTGTGGATTAGGAATCCACTTAGTAATACAATGGAGCTTGCAATTCATATAACATTTCTATACTTCACATTCCCACTTTATGAACTGTCATTAAGTGTCATTTGCGTTGTACTCATAAATGAACTGCGACATTTCCCCAACTACCAAATCGAAACGGAAGTTCGTATGTTCGCGTATTCACTATTTATTGCCACAATACAATACAAATCTATTAATAGCCTCACAATTTGTAGCCTGTGGGAAGGTAGCTCGTCCTCTATTCCCCATCCCATTGACTGTAACGTATTTTTGTGAAAGAGCATGTATTTGTAGCATTAGTTAGATTGCATTAGCTTCTTAAAGAAACGTGAATACAACAATGAAATCGTGAAAGAAAGTCGAAAGCTTTAAGTCAGTTGTAGTATATAATTAATTCCATGCTCCTAAAGTCATTAGCTGCAGAAGAGCGTTTGTCTTAAGAGAGTCATTTGACGATTAAAACATCCCTTAGCTTCCATTGTTTTTGGGTTCCATGAATAATTTTCTAATAAACAGATCGATCCGGTCATGGTCTTATAAATACACTAATGTAAGCTTCAAGCTACAAAAAGTTGAGGTTATATAGAGGTACAGGTCTATAAATGATGGAAAGGGCAAGAGCTGAGCAGGTTTGCAGGTTTGAGGATATTCCTTACATGTGTGGAAAGAAGCAGTCATTTATTTGAGTCATCTAATTTCGGCAACATGGACCGGCTCTCAACTGGACCTCGACGATGTTCTTGAAGAGTTGGAAACTCATGCTTTTCATGACCCTATATTACAAGCAAGCCTGCGAATACCATGGAGCTCGAGTTGATGAAGCAGATGAAGTTCTCTAGACATCATTTAGATCACATAAGATAAAAATTTCTTTATATTTATATTTCTTTATCTAGAACTGCGTAATATTAAACCAATATTGGTTCGACTCATTTCGTATAAGAAAATATCTACTATCCGAATAATGTTATGAGTTTTTTTACTCCAAAAGACCCGATACCGGAAGTCTAATAAATCTTTGAAGTCCATATTAGGTTATAAGAAGGAATTAGTCTATTGGAGAACTAATCACTTGGATAAAACTCAAATTCAAACTGTTTTATCCTCTAGATTCGAGAAGAGGACTGTTTTCTTTAATAATTTTATAAGCTAATTTTCGCTTAACCCACATAATATATGCGACTCTCTTAATGTGCTCTCTTGTTTTTCATCTCTTTTATATGCTCCCCACATTTCATGCTCTCTCTTTCTCATTTGTTAATTCTACACTCGTCTCTCCATTACAGGCAAACTGTACTCAGCTGGCGGTCTCACCTCCATACTACGTGAGCTTTCCGATGACATTGTACCCGCGGAGGGTGAGGAAATCTACAATCCATTCACACCGGTTGTCTCCCCCACCGAGGATACGCCCGCACACATTGACAAAATGTTCCTGCAGACGTCATCGGGATATCGACCAGTTGAGCACTGCTATTATAAACATTCGTTTGTGGGTGTTGGCGGTGTGGGTGGCGGTGGTGGCGCCGGTGGCAGTGGTGGTCCAGGTGGTGGCGGCGTTGGCAATGGACGTGGCGGTGGTGCGCATCGTTTGTCTGCCGCGGGCGGCAGCTTGGCTGGCGGTTTGGAGCATGCGGGTATGTTGCGGGCGAGCAGCAGTTTCGGCGATACGCGTTGTCTACTCGATGCCGAGTGTGGAAGGTGAGTGTGAAATAGAAAAGAACACAGCAACTACATTTAGCACACATTTTGTGTGTGGGTGGGTGTGTGGTTTATTTGTGATGCTAGCTGCAAGCTAAATCTGTGGCGACATTTTATTATTGGCAAATGTCATGTGGACTAAAGCGAGCTAAACTATAAGTTGGAATTCAATTTTAAGTTTTGCGGCAAGTTATAAAAATATATTGGCTATTGTTAGGTGGCTTTATTGATGGATGAAGCTTGAAAGCGATTTCTATAGTACAGTTATTTTATGATTAATATTTGTTGAATTGTTTACCACGTGTTCTATTCGGAAAGCTCAATAAATTAGTTGACAATTGTCAAGCGCGCTTAGCATCAACTCAATTTCTAATTACGTGCATATGATTAGTTGACATGGCGTATACGCAACCTCAACTGGGCACCTTTGTTGCTATATTTTTGCTGACAGTTTACATACAATTCCAATTATCTGCCTGTTAACGTCATTTAATTGATTAAGCAATCGCTTAGATTTACTAAAATATATAAATTTTATTTTAGATATAATTTTGCTCGCATATGTAAATTAATTGATAAGGCTACTTGAGCTTATAGGCTTACGTGGCCTTAGATTGGAATGGATTACAAACATGATAAAAGTGTTTTGCAACGGATATTTCAGTTCAGTTGCTTCGGATCATTTATCAATATCTCACTACGCTTTGAGCTTTCAGTCAAGATGAGAATCCTTTTAAGCAGTTGATAAACAGTTTAAATGTTCACTTTTGAGTAAAATATGTTTTTAGCTTTTCTACGGTTTTCAAAAGCTTTCAAGCAGTCTTTCTGTTTTCTAATGGAGTTGCGTATGTACAATTTTAGTGTGATAAATTATCCGGAAATAGTATGCTTCAAGTAAAAAAAGTAATAAAAAAACATCAGCTGAAGCTTTATATGCAGCTTAAAACAGCTTTTAATTGAACATCGCAATAATTGCTTTTTTAATAAATAGACGTTGCTAAAGTTATACTCAAATGCTTTTAAGCAGGGATTCAGTTGAAATCTCCAAGTGTTACTTAGAAACTTTTATGCAAAAAGCTCCCAAAAATTACTAACGACCTTTTCGGATATTAAAATAACAAATTTCTTGTTAAAAGCAGTAATATCCAGAAGCTTTTAAGTAAGGATTTAGCTCAAAAATACAAAAAGCTCCCAAAAAATTACAAAGGACACCTTAGGCCATAAAAATAAATAATTTATCGCGCAAAATTTTTTTAATAATTTTTAGAGTATTATTAAGAAACTTTACAGTACGGACTTTATTTTAATGCGAGTACTACTTAAAAGCTTTTATGCATAAAGCTCTCAAAAAATACTAACGATAAAAAAGACTTTATTAGAGTAATACCCAAAAGCTTTCAAGTAGGGATTAAGTTTAAAAATGTAAGTACTATTTATAAATTGTAATGGAAAAAGCTCTAAAAAATATCTAACGACCCTTTCTACTAACGAAGTAATGAATTTCTCACGAAATTGACTTAGAATAAAGCTTTCAAGTAAGAATTCAGTTAAAGTATGCAAGTGCTACTTATAAGCTTTTATGCAAAAAGCTCTGGAAAATTCCTAACGACCCGTTTGAATATCAAAGTTATGCCTTTCTTGATATTATTATATTTTATTTATATATTTTAATGGAAAAAGCTCTAAAAAATTTCTAACGACCCTTTCCTTTGTACTAATGAAGTAATGAATTTCTCTCGAGATCGACTTAGAGTAAAGCTTTCAAGTAAGAATTCATTGAAAGTATGCAAGTGCTACTTATAAGCTTTTATGCAAAAAGCTTTGAAAAATTACTAACGACCGTTTTGAATATCAAAGTTATGCCTTTATTGATAAACAGACAGTGTTAAGAAATACTGAGAAGCTGTTAAGTAAGGATTTGGGTTAACATATTATGTGATATTTATAAAAAAAATAAAGAAAAAAGCTCTCAAAAATTGCTAACAGCAATAATAGTACAACAGTGGCAATGAATTAATATTGCAAGCATTCTCCACACAATGGCATTACCCAAGCTTCTTGGTTATCTAAGCTATTCAGTAGCTGCTTTGTAGCCTCCTTTCATTGCATAGCGAAGCAAACATAAAAGCTCTGTTAGATTGTAGAAAATTTCTTATTATAAAATACAATCTTTTTATGCGCAAAAATTAATTTGGTAAACTGTACTTATTTGGATTCTACAAACGCACGAACACACGCACACCTAGATATGCTCGTTTTTACAGTTATATTTAGCCAATTTGTAGAAATTCCACATACCTTTTCTTAACTACGCCATATCCTTTATTAATAACAATAACAACAAAAAATATTTTATCTCGCTATCGAGAAAATCGCTCGCGGCATGGTTTGTACTTGTATACTAAGCCCACCCAAAAGTGCGTAGCAAAAATGATTGTGGGCTTATGTTATGCATGAATTCCAAACAGCCGAGTTTATTTTTGGCAGCAACTGCAAAAGGCTGCCAGCTATTTTTAGACTATGAAAATGTAAAAGCGACGCAAAATATACAAAAATATACACATAAAGCACTCAGGCGTTGTACTGCCATTGTGCTGGTGTAAGTGTGTGGGTGTATTAAGCTTTGTTGTTGTATTTGTAACGTTGAAATGTGTCTCATTTGCGAAATAACCGAAAATTTGCGTCGAAAAAACGCTTACGCTCACGTCAAATTACAAGTATTCCGCACACACACACACACACCCACACAGCGATACATACACATACGGTTACATCACGAAAGTTCTGCCTTGTAGGTCGTCGGTTTTTATGCGTTGCGTGTCGGCAAAAATTTCCTAATGACCTTAGCGTGTGGGAAACCTCCTTGGATATTTGATTTGTCCGGTGTGTGCTTGTGTTGCGTACATATACGCCTACGCTGCCAGACGTGCTGTTGTCGACACAATGACCGTCCCAGCAAGTGAAGTTGATATTTGCTGACGATTGGAAATAGCGGTACCCAGTGGGTGTTCGATTTGTTCGGCTCATTGTTGTGGTTGCGTAAAATTGTGGTTGATTGTCGTCTTTTAGTTGTTAGTATGCTTTGTTATTGTTGTTTTTGCAAAAGAATTTAGTATCCCTTAGACAGTGACTAGATAAGAGATTTATGGAATTTACACTGGGCTTAGACTTTGCCATGTAAAGGGTGATTTTTTAAGAGCTTGATAACTTTAAAAAAAAAAAAATCTCATCGGTTCTTTATTTGAAACGTTAGATTGGTTCATGACATTTACTTTTTGAAGATAATTTCATTTAAATGTTGACCGCGGCTGCGTCTTAGGTGGTCCATTCGGAAAGTCCAATTTTGGGCAACTTTTTCGAGCATTTCGGCCGGAATAGCCCGAATTTCTTCGGAAATGTTGTCTTCCAAAGCTGGAATAGTTGCTGGCTTATTTCTGTAGACTTTAGACTTGACGTAGCCCCACAAAAAATAGTCTAAAGGCGTTAAATCGCATGATCTTGGTGGCCAACTTACGGGTCCATTTCTTGAGATGAATTGTTCTCCGAAGTTTTCCCTCAAAATGGCCATAGAATCGCGAGCTGTGTGGCATGTAGCGCCATCTTGTTGAAACCACATGTCAACCAAGTTCAGTTCTTCCATTTTTGGCAACAAAAAGTTTGTTAGCATCGAACGATAGCGATCGCCATTCACCGTAACGTTGCGTCCAACAGCATCTTTGAAAAAATACGGTCCAATGATTCCACCAGCGTACAAACCACACCAAACAGTGCATTTTTCGGGATGCATGGGCAGTTCTTGAACGGCTTCTGGTTGCTCTTCACCCCAAATGCGGCAATTTTGCTTATTTACGTAGCCATTCAACCAGAAATGAGCCTCATCGCTGAACAAAATTTGTCGATAAAAAAGCGGATTTCACATTTCGAACCGAACACTGATTTTGGTAATAAAATTCAATGATTTGCAAGCGTTGCTCGTTAGTAAGTCTATTCATGATGAAATGTCAAAGCATACTGAGCATCTTTCTCTTTGACACCATGTCTGAAATCCCACGTGATCTGTCAAATACTAATGCATGAAAATCCTAACCTCAAAAAAATCACCCGTTAGAATGAGATAATGTGACCCTGAAGGCGAGCTTTGCAAAAGATGTATGATTTTTTGGATTTCTTGTAAGAGGGATCTCTGTAGTTATTGTTGTTGTATTCCTTAAATATTTTGAGGAATGCTACCGGCAAGAATTGTCAAGCCCATATACAATTCAGAGTCCGTTTTGGTTAAGTAGACCCGGCTGTAAGGTCAGATTCAGTGGTTTGCTCAAAAAGAATTGATGAATGGATGAAGAATGGAAAGAAGTTGTAAGGACACGAATTTCTAGTAAGATATGTGTGGGAGAGCGACTCAGCCGTCCGGTCAAAGGCTCAAATTGGCAAGCTAGCGATATTTTCTGTTCCCATACACGTTACAAGACGGTAAATTCGATTAGGTAGTCTCAAGTTGGCCCCAGAACCAAGTTCAGATATCGACTGCTAAGAAAATTCAATGAATTTCGATCCGGGTCCATTCCGGTTAAATAGACGCGGCTGAAGGGGACCGAAAATACCTCGATTGGATTCAATGGTTTTCTCAAAAAGGTGGGGTAGTTGTAAAGCACACCTAGTAAGATTTGTGGTGCCAGAGATACTCAGTTGTGAGGTTTACTACCCACGAATCAGCAAGATCTCCATAATTTTCGTTTCCATATACGCCACAAGTAGATAAAATAGAGAAGGAAGTATCTGGCTGATCTCCAGAACCAAGTACAGATAGCGGGTGCTAAAGAATTCGAGAAAATCGTGCAGTGATGAACTGAAGCTTTGAAGATAGGGTCGAATTCATGAAATTAAAGTCCTTTTGAAGTCATCCAGAAAACCAGAAAGCTGATGAAACCAAATTCACAGTACGAGATGTTTGAATTAAGGAGTCAATAAGGAAGTTGGAGAAGTATTAGCGAAGGTGAAGCGACGTGAGCTGAAAGAGTGTCAAGTCTTTGGATTGGATGAATGTACTCTGCCAAATTCCTAAGAAAGGGTCGGAAGCTCCGAACTATGTGATGTGGGTAGGAAGCTTAGATTGCTAAATCGGAATATTCTTATTCAATGATGGGCTACTCTAGCGAAGGTGAAGCGACGTTAGTTGAGAGAGTGTAAGGCCTTTGGATTGGACGAACGTAATCTGCCAAATTCCTAAGACAGGGTCGGAAGCTCCGAACAATGTGATGTCGGTAGGAAACAGATTGCTAAATCGGAATACCCTTATTGCACAATGAGCTACTCTATGACCGAAGAAAATTAAAACTACTTATGCACTTCCAAAAAATTAAAAAAAAAAAAATTTTACTGCAATAAATCCCAGCTGAACTTTACAAGGACCTAAAGTCTATTTATATAAATGTCTCCCCAAACAAATACATATATTGCTATGTAATGTAAACTGCTCCCCAAAGAGCCATGCCGATTTTTGCTTAACAAATATTTACATTTCGGCCATAAAAGCCAATTGCTTGCTTTATCTTCTTTTTTCCTACTTTACATGCTTTACATACATATATGCAATTTAAACATTATCTCATTACAATCGCTTCTCTCGTTTCGTTTTAGGCATCATCGTGAGATCACGTCGAACATACAATTGGCCTGCGTCATTCAACGAATTTGGATACTCATCTCGAATATCTGCCACGGTTTGCTAGCTGGCCTAGCTTTGGCGCATTTGCTATTCGTGTTGAGCAGCCATCCCGTCGATTGGACGCGTTTACTCAGTCTTGCGGGCGAGACTGTAGGGAAAGCGACGCAGGAGGCGGACGCAACAACCGCGGCGTCTACAGTCGCCTCATCTTTGGTGGATGGTGGCAGCGGTGGTAGTGATGTTGATAAATCTATGTTAACTGACACGCAGCAAAATTTCAGCTTCGTGAAGGATTATGCTACATTCGCTGGGATCTATCTGAATACATTCTATTGTTTGGCAATTGTATGCATGGTTTCGGTTTTTGATCGGTAAGTCCTTTGTAATAACTAAATTAATTGGATGTTGGTGTAGGAGATGGAATTGTGTGCTTAGTAATATAAATTGGTTTGGAATGTAAGTAGTACTTGAGCTTTGTGTTGAGATGGAAATAATGTGAAATTTTTGAAGGCAGCTAAGGTATTTTTGTGAGGTTAGCTGCTTGGTCAAGTAGTTGTTATATAGAATAGATATGAGTTGCTGACTGTCAGGTATTGGATCGGAATTAGGACGGAAAGTTGAACGAAGGAGCTGGAATATGAAATCTAAAGGATTCTAAAGAAGTTGAAATTGAGTTTCTATTAGACTAGACATGTTTTCAAAGCTAGTGGACTATAGTCACCTACAACGTCAATAGAACAGGCCTTAATACTAACCTATAGCGTCACCTATTTCTTTCGGATTTCAAGGAATGGATTTAGGTGGAACACCTCAGCTCGTGCATCACCACCAATATAGAGCTTGCAACAAATTTACTTTAGAGTTATGGTAGACCCACAAGACTTGGACTTTTAAGGAAAGATGAACTGAATAATATATATAACATTATCTAAAAATACTTCTGTTGGTTTAATTGGTTTCCTCAAAACGATTTGATGGATGGATGAAGAGTGGCAGGAAGTCGTGAACGACATACATTTCTAGAAGTTGTGTGGTGGCAGGGAGATACAGTGGCCCGATCAAACTGAATACTAAAATTAGCAAAGGCTCGATAATTTCCACTATCTTACATGGCAAAAGACGGTAAAATCTGAAAAGTAGTCCCTAACACGCTTAGATGCTTTATGCTTGGAGAATTCTATGAACCGTTACCGTGATAAACTGAAGTCATCTCTCGAATCGGGTATTTTTATAAAGCCCGTCGGGATTGAATAAGCAATGTTCAGTGTAGGCGCTCTTGGGAGCATAATGATTTTAATGGTGGCTTTGGAAGGAATCATTCAAGCACTTCCTCCTTCAATGTCCAGACAGACAGATTTAGGCTAAAGCACCGCGGCAGGCCTATCTTCAAAGAACCAAAGAACTTTATTACAGAGCCCATGCGCTTTGTCGCATTCTGAGGGTCTTAGTAATCCGTTTGGAGTTATCTAGGGGTCACAACGGACAGTCGAAACTGGCTAAGTGAGATTCTCTGCATCTGCGGAGATCTACCCTTTAACCTATCCTATCCTATCCTGACAGAAAATGTTATTGAAAAATAGCTTGAAAAATACTGTATGGTTGGCAGTCCTCACTGGGATACAAATTAGGATTCGTTCCTACCGCTTAGACCCGACTTTCAGGAAAGATATCAGCAGACTATCCACCACTTCATACCTCGAAATTCCACCACACCTCAGCAAAATTTCCTCGCAATTACCATAGCGATAGAAAATGATAAAGATGAAGCATGTTAGATATATTATTTGCCCATTTGTTTACGTCAATGTAAGCATAAAATGCTTTGAAAATAATAAATGTGTGCAAAGCACGATTCATGTGTGTGTGTATGTAATTGTCTGTAATATCTGCATAAATAATATCCCCACATACTATACAATATATACATTTTTGCAACCACAACTGTGGAAATTATGAAGCAAGTCATGTGTGCAATGAGCAGCAACGAGCGAATAAATATAGAAAAATGGCAAGAGAAAATACTATACAACAAAAAAAAATAAAATTTTTTGCTAATAATAAAGTGATTGTGAGTTAAATCGGCACACAGGCGCATGTAAATATAACCAAGCTGGCATAAAAATAACTGTTTGGTTGGCTAAACATAAAAATTGGTACTTTGTGGCGTTATTAACAGATCTGTTACACACAGGTATAACGAGCATATTTTTAATAATAACCTTCAGACCAGAATAAAACCACAAATATTAAAAAGCGTCTAGGAAAGTGGTGAGTATGTGTGTGTGTGTGTGGGTGTGTGGGTGTGTGCAGAAAAGATAAAAACAGCGAAAAATCCGTTATATGCTCCGTTATATATATATGTAATTGTGTACGCTTGAGACACATGTAGCTCACAATTGCAATTCACTGCATACAAATAGGCGCAGGCACGTGTAAACGCTGTGACTTTGCGTGCTGCTGTCGCATATATATTTTCTTTCACGTAATGCTCTGCTGGCACTTATGCACTATTTTCAATACTACTAAGGCCAACTAAATTCACACTCAACCTCTCTGCTTGCATACTTGCGCCCGCATACCAGTACCGTTATGGCTACGTCACCGCTTTAAAATATACGTAAATTGCTTGTACATCTGTTCCGAAGGCCAACGCCAGCCAGCCAGCTGACTGATTGCCATTGTTCTTACATACGCACACGGGCGGGCGAGTACTTTACTCTATGTACTACGTTGCACATTTTCAAGCGTTTGTAGAATTGACCTTTAACGTTCCGGTTGTAGTGTGAACTTTCAACGTGGCTGCATTGAAGGTAGGCAGCGTACCTTCTTGTTCGAAAAACGTGTAAGGCTACAGTAGTCGAAGCCTTGCCTTCTTAGCTATTGAAACTCGAAAAACTGATTATGTTTGGACAAAGACAAGCCTGCGGATCGAAATTCATATCAAATCTGCCCAATTCCTATCAAATGAGTTTTAACGTATTGTGTGGAAGTCAAGGATCTGAAAAATCTACTTCACATCTGTATATTTACCAGATTCAGACCTTGAAAGAAAACTTATTGACAAATGTGTTATTTACTCTTTAATAGACTAGAATTACTAGTTTGCTTAGTACTATATATATATATACATATAAACTCCATATATTTTTTTACTTTGACACCCAGTTTGCACTTTGAAATATTGATTTTAGATCTATGGATACCTCTTTATACAGAATTGGAATATGAGGAGGAATATCTTTGATACTAAACGAGGTTTTAGACAGCTTCTTAACTCCCAAATTCTGTGCTATCATACCATAGAACTATTTCCTTATGGATAACCATAGTTTCGTTGTCGTATACAATAACTTTGCCACAGAATCAGCGTAAAATTTCGATGTGTAATCTAGAATATTCTCTATTAGATTGAATATGAAATTGAAAAGAGTTTTCTCGAAGAACAACTCTAACGCCTTATAGGTTTATTTTCATGACTATCATATAGCATGAAAGATTTTATCTTTAAAAGATTCTAACGACTCATCTGAATACCACATGAGATAGCACAAGGGGATGTATGAACTTTTTAATGCCTTACCATTAATGGTGTTTTAAATATCATCAGATCTTCTGGCTTTGAAAGTATGGAACTTTCATGTAAATGGTGTTAGCTAGCACTGGAACTAACGGATGGTATGAGTATTGGGGTCGAATATCCATTTCCCTGACAAATGTATCTACATAATCGGAACGAATCCATATATACGGTTGCTGAGAAAGTGAGTTATAAAGACCAAGAGCCAGCTGCAAGAGATGGTTCCTAGAAACATTGACGTCGAAGTGGTTAGAGCGCTCAATCCATTTCGCGTGATCTCGCCATACGCTGGACATACAACCAACCAATACCTGTGTAGTTGCGAGGTCTTTCTGCTCGACGGTGGACCGAAAACGATCCTTTCAGCTGCTGTCTCTAGGCAAGGTTCATCTCCGCGCTATTATTAGTGTGCTTACTGGTTATTGTCCTATAGGTAAACATGCTGTGAGATTAGGGACCAAGCCAGACGCAAGTGCCAATGGCGCTTGGACGATGGCGTAGCTGAATCATCCAAGCACTTTCTCCTTCAATGTTTAGCATTTGCCAGTCTAAGATGAAAACACCTCGGTAAGCATACCTTCGGCGAACCCACTGAAGCGACTGGAATCGACATTAGCCGACTTAATAACTTTGTAATAAAGTCCAAGCGCTTATTTCGAATCGTGAGTGTCTTGCGATCTCTTAGGAGTATTTGGGTGTCACAAGGGACAGTTCAAGCAATCTAAGTGAGATTCTGTGAAGTCGTGCATATCTAACCCTTGACCTAAGCTAACTTAAAGTCAAGTGGCGAAGTATTTTTGTTTGGCCTATAGAATTACTGTTAACTTTCGTAACGATGAATGGACTAGCGTTTTGAGTTGAAATGAGAATAAATCACTTATCTAGTCACGAATCCAATTAGAAAGCAGCAGAGGTTTGAAGAATAGGTTTGTTTGGCAAAAAGCCTGTCATATGTTGTTTTATGGTTCAACTACTTTCAATTTTAAAAAGGATTACTTAATAATGAAGTTTTATGGGTCCCAAAATGTTAGACTTTCAGACAAGGTGACTCGCTATGGTGTGACTTCTTTAACCTGATGCTGGAAAAAATAGTTCGAGCCGCAGAGCTAAAGGGAGAAGGTAAAATTTTTTATAAAAGTGTACAGCTACTGGCGTACGCCGATAATATCGATATCATTGGAAACAACACCCGCGCCGTTAGTTCTGCTTTGACGAGGACAAGATGAAATATCTCCTGTCATCAAACAAACAGTCAGCGCATTCGCGTCTTGGCTCCCACGTCACTGTTGACAGTCATAGCTTTGAAGTTGTAGATAATTTCGTCTACCTGGGAACCAGCATTAACAGCAATAACAATGTCAGCCTGGAAATCCAACGCAAATCACTCTTGCCAACAGGTGCTACTTTGGACTGAGTGGGCAATTGAAAAGTGAAGTCCTCTCTTGACGAACAAAAACCAAACTCTACAAGTTCCTCATCATTCCCGTCCTACTTTATGGTGCAGAAGCGTCGACGGTGTCAACTTCCGATGAGATGGCAATAGGTGTTTTCGCTAGAAAGGTTTTGCGGAAGATTTATGGTCCCTTAAACATTGGAAACGGCGAATACCGCAGAAGATGGAATGATGAGCTGTATGTGTTGTTCGACGACATAGCCATAGTCCAGCGAATAAAAAGACAGCGGCTCCCCTAGGTCATGTTGTTCGAAAGGAGAGATGCGTGGCGCGCTGTTGTGGACTCGGCTATAGCCGCGTAAGCGGTTTCTACGCCAGTCAAGAAGAAGAAAAACGGGTTTGAGGCTTATTACAGCAAAATCAAGTATAAATTCTGGAGGCCAAATTCTGAATATAAAAAAGTTTAAGTGAACCTCAGCAGTAGTGATATAATTATTCATATGTATGTATATCTTTCTTGCCCCTCTCTCAGGATTTAATTTAACATTTTTTAAGAGTTTTTGCAGTATGCTGTAGCTTGCTATTACCTGTATGTACTCGTATTATATGTGTGTAACCTTATGTGCTCTATATTTTCATTATTCATATGAGTGCCGTAAGAGCATTGACAAGCAATTCCGCAAATGGATTGCAGCTGTGCATTATTCAATAGTTATTTGTATTTATTTTGATATAGTATATATTCAGATATATCTCCACAAAGACTTACTTACCTATGGCGAGCGTGCTAGCATGCGCTAGGTATTATAAATTTCAAGAACACATTGACCTTTTAGCTAAAAGAAAAATGCAAGGTTTTGCGACGAAAAAAATCAATAATTTAAGATTTAAATGTGAAGCAATGTAAATTAAGTTAGGCGAAGTAAGGAAAAATCAGCAAACTTTTGCAGCAGTCAAGTGCAAATTACAAGTTCACTTGCTAACTATTAGCCGCTACTAATTGATGTGGCAGCTTGTAGGCGGTCGCAAGCCACTCGCATGCGATTTATTCATGAGCTGCTCTAACTGAACTTACGCCATTAAGTACTGGAAAGTTTTTGCTAAGGTTGCCATACGCACATACATACGTGAGTCTGCCTCTGGGAGCGTGTTTATGTGTGTGTGTGTGCATTACAGCAGATAATAAATCATAAATTTCAAATACTTCTTCACGGTCATCAGTGTAGGCGTAGGCGTGTGAGCGTGCGCGCGCTAATGTAGCAGGCGTTAAGGCGATGAAAATGAATGCGGTGCGTGCTTGTAGTGTTGTTGGGTGCATACAAGTTTTCGCTGTTGTTGTTGTTGTTGCAGCATTATTCAAGTGTGTTGTGTGCTGAGTGCTAGCGCATGCTTGGAATTGTAACTGCAAATGTGGGCGTATGTGTGTGTGTTTGTATGTAAGTCTGTGGGCGTGCTTTTGCGGCACTCGCGAAAATTAATTTAATGCAAAAGCAAATATATTTTTTTTATTTCATTTTATTTTTAACACTTGTGTGAAATATACAACGAAAGTAATTATGTTAAAGTGCCGCACACACACACACACACACACATACAACTGACATTTTTATTTCTTTTATTTATCATTTCATCACGTCAAACACTGTGCTTGCTTTCTTTCAATAAATATAAATATTTGTTTACGTATACGTTGTGGTTGTTGTTGTTGTTGCAACTGACGTGCTGTCATGCTAGCGCCTTTGACATTTGCAATGAAAATTCTGCTATTTTGCGTTCATAATAAAATAAATATGTATGCATGTAGGTGTGTGGGTAGTGAGCTCATTGCTGGGTGGTTGGTTAAAGTATGAGTTTGTTGTTGTTGTCGCCATTATTGCTTTTGCGTTACATTGCGCATTTTGTCGTTGACATTTTAGTGCATAACCACCCGCATTCACTTAAGTAAATATATAGAAGCGCAGTTGTATGCTTTTCTTCCGCCTACACGCATTATCTTTGTGGTTGGTTAAAGCAACCCAGTAGGAAATTCGGACTGAAAATGAATTCTAAAGAGGACAACATAAAACTAACTGTATAACTGGTTGAAAATGGATCAGTTTTATTTATTTATTTTTAGTATATTTCAGCAGATTCATTGTTGAGATTTTGATTGCTGAAGATTTTGATATCCCTGTGCTATTCCCCTTAGAGCTTTTAAAAACCAAGAAAAGCAAAAAACAATATTCTCAACACCCCACATCTTCTCGAAATCAGTCTTGCTCGACTTAATTATTAAAATATAATTTTTTTTGTAGTGGTCCGTTTAACACTACTCTGTAACTAGTTTATAACTTATTCTTCTTGACTGGCGTAGACACTGCTAACGCGGTTATAGCCGAGTTCACAACAGCGCGCCACTTATTTCTGGTTTGGCAGTTTGGCGCCAATTAGAAATACCAAGTGAAGCCAGGTCCTTCTCCACCTGGTCCTTCCATCGGAGTGGAGGTCTCCCTCTTCCTCGGCTTCCACCAGCGGGTATTGCATCGAACAGTTTCAGAGCTGGAGCATTTTCGTCCATTCGAACAACATGACCTAGCCGTACAGCTCGTACAGCTCATCATTCCATCGTTTGCGGAATTCGCCGTTGTCAATATTTGAGGGACCGTAAATCATCCGCAAAACCTTTCTATCGAAAACTCCTAATGCCGTCTCATCGGATGTTGACATCGTCCACGCTTCTGCACCATAAAGCAGTACGGGAATGATGAGGGACTTGTAGAGTTTGGTTTTTGTTCGTCAAGAGAGGACTTCACTTTTCAATTGCCTACTCAATCCATAGTAGCACCTGTTGGCAAGAGTGATTCTGCGTTGGATTTCGATGCTGATATTATTATTGGCGTTGAGTAAACGAAATTATCTAGTGCCTAGGTAAACGAAATTATCTAGAACTTCAAAGTTATGACAGTCAACAGTGACGTGGGAGCAAAGACGCTAATGCGCTGACTGTTTGTTTGATGACAGGAGATATTTCGTGTTGTCCTCCTTATCCAGTCTGGAAAGAGCAGAACTAACGGCGCGGGTGTTGTTTCCAATTATATCGAAATCATCGGCGTACGCCAGCAGCTGTTCACTCTTATAGAAGAATGTACCTTCTATATTTAGCTCTGCAGCTCGTATTATTTCCTCCAGCATCAGGTTAAAGAAGTCATACAATAGTGAGTCACCTTGCCTGAAACCTCGTTTGGTATCGAACGCCTCGGAGAGGTCCTTCCCGATCCTGACTAGTTTATAACTGGGCCTTTATGATTATTCAAATCTTAGAAAAAGGTCACAAAATTTGTTTTGCTAGATTTTATTATAAAAATATTTGTTTTCTGTAACATAATTGCTTTACAGGCTATAGTCCGAAGAAGTTAGTTTGACATTATTTCGTAACTAGTTTGTAACTGGTCCTTTCCATTAGCTTAAATCTTCCAAAAATATTCACAATGTCTGTTTTGCTAGATTTCACTATAAAAGTATTTTGTTTCTGCAATGTTTTATCAATTAACAATCAGGATGTGGTCCATTTAACCTTACTCCGCTTCTAGTTTATAACAGAACATTTATATTTATAAATTTTTTTCAAAAATTTCCACAGAAGCCTTTATTTTAGTTTTTATTATAAAAATATACATTTTCTCCAATAAAATTGTTCCGCAGTCTATAATCAAAAGTGGTTTGTTTAACCTTATTCCGCAACTAGTTTATCACGGTCCCTTTTATTTGCTCAAATTTTCCAAAAATGATTGTAGAATCAGTTTTCTAGATTTTATTAGAAAAATATTTCTTTTTGGAAGTGGTCCGTTTAATACTACTATGTAACTAGTTTATAACTGGCTCCTCATATTGGTCTAAATTTTTCAAAAATGATCACAGAACCTGTTTTGTCAGATTTTATTATAGAAATATACATTTTCTACAATAAAACATTCCACAGTCTATAATTCGAAGTGTTTTATTTAACCCTAGTCTGCAACTAGTTTATAACTGGTCTGTATATTGGTCTAAATTTTCCGAAAATTCCCACAGAATTTGTTTTCCTCGATTTTATTATAAAAATATATGTTTTCTACAATAAAATATTCCACAGTCTATAATTAGAAGTGGTTTTTTTAACACTAGTTCGCAAACTAGTTAGTTATTAGTACTGCCTAGTGTCTTAAATCTTGAAAAGATGCTCAAAGTGTGCGTATTAGAGTTTTTCACTATTCTTCGAAACTAAAAATTAAATTCTGTCAGAGTATTTCAGAAAGCAAGTGCTTCAGTAAGCATGCATGATTTTCTTTGTGTGAGATTGCCATTCCCACACACTCTAACTACCACAAGTGCATTTATTTATGATTTTTTGCTAAAAACTTTTACAGCGTGTAAAAATTACAAGTTCAACATTGGAAAATAGTTTGACCTTTAACACGCCAACTTTTGCCAGCATAAATTATTTGCAGCTGTGGCTGCATACGCTATATATTAATGCATATATATATATATATATATGTATGTATATATATATATATATAGTATATAAAGATATGTGAATATACAATATATACAAATTGTATATTTGTGTAATATTTTCATTTTACAGTTTCGTCATTTGTGGTATTCTTCCTTTCATACCGCCCTTTCAATTCACTTCCGTGCATATGATGGACTCTTTGTTGCTCTTTTCAATGCAGTGCTGTGTGATGTTTACAGTTATTATTGTTTTTGTATAAATTATATTTTAAATGTCAACTGTGCTCTGCATGTGTTGCATTTGTATGCTTTTGTAACTGTTCTTATTTGTGCGAAACATCCTACAGTTATGTTCGTAGTACGACTCCCACATAGACCTGTACCCTGTAGGAAAGTGAAAGTTGAGTCAGTTCAAGCTTTAGGTCGGGATTTATAAGAATTATACTACATAGAAGAGAAAAATTAAAGAAATATAATTCTTTAAGCATGAAAAAATACTAAACTAGTCAAGACGTCTTTTCTTGTCTGATACGACAACATCCCATAGCTTCATATGAGACAACACACACCGAACAAGACGAGACAAAAACGCATGATCACTTGTTACGGTTTTTGTCTTATTAGTCAAAGACGTTTTTGACTAATCCGGTTTGTGTTGAGCCTGAAGGAAAGATTTTTTGATACTTCTTCATGATGAGATATTAAATTCGCAAGTTGCTTCTATAGAAAAGAAAATCATGAATTTGAACGCACAATAGGTTACTAGAACCATATCTATCTTCGATTTCTTGTATTTTCCTACTGGGCAGTTATCTCCGCTCAAAGTTGTGGCTGTATGCCAGAGGCTTTATTTGATTATTGTACAACTATTATAATGTTCATAACTAGAATATTTCATATTCACAGCGGTATTGTTTTTGTCTAAGTCGTTCAGTTATTTATATATGTCAGTATATGTAGACTTTTATGATGACGGCATGAAATGTCAAATGTCATCGTTAGACTCATAGAAATTTGAAACTTTTGTGCGAAAAATATGAATAACTTTTTATGAGATATTATTTACGCACTAAAAAGTTTATTTCTGCTATTCACTAACACGTTTTTCAGTTCTCAGATTAATTACATGACAGTGCGTATTTATGAAGTGGAAATCTAGTTTGGGTGTAAAAATTTGAGGTTAAGTTTAGCTAGGAAATGGTGACACATTTAGGGTTATGCGAAGGTTTAATTTTTTTGGGTGGAATTGAATAAGAAACCCTTAATTGAGATCCTTCCTTATCTTCAGACTACTCAGGAAATGAAAGAAGTGGTTTAAATGGAATTCGATATTCAAAAATTATTTTTGGGACCAAATTGAGTGGTTTACCAGGTTGTATAGAGCTTAATGATGCCGCAATTATAACACCTTTAAATTGATTTTGCCTAATATCTTTTATTTCTAATTTAGCGTAAATTATTTTATAAATTTTTTTAACACAACTCTTCTCTCTTCCTTCCAGCATGGACATTTGCCGTTGGGACTTCAGCAATGCCACCGAATTCGTCTCATTTCGTTGGCTAATCATTGCAATGATTTATATAGCGACAATAATATTAACGTTATGCTCCAATTCGATTGATGAACGACTCTATTACACTAACAATACGAATGTGACGCTAACACAAGAAGAAATGGTAAGTTAATAAAGACAAAAGTTTAACTCAGAATTTTCCAAGAATTAATGAATTAATAAATATATTACCCTTTTTATACAAACAATAATAATCTTGAATGAAGCGTTCTATTAGTAGCGTCATTTAGACAGTTAATTTAGTAAATTTGAAAGATGTATACACTAATTGACTCAAACTGCTACATAGTCTGAAATTTAAAATTATAAAAATTCTTTAAATGTATTAATTGACTCAATTAGTAAATTGTGTACACTAAATGTTGTTTGACTCAATAAGGAAATTGCCACAACAACTGAGAATTGACACACGCAGATTATTTTAATACAAACAGTAGTCATTAAAAATCGTCATGCGTCTTAATTGAGTCAATTAGTAAATTGTTTGCACTTGCCTCAATTAATGAGCTGCGACAAAAATTGACAATTGATTCAACTAGCCGTTTCTTATAAAATAAGCAGTCATTAACTATCATTATGCGTCTTAATTTAGTCAATTAATAAATTGTTTACACTAATTGAGTCAATTAGTAAAATTATTTACACAAAAATCTTAGGAATTCTAGTTTTCGAATTATATTTGTATCCAAAAAATTTTATTGATATATTTTCCATCTCTTCCAAGCAGTATAGCAACAGCGTATTGAGTGTTTGGAGTAGCTTATCGGTGACACGCAGCATTGGCGCCATCTGTGGTTGGATAATGATCGGTTTGACGCCGCATGAGGATCTATTCTACGAGCATTTGCTGGATCTAACCAAGTACCAAGTGACAAACAATTGAATGTAATGCAAGGCGTCTATAAAGGAATATTGGTGAAGAGCGAATGTGTTGAAAGGAAAAGGCATCAATAAAACATAGTTACTTAGATAAATAAGAAATTGTACAGTTAGTTTAAGCAAGTAGTAAAACTATTTATGCAGAATATATATATACTAAAAAGCAACAACAATTATATATTATTAAATAATAAAGTGAAAGAGATGTTGAAATTTGGAAAAGTACAAGTAATGAAAGGCTTTCTTGAAGAAAGCAATTAACTAAATGTATGCAAGAGTGAGCTAAAAAAAACTTGTTATCTAAAATATATAATGTGAAAAGAAGCTTTGTTTTTGCGGCAAACTTATATGGCAAACAAAAATTGTTCGTAGACTAATGCTAAGTTAATTTGTTGAAATTTTCGAAAAATTGCTTAGAAAATTAATTATTTTGCGCATTAAAAAAAAATATTTATTTAAATTTTTTTTATTTAAAATTTTTTTTATTTAAATTTTTTTTTTATTTAAAAAATTTTTTTTTTAAATTTTTTTTTTTAATTTTTGTTTGTATTTTTTTGTACATAACCTAACAAAAAGTATTTATATGCAATTAAAGCTTTAACATATTTACAAAGTAACAATTAATAAAATTATATTAAAAAAAAAAAATTACCACAACATAACCTATAATCGAAGTGAAACAATTGTGAAATTATACTTAGAAACATGTAAGCCCTTCAAAGGCCGCTAGAATCAACCGAAACCAAAAATTACCCAAAAACCAAAATTATATAAATAAATACACTAAGCATAGTTTAGCGTGTAGTAGTCTTAGCAGCTAAACACATACCGAACCTAGTTATCTATGCATTATGTATGTGATTGTATGAATACATATTTATATATATGCGTGTGTGTAGTAGTGTGCACTGTTAACTGTATTCGCAGTGCTTTGATTTTACCATTTTGTTAATAAATTAGTTTTTCACAAAAAAAGTGAACTTTTTGTAAAACAAAATGCAACTCAAATACACTAACAAAGTCTAGCAATATTTATACTAGTTTAACTGAATTTAAAATTTTTGTTTTTGAGATTTTCAAGCATGTAAAATACCAAGTTGAATTCGCTAAATGAAGCTAGTAGTTAATGTGAAATTTGAAATTTAGCAAAATGTTTGTGATTTTTTGTGAAAAGCTTCAGAGGTTCTTTTGTAAAATTTTACAGTTTTATAATGTAGCCTACTTTCCCAGGATCAAAAGGATAATAACCACACTTAAACGTGATTTGTGTACTTTGTGTGTAGAAATTGTTACCTGCTTTGTAATAATATGAAAAAAAACTATATAAATATTAAAAAAAAAAAAAACAAAATAACAGTAAACAAACATGTAGTTATACAAATATACTATATATAAAGAATTATTAGCAAATATATAAAAATACACAAAGTTAATTTAAAATAAAATAAAAATTTCGCAAAATTAGATTTTTTTAACCATAAAAAAATATATATTCTTTTCTTACTTAATCGAAAACATTTTACTTAAAATTTAAATTTATATAAAATTATTATTACATTATTGTTAACGTTTTATTTAGTTCTAAAATTAGTTTGTATAAATGCTTTAAAAATCATATAAATTTTAATCAATATTTTTCTTTTTAATACTTAAAAGGTGTTTTCCATGATAATTAAAATACGTATTTATTTTGCATCTTTTAGGCACATTAATTATCAAAATTGTTGTTTTTGAAGACTTTTTACAAATTTTTTATTAAAAAATGGGTTATTAAACTGTTATCTGTAATTCTTAATGTTTAAAATAATTAACATTAATTTTTGCATAATATTGAAATAGAAATTTTTTTTTATTTGCATCTTTTAGGCGCTTAAACCATAAAATCATAACCTCAACCCAACAGTTGAACAATTTTTTAAATTTCGCAAAAAAGTGACTGTAGTTTTTTTCAAAAAGACTAAAATATTTATTTTTTTTTTTAATTTTTTTAATAATTGAGAAAAAAGAATTATATCTCCTAAATAAATATATCTATATAAATAGTTAAATCTTGTACATAGCAATTTATAACTAAAAATGAATGCAATTTGCTTTGCAAAAAATTAAAAAAAAAGTGTTTTTCAATTTAATTATTAATTTATTCTATTTTTTTTATATATTCAAAGAATTAATTTTGGAAAATGTAAAAAACTTTTTTAAGCAATTTTCTAATATACATTTTTTATCTTCATCTCATACTTTTTCATATTAAATTAATTTATTTATTTTTAAAATCATTTATAAATTTTTATAATAATAATTAATTAATTTATTTATTTTAGTTTTATAAAATTAAAGCAAGATTTATTATATTAGGTCTACAACATTGCTTCTGTCGTTTGTTTTGTATAAAAACGGTTACAAATGTCGATGAGCCTCAGCCGCACTTTCCTTGGAAATAAAAAAGATAATCAAAATTTCCCGCAAATGTCGAGAATTCGGCTCAAAAAGTGACATTTTCAGTTGAGAATAAGTTTGGGATAATGTTGACACAAATGTTCAAGATCGATATGAAACGATTTAATCGATTTAATCGACCAGTGCTTGACCCTAGAGACATTCCTGCAAACGCCGAGAATTCGGCTCAAAAAGTGACATTTTCAGTTGAGAATAAGTTTGGGATGCGAACAGATCTCTACAAATATTTTGTGGGGTTAAATGTCCAAGATCGATATAAAACGATTTAATCGATTTAATTGACCAGTGCTTGACCCTAGAGACATCTATTGGAAAACGGCGGAAGCAAAGTTTTTGACCTAATATTTTATAATATTTGGTTTATTTTATATAATTTGGTTTCTACAAAATATATTTATTTTTCAATCTAGACGTCTTAGGACTATATTTAAAAATATTTGATTTCTGATTATTATATCATACAAATATTGCTGTCCCAAAATTCCCTTTGGGGGGTAAAAAGATGATGAAATAAGGAACATTTTAAGATATTTTCGAAGGGGCATAAGTTGTTAAAATTTTCAAAAAAAAAATTTTTTTCATTTTTTGCTATGAAATATTAATTTTAAAAATTTTTACGATATACAGTTTCAAAGTTTGAGAAATTCTGTACAAAAAAGTCACATGGTGTTTTAAAATCTGTTCATTAGTTTAAAGTTATTTTTACAAAAAACTTTGACCCCTTATAATATGGCAACCCCGCGTTACATAGACCTAAAACCATATGTTTTATTTTAGGTTTTACATGTACTATAAGATATATATATGCCAAAGAAAATAAAGAACTTTTTTTTCAAGTGGCTTTTCTTCCAGAGAATGCCCCATATATTTAATTGTTTTTCGTTTTGTATTAAACTCTTTTTAAACTAATTTTTTAATAATAATTTTAATAATAATTTTAAAATATTTTTTATATATTTTATGTTTAAAAATGATAATTATTTTCTTCCATAAAAGTACTGTTGTTGTATATATAGATATCAATTTTGTTTCCAGATAATTTGTCATTTAGTTCTCATTATCACTTCGCTTTGTAGTAATTTTTAATGAGATTTTATTTCTTAAAAAAAATATATTTTTTAATTATTAATATTTTTCATTTATATTATTTAGGTTAACAAGAAAAAAATATAAATTTTTAATTAATGTTGCAATAAAAAATATTTTTTTTTTTTAATTTAAATTAACATTAATTTAAAAAAATTTCAATTTATTTTTGTACATATATGTATATATTTCCTTAATCGTAAAAAAATCATGTGTTATCACTTTCGTAACATGAAGTTCATTTTATTTTTCATTGAAAATCAGATAGTGTATACTTCTAGGCGTACTACCTATGATTCATATCATATCATTTTTTTGTGGATTATGGTGATTTGAGTTAGAGAAGTTCCACTGAAGTATAAATAATAGTTTTATTATATTAATATATTATAATTTACCTCCGATATGTTAAATATTTTTTTATTTTAATTTATAATATTCATTTAAATAAATAATTAAAAAAAATCATATTTCAACCGAATATCACGACGACACTTTGTCTTAAGTATAATAATTTCCGTCATCCAAAAATTAAAATAAAAAAGAAGATTGTGATTTTTCGAAATAATTATTTTGTCATTTAGTTCTCACTATCAAGCATTTCAAAAATGTATCGAATCAACTCACAAAAAAAAATTTAATAAAAACTATTATAAATAAGAAACATATATAATATGACACACTCTTATGAATAAACGAAATTAAAGTGTAAATATGTTAAAATATTAAATTGCTTCACCTTACCAAACATCTACATACAAACAAACAAACATACTATATATGTATGTATGTATATATATATTCAGTTGGCAATAAAATTTTCAATTCACATAAACTATTTTCACATTTCTAAAACGTGCGTACATACCAGTTTTGTATTTGTACTACATATGCATCAACATACATATACTTAAGCATAATATTTATATGATATATACTGTTATGTAAATAAAAAAATATATATATATATATATTTATATTGTATGCGTTTTTGAGTTCTGCGTTAATTATATTATAATTACAAAAAAATTATAAAAAATATTGAAGAGTAAGCAAAAAATATTGCAATAATTATAGACGTCGATATTTATGGAGAATTATTGTATTATAATCAAGTACTATTACCAAAGAGAATAAAATAATAACAATAATTATATATATACTATATATGATGATGATGATGATGATAACAACAAAGAACATGAAAACAACAACAAATGTAACAATAAATATTATTATGCGCATATTTGAGAAAATGTTAAAAAGAATATGGTTCGTTTTACTCATTACAAAAGAAATGGATATGCCTTTGCGTAAGTATATTTGGGTCTGGATATCTCTCAACCGCCCACAAAGCTAACCAAATCTTTATTATATGCATTTCTTTAGGAAGTTATGTGATGAAGCGAAGTGAAAATAATTTCTCACTGTGTATGACGCTACTTTATATCTTCGAAGCTTCAATAGCTTTTCAAGCTTCATAGGTTTTAAAAAGCTCTAATGAAAGCTTTCACCCAAAACTTTAAATGTTCTTGGTCTTAACTAAATAATGTTAACTAAAGTAATCGATAAAAGCATATGCATATAAAAGCTTCTGAATGAAAAGCTTCTGTAAGTGCCAACAAGCTTTAAGTTACATTTAAAATATTTGGAACTTGGTAGCTCTCATGATATTCTAGATACATGTAGTGAATGACATCAATAGTATTTATATGCTGTCAAGTCTATAATAACATTTTCATGAGAGCAAGATAGTAGTTCCATTGAAGGATTGCTCAAAAGGCTCGGTTGTATATTTTACAGATCAGTTCTTTTCTAGTCCGGAAAAACTTTGTTATTCATATCAAAATTTTAGTGAATACAAGGCAAGATTGCGTGTATTTTAGAAATATAGAATTCCCTTGAGTAATAACTATCAATAAATAGAGCTGTCAAAGTCAACACATGTATTTGACATTTATGTTTAGTAATGACTGCCCAGTTGGAAACCTAATTTTGTTTTATTTATATCCTGAATTTAGTGGTCTTCTATGTGCACTTTAGGGACATATAAATACCTAGACGGATAAATGTCAAATCAGCTGTCATAGTCAAAACATCCAGCTAGGTTTTTATAGTTGTCATAAGGCGCTGTCACAATGGACATACATAAGCTGGCAATTGCTAAATTCCCTAAATCAACCTGTAACGTTCGATAGTTTAATTTTTTGATAGATGTGAAGTATTTATGATCTCTAAACAGTGGAATGAGTTCAATAAGTGTGTGATATTGAGAGTAATTTTCGATGCGGTACGATTCTCGAGTTGCTTCTGTATATGAATTGGGGTAGTCAATTTTCAAGAATCAAGGAATTAAGCAAAAAGCGTGAGTATACATCAAAACAGAGAACAGGGAAGAAAAACGTATTTAATATTTGGGTCACAAATTGATAATCAGCTGTTCAATAAATTACTCCTATCAGCATAAACGGAATTAATTTTAACAAATTTGTCTAAAATACTAAAAAGAACTTCCCTAACTCGATCACTATAATCCACAAAAAAGCTTCGAGTTGGAGAGAATTCCAAGTTACGAAAAGTAGTTTATATGAAATTGACTTCTATTGCCAACTCATGAGTTCGAGTTATGGAGAACTTCGAGTTATGTAAGTTCAACTGTATACTCAGAGAATGGGTTTAAGTGAAACAAATATAAATTTTTGTTTTGTAAATATTTATTTCAACTTATTTTAAATCAGTTCTCAATACTTAAAACTAGCTTTATATTATATATTTAGTAACAAGTAGTGGGTTTCTTTGATAATAATATGACTTAATTACGAATATTGTCGGAAGGTTAATAACATTTTTTATTGAAAAATACTTTAAATAATTTTAAATAAATTATGATTAATAAAAATTTTAGAATTTGAATATTAATTACACTGTAAAACAATCCGTCAAATTGTTTCTTAGGCACAAACGGTGTTACCATATATTCTTAAAAATCTTGGCAGTACGTGGAATAAAATAAGTTTATGTTAAATTATTCTAAAAAATATTTTTTTATAACAAATAATAATTATTTTTATAATGAGTGTTTAAGAAACTCTGATTGATATTTGGCAATTTTCCAAGTGTGTACGACTTCGAACTGTCAAATGGAGTCGTTGGCTATATTGAATAATAAAATGTTGTAGAATTTTCTTAAATACCAAAAAAAGTGGTGTTTAAGGCGAGTTTATGTAGAGTAAACTCCGTGTTAGAGAGTAGTTTTTAACTGAACTTTCAATATTTATACCAAATCTGGGTACTGGGTAGAATCTTATTAAATGTCAACAACTTGGTGTTTAAGTCGTGTTTACGATTGGTAAACTCTGTGTTTATGAGTAGGGTTTAAGCCTAAATACAGAAATCATATATAAGCTGGAATTTTATTTCTCATTGTGGGCATATTATAACAAAAATGAACTCGCATTTGTTATGCCTGTGAGGATATTCAAATTCACACCAACATGCTGGCATTATTGTCACAGAACTCATAAATATTATCAACAAATTGCATTTCCGCATTGGCCACACCATTCGGCGTTTGCTCTACAGGCTGTACTTCCTCAACCAATTTCGGCAAGAAGGGTATGCCACACTCATTCACATTCTCCGCCGTATTCAAAGCCATACGCTTGAGGTTATTCACAATCGATATGTCCTGCTTGATTTCATGCTTCAACTCACGCAATTCCTGTTCGGTCTGTATGATTTGTTCGGCATACTGTTCGACATTTCGTTGTATCTGGCCAATAGAGAGTTCCAGACGTTGATCCGCCTTGGCATAGAGCTCATTGTGCAGCTTGTAAAGCTGACATTTATGTGTTAAACGCTGTGTGAGCACATATTCACGTTTGTAGAGCGTATCGATTTCGTTTGTCTTCTGCGCCAACTTATGGCGAATGGAATGCCGTAAAGGCGCATCTTTGCGTCGGCGTATACAGTTATTTGCCAGTTCTTGCATCTGAGGCGGTAATTTTTCGCGTGTTTGTGGATTTTTGCGCTTTGGTGTTTTGCTACCGCGTCGTTTGCGGCGCATGGACACACGTGTCTCCGAAAGACTGTAGAGCTTTCTTTTCAGCATCTCAGCTTTTGTTATGGGATCGTTCGTATTGCAGGCAGTATGTGTAAGTAAACTGGTTTTGGGCGACGCTGCTGTATTGTCATATTTCTTATCGGGTAATAGTACGAAGACGATCTCATCGGCGCTTTCTTCTTCTTTGATGGGTAGCAGTACATTTTGTTGCTTGTTTATAGCAGGTGGCAGCATTTTATTACTTCGTTTCGGAAATTTCAGCAGTTTGGCTAAATATTTTCGTAGCGTTTGCAACCAGCTGCCGTTCTGTTTTGGTGGTACTGGTTCGGCGACATCTTTATGGTGTTTGAGGCTAAGGCGGATCTGTGAAGAAAGAAATGGTTATTAGATCTTAGAATACAGCGTGTTTGTAAGTTGAAAATATTTGAGGAATTTGTAGATTAAATGATATATAGATCCCTGTGCCTCTCTTTTCAACCAACCAACCAAGCTACCATATGATATAGGAAGATATCTGAGCAAAGATGAAGGGAATGTTTCGATGTCAGAGATTGAAACATAGTCTTTCATTGCTAACACACAAACCTTTGGACTTTCTAAAAGTTGGGTTCCAAGTTATGATTTGTGGTTTTTTCATTGGTGACGGAAGAGATCGCTTTATTAGTTCTTCGAACAGACGAAGAAGAAGATATGATTGCTGTTAAAACTTTCATAAATCATCTAGTTGCTGAATTTTCAGAGACCCAATGTGTTTCCAAACGGTGGTATTTTAGCTCGATAAAAGGTTATCGTTCATTCATTGTAAAATGATTGGACTTGGACAATGGATAATTTCTTGAATCGGAATAGGATTTTTGGAAATGTATTATACTAGGGGTGGCTTCTTGAAACCCAGAAAACTTGATGAGGGCCTAATAAGGACTCCTTGATTGTTTCAAATCATATTTTCCATTTTAGTATATCAAAGCCATATACAATAAAATTATTAACGGTAAAACACCTAAATAAAGCTAACGACGCCCGACGCATTGCCTTTTGAGTTTTGTTGTTGTTAATTTTATAGCGCGTCTACTCTTTTTATATATCGTACGTAATTTTGCGTGTGGCGCCACTAATTTTTGGCCCCTCAAGCACGCCAGCATTATATAATCACAGTTTATGGACAGGTAACAATATGGAAGAACTACAGCAGGACTATCAAAGCTCAGATATAAAATATGTATATACATATGTATATATATATTGTGTATTTCGTAAGTAAGAATAACGTGCAAATGTTCGTGTATAAGTGTATTACCTCATTGTGTACACGACTCCAGGCCTTCCAAACGGGCAAAATTGCCATATTGCCATCGTAGCTGCGCTCGATACCGCGCCAACTTTCAGTTATAACATAATCGTTGTAGTCACGCGATGCTGCGCCAGCTATTCGCACATAGTTTACATATATATTAAATATTATACATACATATGTATATATCATATATAGCGTCGTGCAACCCCACACACATCCGGCGTCCGTATAAACGGAAGTAAGTCCATAGTTCGAGGAAAGTACCGGAAGCGTAGTCCATGTGTATAATAGTAAAACAACAAGCAAGTAGCCGCCATAGTCACGACACGCCAACGTTGCAGGGTGGTGCCAAAAGTGTAGGTGTTGTAGATGCGGTGGAAGGAAAAATGCCAAAAAAATATAAGAAATCAATAGTAATTAGTATATAGTATTTTTTATGTTTATATACATATATTTATATTTATTTTAATGTTTTTGTTTGTGGGGGATTATTTTTACATTTCAATGCTATCTTGATGAAACATGAAAGTGAGCAGTTCGTGTAAATATTTGCATTTCGAAATCAAAATACTTATTATTAAAGGCAATAGTGAAGGAGAGAGAGAGAAGGAGAGATACAGAGAGGCAGAGGTATAGAGCAAATATCTAGAGGTAGAGTGTGAGCTAAAGCGGTATAGTATGAAAGTCATAACTATAAAACTATTCTTGTCTCTTGCTCTCCTTTGGACTCTCGTTACATGATTTACACCCACACAAATTCACATTAAAATATTTCAGATATGCTTTTGTTTTATTGTCTTGACTTACATTTGCTACGATTGGCAAAAAAATCGTGATTGTCGCCATTACGGATTTCATCATCAATCAAAGCTTTAATAATGTCATTGCAGGTGGTGCGCTTATTTACGCCGGACACGTAACGTGGTTCCTCGCCTAGCCAAATGGGTATTTCTTTGTGGCCTTGTTCCTGGAGATAACGCGCGAGTGAGAGGGAGAGAGAACAAAAATGTTTAGAATTTTATTAATTTATGATATATGCTTTCGGCCTAACAAATGTTTGTCGATGAAAGCTTTCAAAAAGCTCTCCAACATGCCAAAAGCCAGTGAAAGCTATATATATACATATATAAATATGAGCTATGCTTTCGGTCTAATAAAAGTCAGTCAATGAAAGCTTGCAAAAAGCTCTTCAAGCCAAAGAAAGCTTTAAAAAAGCTCGCCAATACGCTTAAGTTCCGATAATTAAATAGCCTCAACAATAATATATAGAATCCTCTATTAAACTAACCTCCGTACTAGTGACGCCACTTAAGGATATCGTGCGACTCCTGCTACTCTTAGTGCTACAGCTGCTCGCTGCATAGTTGCCATGATGGCGACCCTTTGCATATTTCCGATATTTATGAAATTCTTTAACATTCGAATTTTTATTGTCATTATTATTGTTATTGTTATCGGCTTGTTTGAAGTGTTGTTTCACAGCATTATTTTGACGTTTCAATGGTAAGATCGGGCTATAACTGCTCAGCTCTTCGGGTTCCTTTAGCAGCGAGGGACACTCATCCAAATTGTCGTAGATGAGCGTGGAGTTCTGTTGGGCAGCCATGTTGAAGTTGTGTGGTTGAGTGTACGCAAAATAAATCAACTGGAAATGAAATGAAAGATAAATTAGTATTATGATTTCGATTGGAATGCTTGAGCTTTACTCGATTATTTAGGAATAATATTATTTAAAGTATTTAAAAATGAGATCATACGTAATTCTTTTCTTGTTGAAAACTTTTTATGAAATAAAGTTTTCTAAAAGGTTGAAATCACGTATTTATTTGTGAAAGCTCTCAAATGAAATGAAAGCTTCTTAGAACTAAAGGTTATGCGTATAACTCTCTATGTAGTGAAAGCTTTTTATGACATAATGATCAAAAAAAAAACTTTGAAATAACTAATTCATTTGTGAAAGCTTTCAAATTAAATGAAAGCTTCTTAGAACTAATGGGTATTGGAACTTATTTCTTATATAAAAACATATACTTTTAGATATATATATAAAAACATATAAAATCCATACGTATAATTATTGATATTTTATTGCATTTTCTCACAAGTGAAAGCTTTTTAAACACAAAAATTAAATCATTTTGAGTATTCTCGTCACCTTCTCACCAACATTATTGTTACAGAAAAACGTTCCAGTTATAAAGCTTAAAGAATTTGAATTAATTTTATTTAAACTTTTTTTCGAAAGCTCTTTCTAAGTAATGAAAGCTTTCTTTTGTTCTTGTTCTTGTTTCTTAAAAATAATTGTTGTCTGTTAGAAATCACTGCTATTTGTCATATGACAAAAATGTGGCAGCTTTCATCAATTCTGTTTGTGAAAGCTCCATTAGTTTACGAAGACAATTAAAGCATTTTCGATTTGTTTTTTACACACACCTGCCACTTTGCCATCCTTAGTACATATTGCATTCACTATACACCCATGTAGATTTGTTTATTATTACTCATTCCATTTCAACAAAAATTTAATAAGCTTGTCATAGAATTGATGAAAGCTTTTCTTGGAAAACAAAGTAACACAAGTAATCAAAAAACCACAACAAAACGATATAAATGGAAAATTCATGCAATTGTTGTCACAAATTCGTTTTGTTGCGTTCAAATTGCTGCATACAATGTGCTGGCGTCGCATCGGTATAACGGTAATGCTATATAAAATATATGTAGAATGTGCGGTGGTGGCTGGTTGCACTGGCAGTGGCGCTGGCATTTGACGTCGCATTGGTAGCCTAACGATCAATTTAGATTTGTTGCAAGCGATAAAATAAATTATCCCTGTACATTAAAGCCACCTCATACTAGCATGGT
Source organism: Zeugodacus cucurbitae (assembly GCF_028554725.1). Lineage (NCBI taxonomy): Eukaryota > Metazoa > Arthropoda > Insecta > Diptera > Tephritidae > Zeugodacus > Zeugodacus cucurbitae. The sequence continues at coordinate 9,229,688 of NC_071669.1, forward strand.
GGCACCTGTGCACACCAATTTACATATTCGTATATAACTATATACAGTTATTTGTGTGGGGTGTATACGTTGTAAAGATTGTTGTTGCTGTTTCAAATAGAAATTTTGTTCACTACCCTCAGTACCCGCGCAGCAAGGCGCTGCTTTTAGGGTATGGTGCATATAAATATTTGGTAGTTGAACTGGCAGTCGCGACCCAAACGCGTTCACCTGTGCTGGTGCTGACGTGCAAATATGCCATGCACGGAATTTCCGTGACTTGTACGTACCGGAGCCCGTAAAACATATTTTCATATGGTGTTTGTTGCCTATTTTGCATTTACCACCGTTACAATTGCACGCGAGTGTACGTATGTTATACCTATGCCTTGTAATCAGTGTGCTTTATTACGAAAAATGTTCGGTTAGTTTTTACGACAACAAAAAAAAAATTAGAAAATACGAAAAACAATACCTAAATTACAGCATAAATACAGGGGCACTTAGAAAAGAGGAAAGTATAGCGTAATTTTATGGCGTAATTGTAGTTTCTGTGGTGAAATTCGTGTTTCGGGGATTTAAAGTGGGCCTGAGTTCAGTGGAATCCAGTTTTAGGAATTGAAATTTTGTTTCCATAAATCTGTAAATGATTTGTAGGGCATATGGACCACCATTCAGGCTTTTCGGGTTCAAACGATCAAATTTTTCTTAGCTCTCTTATATTTATATATATCGTTAAAGACAGAGGATTCTCTATATTTTACATATTCAACACTTTAAACTGTATGTCTCTTATGGTAGTTCGATTTAAAGTCCGAGGTCAATCAAGTCCTCTATAACGTCGCTTGTGAGGAAAGTAGAGATCGAAAGCTTCAGCAGCTTGTTAGATTTTTACAGAATCTGAAGAGTTTAAAGTTATTAGATGTATTTAACAGAGTTTCATCTCTCTTTAATTTAGCCTGAATAAGGGAATGTTCCTAGACTAGACTTTTTTTTGGATAAGACTTTGATTGCCCGTATCCCCCTAACTTCAGTATAATACAGGCTAAAATTATTGATACTGAAACTGGAGCCTCCACATGAGCCTTAGCTAGTCATAAATGAACCAATATTTTTCTATAATTTTAGATATATAGATATAATTTTAGCTATGATATTGATTCCTGACTATTGCACTGAACTCCACCTCGTCACACTTAATTGCTTAACTCTCTCACTTACGTGAAGACCATGGGTATTATAGACTTTATCATTCAGCTGTTTGCCAGATCATCCATAAATCCATCAAATATATTTATAGACATCCTTTTTTTCTGATTTTAGGTTCCCGGTATAAATAGAACTAATTTCGAGAGATGGAAACTCTGTATTAGTTGATTCGTTGACTTTTATTTCTCTATTTCATGGAACATAATCTGATAAACACACTCAAGTATTTTATTAAGGCCCTAAAAAAACATTTTTGAGTTTTCATGGAGCTTTTAAGCTCTAAAGGAGCTTTTACAGCGTACCATAGGAGCTTTCACAGCATTTCGTAGTAAAAGTACGTTGTTTTCATAAAGAAATGTCCAAGTAAAAACTGAATTCATAAAAGAATCATTGAAAACTTCTGTTAGTTCCTCATAAACACAAAATTTCGGAAAAATTAAATATAAAATTCGAATTAAAAGACAGTGTTATACAAGTAAATATAACTAAAAGGTATTAATTCCCCAGCATAGTAAATGCGAATAATATAATGAGTAAATTCCCAGCTTATATTACTGGCATTTTCTATTCCACTGTCCATTTGACATTCATTCATGTGAATTATGGTCACGTAATTACATTTCCGAGCTGATTTAATATGCAAATCTGTTGAGTTCAGTGGAAGAATGGCCGAAAGCTTTATTGTGTCAGCAATGTCCTGTTGTATTGGTTATATGTGTAAAGGTGTATATAATGAATGAGGTACATAATGTGTTAGTAATGTTTGGGGCAATTCAATGCAAGTGGCTATTAGGGTTAAGTAATTGGCAGTATAACATGACCATATATAGTATATAATTTAGTATTTTATACTAGATGTGTGAAACGCGCCAAATATTTATAGCACCAAATATATCATAAATGTGATGTATGTGTGAAAAATAAATAAAGAAATTTTCAAATCAATAAAATATAACTGTTAAAGCGTATTTAATTACTACCAATCGAAGTGGGTAAGACAACTGTCATTTGTGTATTATTGAAAGAGTTGCGCTATTATCGCGTGCTTTCTAACAATAAAGAATTGCCTCTGGTTGAATCATCGTTTTTATATGACTAAAGTGATATACAAATGGTTTTGTGTATGTTTAAATGTAAATATTTAGAATTGGTAGAAATTGAAAATGATTGAGACTATAAAATATATAAAATTCGTTTTAGGCTGTTTCTAAACTCTTGTACTTGATATTATAGATATTTTCTTGGGTAAGAAAAGCTATACTAACGTTCTAGATTTAAAGTTAGTCGGAGATTTAGAACAAGCCGAACTTTGTCACTAATTTTTGAATATAAAACCATCTGTAGTGTAACTATAACTATTTTTATTCTATTTCAGTAGTAAAGCAAAAAATTTTGTTTCTATGACTGACCACAAAGTAGCGAGGGAGTTGAAATTTAACCAGGGATATAGATGATGACCGCTATACTTGTTATAGGTCTGATATACAGATAAAGCTTTACTCATACACGGATTGCTTTCTAGAACTGAAGATATATAAAATTTAGATGGCTGTAGGTTAGAAATATTCATAAAAACAGTAAAACAATCTCCGCAAATACGCTGATAAAGAACTTATATATATCTGGTTGGGATCTTATGTAGTCTCAAACAAAATCACGAGAGGAAAGATTTTGAGATTGTTCCGAATCACATTCGATTAGTTCGCTTAAGCGATTCCGATTCTTATGCAATGAACTACTGTTTTATAATGATCCTAAGCAAAGTGGATTCGTCGAAAAATTATAAATCTGGAAGATCAAAGGTAACATAATTTGGAACAAAGAGCGGTTGTCCAACAATAGTGTCAATATAAACCACAATTTAACCAATACAAGAAGTATAAACACTTTAAGGCAGTATGAGCAATAAATGAAGATTGAATTGAAGAATTTTTAAATATACTGACTGCTTCCACCAGCTAAATTGAGCTAGTTGACAACAGTTAAGAACCATGATCTTTCTGAATATTTTTCTTGTAATATTGCGCTGTTTATTGCAATAAAGCTAAGCTCCGAGTCAGGTTGTTATGATCTTAAAGAAATCGAATAAGCTAGGAGTGAGTATCTTCAGTATACATATATTCAATTGTGTCTATGCTAAAGCAATTTTCAATTACAGTTGAACTTCCCTAACTCGATTCGCCACAATTCACAAATAAAAAACTTGGAGTTAGAGAGACTTCGAGTGATGTTGTATGACATTTGACTGCTATTGTCAATTTAAGGATTCGAGTTATGGAGAACTTCGAGTTATAGAAGTTCGAGTTATGAAAGTTTAACTAAATAAACACCTTATCTATGGATCTATCTTGTTTATTGTGATCTCAAAGTTCCAAAATGTTTTGAGACGCAGTTAATGTTTAAGTAAGTTGTAGCTTGTTCGACACACTAAGCTTTGGCACCCAAAGAACCACAGAGTATTATTAGAGTCAACTGTGAATTCTCCCAGTGCCAAGAATTAGCATGCGATTTTTATTTGAAAAAAATGGAAATATTTTAATGGATATATAACTTAAATAAAAATAGTAAATAGAGCTATATTTCTAAAGAAATATTGTATTATTAAACTAAGAATAAAAAAATTGTCAAAATTCTATTAAAAATGCCAAATTTAGTTATATGATCTTAATTATTTATGCTCAAACAGCTAATTACCGTATCAAGTGAGGCAGACTTCAATAAGTTTGCCATATTTTGTATAAAATTATTAAACTTTGCTTCTGCCATTTTTTTGTAAATTTAAGTTTTTTTTGTATAAAAACGGTTACAAATGTCGTTGAGCCTCAGCCGCACTTTTCTTGGTATTAAAAAAGCAAAGCAAAATTTCCCGCAAATGTCGAGAATTCGGCTCCAAAAGTGACATTTTCAGTTGAGAATAAGTTTGGAATGCAAACAGATCTCTACAAATATTTTGTGGGGTTAATGTTGCCACAAATGTCCAAGATCGATATAAAACGATTTAATCGATTTAATCGACCAGTGATTGACCTTAGAGATATCTATTGGAAAACGGCGGAAGCAAAGTTGTAGACCTAATATTTTTTTATTTTTATTTTTATAATAATGAGATATTAAATTTTTAAATATATTTATAAAAAATAAAAAATTTTTGATATTAATGTATTATTATTATTTTTTAATTTTTTTAATGATATTTAATGTAATTTGTTTTTATTAAATACTTGTTTTGTTTTTAACATGAAATGTATATTTTCATTATTTTTGTTTTTAATGCCAGTTTGTCGAAGAACCAATATTATTAATATTAAAAATAGAAATAAATTATTTTTGATAATATTAATTTTGATTTTTTTTTATCAAATAATATTTTTTTCAAATTTTTTTTATTAAAAAAAAATAGTTTTTTTAATTATATTTTTAAATTTTTATTTTTTCAAATTATTTTATAAAAAAAAAATTTAACTTTAAAAATTTTTTTAAAATAAAATATTTTTAAATTTTTGTTTTGTTTTCAACATGAAATGTATATTTTAATTATTTATGTTTTTTATGTCAGCTTGTCGAAAAACCAATATTAATAATATTAAAAATAGAATTAAATTCTTTTTGGTAATTTTTATTTTGATTTTTTTTTATCAAATAATATTTTTTTCAAATTTTTTTTATTAAAAAAAATAGTTTTTTTAATTATATTTTTAAATTTTTATTTTTTTAAATTATTTTATTAAAAAAAAAAATTTAACTTTAAAAATTTTTTTAAAATAAAATATTTTTAAATTTTTGTTTTGTTTTCAACATGAAATGTATATTTTAAATATTTTTGTTTTTTATGTCAGTTTGTTGAAAAACCAATATTATTAATATTAAAAATAGAAATAATTTTTTTTTGACAATTTTAATTTTGATTTTTTTTTTATCAAATAATATTTTTTTCAATTTTTTTTTTATAAAAAAAAAATAGTTTTTTTAATTATATTTTTAAATTTTTATTTTTTTAAATTATTTTATTAAAAAAATTTTTTTTAACTTTAAAAATTTTTTTAAAATAAAATATTTTTAAATTATATTTTTTAGTTTTAATTTTATTTTTTTTTATGCCAAAACTTACCCAAAAAAACAATTTGAACCCAAAAATGGTACCCGTACACAGCTTAGATATTATATAACGTAGAAATTCAAAGAGTTGTACCGCCTTCTCAAACAAATCGTAATAAATGAAAAAACGAAAGTCCACTGCGTACTTGTTATATTTCACACTTCGGCACAAATAATAAACACTTTTTGTACGTACGACAAAATAATAATAATAGTTTTCAACTTAACAAATGCACAGCGAAAATGAAAGCAAAAAATGAATAAAACGTAAAACTGTTGATCCAAATTGATGTTGCGTTGTAGGCGCAGGACTACATGTTAGCCCTGCGAGCGTATGCGTTTAACTGACTAACTGAATTCGAAATGCATGACCCGGCTAGGCTAGGCTAGGCCGGCTCGCCTGGCACGCTGACACGCAGGCTGGCTAAGTGTTAGCACAACGCGAACGAGGGAGGATTTTTCCTTTCCTTTTGCTGCCATCAAGTATTTTTGTTGTTGCCTGAGTATGAGTATGAGCCAATTAGACAAGTACGGAATGCGCTGGCAATGAAACGGTGGTGTTTTGTATGCCGACATATAGCTGATATTTGTAGTTGTAGCAGGAATCGAAACAACATTTGAGCCGCTAACCGGAAGCGGACGAACGTTAGCGCTAGAAAACAGCCGAGTCAGCCGCAAGGTGTATAGTAAGGTGAGCAAAAAAGCATGACAGGCGTGTAGAAAAAAAATCGTATAAAGTTGATTTTTGTTGTTGTTTTTTTTTGTTATAATTTTGTTTTTGTTGCTGTTGTTATTATTTCAGCCGAGCGCTAATGTGGTCTGTGTGTGTGTGTGGAATTTCCGTTGACGTCGAAAAATTTCTAACGTTCACTTCGAGTTGGTGGAAAATGCAGCGCTGTAGATATGTATATATATATATATATATCCATGAGTATATATATATATCCATATATATGTATATACGATTATATATACATATATGATATGTAGATTTGTTGCTATTGGCCTGTGACTTACTTTTTCCGTCAGCGTCGTTCGCTGCACCGCTGAACAGGATCGCTGAAATTTTGTAAATTTTCGCTCTATTTTCTGCTGCTTTCTCTCTGCTTTTCTACTCTTCGCTTTCATTTAAACTAGCGCTGACTGCAATGACGTATGATGTAGTGGGTGTGGCGTCGGCTTATCGCTGCTGCTACTATTACTTCCGTTACTAAGGTTATAGCTGCTTACATATACAAATGTACATACATATATGTATATTATATATATATAATACGAGTATTCGTGATTAATGTTAGTAGTAACTCCACTGGAACAACAAAAAATACCCCTACTTTTTGGCCGCTTATAACAGTAATTCAAAAATTTTTTCCCAATTTTTTTTTTTTACTATTTTTTCCTGTGCAATTTTTCGCTCTAACGGTAATTTGTTCAGTAGTCGGTATTTTGTGTGTATTAGCGGCGTTTTGATTTGGCTTTTCGGTAACTAAGACTACGCGAAGTTAATAATGACTGCGTGTCGGATTGGTGGCGCCTAACTAATTTCCCAACTTACAAAACGAAAAATCGAATATATGTATGTATGTACATTCACATGCAAGACAAACAACAACAGTAGCACTAAAAAATTATAGCGAAAAGTGTTGGCCTGGCTGACTAGCTAACGGCAAATACGACGACCACCAACAATCGACGAAAGGAACGAAACGCACCGTATCCTTGACGACGAGTGACTAACTGAATTTTTATTTGCTAGCACAAAAACTTGAATAAAAAGCGCAAAATTACAAAGAAAAAAGAATAACAACAACAAAAAAAAACATAAAATACAACAAAAACATAAGAAACAACAACAAAAAAAATAAATTACAACAACAAAAATAAAATACAACAAAAACATGCAAAAACAACAGAAAAAATAAAATACAACAACAAAAACTAAAATACAACAACAAAAAAGTAAAAAATACAACAAAAACAAAAAACAAACAATTTGAAGCGAAAAAGTAAAAAAAAACAACAACAATAATAACAACAAAATGTGCGCTATCCAACATCGCTATCATCGTCAACGCAACAACACTTTGAAGGCGTATGCATGTATGTATGCATATATGAGACGCATGAGTGTATAGCTGCTATGTGTAAATTCAAGTTAGCGTTGTTGTTGTTGTTTTTATGACTAAAAAGAAGTCGAAGAAGCCGAAGCAGAAGATAATAGCATTATAGGTAGGTAACAGCTAACGGTCAGTATGAGCGGGGGTTGCACCAACACATCTACACTGGCGAAAAAAAAACAAGAAAAAACTTTAACTTCAGCTGTACCGAAGCTAATATACCCTTCACAGGTGCATTTATTTTTAGTAACTATGTGTTTAAGCAAATCTAAAGACGTAAGAAAAAGTAAGTAAAAAAAAAGAAAACATTTTACTAATTCTTTTTAGCCGGGTTGTTGGCTAGAAACATTAAGGTTATATAGTTAGCCGATCTGAACAATTTCTTCGGAGATTATATTATTACCTTAAGCAGTAATCCATGTCAAATTTCGCGAAGATACCATGTCAAATTCGAAAATTTTCCATACAAGCCATTGATCCGATCGTTCGGTTTGTATGGCAGGTATATGATATAGTGAACCGATCTGAAAAATTTTGTCGGAGATTAAATTATTTCTATGAACAATAACTCACATCAAATTTCGTGAAGATATGTAGTAAAATGCGGAAGTTTTCCATACAAGCCATTGATTCCGATCGTTCGGTTTGTATGGCAGCTATATGCTATAGTGAACCGATCTGAACAATTTTTTCGGAGATTAAATTATTTCTATGAACAATAACTCACACCAAATTTCGTGAAGATACCATGTCAAATGCGAAAATTTTCCATACAAGCCATTGATTCCGATCGTTCGGTTTGTATGGCAGCTATATGCTATAGTGAACCGATCTGAACAATTTTTTCGGAGATTAAATTATTTCTATGAACAATAACTCACACGAAATTTCGTGAAGATATGTAGTAAAATGCGGAAGTTTTCCATACAAGCCATTGATTCCGATCGTTCAGTTTGTATGGCAGCTATATGCTATGGTGAACCGATCTGAACAATTTTTTCGGACATTAAATTATTTCTATGAACAATAACTCACACCAAATTTCGTGAAGATATGTAGTAAAATGCGAAATTTTTCCATACAAGCCATTGATTCCGATCGTTCAGTTCGTATGGCAGCTATATGATATAGTGGTCCGATATCGGCAGTTCCGACAAATGAGCAGCTTCTTGAAGAGAATATAACATCTGCAAATTTTCAAAACGATATCTTAAAAACTGAAGGTCTAGTTCGTATATATACAGACAGACGGACGGACGGACATGGCTAAATCGCCTCAGTTCAACATACTGATCATTTATATATATACTTTATAGGGCCTCCGAAGCTTCCTTCCGGGTGTTACAAACTTCGTACCCTGATCAGGGTATAAAAATAAAAAAAGTAAATAAAATGACGAAAAAACGCGGGCGTTGAACGCGCACTGGTATACAAATAACAGATACTAACAGATAAATATACAAACATACATATATACAAACACACACCTACAAATATACAGTAGTACATATTCACCATTTTATTTGATCAAAGGTTGCGCTAACAATCGCACAAATATTGTTAAAAAAAACGCTAAAAATGCGCCAATGTGGCATGCGGCATGTGGCATGTGGCATGAGTGACAACATGCAATACTGCAGTTGTTGTTGTTATTGTCGCTGCTGATGTTGTTGGTGATAGCGGTGATGGTGGTGGTGGTGGTAAATAGTAGTTGCACTGATAGTGCCAGCGCCGGCAATTATTATAGCCAAGTGTGGTTGTTGTTGTTGCTGTTGACTGTTTGGTATTGGCGTAATTGCTGGAATTACCATCATCAGCTGCGAAGCTTACGCAGCGCTATAAAAATAAACCCATCAGCGCGCTCACACGCTCTCATATATACATACAGATATATTTACAAGCAAATAAATGCTTTAGGGGCGCAAATGCTTTTGCTGTGTTATTGTTGTTGTTTTTCCATACTACTTTGCTATGTCAGGTGCGCGCCAGGTGAAATACGGTGCGCGGTGATCGTTGCGCCGCGATATGCATTTGCCATATGTAAATGTAAATGTTGTAAGGCAGAGGGGGTAGTGGCGTGAGAGTATTGGAAAATAAAAAAACTGGTCAGTGGTAATGTGTGAGAATTTTTGAGAAATTTGTTTGGAACTTTTGCTTACGTAAAGCCCAAAAGGCAAAGCAATGGTACGTTACATTAGGGTGTATTGTCAATAAATTACGTAAGATTTTGGTTAACTTTATGCTGTTCTGAGGCGATTCTTTTTAAATTCATGTTTTAGAAAAGTAAAAAGAGTTTTCACTTAATAACTTATGAGCTCTTGATTATGAGAAACCATATATAAGACCTTCGTCTTCCGAGTTCTTGAGGCTCCATCCGCTCCATACTCAACCATTATACGAAGGCTGCTATATATATTTCTGTCCTAGGCAACACTAAGTGTTGCCAGGTGCAATCTGACATTTCCATTGGAAAGTTTGACATTTTTTAGCATAACATCACTCAGAACGTTTCGTCATTTAATCGTAAATTGTTTTATTTACAGGGAATTAAAAAATTCATCTCGGCCAAAAAATGGAATTAACTCGTGAACATTTTCGTGCGATCATTTTTCACAACTTTCGACGTGGATTATCGCGACAAGAGTGCATCGATGAACTAAAATCTTTGTATGGCTATGAAGCACCATCCTATAGCACTGTGAAAAACTGGTACAACGAATTCAATCGTGGCCGACGCTCGCTCAAAGACGAATTCCGTGAAGGTCGTCAGCAAAAAACAGCAACAGTGAACTGATAATGCAAGACCGTCATGTAACATACCTTCAGATAGAGGCAAGCCTATGCATTTCTCCCACCAGCATACATTCGATATTGCATGAACACCTGGCCGTAAAAAAGGTTTGTTCTCGTTGGATCCCGCACAATTTGACAATCGCTCGAAAAAAGGCTCAAAAAAAGTTCTTCGAAAACTCGTATTCAGGTTCGACATGCTAATATACTCTTTAAAAGTCTCTAGATCCATTTTTGGTTTTTATATTTCAGACTTTCAATGGTAATATCGAAAACGGGAGATGTCATATACATATAGTGGACCTTTGTGCAAGAAATAGAATTACTTCGATACTCAGTTCTAGAAATGAAAAAGTATAATTTTTGGGTTTTAATTCGAACAAATTGGGTCAAAACCGTTCTTTCACTGTAAAAATGTTAGCTACGCCCTGAAACTGGTTTGTAACCACAACATTGTATGAAGATTTCATCTCGGTGATCTGTATTAAGGTCAATACTTTGTTCGGTAATGGTTTCGAGCTCTTTCTCAGTTTTCAAATTAATTCAGCCCTTCAGCTTTTTATATACTCGTAACTATTTAAACCAGACTATTTGATTTGATTTATTTCTAAGAAATATATCTTAATTTCTTAGTTATTAGTCAAAGGTACATAAAGGTATATATACTATTTCACTCTGAAGTAAAGTTCAAAGAGTTAGTTCCGATAGATGTCGCCATTCGTCCAAACCAACGACTGTATTCTGCCAGTATAAACCCCCAGGGAAGAGATTTCAAATTCGTCAGACTCTTCATTTATTACTTAACCTAAAGCATACTCAATAAATTTGAAAGAATTTTAGTCTATAGTTTAAGTATCGAGTCTATCAATATCGTAGGATATTAAAAAGTGATCTCTTCACCCACCATATTATAATGATATACATATCTGTAGAGAAACAATGAGACTGGAAAGATATAAACCTTTTCAACTATTGACATTTGTAACTTACTTAGTCCAGAAATGGAAACGGATATTATGTAATCCTGTTAATCGATCAGAGTTTGTTTCGTGTTTCCTTTCAATGCCACCATTGCACGTTCTTTTCGCAAATCGTAGCATATAATACTTTCTTCTTTTGTCTCGGTTTAATAGTCTAATAGACGTTCTTACGTTAGATCCTTGGAATCAACGATCTTGAGAAATCTAATAGTATTTCAGCATAGTAAGATATTTTAACATTTCTCACTCCTCATCACCAACTTTAACCGAAACATCGCTGGGTAAAAATTGCAACTATCTCTTCCTTGGCAGTCTCGAGCTGTCTTGAATCAGTGAGATTTCGGATATGATGTGGTTTCTAGTACATTTTTTCATAATTTCGTATGTTTTATAGTCTTTTGTTGCTATTGTTTTATCGGCATAAGATATACAACAAAATGTTCATGCTACTGCCGAGATTATAGGCTTTGTCTGGGTACAATTTTGAGTCTGTTTCGATAACGTGGAGGTTTGACCGAGTCCTGGTGGTTTCACATTGGGCCTTCTGTGAGCCTAGATGCGTCGTCCAACATCCACTATACCTATACAACTATCCACCGAATCATCATAGTTCGTTGCCATGCGAGCATGTCTTCACAGCAGAGTAATGCTACAGTATGAGAAAAAATCCGTACAAGCCTCCTGAACTGCCTTCAACCAATAATGTCATTCCACAAAAACTTTTGACAGCAATATTTTTTGACAAACTTCAACCACAACTGCTCCAGCTTTGTAAAAGATTAATCAATATACCGTTGTGTCAACGGTTTGAGCCGTGCATTTGCTCAAGTTCACAATGGTCGTGCCATGCCGTGTCGGTTGTGTGGCGCCAATTGTGGCACGATGGTTAGGTGTCGCCAAAGGAATTTGCAAACTCCCTGCTGCTATTGTTGTTGTTATTGCGACTGGAAATATTTATAATGACTGGCACGATACAAAAAAGTATGCAATAAAAGTATAAATAAAGTAAATTGGTTATTTTTAGAAACTACAGTTAAGGAAATAGTAGTGAAAAGGAATAAGAAAGAATATGCAAAGGATTGAAAATTGTGGCTATATAGAATAGCAAATGAAAAATCAATTAACGTAACAAAATAGTTCAAGCGAAATTCCTTACGGCGCGGAAAAGTGTGCCAATTACCCATAATTTATGGACTCAAGCGAAATTTCCCATTAAAATCCATACACCACACACCAGTGCGGCATACGAATCATTGTCTAACTGTAATCTGACAGTTGATAATAATTTGTTAGTGTATGTTGAGTGTTGCTATTGTTGTTGTGGTTGGAAAATTTATACTTTTGTTGTTGTTGTTATAGTATGGCACGCATGAAGAATGCCACACCTTACTCTTGGTTGCTACTCATATGAATGAGTAAGTGTGTATCTCAATATGTTGCAAGTAGCGCTTCTTTAGCTCATTCATTTCATCAGCCACCAATACATTTCAGAACTAACGTAACAAAGTTGAAGCATTGGTTTTTCCAGCAAAAAGTGTTACGAAAATTTGTACGCTTGATTTTCGTTTGCCAACACAAAATGGCAGTGAAATGTTGCCAACGTCACAATAACAACAACAATGCGCTGCGTTTAAATTGTATGATTTTCCCTCTTTACTTGGCTTTTGTTAATTCCTTAGTATCTCTGTGTGAGTATGTGTATTTGTTCTTAGTCAATTCACTTGTATATTAGTTGAGTAGTTGGTTTTGTATTTGCTTTGGCTTTGTTTTTCCACACGCTCGCGCTAACATGCAATTGTAGCTTTGTTCGCGCAATGGGGTACTTAGTTATATAAGATTTTATGCAGTTGATAAAAAAGCAAATATCACGTATCTAGCACGAGTTTATTTATTCCCTTATACATACAAATATACAATAATAATCAAAAAGTGAAATATTAGTTTCATAATATTGCTAAAGCCATGACGCTTGCCGCTTGCTAGTAGTTTAGCTGAGTTTCTCGAACATTTCTTATGCTGTTCTGTTGTTCTTACTCTCCTTAAATGACGGTTACCGGATTTTCTTGACATAATGATGGAAGCAAGTTTTCTCTACTCTAAAAAGTTTGATGTGGAATCTTTCACATTTGTGGTTGAAATTACTAGATATTACGTAGAAGTCGGCGCAGAGTTGCATTTGCGGTCTCTAATGCAGAACATCCCTTGAATAACCCAATCACTCAAAGTCTCGTCTGATCTCGGGTTAATCTTATTGCTCAGAACCTTTACAGGATCATCTTCCATCCCACTTCATCCCTATTCCATTCCCCTCAATGGAATATTCGCCTTTGCATGATCTCGAGGGGAAGAATGAAAACATGATACAACGATCGGTTCGGTATAATTGAAAAGAGACTCAGTAGTATAGATAATGCCCAGGAATTTCGAAATATTAAACCCCCGGCGTTAGCTGGACTCCGTCTCGCAAAGTATGTAGTCCTATTTATCACAAGGAGTCGCAGGCCTGATGTTATTCATTTAATGAAATGATGAATAATATAATATACCGAAGTCGGGAGGCTTATACTTTTGTTTAAGAGACTCCAGTGTAAAGTTCTTATGACAAATGGTAAATATTTCCTGGTGAGCCTGATATAGTCGGTTGAGAGCTGGAGCTTCATAGAACTGTTCCATGTCTCAGATACTCGTCCCCTAAATAGCACAGGTGCACCTCAAATACATATACTAATGTAATTACTGAGAACTATGTGGCTATATCCGGGTATACATAGATCCAAGTTATAAATCTTAAACACTCCTATATCTGCTTTTTACTTCAAATAATAAAATACAATATATTTATTCGATCGGTTTCTGATCGTTGGTTTTGGAAGCCATAATCGGACTTTACTAAAGTTTTCATACAGATCGTATAGATCTTACGATGCTAATAATATCTTTCTAAGAAAATAAATATTCTCAACCAATCGTATTTAATCTAATCATAAAGCTTGTGCTATCTAAGGTTCTCTAGAAACACCTTATCTATAAAGAGTATAGATAGACCTTTATAGAATTACACCATAACTATACACCGTGGCATTATATCTTTCCAAGACGACCTTATTTTCTATAGAGTTGAAAATGGTTCTCTAAATCTCTAGCCAAGGGTTCGAGTTCTGTATTTGCTTGAAAGAAACAAATATGGATTATTATTTTTCCCGAGTCTATGGGTCTCTGAAAAGGAAAAGTAAGGAGAACTCTGGAGCTCCAATCAAAGAACCGAGTTCGAAGTGTTGTTATGGATCCTAGGTCCATAAAAATTAAAAGTAAGCAGACTCTCTCTTAACTTTTAACTAGGTCCTTATACGATTTAATAAAGGGCCTTAACTTCCCCAACCAACATAATATATTCTTACTTACATTTACATATAAAACCCGAAGTTAATTCGCTCCTGCAAAATCTAATTGTTAAACACGAATATAATGAATGCAATTTAAGGGATGTGACGAGACGGCGCGTCAAGTGCAACGCGCCTACAGCTGTTAATTATTGTGGCGGAGACAAAGGCGAAGGCGTGAGCAAAGTGAAATGAAAAGGACTGCGGCCACACAGCCAAGCCAGAGTAAGCGCAAGATGCATTGTGCAGTACAAAAACATACAACAAACACATTAAAAAGTAAACAGGCGACAAGTTGCTTGTTGGCAACGGCTGCCACATTTACCTGCTGTAATGGACTACATAAAAATATAAACACGTTGCATGCCGCCAATACTCATATATCTGTATATATGTAATCATGATTGGATGTAATTTGCGGATGTATAATAAGTAGTCGCTAAGCATGCTGTGTTTGTTTTTGTGTGCGCTGCAGCCAGTCTGTCGGTCGGCTATCATGGAGACCATTGAGCTGATCGCCGACAGCAGGTGGCAAGCAGTGAGGCGCTGCCGCAAAGTAACTGCTGTAAAGATGATCGGCTCGTGCCGATCTTACAAGCTGTCGCAGATAAACCATGAATTTATCAATATTATGTTCAGTGTAATTTGTACTGGAGTTTGTGTGGGGCGCATTCATGATACATGATCAAGGAATATAGTTGTTCAGAAAGGAATTCATGAACGAGATCGAACAACAATCTTCGTCGCTTTAATCTTTACTTTGCGAGGCTAGTCCTATCAAGTATTTATAGTGCTGACGGATCCTTCCAATAAATAATGGTATTTTCGGGTTCGCTGTTCACGTGTTGAAACAAAATTTCTGAAGTATCGTCTACCATTCGGACAACCTCATCAAATCAAAGCGTTCCTTTACTTTAGAGTTTCTAAAGAGTTTGCGAAGATCGTACCTTCAGCTTTCATCGCTAATGCCAACTGAGCTATCTTGAGTCGGAATATATCTCTTTGCTATAGACGTCTTGAGAAAGGGTTCTTTCGAATGTTTCTCATTTTTACTTGCCCCGGCGGGGTACTAGATGGTGTAAGGGATGATCAAATTGAAGAATAATCTTTTCAGCATTGTTGGGATGAATATACTTAAGAAGGTCTTTGCTAAATATGCAACTGAAATGTTGGAGATCTACTAATACTGAGCTGTAGTGAACTCCTATTATAGAATCTTAAATATAAATTTAAGATTGGATTTTCTAATGTGTTGTGATCAATTTAGAACCTGGACTTGATAATCAAATTACTCTACTTCGAATAGCGATACAATTTAAAAATTTTTCTACGTAATGGACCTATAGAGTGTGGAGTAATGTCTGACGACATACCATACGAATCAATATAGTTCCCCAGGCCCATCAGCTGGTAAGGCTTATAAAGCAATGGACCTATGTACGGTGGAGTAAAGTTTGAGGACATAACATCCGCACCAATCTAGTTCCTGTGGCCCATCAGCTGGTATGATTAGAGGTTCAGGTTCCGCTGAAGGGGTGATCCAGTTTTTTAGTAAAATAGTAGTCGCTCCACGGTAGACAATGAGAAATCTTCGAGGATATTTCGATATGAAAAGCGTTTCATAAAACTATCGGCCTTTCCCAAGTGTCTTAAATCTTATATACATATATATATATATATATATATATATATATATATATATTTGGCGTAGGAACCGCTTCAAGCGATTATAGCCGAATCATTAAATCTTATATGCATACTATAAATAAGAAGAAGGAGCTCGATCAGACATCTGTTTCGGGTATAATTAATCGCCAGATGTGTTAAGACAGCTTAATTGAGAATATAGTTTTTGGAATTCGAGTGAAGAATCATGAAAAAATTATTACCTAAGATATACTAAACCTCTATCTTCAAGCTTAATATGAATGATAATATTTGATCTATTTCAGGGTCTCTATTATGGTATCGTACAGGGGAGTTAGGCCTCTAATCGGTGCCTGTTTCGGACTTTTATACATTTTTTGTTTCTAACAGATCAAAGAATGCATGGGATTTGAGGTCCTCCCGCCGAGACTACTTTTATATCGAAAAATCTGGGGTTCTAGTAATACATATTTTCAGTTTCAAGATTTCTCTCTCACATCTTTTCTTCCGTCTTTTTGGCCCCCCACCCACGACTTGCACAGCGACCTTCGTAAACTTCAATTTGAAGCACCCAAATCGTCTTAATGTAATTGGCATGGTAATGTCCACTAACTAATTATTGACTATGACTATTTAAGAAAGTAATTTAAGTGACAACAATAAAAAAAAAAACAAATCCCAAACAATTAATGCCTGCGTCTGCCTGACTGATGGGCAAGAACACCATTAGATTAACTATTTGTCACCACAAAAGTAGACCAATAAATGTTAGTGCCACAACACAGTGAACAATCATTGCTATATGGGATTATAACGTTTATTCGCTTTGTTATTGTTGTTGTACATATATCTAGTAGCTGGGTTTGTTGATTGAAATTGTCAAAGTAGCGCCCACATAATTATGAAATGTCCACATTTGTGTGATTTGCATGTGTTGGTCTAATTGACATGGACATACATGACTACAAATACAAATAAATATGAAATAAACGAAGTGTAAGTAATCAAAAAGCGTGAGAGGGACGACTGGTTGGGAATGCGGTGCTGTTATAACTGCGAAAAGAACGTCAGCAAGTCATCGACAGCGCAGTTGAAAAATGAAGTTATGGAGTTTGAAGTATTTGAGTGGATACAGGGTGAGGTTCGGAAGGATAACATAGGTTTTGAAGTGGGGTTCAAAGACGCAGGACCGAAATGGTCACGAATTATTCTATTTTTATTATTTTTGTTGTCCATAAGCAAATGTAAATCGTTGTACATTGTTGCGTCTCTGTGTGTGTGTGCGTCTGTAAGTGTATGCATATTAAAGTAATTATTTACCCGTATACTTCGTTAATTATTCAGCGTTGGCGACGATTGTTATGGGCGCCAATAACCACAAGCAAATCAAAAATTTATGTACAAATTCCATGCATTTCCCTAATGCGTTTCAGGCAGGACTATTTGTACTCACAGCTACAGGAGGGGCGGTACAGACACACACACACACATACATACAAGTAAACACCTTTCTGTAACACGTTGTAGTCCAGCTTATAATAAATATCGTAGAAGCTTATGCGTTCTCTTGCTCGCTGGGGAAGCAATTAGTCGGCGATTTGCTAAATTTGAGTTGTTGTAAAAATTGCATTTAATTGATTTTAGATTGAAGAGTAAAATGATAAAAATTGAATATGAGTATGTAATTGCGTGCGTTTGTGTCTCTACATATATGATTGATTACCGTTAATGGTCGTCTTGTAAACTCAAATGCGTCGAGGAAAAATTACTACATTTTCAGCGTAATTTAACTGCCGTTAGTACTGTTAGTACACCCCTTTTAATCTCTATATGAGCTCGGACACCACCTTTCGTCCATAAACACCTGCCGGTTGGAACAACTTTACCTACCCATACCACGTTTTCTAAGTTACACACTCCCTCCCTCACCTTTTGTGTGAACGCCGTTTGACCTCATATGTATGTAGTTATGTGGTATATAATAGGGGTGTTGGGGGTGGAATAGTTACCAACTAGTAACTTTGTAGCTCGCGCTTGTAACAAAAACCGTCCTCTAGTTAATCCTCCTCGTTGATTTAACCGGCATCTTGCCATTTTTTCGTTGAGTAAATCTTAAGGGTCTTGTCAGGAATACCCAACTGAGTCGAAATTTGGAAAAAACCAATAAACTCTGCTCCCAAAATGAACTAGTGGAGATTCTTATAAAGTAGGTTCTAATAAATTGGTTCCTAATCTACTATATAAAGATGTCTGATACTAACCTAGCTGTTCTTGGTTGTACAGATCACATCTATATTGAATATTGTACACATTTGCCTCATAGATTATTCTAATTCCAAGCTAAGATCTCGAGTATGTCAACATTAGTTTCATTGACCGATGAAGGAGCAATATAATAGACGAGCTCCGAACTTATAACTATCTATATATAAAGTATTGTGGAAGGAAGGCGAAATTCGTACCATAAATAGACCAATGACCCCCTGAATTTGTCTTCCTAAGGTTATTATTCATTTTTTAAGTTTTTAGGGGTAAATACCTATCATTTTGCTATTTGACGTCTTCGAAGAAGACTGTTCTGACGAATATCGAAGCCTCCAACAAAGAATCGATCGCATCTCCAACAACTTTATATATAAAACTTTATTAGAAGGAAGGAACCGAAATTATTTCCAAAACCTTAACAAGAATTTGACCATTGTCCCTTCGAAATTGTCTTTATTGTCTATTTGAAGTCTTTGAAGAAGTCAGTTCAGTGGTTTAAAGTTCGAAGAAGGTTAGATCCCTAAAATCAAAAAAAATCCCGTTTAACATGCTGGCTTCTATAAGATTCTTTGTATACTTATTTTAACTAGCAGAAGTCACATAGTGTCGAAAATAAGTGCATTTGTCTGAAGACTTTTCAGCTGTTGAAACTTGGCTGTTGTCTCGGGCTTCTGATAGTTACTTGGCTGAGCTTTTTGTCCATATTAAATTGCGCGCCTTGTTGATCTTCGAAGAAACAACCCACATTTTAAAGTGATTCTGAACGAGCAATGGATTCTATTACAAGCTTTTTATGGCAGAAATGTCTTGAGGACTCTTTTTTATACACCAGGTGTTTTCTAAACAAGTTTCCTCATTAAAATGGTCTGAGCAGAGATTGAACTATGAATATGCATTAAGGTCTTTTGTGTCTTTAACCATTTTATCATAGAGCCCGGTGTTTTACTTCAAGCTACTAGTTTTATTTAAAAAGCTTTCAACACTCTTTTTCGTCCATTTAGTAAAGCTTTCGTAAGCTCTTAAGCTTTATGCCTTATATCGTCTAATCGTTGCAACTATCCCCTCTCCCAGGATTATAAAAAAACCTACATTAGTAACCCCATTCTAATTTAGTGGTTATTAGACTACTTCTTTTCCATGTCGGTTGTGATTTTCTCACACAAACAACATTCTTGCGCGATTATGAATGCGCCTGACACGAAATCAATCATTCATTAACATAATTACACATGAACTTTGTGGCGAGTAGAGTTTACGATTGCCCTCGCATTGCTGGAATAGAGCCATTGGCTAACACATTTTTTACGAAATAACTACGGAATTTTTATATTTGTCAACGAGTGTGCGTGTATATAGAAATCAACACCCCCACCACCATCACCTGGCCAAGGTTGAAATAATTTTTCTGTTTACCATGGCGCTCGTGTGGAAGCGTTGAAACGTTGAACACAATTCGCTTTTATATGGACGTACATATATACTATACAATGAACGTACAAAAATATAATGACATTCGAAAACATGAAGCATGAATTACCGTTTGCCTGTCAAAAATGTTAATGTAAGAGTACAAGTGGGCTGAGCTAAGGGTGTTCAAAAATAATTTTAAGTCGCTAAAGAAAAAAGTGTGAAAAATATCTTGGGCTAAAATCTTTGGTCGGAAGAAAAGAGAAGCTTTAGAATTAGGTCTCTAGAAATCGAGGGATTATATAGTTTTGAATCTGATCATAAAAGAAGTCTGTAGATTAAGGGTATCAAAAAAGGCGGATAAAACTTGTTCTGGAAATGATTTTTGAGATGATGTTTTATGTTTTTGAATCGGTATGACTTCATGAAGTAACTCGGGTTCTAATGACCTGATCAATGCGACTAAAACACTTGCTTTGGCTCAAGACTTAATTTTGCCCCTTAAAATAACTTGAACGCTCTTATAAGTCTATCTCATCCGAGTTTGACCAAATCCGGAAATCTTTTTGTTAAATTCAAGGCAGAACATTTATCGGGATGTGCAGAATATGGCTCACTTCAGTGATAGATTCATTACTATTATTACTCATATACAGTACATGACAAATAATATATATTTTTATGCAAGAGTCGATAACGTTTTAGACTCTGAAATCGTTTCAAGTGGTTATCTTTTGGATTATAGATTTAGAACTGTACTTTTGACACTCCGCTATGACAAAATATCACCTAACACAGTCTCGGAAGACACTGAGGCCCTTTCGTAACTACACTTTCCTTGCGTATTAATATGGAGTTCTGAATTTACATGGATCTAAGAGAGCCCATCTCATACTAGGTCAGAGGTCAAGTTTTGAATAAAGCTCTGGCTATCTCTCCTTGGTTCTATCATCCAGAACATCGTAAGATCTTGGATCTACTGAATCTACTTGGATATAATTTACAGAGTCCAATAGTCAGTCAGAGGTCAAGTTCTGAATCAGACTCTGATTTCCTTTCCTTGGTTATATTATTCAGAATAACATAAAATAAGTATTTGCAATCACGTTCGGAACCTATAAAACATTTTCCACGCTTTTTTGTCGAAGAATGAAGAATTTTTAGAAAATAATGTCCTATAATATTATTCCCTGATCAATTATGGCCATAATGAGGTATGAAAATCGTGTTGCAGAATGATTTCCATATCAAATGACCAATATTTTGGTAATCTAATATTTCCTTCTTATATCCTCTTTAGAAGTTCGTTAGCACGCTCCAAAAACAAAAACAACTACTTGCTATAAAACACATTATAGCGCGAATTGAAGTCAAATACCTGACAACCATCCGCGTTTTTACCGCCACTTGACGCGGCAACAGACTGTTAGCTCGTGCGCCAAACAGGTGCAGTAGATCAATGAGCGCGACGAACCGGCAGACATATGTTTGTATGTTTGGAGAGTAATATAAAAAGGCGCACAAGAAGACACGATCAACGCAACGGCTAACAACTGCACAGCAGCATAGCGACGGCAGACAGCACGGCAGGCAGTCGCAGCCGCTGCCAGAGAGACAGGTTGCGCCAAGGCAAGGTAATCAAGACAGGTCGTATAATACGTGTAAGTATGTATGCATATGATTTGGCTGTTTCGCGCAGTCTCAATGCACTTGTCCTTTTGTGCGCGTTTTGAGCTCACAAGTCGGCGAGTCGCGCTGCAATTAAAGATCGCTGTCGACATATGTATATATATATTTGTAACGGCTGTAACGCGCGTTCTACTCGGTCAACGAGGGTGCATATTTTTGCTTTATGCTTGTTTGTGTGTCTTCATGTTCACGTTCAATGGCTTGAACCTGTTGTCGGTCGTTTACTCTGCTGTCGTTTAAAGATTTCTACCCCTGCTTTGCGGTTGCTGACCTTAATTATTTCAATAATTTGACTTGGCTTGACTTATAACCATAGATGTACTTTCATATATATATGTATGTATGTTTGTATATTTAATTGTAGGGGATAGTATCGGTGAGATAACCGTTAAATTTTTGGCGGGACTCTAATGATCACATGTGCACTTGCGTGAATAAATTAAAATTATATTATCTGACAACATAGAAAGATAAGAAATGCGTACGGAAATCAAGTGAAAATGAAAATAAAAGTAAATAAAAAAAATATTTTTTTTAGTATGAAATAGCAAATGTAGTGATGGCTGCATATACCGGTTGGTTTAAGGGTCAAAAAGTCGACACTGACTCACTGTTGGGTTAATGTATTTCAAAATAAATTTATATAACTTTTTAAGATTTATAAGTTTTTTGTATTTTTTTCTTGTTCCACCAGGGTTGCCAACTAATAAGCGCTATCTGGCAATACTATATATCTGTGAAAAGTCTAGATTAGTTTGGATATTGCATTCAACAGTTATAGACGTGTAAGCATGGAGTTTACTAACGCCGAAATTCGCGCTATTTCTGTCCTGAATCAACAACTGCGATATGCTGCTGAAACGGAACGAACTCGACCCATTTTTGAGGCGGATAGTGACTGGAGACGAAAAATGGATCAAATACGACAATATCAAGCGAAAACGGTCGTGGTCGAAGGCCGGTGAATCGTCCCAAACAGTGGCCAAGCCGGGATTGATGGTCAGGAAGGCTTTGCTGTATTTTTGGTGGGATTGGAAGGGAATCATCCACTATTAGCTGCTCCCATATGTTCAGACGCTTAATTCTACCATCTACTGCAAATAACTGGACCGCTTGAAGCAGGTGATCGAACAGAAGCGTCCAGAATTGGTCAACAGAACGGGTGTAGTGTTCCACCAGGACAACGTCAGACCACACAATTCGTTGATGTCTCGTCAGAAGATATTTTATCGCATCGGCGTACGCCCTTGGTGATGTAAAG
Organism: Zeugodacus cucurbitae; assembly: GCF_028554725.1. Lineage (NCBI taxonomy): Eukaryota > Metazoa > Arthropoda > Insecta > Diptera > Tephritidae > Zeugodacus > Zeugodacus cucurbitae. Next base: position 9,252,507 of record NC_071669.1, read on the forward strand.
TTGAACTCAAAAGAGGCTTGTGAAAAGTGGCTGCCCGAGTTCTTCGCAAATAAGGATAGGGGCTTCTACGAGGAGGGTATTATGAAGTTGCCGTCTAGATGGAAACAGATTATCGAACGAAACGGTGCATATTTGAACCAAATCCGAATATTTAAAAACGTTTAAAATAAAAATAAAAACAAAAACTTTATTTAAACCGAAAATAAAATAAATTTTATTGAATAGGGTTGCCACATTTATTTTTATAAAAAAAAGTTTTTACATAATTTTTTTTTTAATATACGGTATATGAAAATTGTGAAGTCTTTTAGCAAACAAGAATCGTTATTTTTAAAAAATATTTATATCAATGCAAGTTGAAAAAATCACGCTTGAATTTGTATAAAAAAATGTATATGAAATTTTTCAAAATATCAGTGTATGTTAGGAATAATGTTTTTGAAAACCTTTTTTGAATATTTTTAATCTACAAATTAAAAAAAATGTATTTTAAAAAATGTTTGCTACATATTTATGGTTTATAAGAGCAATTAGACTGAAATATGATTTTTTTTATTGAAACTCTTGACTTTATTTCCATAATGATGGACTACCAGCCGATTTATTCTGACTAATAAGCTAAAATTTAATAAATAATATTAAAAAAAAATTTTAAAAGCTCAAATGAATAAAAATATTACTAAAAAAGTTAATAAAATTATTTAAAATAACGGAAAAATTATTTTTATCAATTTATTAATTGAAAATGTTTTTAAAATGCATCGTATGAAAAAAATTATAAATAAATATTAAAAAAAATAATTATAAAATAAAGTAACCATATTTTATTAGTAAAGAATTTTTTTTTCTAAAATTTTGGATTTTTATTGAGACGATTTTATTTTGTTAATTTTAATTAATTATTCATATTTCATCAGTTTTATTTTTATTGTAAAAAATATTAAAAGTTCAAAAATAATAAAAATATTAATAAAAAAATTATTAAATTTATTTAAAAAATTTATGTTTATTAATTTATTAATTGAAAATATTTCTAAATCGCGTCAGTATGGAAAAAATTTAATCAATAATAAAAAAGAATAATTATAAAATTAAGTAACCATATCTTATCAATTTATAATTTTTTTTTCTAAAAAAAAATTATTATTTTTTCCTAACAACAAATGAAATAAAACTCATTTTGTATTTTGTATTTTTATTGAGACGATTTTATTTTCCTCATTTTAATTAATCATTCATAGTTTTTCAGTTTTATTTATTATTAATATGTATTCTTTTGTAATTATGCCAAGCTTCTTTTCGGTTTTTTTGTTGTTTTTATTTACAAGATTTATAAATTTTTGTTGCCGTTTTACTATATTTATTTTTTAAATATATGCGTGACATACATACAAACTATTGAATCGATGAGAATTTTATTTGAAATTGAAATTGATTTTTAGCATTGCCCATATGTTCGTAATTTTCACTAATTTATTTAATATAATTCACTTTTTGTTTTTTGTTTTTGTTTTTAATGAAATTGTTTGCAAATATTTCGCTTTTGTAGCGCTAATATTTTGTAATTAGACTTAGAAATAATTTTATAAATAATTTACTATTAAATTAATTTAATATTTTGTGTTTGTTAAATGTGAAATCAAATAAATATACATATTCAACAAATAACAACGTTGATTTGGTAAAAAATATAATAATATTGTTTTCAATGACTTAATAATGCATTTGTTTAAGGGGTAAAACTTAACATTATTTATTTTATTTACTGCTAACAAAATTTGTTTTATGAACTTATTTGTTCATATTTGCTTACAGAGCTACTTTAGAATATTAACAATGCGACATTTTTAAATAAAAATGCATTGATAATAAAAATTGTATTTCATATTTATTGTTTAAAAAACAAAATGTTTTATTTTAAGTTAATAAATCTTATTTTTTGTGTTAAAAAAAAATATTTTTTTTTTAATTTTTCGTAATTTATTTTAAATAACATCATTTATTAAAAAAAAATAGATAGATAGAATAAAAAAAAATTTAAAATTATTAAAATCAAATAAAAAAAGTAATTTTTTTAAATGTATTATAATTTTTTTAGTTTTATTTTTTATAATCACATTTTTTATATAAAAAAAATATTTTTTTTTAAGTTATTAAATATTATTTTTTGTGTTTTTAGAAAAAAAAATTGTTTTTAATAAATATTTCGCTTAATTTTTTTTGGATATTTTTATTAAAAAAAAAAATGTTTAAATAATCATGAAATAAAAATAATATGTAATATATAATATGTATAATGTAATATTTTTTTGTTTTATTGTTTTAATTCAATTTATTATTTTTTATAATTGTGCTTTGTAAAATTACGATGAAATATGCATGATTTCGCTATAATAAGCAAATTAATTATTTTTAATTTAATAATATATTAAAAAATTTATTTTATAATTTTATGTAGCTACTGAGTTTTGTTTATTTTATTTTCGAAAGTATGTAGTATCTTAAATAATGTGTGTTTTATTTATGTTGTTTTTTTTTTAATATGATTTATATATACAACGATTTTTCTAAGTGTTAAAGCCTTTTGTAGTTGAAAACACGCTTAAGTTTTCAACGTTTGTTTTAAATTAGCACGCAGTTTTTTATTAATTAAATAATTTTAATTTTTATACCCTTAACGCTATTGAATTTTATGCATTTTTATATTTTTTTTCATATAATGAAATTGCCTTCAGCTTTGTGTATAATTTTTTATTACACCACATTTTAGCTACTCTTCTTCACCTTCATTTTTGCTTAAGTGATGTGCTTTAGTGTGTGTAAGTTTTACTAATTTTATTTATTAAATATAAATTCAATTTAATATATTTTTGTTTAAATTATTTTAGTGATTTTTAAATAATAATAATAAATTAAAAATTATATAAAATGTTAACTAAATAAAAGGGCAAGATTTTTAATTAAATTTAAATTTTTTTAGGTCATACAATATTATAAATTCAAAATTTTATTTTTAAAATTTTAATATAATATTAAAAAAATTTCTATAATCTCAAAATTCTCTAATAATTTTTAAATAAAATTAATTTATTTAAAATATCAAAAAAAAACTCGAATACTCAAATAATCCATTGCACTTGAAAGCAACAGTTGAAAAGCACGCAACTGTAGCTTGAGAGCTATTGTAAACACAAACAGTTTGAATAGCGCCGGTTTAACAAGCACTGCATTGCGCTCAGTTTGCTATCACATTTATTCGCGTCGGTTGAAAATGTGCAGAAGTGACGGAATTTTGTTAAAAATCGAATTAAAAATAGTAAAAACAACAAAAAACGTTTAAATAATAGTGTAGTGAATGTGTGCCAGTCGTTTGCTATAAAATGTGCAGTGAATTATGGAAATATAAGTGTTTGTGTTGCTTGTGCTGGAGAGGGCCGCTGGCAGCCGGCTGCCTCGCAAATAAATATTGTATAATAAGTGTAAAACTAAACGAAATAAATTACAAATTAGTAACTAATAGTTAGTATGCACTATAGCACGCTTGTGAGAATGTTGATAGTACATTTGCAGCTAAATTAAGTCATTGATTCGGTCAGGATAATACATGCGCATGCATGATGGAACTTGCACATGTTTTGTTGGTAATGCAGTGTATTTTCCGTGTTAAACAAGTTTTCCTTTGACATTTACGCGTTACGTTTAAAAGTGTTTACAATATTGTTAATAATAAAAGATAAGAAACAAATAATTTAATAATTTCTTGACAAAAATTGTGAAAGTCAAGTTCGAAAACATATGTTTACAGTGAAGTGTTATAAAAATGCAGTTGGCAACGCAATTAAATATGGAAACGTTAAAAGGCGCATATGTAATTGTTTGAAATTTAATATGCGATTATTTGAATCACTATTTCTGTTACAATTATTAGTACTTAATCTTGGTCACGTCTTGTAGGGCAACTTATGTGCGATTTCAGCAATTTCAGTGTAATTTCGCGTATGTGTTTAACTTTGACGTGCTAGTTGGTTGCTAATATATTAATTAAAATAACGCGCGTTTGATTTTGGAATAATATAAAATATGTATATTAACAAATTCATTAAAAAATTTTCTTTTGAATATCGCTTCTTCGTTTACTATTATTCGTGCTGCCTAACAATCTAAAAGTATTCATAACATTCATATACATATACTTATTGGTGTTTATATTTTAAATATTTTCAAATCCATTAACAAGGCTTCATTTTTCGTACTAACTAAATAAACATTAAAGCTTTTAATACTACGGGTTGGCAACTTGTGGATGTGGATTACTGAGTGAAGTATTTCTAAAGAAAATGTGTCATAAATACTAAATGGTGTATATGACTGTGTACTTATTTTTAATTTTGTGGGCGTGTTATATAACAGGCTAGATGTTGCGCATGCTTGTGCTTGTGTTGGTGAGTTTTCTTTTCGAATTATTACTTTTATCATTTTTATATTGTTTATTATCTATTTTTGGACGGGCCCAAAGTGAAGAGTATGCAATTTGTAAATAAAAAATAACGTTTAAACTATTTTTAAGTGGCTGAATAACTGCATTATATGTATATTTTTTCTTTATTATAGATTGTCTTTTCAGCAAAATTTTTGGTATTAAAGTAAATCGCTTTTATAAATATATAGAGTTATACATAAATACATACATATATTAATAGATTTACATTGTGTAAAATTAATTATTAAAAAAAGAATTGCAAACGCTTATTTAACAAGTAGAGCGTTAAAGTTGCATACATAAATATATATATATAGTGTATAGCTAAATATTTGCATATAATATATAACTGCCACAGCGTGTAGCTAAGTAAATAGTACATATTTATATGCGTAAGTTCATTCGAAAAAATACATACTCTCGTAAGCAAAAGATTCATAAATTTGTTTGTTTGTATTGTACGGTGGCCAAAGATTGTGTGCATATGTATATATTTATATATATATGATTACATTTGTATATAACTGTAAATATATATACAAATATAAATACATACTTAAAATTATTAAATCATATACATATGTATGTAGGTATTTATTTGAATATCATTCTCGCTGTTCAGAAAGCTTAAAATATTTGATTTTAAATATTTTGTAAGTGTTTCAGCTTGTGTGTGAGTGTGCAGCTATATATATATGTCTTGAGAATCTCATACGTACATTTATGCTTGAAACATTCGTCAATATTTATCACCAGCTTAAAATTACAGTTCATCAATGCCATACAGTATTTTCATTGTCCAGTTTTTCGGACTTACTTTTCTTAATTTGCACGATTTGTTATGAAAAATCAAATTTTATGGGGAATTTTATGATAGAAAAAATTCAAAATTATTTGTATTAAAAAAAAAGATCAATCAGATAACCAATTACATCTCAAAACTTAAAGATAAATGTTTACTTTTTTTTTTACTCAAAATCGAAATTACCTTCTGAAAACTTTTAATAATATGATTAAAGCTTCATAAAAGTTTATTACAAGGTCAGTTGGTTGCTCAAAATTTCCCATAAGGATTTCTATCGAACAATGTTCTACAATGTTACGTTGTTAGGTTATATGGCTGATCCCGATGGGGAAAACACACGTAGACTATGAAAGACAGTCCTTTATGAAGCCAGGATCCCCCTTGCATAGGTATTAAGATTACAAATCTGCAGAGATTTTTCACTTCTATATACGCTAATTCGCGGGGTTGCTCCAAAAAGTGAGATCCGAGAAATATGTTTCTTGATCTCGTACAGGGGGGACATTTCACCTCCTCTAGGCAGCTTCTATAGCTAGCATCCGTAAGATTTTTAACCTCGATTCCTATGGAACAATGACCAGTTAGAACCCCTACGGCTAAGATGAGGTGAACTTTACTAAGAGCGGAGAGCTCGGTAGACCTCCAACGATTCACCTTAGGTTAGAAGGATCTGGCAACTGCGCAATGGCTAGTGATTGAGAGCGCTTGCACAGTTCAGTCGAGACCCATCTGTTCAGTAGTAAACCGCAATTCTACTAAAAAAGATATATATTTTTACTAACTTGTCCATAGTTTTGAACGTTTTTTCTCTTCAACCTGTCAATCTTGTGCAGAAGAGAATCACTACGTAAATGTTTTAGTAACAACTCCACTCCCCGAGCTGATATCTTAGAAAGTTCTCCTCGATCATCTATGGCCATTTCACTAATATAGTTTTGTTAATTTTTTACAGGTCTGAAGTGTGACTTGAATAGAACGAAGGTATAATTTAAAATCAGATCTTTAGCACTGAGCAATTAATTCATTAAATCGGATTCAAATTTCTTCAATAATTTTCATGTAAAAAAGCATTTCTAAAGAAGCTCTCGACCTTCTGTTATACATATGGATTTTTCATTACGGGTAACTTATTGGAGGCCAATGGGACCGATGTTTTATTTCAAAATAAGAACAAAAATATCACGCTATAAGATTGTTATCTTCCATATTTAATGAGATCTCTTTAGAAAAATAGCGAGTAAAATGAAATGAAATAATTTAAATAATACAAAATTTAAAAATTCTTCAAAAGAAGTCTCCTTTCAAGCTCTGCATTATAAATTACGACAACTTTTTCAAATGTGAAGAATTTGTATGACAAGCTTTTTATAATTTTATAGCGTGCATTTATTCATTTATATTTTTTATACATTTTTAGAATACTGTTTGCAATTTACATTTTGCCGTTGTTCAACGCATTATTTCTCTTTAGCATGATGCTTTTGCTTAGCGAAGTACTCGCATATTTCAAAAGTAAATTTTATAAAATTATGAGGCTTTGATATGTATTTTGCATATTTTTTCTATAATTCTTCTTTATGTTTTGTTTGAATTGTATTTCGTTTTGTTAGTTATTCGGTAACTGTAGTGTTTATTTTGTTTTACAAAAATTTTGAAAATGTGTGCTTTGGAAAAAGTAGGAAAGCTAATGTCAAATAAGTATTGTAAAATGTGCTATTACTCGAACAAACATTTTTTGAATTTTTCGAGGTTCCTTCGGCCTAATAAATAATCGAAAGTAGTCCATAAAAATTAATAAATCCGAACCAAAATAAAAAATCTCAGTGAATAACTTAAACATTAAGATACGAAAAGGAAATACTTAAAAACAGCTCGAACTCTTGCTCTCCGAAAATCTGTGTAGAGAGATAGAAGCAATAATTTTTTACTCTTTAGTTTTATAATTGAGTGTTCCCTCTCTCACGATCATAAAAAGAGTAATTTACACTTGAACAAGTAATGAAGGGTTATAGGAAATGAGATTATGACAGACTTGTTCCTATACTTTATTTGAAATTCATTTGACAGCAAAATACATTGCTTTGTGACGTTATAAATAAAATAAGGAAGACTTTTCTATACGAATTTTGTAGTTCCTTTCGTTTTGACGTATCGTATCGCAACCTTATCTTTATACTTTATCACATAAGCCCCAGAGCTTTGCAAATTTCTGGCTCCTACGAAATGGAAACTTCTGCCAGTTTTTAACTGCGTTTTTGCAAGATTGGTTCTGTTTCAATTTATTAGAAGTTCAAAAAAAGTAAGACCATTACAACTATACCATTACAACTTTTTTTCTTACCACAAGATTTATAAAAACAAGTAAGGAAGGGCTAAGTTCGGGTGTAACCGAACATTTTATACTCTCGCAATTTATTTAACTTTATTAATATTATATAATACAAAATTTGACCCACATATTCGTCATATATATTGTATAAAGTCCATTGAAAGTTGGAAACCCTAATATTAGGTTAGAAACACCGAAGTCCTCATGTTCGATATATGGGGCCTTGAAAACTTATGGTCCGATTTCGGCGATTTTTAGAATGGGGCTGCCACACTATAAACGTAGAATTTGTCCAAAGTTCTGCACCGATATTTTCACTAGTGCTTACTTTATATATTGTAAAGTAAACGATTCAGATCGTCTTCAAAGTTCTGGTATATAGGAAGTAGGCGTGGTTGTAATAGGTCGATTTGGCCTATTTTCACAACATATCATTGGGATGTAAGGAAACTATTACAAACCAAGTTTCATTGAAATCGGTCGAGTAGATCCTGAGATATGGTTTTTGACCCATAAGTGGGCGATGCCACGCCCATTTTCCATTTTCTAAAAAATCTGAGTGCAGCTTCTATCTGCCATTGCTTATGTGAAATTTAGTGTTTCTGACGTTTTTCCTTAGCGAGTTAATCCACTTTTAGTAATTTTCAACCTAACCTTTGTATGGGAGGGGGGCGTGGTTATCATCCGATTTCTGTCATTTTTGGACTGTATAAGGAAATGGCTAAAAAAATAGACTGCAGAAAGTTTGGTTTATATAGCTTCATTGGTTTGCGAGATATATACAAAAATCCTATTTGGGGGTGGGGCCACGCCCACTTCCCTAAAAAAATTACATCCAAATGTGCCCCTCCCTAATGCGATCCTGTGTTCCAAATTTTATTTTAATAACTTTATTTATGGCTTAGTTATGACACTGTATAGGTTTTCAGTTTCCGCCATTTTGTGGGCGTGGCAGTAGAGCGATTTTTCCCATTTTCGAAAGCAACCTCCTCAGGGTGCCAAGGAATATGTGTTCCAAGTTTCATTGCGATATCTTAATTTTTATATATATTTTTTGTATAAGGAAATGGCTAAAAAAATAGACTGCAGAAAGTTTGGTTTATATAGCTCCATTGGTTTGCGAGATATATACAAAAATCCTATTTGGGGGTGGGGCCACGCCCACTTCCCTAAAAAAATTACATCCAAATGTGCCCCTCCCTAATGCGATCCTGTGTTCCAAATTTTATTTTAATAACTTTATTTATGGCTTAGTTATGACACTGTATAGGTTTTCAGTTTCCGCCATTTTGTGGGCGTGGCAGTAGAGCGATTTTTCCCATTTTCGAAAGCAACCTCCTCAGGGTGCCAAGGAATATGTGTTCCAAGTTTCATTGCGATATCTTAATTTTTACTCAAGTTATCGCTTGCACGGACAGACGGACGGACAGACATCCGGATTTCAAATCCACTCGTCATCCTGATATATAACCCCATATCTAACTCTTTTATTTCTTGGTGACACAAACAACCGTTATGCGAACAAAACTATGATACTCTGTGCAACATGTTGCGAGAGTATAAAAAACTAATAAACACTATATAGAGTCATAATTGAGGTTATATTTGAACTAAAATTATTCGCATATGATTTTAGAACAGATTGAGAAAGCTAAGGTGAACCAAAAACCAACAAAGCACACATTTTCATGTCAATTAAATTTATATCTTCTCATTTTATTGAGTTTACACTCAAACTGTCATGGTGTCTGTCATAATTAGCACTGTACAGAGTTGATTTTCTCTGAATTTTCTAAATTTACTTCTATTCCCATTTATTGTTTTGAAGCAGTAAAGCTGTAAATAAATATATAGCTAGCTATATATTTACTTATTCATTATATAATACATAACTAAGTTTGTTTTGTTTGTTGTTTTTCGGTTTTTATTTGAATATCGCTTTGTGTTTTGCGAGCGAGTAAATATTTATTATTTTGCTCATTTTGGTTTGCTTAAATATATATTTAGTGTTTTTTCTATTTTATTTTACTACTTAACAAAATCTGTTCTCTTTTTCTATTAGCAATGACTTTTTATATTAATAAAATTAAATTATTATATATTTTTCTTTCATATTTATTTATACATATAGTTTTTGGTTTTTAATTTAAAAAAGGCAGTCAAAACTTTAGTTTTACTTTTGTTGTATGTTTTGTTTTTTTTTTTTAATTACACAATGTACTTATTTTTTACTATAACGGGTTTTAACTACATTTTACTTAGAATTTGGGGTTTTTAGCTTAATTTAGAATGTGAACTGAACTTTTGTTTTATTTTATTCTTTCTTTTTTTGTGGTCAGACAAAAGTTTTTATGCGGCTTTGAGTAATTATTTTCGCTTAAATTTACATAAATATCTGTTCGTTTGTTTTTAGTTGCTTAGCGGTTCTTTCTTTCGTTTTTTGTGTTTCTTATTTTTTTTTATTTGAGTTGAAATAAATTTTATTTTGTCTTCTTGCATTCATATATCACTTTCTTTATTTTGCGTTCAAGCTTCGTATCTCTTTTCTGCACTTTTTTATATGGTTAAAACTTATACTTTTTCGATTTAAAAAAATAAAATACCTTTAGGGAAAATGAAGAAAATATAGACCTCGAAAGCTATTTATAAGATACTTGCTGATAGTATAGGACATTTCTCATAAGTCTAAAACTACAGCTGGTTCCAAAAGTACCGTTATCTTGTCTTCCCTAGAACTTAATGCTCTGATTTGCAGATCGTTTGAATAAAATTTGGTGTACGGATATTGGTTGATTTTGATCCTGATTTTTACTAATGTTCTTTCTACTCATTATTCCCCAAATATTCTTTACTTTTTCAAGACAGGTTTGCTCTTATTATTTTATAAAAGGAAGCAAACTCTGTTGAACTTCGATTTGATTCTCACTTTGAAGATTCGGGAAAAGTACTAAAAATATTTATGAAGAGAGTCGTAGCCCAGTGAAAAGTTTTCCTCTGTGTTATTTTTCATAAAAACCCTCCAGACATTCCAAATCATCCTCCAATGATCACGTGGTCTGTCATCTTTCATCATAAATTGTAGCAATATCGACAGGTGTTATTTAAAGGGTATCAGCATGAAGAAAGGGTGTCTCTGTATCTACTTTTCAACAAGGTCCCACTCTAAACCAGTTTTCATTTGTATAACAGTTACAAAAGCAGGAGTGGTAGACGACAATACTGGTTTCGATCTTTTCGACTAAACAACTCACCACTAACGGTTAAAATTCGACTCAAAAAGAGTAAGATTACATTTGCAGTTATGAGGTCTTTCATTTAAAAATTTTTTTATATTCGTCCTAAAGAGCTATGATGTTTTTGAAGGTTCCTTTCTTGAGAGTAACTGTCATTTTTCTCACTTCCTAAAAGTCTGATTTTGTAAGTTATTAGATACCACTACACATGGTTTTGATCTATGTAATTGAGAACAGATAAATATGTGGTTATCTATCTGGGAATTATCAGTAAATGTTTTGAAAAAATCAGTAATTAGAATTATTCGAAGGAGTAAGTAAAAAAAAAATAATAAAAGTAAAATAAATCATTTAAATAAATATTTCTTTATTTACATTCGCTTTTTATTATCTACTAAATCTATGCCTCTTCTTTAGCTTAATTAATCAATTAATCCCTCTCTCTAATCTCTTAATTCACCACAAACGAGGTGTGATCTTTAACAATAAATAAATAATATATAGTACATCAAAGAGAATTAACGAAATGTCTATTAAATTTTATATTATTCTTTATCAGTGCGTCGATTTTTCATATTATAGATTTCGTTACATATTTTTTACATTTCAATATTTCATTTCATAAATTTTTAATAGCTTCTCTCAACTCCCTTCTACTTGCCTTATATAATAGAATATCATTTATGTGTGTACTTTTTTCTTGTTTCTTTTATTTTCAATAATGCTATGAACTTTTTTTCGCTAATTAATTTTACTAATTAAATTTGCTAATTCGCTGTGAATTTATGTGTGTGTGTGTGTGTGTGTGTAAATATGTGTGTTTTGGTGAATGTTTACATTTATGTATGTATACGTATGTAAATGTGTGTTTAAGTGTAAGTGTGTATATTAGTTTATATTTAAGTTGTCTAAATGATTTCCATTGCACTAATTTTTATGAAAATCCCTTATAGTGTACGAAGAAAAATATTAGAAAAATTGCGTAGGCGGTTGGAAATGTAATTCGAGCGATGACATCGATTGTTTTTGCTATACGTATAGGATGTGGCGGTTCCTTTTTGCGTACTTGGACGAAGCAAGTCTGGAAGATATAGAGTTGTATAGTATATTTGCTTGATATATTTATAAAAATAACATATATAGTAAATACTACTGAATATTGCAGTAATTCGTTGATGTTAGGTTGCTTTTTTATATAGTTTAATAAAAGAACTATCTTGTAGACTTTTTATAAACGGTTTCTTCAATTAAAATCTGCCTCAGACTATTTATTTTCTAGTTTTGGACATAATTCAATCTCCATAGAACTTATCTATCAATAAAGAGATTGCGGAACTTGTTGTGATTTTTTTTTTCAATTCTAAGAATCATTTTGAGTTTGTCTTGGAATAAATTTTCGAAATTTTCTGACATTGCTAGTTTGGTTAAAAAAAAAAAAATATTTCCCTTCTAAAGAGCTTGAATAGTATCAAGGAAAACAAAGTCCTACCGGGAAGGAGCTTTCGAGAACAAGTAGATGTATGTATGAATCGGTAGAGGTTCCCTTAAGAGATCTTCATTATTTTTTCTAACAAAAAATCGTCTACTGTTCTTATGAATGGTCAGTTAATATGAAGCCCTTTTTAGAGATTTCGATTGTCTAAACCTAATTTACCTAGAAGATTGTTTTACCTTAATCTTTCTAATAGCTTTGTAGTATACTTAGAGACACTTTTAGTAAAAGGTCAACTCAGAGCACATTTCGTCAATAATAATAAGATTCTAAGGTCCATTCCATCGACAGTTGGTTCTAGAAAAGGACCGAATTTTTATCCTATTTTTATCTATGTGCTACAACAACAACAGAGGCTCACTGTTCTACGTTAAAGGAATAAACCAATCCAGCTTATGATTACTATCTTTGCCTATATTTGCTTGCCTTAGAATCAAATATCGAGAGGTTTCAAATCACATTTGGGACCTCTCGCTAAAAAGATAATTCGGAAATCTGTTTTATGATACATACTTAAGTTTGTTCCTTAAGAGAGTATAGTTTTCTGAAATGGGGTTATGATTCGATAAAAAAATATTCCCGTCCTCGGCCAAAGAAGGACATACTTTTGTAGCCTCTTGTTTACGCTCCAGTTAGTGAAGGTGTGGTTTATAAATATCGTCCTAACCTATAAACCTAAACCGACATAAAAGTCGAAATAGGATATTTTGGTTGAATATTCACACTTTATCATCATTTCGTAAACTCACTGAGTTTAAGGGACTTTAAATCTCTCAAAATATATTTGGATTACACACATGACAACCATGAAAGTTGCATCATGCACGCGTGAAATTTTGAACTCGTGAATATATGCACTTCTAGGTCAGCTACCCTACTGTAAATACATGCCGGGGAATGATTTTCTGCACATGACAAAAACGTGACCAAAATTTCTACTTTACTAACAAGTTTTCGCTTTTGTGTAGTAAATTCGCACAAATTTTTCATGGTGAAATCCGATTTGATGTTTCGGTGGCAAAAACGTTGATGCACGTTGCCACCCGCAAGGGACTAATCGAATTTTGAATTTCGAGCGCAAATTTGACGCAGACTGCACGCAGTTCGGAATGAAAATGCAAAATGGAATGCATGGAAAACAACAAGAACCAACATGTGTGCATTCACTATATTAAACTATATTTTAAAGCGGATCACAAGCTTCGATACGTCGAGCTTTGATATTTTTATTTGTATCAAAAATTTTACTTTACTTTTATGAACTTACAATACCGTTATTTTTATATTCTATTATTTGTATTTTACCTCTGTTGCGCATCCATTGTTGGCCGAGTGCGTGCACGGGCTGCTGCTGCCGCCACAAGTCGTACAGGCGACAATCTCGTTGGGAGCGCGAACATCACGTCGCTTCTCACCCTGATAGATGGCGGTAAATTTGAAAAACTTTCATTGTTACAAATTTTGAATTTGGACAATTTTTTTTAATTATTATAGTTTTAAATTTAACATCGAAACAATCGAAAAGGGCGAATACCAAAATATATTTACATACATATCAAAATTCAAAGCAGGTTTTTTAATTGAATTCGAAATTAGTTAAAATTTTACAAACGCATAAACGAAGGTATCAAGTAGAACAGAGCAGCGAACGAGGAAATTAAGAGAAAATAGGAATTGATTATTACAAAACATCAAATTGTAATTTAATATGTATTTAATCAAATAAAAAGGTCAAGTGAATAGCTCTAAGCAAAATAATTATTAATAAACAAAGCATAACGGATGTGTAAAAAAACTAAATAAATTGAAAGAAATGTTACTTAATATATCTTATTATTATGTGATTAAAAACTTATATTTACATGCAGCGTTTAAAATTTCTTCTAATATAAAGAGTGTAATGCTTATAGAATAATAAATTTCGCCTTAAAGTAGATCCTCGTCAGTACGCAAATTATAAACAAACCTAACCTCAAGTGATCCCATAAATAATAAACAAACCCAACCTTAAGCCACCTCATAATATTTAAACAAATCTCGCCACACCTTACACTACAAAATAAATAATATAAATGGTACTAACCTCACGTGACCCCACAATATTTAAACTAACCTATCCTCAAGAGACTCCACAAAATATAAGAAGCCTAACCTCACGTGACACCAAAAAATATATTCAAAACCTAACCTCAAGTGACCCCTTAATAATAAACAAACCCAACAGAAAATATAAACAGTACAAATCTCAAGCGACCTCACAAAATATAAACAAAGCTAACCAAACCTGATTCTGCAAAATATAAATGGAACTAACTTTACGGGACCTCAAAAAATATGAAAAAAACATAACCTCAAGTGTTTCGACAAAATATAAAAAGTCTAACCTACCTCGACCCCATGAAATATAAAAAAAATCTAACCTCAAGTGATTCGACAAAATGTAAAAAATTTAACCTCACAGAACACCTAAAATATATACAAAACTAACCTCAATTGACCCCTTAAATAAAAAAAACAAACCCAACTTTAAGAGACCTGACTCTACAAAATATAAATTTAACTTGCTTCACGTGACCCCACGAAATATGGACAAATCTAACCTCAAGTGACTACACAAAATATAAAAAACCTAATCTCACATGACCAAAAAAATATACAAACATAAGTTCAAGTGACCCTATAAATAATAAACAAACCCAATCCCTAGCGATCTTACAAAATATAAACAAACCTAACCACAAAATATAAATGAAATCAACCTCACGCGAACTCACAAAAACAACCTGAACCTCAAAGGTCATTGACCTGAGCTAGAATGTAAACAAACCGCTGCCAAAGGTCACTAACCTCAGCCTGAATGTTAACAAACGCCCAGGCAAAGGTCATTGACCTCGACCAAAATGTAAACAAACCCCGTCCAAAGGCCATTGACTTTGATCAAAAGGTTAACAAACCCCAGCCAAAGGTCATTGACCTCAGCCAAAAGGTAAACAAACCCCGGCCAAAGGTCATTGACCTCGGGCAAAAGGTAAACAAACCCCTGTCAAAGGTCATTGACCTCGGCTAACGGTTTGTTTACATTTTGGGGGACACGTGATCGGGTTTGTTTACATTTTTCGGGGTCACGTGACGGCAGGTTTGTTTACATTTTGCGGAGTCACGGGCAGGTTTGTTTACATTTTGAGGGGTCAGGTGAGGTTTTGGTTTGCTTTCATTGTGAGGGTCCATTTGATTTTTTTTTATAGTTTGAGGGTTCACGTAAGTTCGGATTTGTCAACATTTTGTTATACCCTCTGTTCTGTTTTTGAAAATTGGGTTTATAGAGTAATCTACTTTAAGGCGCAATAACCATAGGATCGTCTCAAGCCTCATATATTATGTTTTTTCCCAAAACCATCGCTCATACTTACCGGCTGTTTGTGCGTATTATGTGTGAAGTTAGCATTAAGGAGATGAGAAATAGAGAGTTAATTTATAATTAAGCAATTAACTTTGTTATTTTTGTTGTAAATTTTTTAACAAAATTTCATTTGACAAACATATACACATAGAATATACAGGAGTTTCGAATTCGAAATTATTCAACGAAAGCAATTTGAACTTGTTAGTTATTTTACGAATTTGTTGATATGAACTGAGCGGCGGCGGTGAGTGATTAGTTTGAAGGCGTTAGAACGCGATTTGAATAAACATTTGCAACAAAATATGCATTCTAATTTTTGTTGTTAATTAGTAGTCTATCAATTTACTAAATTATATTAATTTTAATATTTTTTTTTTATTTTTGGCGCAAAAAGCTTTTTAAATAAATTCAAAGTTATGTGAGCGCTTCGTGACCACATGATTGGATGAGTGATTATATATGTTAGTAGGTGTCTAGTTAGGAATGGCAGATGGATTTTGTTAGTTTTGTGTGTATGTGGCAACATTGTATGTATGTATGTGTGTGGCTGACAGTGTCGCATTTTACTTGCTAGCTAATAACTCTAATGCATTGTTGGGAAGCAGAAACTGTTTTTTTTGTTATTTTCATTTAATTGAAGCGGGAAGCACTTAAAAGTTTGGAATTGAAATAAAAGTTTAGAAAAATTGATAGATTAATGTTTAAATATTTATAAAGTAAAATAATTATATATTAAATGTCTTATGGTGGAAAATAATATTTCTAAATTTAAATTATGCATAAATAAATTGTTGAAGCGGAAGTAGTAAACCAATAATTTGAATATACAAACCGAAAAGATAATAACAATTGCTAAAGCTACTCACGGGCGGACATTGCTTATAACTTTATACTGAATTTTAATTCATAAAACTAAGTCTACGAGTTTCTAAATTGTTTATAACATACACCAAATTTTCTACAAATTATATTTTAAAACTTTTTTTTTTTAATAAAAAAATAAGAATTTTTTTACTAATTTTTTTTATTATTTAATTTACCTTATGGAATTGTAAAAAATATTATATTTTCTAACTAATACTCTCTTTAACTCTACCGTCTTCTATAAATAAATTTATGAACCGAGATAAGGAAACATAAATTGACTAAATACGGCGAAGTTGACTAAAACTGCAGACCTAGTACAAAAAAAAAGTTGAATGACCGTGGGCAATGCTGGATATGTAATGTTCGTTTTTTATTCCTTTGATAGATAAGTCCAATGTTTAAACGTAGTTCTGACGTACTCCAAAGAACACTGTTTCCTTTTTTTTTGTATTTTTGTCGAATATGGCTATTGTAAAACCCTAACCTCGTGAGTGTTCCAAAAATCATTTAATGAACATGATAGTCAAGTGACTTCAATAGAATGACACAAAGTTCTTCTCAGCGGACTCTTTGATGCAAATTCATTTAAACTGTTTATTTTTTATGGAAATAGTAATCTTTAGCCCCTCGGACTTCCTTTTTATTCTTAGCCAAAAATTTAAATACTGTTAATTGGTAGTTGGAGGTTTCCGGATCACAAAATCTACATAAGCTTTACCTCTCACATATACATAACCCTCAAGGTGCTTTGACTTTAAACTTTAACTTTATTCTAATATATATATCTTGATATTTGTGTGCCACTGATGAAGAACTTTTGAATGTTCCACTTAATGCCTTTTCACAGAGGAGCTAATTGTTCAATTAACCAAACTCTTCTCGATTAAAACGATGGTTAAGATCGATTTATCATACAAAATAAAAATCTACACTAGTTTGTTATTGAATTTTAATCGATTTGAAAATGAAATGCAACTCTGCGACAAAGACCGTATTTGTAATATACGTAGATTTGATCGATCTTTGTCTGCGATTGCGACGGTAGATGTCGCTGCTAAAAATAGCAATCAGCTGATGAAATTTGCTAACTTCTTATGAAAAGCAAAAAACAAAAATGTATAACAGCTGATCGATTGTCGAGTAGTCGCCAGTGTGAAGGGCAAAAACTGGTTTCTCAATCAAAATTTTAATTGATGAATTAATTTGGCTGTGTGAAAAGGCTATTAAAGGGCAATCTGTGTTTTTTTGGCTTTGAAGATACTACGGTTAAAGTTTATAAAGAACTTCAACAACACTGAGTTGTTATGTTCTTATGTTCGGTAACTTCTTGACTTTAAGACTTATAGACCTAAAGCGATCGAAGTCTCGGTAAAGGCCTTATGAGGCTTCATTTGCATTTTCAAAAGCTTATGTTGTTGTTGTTGTAGCGGCATAAAACATTCGCCAAATATTTTGGAGGAATACTGTCAATTTGGCAGTTCTTAGCCGGATAAAAATGTAGATCCGTTCGGTTCCGACTGTCGTGGGATCGAAGCTTCTCTTAGGGATCGACTAAGGACGCTCTGTTTGGGTATTCTTTTTGCCCGAGGTCTTGACGTTTCTGTGCTTCAATGTTAATGGATTTCTGGTGAATAGTTTGTACTCACTTGAACTTTTCCTATTGTTTTCAGTATAATAAGTAGATGTTAACTACCCTTTTATTTCTGAATTATTTATTTTTTCGTGGCACAGCGGGTTTCTTTGTTCAAAACAATGCTTCATTATAATATGTCAAGGTCTATACAAAAAATGAGAAAACTAAGCAAGATAAAATGCCACTTGAGAGCTTGTCAATCAGCTAAATCGTTGCAATGTGCTACTCTTCTACTTTTGTCATTAGCTTACCTGTACAGCCACAAGCTATTCTTAGTCGTCTACTACAGTTATTTTGTACTCAATTCTATGCTACATTATTATACTTCGCCATTGTTTATATTCTTTGTTTAGCGGATAAGCACTTAATATCCCTGTTTAAGCTTCATGAAATTCAACAAAAGCGCGAGTGGATTTAGTTGCTTCTATTTTATGCCACAAACACACAAACAAAATGGCGCTTGACGCGCATATTTTATTTTGTTGGGGAACGAGGAGATAAAAGTAAACCTCAAACTTTTTAATGAGCGGGGTTATTGAGGTATGTACCTGCGTATTTTCAGTTGAGTCTTTAAAGGGTACAGAAATCAAATTAAGCGTCTTAACGCGCGTAAATACGCTCGGGTTAGTACTTGAGAAACTTTTTAGCATGCGCGAGTCGCAGAACACTTGACCTTTTTTTGTTTGTGAATGGGAAATTCTTATTTAATGTTACACTTACAGTTTCGGCGTTCATAGCGCCCAAGCCATGACCATTGGCGGCTTCCGGCTGGCCCACCTGCTCGTAAAATGGTACTGGCGAACTGGAACGCGATTGCTTGCGACGCGGTGGCTTCACCGGTAAATGTCCGCTAGCATCGGCTACACCTTGTGTATCCAGCTGTGCGGCCGTCCTCACATCTTCCGTCGGCATTTCCACTGTCGCTGTGTCGGCATTCGCAACCGATGGTTCGGTAACACCAGAGGCACTTTCATCCTCTGGCGGCTTGTTACTGCCGCTTAGTATTAGCGGTGGTGTATTTGTAGAAATGGAACGACGCTGCTGTGTCGGCACTGCTGGCGCTGGCAGTGTTGGCTCCACTTCAACCGTCACTGTGGTCTCATGTGGTGGCATGTTTGCTCCGCACTCAGCGGCGTCAAAGGTGGGTTCCGTGTACACGGGCTCGATGACCGTGGACATGGTGGTGGTGGTGGGTGTCTTGCTGCGTCCAGCCTCCGTGTCTGCGTAAGAGCTGGACGCCGATGTTGCCGACCCTGGTGAGCGCGTACGTCGACGTATGGAACGCGCACGTAAATTTTGCATTGCCACACCAATTATGCCGCCATGTTGTTCCTCCCAGCGTATACGCGGTGCATCAACGGTACTCATGCCGTATGCTGCTGTCGCGGTTGGTGGTGGTGGTGGCGATGGTGGTAATGGGGTTTGTGTGGTGGCCGTCGATAGGTCCGTGTGGTAGGGATGCATCGGTGTGGGCGTGACGGGTATGCTGGTGCCAGTTGTAGTGCTGCTGGATGCACCCATTGTGGCCTTTTCAGACAACAAAGCAGCATGAAATTCTCGTTCGATTATACCCTACATTTTGGTACTATTACTTGGTACACGTACATATACAATTGGGATTTGGATTTGAAATGGTTTTCATACAATTGATTGTGTGTCGAAATTTGAGTTCAATGACATAATAAAGCGGCGATTTTGTGGCTGCATGAATTTGCAAACGCTCTGAAAACTGGGCAATATTTGTTGGTGTAAATTTGTGGTAAGGCAGCAGAGATTTTATTATTTTCGGTGGATTAAGAAGCTCTTCGAGTGGGCAAATGGTTTCAGGTATATGGTCGGCGATGGTGGTATTCGATTGCAGAGTTTTAGTTACTTAGCAAGCATTAATAGAGGGCGGTTAGAGATGTTAGTAGTTGGTCTGAACACAGGTTAAACACATATTGATTTTAGATACATATCAGGTCAGATGTGTTTTTTTGTTTTGTTAAGGTTAACTGTCATTATTCGACCTTAATTGGGGTTTAATAAGTTTTTAGTAGCTCTGACAACTATCAGAACGGCTTAAGGTTGCAAGTCATCAAGTCATTATATGTTTAACTTAGTGTACGGTTTCATACAGATATGTTATTATAATTATTTCTTATGCGGAATTTAAGTCGATCTTTTCAAGTCATTTAAGAAATAATGATTGATACGTTTAAGTGAGTTATATCCAAATATATCAGAATATATTCCCTTTTTTGAGATTATTTTTGATATTCTCAACCTATTTAGTATTTCAAATAGCCCCTTAAGTGAGTCAATTAACAAACTATCTCTACTTAATTGAGTTAATTAACAAATTATATCCACTAAGTTTAAGTAATTAACAAATCTACACCTAGTTGAGTCAATTAGCAAATTATCTACAATTAATTGAGTCAATTAACGAATAATTTAGACTTAATTGAGCCAATTAATAAAGAATATTATATGTATAGTGAAAATTTTGTTAATTGAATATATTAGGGGCTTCCTAAACAAGTTCTAAGGTATAATAAAAAGCTTGATGAATTCAGATTCTAGTATAAAATCTGTTTAATTTTATTTAAAATTTAAATGAAAATATTTCTATTGAAGTATTTATATTTACATTGCTAATTAACGAACTCACGCTTCTAAAAAATATCAAACTACATTTCATTGATATCAAAAAGCATATGTCTGCTATCAGAGATCGTGGGAGAGACCCAAATACGACAGAAAATTTTTAAATAATTTTATTTTAATTTTATATTTTAGCAATCGATATATCGAATGAAAATATCGATATATTCAAAATGTTGTTAGTCGATTTTTTTTTATAGCAGTAAGAGTCTTATTAAGTAAAAGAGATACCGCCTAAATATCTAAAAAATATAAAATCGATAGTTTCAAATAAGAATATCGATTTTTATTAAATATTTTGAATATAAAGGTTTTCTATATCAAGAAATAAGCTTCATTTCTTTCTAAGAGCTCTCACTTCTGAGCTGAGCATTTTAACCTTTCAGAAAGTTTATTACTCGCATTCAGAGAAATCGTTCAATTGGCCTGAATATCGAAAGGCTATATCGAATATATGCCAACCGTATTATAGCTTATCGATAACTATTGATTGATCTGTATCAAAAATGTTTTGTTTTCTTATTATTATTGTTTCACATATTAAAGACAACTCCCACGATCTATCACTACTTAAAAATTATTATTATTATTTCACTACGTGTACTATATTTAAAAGCGTGTTACCACAGTATGCAAATTAAGGATGCAAACCGGCCATAAACTCAAGATTAGCAGCCAATTTGAACAATTCAAATATTATAATAAACAAATATTATTTTTTACGAAAATATTGAACTGAAAAACTTATGATTCATGAAGTAAACGAAAGTAAACAATTGCGAATCTTTACAATACAAATTTTTATATAATTATTTAAATATTTTATTTTGAGATACTGTTGAAAAAATATGAAGACTGAAGCACTTACTTGTCAGGTATTCGTAAAACAAGTTGTAATTGAGTATTTTTTTATGTACAAGACCTGAATGGCTTAAGGTATATAAAGCGCGAAATTATAAAATTTCGACTTATGCACTTCATATCTCGTTTCTTTTTGTACACATTCTCATAAGGGACTTCACCACAACAAAGCTAATAAAAATCATAATCAGCAGTAATCAAATATGTTGAAAATATTATAAACTGAAAAATATACGCAGCTAGAAATACAGTGGAAGCTAAAAAGCGTTGTTTCAGCAGTTTCGCAGACAACTCTTTCTCCAGCTGCTCCAATCTTTTGCAATATTTTTATGCAATTAAGTTTCTTTTTTCATTACAAATTTTTTCAATACATAACATTTTTCCCAATTATAAGTGACCTTAAAGTGTGTTTTTTTCTTCAACATTACGCTGTACTCAAGGCATATTTTGACGTGACTTTCTTCATTATTATTTTTATATATTTTTTTTCTTTCGTTTATAACCTATAAAATGCATTATTTAATGTGTGACACAAAAACAAACAAAGTTTTAACAAATACAAACACAATTGTTTCATAAACGAGACCAGTTAAATGATTAGGAGTAATTAGTTTTGTAAAATAAAACCAAAACATTGCCATAATAAATAAAACCAAATAAAACAATTGTTCAAACATATATCGAAATATCGATAATCGAAAGCATAAAAAAATCGATAAATACAAAATGCAACAATGCATAATGCCAGGCTAAAAATGTGAACTGACAACAGGAGTAGAAGAAGCGCATAGCTTGACATTGAAAGCGTGCAACTACGAAGTGTTTTTTCAAAAATGTTGGAAACCAAAAAAAAAAAAGAGAAATAAAAAGAAAAAATGTTGCTGGTACTTGCCAGCATTGAACTGAAGAATTTTAATACGAAAACAAGATTTTAATTTTTTTTTAATATTGAGAAATCAGTGGCGAAAATTACATGCCGTTTCAGTGGTGTATTGTGGAGTACAGGATTATCTTTGTACATTTTTTGTTTTCACTGAGGAAGGTTGAGGAAGTTAAGTGCCAAAGTTGTTGTGATGAATGGATTATGGTGAGAGGTGAGAGGTGATACGAATATGATATGTGATGAGACGATAGATGATGCGCGAACTGTCGCGCTTTCGATGATGAAGTGAATGTCTCGTTGAAGGTTGCTGATGATTATGAAGACTGAGAGAAGGTTAAATATGATAATGAGTATGATGATGACGACAAGAACGATGATGGAGTTACCAGATGTTCGATTTTCGTAGATGATGTTGATATTGTTGCTGTTGGTGATTATAAAGCAATGATTGTGGCAGTTAGTTTGTATTTGGTGATGTGGCGCTTGAAGAGAGAATTTAGATTTTGCCAAAAACATATAAACTGGAATTTAATTTGAAGCAACAAAGCAACAAACCTTTGGTGAAATTTCAAACTTTTATTTTTCTACATACATATGTTAAAATTTTCGAAATCGATTTACGATTTTTTCGTAATCAAATTGAAAAATAAGTCGAAATTTTGAAAAATATTTTGGAATAATAATTTTTATTTAAATGTTTTTGAAAATAATTAAAATTTTTGATTGAACATTTTTAACACTGTCAGTTTGTTGTTCTTTTGTTCAACTCCAAATGCATTTCAGTGTTATTATTTTCTTTTTTTTTTTTGTTGTGTGGTGCATGAGTGTTTAATTTGTTGTTGTACTTTTAAAATATTTTTTTTTAGAATTTTTTTTTTGGGTTTTTTTTTTAAATAGCTTACCAAAGGACTTGCAAGAATTACTCCAATCCTGCTTAGAACCGCTGGAAGACGCTGGAAAAATTTACACAAAATAATTCTAGTATTCATACTAAAACACACTTTAAGTTTTTTTTTTTGGTTTTGTTTAAAATTGAATTGAATTGAACTTGAATTGAAAACTGAAATTTCGGCACTAGTTGTATAAAAAAAAATATTTTTTTGAATATTATTTTCTAAATGCATAGCAAACTTTTTTAATCAGCTTGTGTACATTTGCAATGGGTAGAAAATTTGTATTAATTTTTCTATTAATTTTTTTTGATGTTTTATTAGATTTTTGTTCATTGTAAGCACACTGTGGCATATGCAGTTTCTGCTTACGTTTACTGAATGGTCGACTGATTTGCTTGATTAATTGTTTATTTTTATTTTTTGAGCATGTCTTGTCTTGCGTTTAATCACGAAAATTGGGAACAATGTTAGTTCTGCTTATACTTCATAATTTATTTTAATGATTGTTGTTGGCTTACACGTTGTTACTTTCAACTTCCATTCATTCTAACGGAGCTGCCGTGCAACGTTTCAATTTTGGGATTACAGTTATATTTTTGGGGGGGTGGGAACGCTATACAAGTGGGTCGTAAATGGTTTTTGAGTAGATTGTAAACCGTTGGATTTGAAAAAATCTGGTATATTGGTAATTTTTGTTTGAAGAATTATGAAAAAATGGGATTAAGTAAAATTTTGTTTTTTAATAATCTTTTTTTTATTTATTAATTTTTGGATATTTTTTTAATTAATTTTTTTTTAATAATTTTAAAAATATTTTTAAAATTTTGGTAATGTTTATTTCATCTTTTTATGTTTTTAATAATAATATAAAAAATATTTAAAAATTTTGTTTTTAATTTTTTTTAGATTTTAAATTTTTTTTTTTTAATTTTTTTAGATTTTTTTTAAATATTTTTTTTTTATCTTTTATTTAATTTTTTTTACGCATTTTATTTTTATTTATTTTTAACTCAAATACACATACCAAATTCTTTACAATATTTTTTTGGAGTTATCTAAGGGTTAAGTATATATTTTCTAATCACAAAATTTTTGTATAAACAACAATTATTTTGTTAATTTGTATTATGACACTAAAATAAATTTTATTAAATTATAAGAAATATAAAAAAAAATAAGTTTAAAAATCATTAAAAACACATAGCAATGGAATTTTGTTGGCCAAAGTTAGTTTGGAGTTATGCAAACATGACATTTGTTTAATAATGTTAATAAATCGTACAAGACTGGCATAATCACATAAAATACACATACAAATAAACAGATGAATATATGCATTTTGAGTTTTGTTGTGTAAAGGAATGGAAGAAATTAGGAGACACAGATAGTAGTAATGTATGAGTTTTACAAAAAAAATTTGAATTTTAAAATTTTTTCCAAATATATTGTAATTTAATTTTTGTTTTTTATTTAAAAAAAAAGTTTTGATAAAAAATAAATTTTTTATTATTTAAAAAAAAAAAAATTAACAAAAAATATTTTTTTTTTAATTTTAACAAAAAATAAATTTTTTTATTATTTAAAAAAAAATATATAACAAAAAATTTAAAAAATAAAATATAAATTTAAAAACTTAAAATATAAAAAATAAATTTTTTATTATTTTTTTATTAAAAAAAAATATAACAAAAATTTAACAAAAATTATTTTTTTTTTAATTGTAACAAAAAATAAATTTTTTATTATTTAAAAAAAAAAAATTTTAACAAAAAATTTATTTTTTATTATTTAATTTTTTTAATTAAAAAAAAAAGTTTTGATAAAAATAAATTTTGAAAAAAATAAAAAAATAAAATAAAAAAAAATAATTAATAATTAAAAAAAATAATTTTTATTATTTTATTTTTTTTATTGAAAAAAAAAAATTTTTTTTTGATAAAATATTAACTAAAAAAAAAAATCTCATGAAAAACTAATTTAAACTTAAATAGATGAAAAAAGTAAAAAAAAAATATTTTTCTTAAAAAAGAATATAAACTATTAATAAATGTTTTGTAAACGTGCTGTAACGATGTTTCTTTTTTATAAAAAAATTATAAAATAGTTCAAGAAAATATGCTATAGTTTAAATTTTTAAGATATAGTTAAAAAAATTTAATGGAAAACGCTTGAGTAGCAAGCCTAAAGTAAAATACTCAGATGTACGCATACTTCTCAAATGTACTGTAGATGATTTAGAAACTCAGGAAAGGTATGTGAAATATGGGCATAATTTTCAAGACATATTATTAGAGAAACAGGCGTACGTAGCCAGGTTTAGATACGCTAATAAATGGTACTTTGATGAATATTAATTTTAATTGACAATATATATAGCAAGTGTAGTAATAGAAAGTAGTAGTTTAAGTGTTAAAAAGTGTTAAAACAAAATAGTAGGAAAAGGTATAAAATATAAAATGATACTAGTAATTATAGCGGAGAGTAAAGAATGAACGCTGCTTGGTATGGCATTTGTTTTGTGGTTAGTTTATATAAAAAAAAAATATATTTCTAAAATTTTTAATATTTTGGAATAAATTTTTTCGCTAAAATTTTGTTAAATACTATAACACTAAACCCATTTGTTTCGTTAGCATAGCAATACACTTTTATTTTAACTGTTAAAATTTCGTAAATAATGTTTTTCGTTAATAAAGAAAAAAATTGGATGATTTAATTCTCAGCCGGTTTTTGCTTTTTGCGCAATTGGTGTCATAGACAGAGAGAGATAGATAGTGTTTGCGCTTTGTGGATTTTAATGATGAATGGATAAATGTAGAGAGAGAGAGTTAGAAATACACATATAAAGAGAGAGATAGAGAGACAGTAATGGGACAGACAAACAATATGGTTGTATGTGTGTGGGTGGATGTGTGTGTTTGTTCGTATGGTATATATGTGAGTTGTGATTTTATTACCTGTGTGACAGGATTCTCGCCAGGTCGATAGACAGCATTATGTTGTGGCCGCTTGCGACCCATATAATTAACGCATACAAACTCCAATAGCGAGGCGTAGATGAAGCACATGCAGACGCCATCCCAAACATTCATAGCGGTGAGATTGGAGACGACGGGCAGTGTGCTGCGGAAACCGTTGGATGTTGTAAAGAAATTCAACATTGTTGTTACACCTAGTTTTTGTTGTTTGTGGAAATCAAAAATTAAAAAAAAATATTAGTCAGCAGCAAGTCAATTAATTTAGAGAGTTTGATATATATAGGTAGGTATAATATTACAGGATTTGGAGTTGGATCTCATGGGTAATGGAGGGTGTTTTTGGCTATATAGTATTTATTTAATGTGGTTAGTTTAATATTTCAGCCATTTAAGTGAGTTTAGTATGAGTTTTTACGGTAGTTTGAGAAAAAAATTAAATATATTTTTAAATATAACAAAATAATTGTTGATGAAAATAACTTTAGGATTTGTAAAATAACAGTGTATATATATTTTTAGCATTCAACAGTGTTAGGTGCATTTATTATATATTTTATGTGCGGTTGTTAAATATTTTTATTTTCATAAAAATGCTTTATCCTCTACTTATAACTAAAATACTGCATTTTCAATAACTAAATACATAAATATTAATTTAAACAAATACATACATAGATACATTACTTTCCTCCAAAATCTCCAGCAATATTTTACAACACAGCTCATATCTTCAAAGTCGTTAACTTCTTGTATTGCAGCTTCTGCAATTCTTTCAACTAAATTTCTTAAATTTACGACTTAATGCATGCTCCTTCATTGTTGATACCCACCATAAGCTTACACTCATCTGCATCTTAATATTTATTTATGCGCAATTTGAGTACCAAGCAGTGGAGGTGGTCTCACGACCACGTTGTGTTGCGCTGCAACTATGTCCCTAACTACTCACTAAACTACATTATCTAACGAAATGCTGCATATTTTTGTCTTACTTTCAGCATTTAGGTTATTTCGCTTGTCTTTGTTTTCTCTCTATTTTATACGTTTTCTGCTTGGCATTCTCAATTTTTTAAATTTGTTTGCTTCTTACTACACTAATACAAAGGTAATGTACTTTAAACTACTTATTTATGAATAGTTTCAAATTGAATTTTTGAGTAAATAAGATGGTTTTGCGTTTTATAAATTTCCTTGTGTTCTTATATTTAATTTTATTCTAATAAAACTCTTTTAGGGATGTATTTGGTTCAAAAAAACCTCTAGTTAAACACCACTTGAACATTTTATTATACATACTTCCACTCTTTAAAGTTTTCTATTTAATTTTTTATCAGAACTTGCAATTTATTCATTCATTAATAGAAACGTCAAGTGTCAAATTACTGAATAAAATCAACATTCCCATAAAGTTTGTATAAAAGTTTCAAGACTAGACTAGATTTAGCTGATTTTGATAAAATTAAACTCATCAGTAATATATTTGAGAAATATTTCGCTCTCCAAAACTTAGAAAAACAGTACTTCGGAATCCGGATTTGATCATTTTTTCCTTGACATCTCTTAGTCTTTTTATCTTTATCCGCTGTCTTTTTATTCGCTGGTCGTCGAACAACACATACTGCTCATCATTCCATCTTCTGCGGTATTCGCCGTTGCCAATGTTTAAGGGACCATTAATCTTCCGCAAAACCTTTCTCTCGAAAACTCCTAGTGTCGTCCCCTCGGATGTTGACATCGTCCACGCTTCTGCACCATAAAGTAGGACGGAAATGATGAGGGACTTGTAGAGTTTAGTTTTTGTTCGTCGAGAGAGGACTTTACTTTTCAATTGCCGGGGAAGCCAGACGGGAATGCGCTGGCTGTTTGTTTGATGGCACGAGATTTTTCGTCTTGTCCTCGTTTACCACCAGACCCATTCGCTTCGCTTCCTTATCCAGGCGGGAAAAAGCAGAAGGCGGGTCCTTCCCGATCTTGACGGAGCTTTTGGTGTTGCTAACGTCAGCTTACACAGCCGAATTAGTTTTGTGGGGATACCAAATTCAGACATCGCGTCATATAGACAGCTCTATTTGGTGCTGTCGAAAGCAGCTTTAAAGTCGACAAATAGATGGTGTGTGTCGATCCTCTTTTCACGGGTCTTCTCCAAGATTTGGCGCATGGTGAATATCTGGTCAGTTGTTGATTTTCCAGGTCTAAAAACAGACTGATAAGGTCTAATCAGGTTGTTGACGGTGGGCTTTAGTCTTTCACACAGTACGCTCGATAGAACCTTATAAGCGATGTTAAGGAGGCTTATCCCACGATAGTTGGTGCAGATTGTGGGGTCTCCCTTTTTGTGGATTGGGCAGAGTACACTGAGATCCCAATCGTCGGGCATGCTTTCTTTCGACCATATTTCGCAAAGAAGCTGATGCATGCACCTTATTAGATCTTCGCCGCCGTATTTGAATAGCTCGGCCGGCAATCCATCGGCCCCCGCCGCCTTGTTGCTCTTCAAGCAGGTAATTGCTATTCTAATTTCTTCACGGTCGGGCAATGGAACATCTGTTCCATTGTCGTCGATTGGACGATAGTGATTGATAAAGCAAAATATGCATTGTAACGAGAGATTTAGGCCAATGGACTACATGTAAGAAATGGTGAATTATGGAACTGTCCGAAGCAATGACTTCACGTTTTCATTTAATTTCTGTCAATTATTTGATTAACATTCAACATTCGGTTTTTTGCTAAATACGGGAGATCCCCAGAGTCCTAAAAACTTCCCAAATGGCGCGGAGCATTATACAAAATAGAAATTTATACTCAGTAGTATTGTCTCTCTAGAGTCAGGTAAAAAAATATTTATTAAGTTAAATTTCTGGTGTAGTCTCATATCAGTTTATTCTCAACATATTTTGATATGGAACTCGCCAGTATACCATTTATTCTGCATATATTGAATACCTATAAAGTAGCCTTGACGTTCTTCTCAAAATCAGAGAATGCTTGCTTTTACATTCAAGAATTCACATGCACTCAGAAATCTGTACGTAAATTTTCGCATTCTCTCTACAAACATCAAACATCCTTTAAGCTAGCTTCAGTTATGCATTTATATGATTTATATGCTTATTTAAAGGGGATGTGTACGAAAGTACAACAATAATGTATAGTATATTTCACAACTGGATTTGTATATTTGTACAATTTTATGTTAACATTCAGACTTATCTCTCTAGAATGAGCATTAAATTCCCCTCAGCAACAAAATACATACGAGTACGTATCTGAAATTCACATAAATATTTACTTAGCTTGTACGTAATCAGTTAAATAAACCTTGTAAATGTCAATATGAAAGAGCGTGCAACATTTATTCCATGGTTTCTTGCTTTTACTAAGCATATTGCCGGTTCATTGCCGTTTATTTTGATTGTATCTGTGTTATCCTATATCATATGATATCACATGTGCACAGAAAAGTTAAGTGCTCTCATGTTATTTTTCATAGTTATCAATAAACATGCAACAATATGTTGCAAGTTTTACTCATCGATATGTTTATTGACAGCGGAAACCGCAGCTCTGTTGCGTGGCTAGTAGTAAGTTCCGGCCGCAAATGGTTTGCTTTTCTGCAGAAGCCACAAAGATAACTGTTTTTTATATTTCGGTTGTCCAGTGATAACTTTCGTGTCATATTTGACCGCAACTGTTAAAGAAATACGAAATATGAAATAGTTGAAACGTCGACAACCAAGGGTTGAAAGCATAGTTGAGTTGTTGAAGAAGCCTTGAGATTTTAAATCCCATTTTTCTAAACTAAGGGGTCTAAAAATAATGAGAATAGACCTGTGGAAACTGCAGAATGATTTTGTAGATTTGTCCGTTGATATTTCTGGGAAATTAATTTTGTTTTAGAATTTTCAAGAAAAATAGTTGGATCATCGACATCTAAGGGTTGAAAACATAGTTGAGTTGTTGCCTTGCATTTTTTCTATACTAAGGGCTCTAAAAAAGAGAAACAACTTGTGGAGACTACATAATGATTTTGTTGATATTGTCCGTCGATATTTCTGTGGAATAAATTTAGTTTTAGCCTTCCTTTTAGAATGTATATTATCATTCAAAGTGGTGTACTTTAGTTGACTAATACTCCTATGGCAATCTATCTACGAAATGTCACGAAATTGAAAATTACGGAAATTGATTTTTTTTACGTAATTTTTAGATCAAATTGGAGTATTTTTCTGTATTGTAAAACAAATTATTGGTAGTGGTACGGGACTCCCATTCACCGCTTGCTGTTTCCTTTCCCAACCATAAAGCGCTGCTAGTCAGAGTAATATGCAACATGTTTTATAGCTTCCGTGCGAAAGCACTGGCTTCTAACTATATGAATGCGTATAGTTGTTGTTGGACAAAATCTCAAATTCCCAGTACAGACACAATTTATTTCCGTAATAAATGGACCATAATACATAAAGGGAAGAAGGAAAAGGCAGCGCAAATGATAAAGCATTTACTTAGTTGTTTAGAGCTTTCACTTAAGCACATCGAAAGCTAAGTAAAAGCTTTCAGCTACAGTAAATAGCCTCTAGAGTCATTTAAGTGTATAAGTAGATTTACTTTAAGCTCAGAACTAAATTTATAAATATTAAACGCATACCTTTGCTGGCCACGAGTGGCAAGTTGAAAGCACTACAATGCTATGCAAGTTGCCACAGCGAAGGTGTCAGTATGAGTAGCAAACATAATAAGCTTTGTTTGCGATTTTTTCATTCTTTTGAAAAACACAAAGCTTGAAATTGTTTGTGCTTTATGTGTTGCTTGGCAATTTAACTTAATTTCAGCTTGATTGCGGCAGCTAGTGTTGGGCGACGTATTGTGGTAATTATGCTGCTCGTGCAGCTGTTCTGCTACTTTTCTGGCACTGCATGCAGTGGCGTATACATTCTAATGCAAACACAGTAGCTAACTTCTAGCTCATTTGCGAGTGCTTAATTGTTCTAAAAGTACGCGAGAGCACTTACACATGGTTGTGTGGATGTAGGAAGTTGCCAATTGCAGTGAGAATTAAGTGTTGTGCACTCAAAACACGTACGTACCTTTTTCATTGTGGGTTCAAGGATTTTGGCGGGTAACTAAAGTGAAAAGAAATAAAAGAATATTCTTGAAACAATTTTACAAAACTTCTGCGATTTACTGGCTTAAGGTAGCTTTATAAGATGCTGAGAACAGAATTTTTTCAAGTAAGGGAGTCCTATCCTGCAATTATTGCTACGGTTTTTTTCGTCCGATTCCACACGATTTTAGCAACAAATCACGTCAAATGCATTAAAATTTGTCCACTGCCAGTCAAATACGTATATCAGCTCTCTATAACAAATCACATGAATAACAAATTTTGGAGAAAAGATTCTACAATCTCATGATTTGAAGTAATATGATATGTGATTGTGTGATATATTATATCAGGTCTATAAAATCGAAGGATAAAATATAATACTTTCTAGTTTATATTATATACCTACACATCACATGA
Organism: Zeugodacus cucurbitae; assembly: GCF_028554725.1. NCBI lineage: Eukaryota > Metazoa > Arthropoda > Insecta > Diptera > Tephritidae > Zeugodacus > Zeugodacus cucurbitae. The sequence goes on from NC_071669.1 coordinate 9,284,534, forward strand.
TATTATAATTTGACATCATATGACTCCCATCACATAATGTCATACCATATGACCTCTATCCCATCATGTCATGTTATATAACTCTCCTTCCATCATGTCATGAAGCCCGATGATATGTGATTGTGTGATATATTCTATCAGGTCTATCAAATCGGAGGACAAAATATTTCTACTACACATCACATGTGACGCCCATCACATCATTTCAAATGACTCTCATCCCATCATATCATATAACTCTCATCACATCACGCCATGCCACATGACCACCATCACATCAAGTCATATTATATAACTCCCATCTGATCATGCCATTTTATATAAATCCCATCACATCATATCCTATGATATTATATCATATTAATTCATATAAAAACACAATATATCGGATGTATTTTTATTATACCTGTCACCTATTTCTTCATATCAGATTACATAAATTCAAAATCATCACTTTCAATACATTTCAATACATCACTTATTGTACTTCAAATCAAATCACATAATTTGATATCACAAACGTCACATCAATACATTTCATATCATAACATAATATCACATCTACACTTTATCGCAGTCTAGTATATATATGTATGATCATATTGTTCATAACTGTATACTAGAATGATATCACATCATCGCCACTATTGACAAATATTTTTCAAATTCATGGGCTCGTATAACAATTTACATCACATCAATATCTTTCACATTACAACATCATATCACATTAACTCCTTATCATATTCTAGTATTGGTATATTCCTCTACTATAATGATGTCACATGAAAATTTATCGCTTCTCATCATGTCCAAATACAACACATCGCATTTAGGGACACACATTTTTCAAGTTTTTTTAAGTCAAACTTTCTCAACTTTTATATCATCACACCCATATCATCTCTTCATACCAAATCATATTTAACCACATCACATCATATGGTGGTTATGGGTGTTTTTGCTATTATTTTAAACAACTTTAGAGTAGAGTTTGTTCATATTCGAATTTATTATGCAACTTTTTATTTTACTAATCATTAAATTAACGTTTGAAAGTTATCACAGGGAAGTCACAATCTTGTTAAATATATTTTGGTAACTTCAATATGCACAAATATAAAATTTTCAGCAAAATGTCTGCATTTCCACTCTCCAGTCATTTCCGAATTCCACATAAAATTACAATTTCGCTTTGTTTACGTCAAAGTGACAACTTTTGGCAGCCTGTCGCGTCTAATGACGGCGCGCTAGTTAGCGACTTAGCGACGAAATTTATTTATGCTTGCAGTAAGCCAGCAAGAACTGTTACTGGCAGCTCACAAAGCACCCCAGCGTTGCATTTTCCTGAGCACAAATGCATTTTTAATGCTTTTACTGCGTGTAGATAAGGTTTAACGTTTACTTTGCGCGTTAGCTTGCAGCTTGATTGCAGTTTGCTTCAACTCTGCTTTAACGCACTTTTGGCAACGTGTCACGTGGCTTGACAGTTTCTACGAGCGAGTGTGTGAGTCTCTCTGCGTATGTGTGTGTTTGCAGGTGTTGCTGAAATTACTTCGACTTTTGTTTTTGTGTGGAAAACAAACGAGCAAACTTCGAATATGGCAAAGTGATAAAATATTCTGCCATTTTATTAGAAAATGCTACTGCACCTTGCTTGCGAATTGCAACGTGCCAGCACTAAGTCTCTTACACTTGCCGTACGCACGTGCAATTTCGTCGACACTCTTACGGTATATTGAGTTTTAATGCTGCTCAAAGAGCGTATATTCTGATGAAAGTTGTTGTGGTAAACACTCTGACACATTTTTTTATTGACCTGACGTGAGTAATGACAGACATAAATATGTTTGTACAAAAAAGTTGAAGTTTTAATTATATTGTTACTGATGTGGTGTTTGTGGTGGCAAATTACAATTTTTTTATGCAATTTTTTGCAGAATTTTTTGTGGTTTTAAATTTTATAAAATTGGCAGAAAATCATATAATTTTTTTTTAATATATACATACGCACTAAACTAGTTTTTATGCTGAAATATTAAATATCGAAAGTTTAAAAATGAAATTGAGTGTGTATTTGCATGTGTATGTGTGGTTTATTTCATAATAGCAGTAAATGCATAATATTATATTAAAAGCTTGAAAAAATCGCATGCATATTATGTGATTATGCTCATATATACTGTTATTGCGTTGAAATTTTGTTGGAAGTAAAAAATATGGTAATAAAGGAAACTGGGAATTTAACCAATTTTTATATTACGGGTTGTGGATTTTTCTTTACTAACTAAACAACTACTTACTCCAGTGTATACTCAACATTTTAGCACAAAATACATACCTTTTGAATTAAAGTAACTAGTTACATACTTATAAAATAGTTAAATATGAGCTACAGTACTAATATATACATTCTCAATCAAGCTACTCTAAGTTATTTCAAAATACTACATCTTCTGATTGGAAGCATATCAGTTGCTAAATTGACTGCCATTTCATTATATATATAGTAATAAAGTCACTAAAAAATATATATATTTTTTCAAAAGCTCTAAAAATGTTTAACTTGTTCATTTCTCCTTTGTATGCAAGAATTGCCTGAGCTCTATTAGAAAATTAATACTTATTAAGGCCACTCAATATCCACAAATACTTACAGCGAACTCTCTTAACTAATATTCTTAGAAATAAATGGCTTAAAGCTCAAAGCTCTTTTGAAAAAGCTCCACATTCTCAAGTTTTTTTTGGAAAAGCTCAAAACTTTTTAGGAAAAGCCGAATGAGGTTACGAATATCTACTTTACAACTTAAAGCCAAGTTTTAGAAGAGCTCAAAGCTGTTTAAGAAAATCCCAATGAGCTTTGGAACAGCAATTTTCCAATTAACTTTTCGAAAATGTCAAAGATCTTTAGTAAAAGCTTAATGCCTTTTGTAATACCAATTTTACAACTTAAAGCCAAGTTATGGAAATGCTTAAAGCTCTTTAGGAAAATTACAACGAACTTTATAATATCTACTCTCCAACTTACTTTTCAAAAATCTCAAAAAACTTTAGGAAAATCCTAAAAAGCTTTGGAATATCCACTTTACAACTTAAAGCCAAGTTTTGGATCTCAATGCTCTTTAGGAAAATCAGAATTAACTTAACCACTCTCCAACTTACTTTTTGAAAAGCTCAAAGTTTAAGAAAATACTGATGAGCTTTGGAATACCCATTTTACAACTAACATTTCGAAAATGTCAAAGATCTTTAGAAAAAGCATAATGCGTTTTGTAATACCAATTTTACAACTTAAAGCCAAATTATGGAAATGCTTAAAGCTCTTTAGGAAAATTACAACGAACTTTATAATATCTACTCTCCAACTTACTTTTCAAAAATCTCAAAAAACTTTAGGAAAATCCTAAAAAGCTTTGGAATATCCACTTTACAACTTAAAGACAAGTTTTGGAAAATCTCAATGCTCTTTAGGAAAATCAGAATGAAAGAATATCCACTCTCCAACATGCTTTTTGAAAAGCTCAAAACTCTTTAGGAAAAAAAGCTTTGGAATATCGATTTTACAACTTAAAGCCAAGTTTTGGAGAATCTCAAAGCTCTTTAGGAAAATCAGAATTAACTTTGGAATATCCACTCTCCAACTTATTTTTTGAAAAGCTCAAAACTCTTTAAGAAAATAGTAATGAGCTTTGGAATAGCCATTTTACAACTTACAGCCCAAAGATGTTTACAAAAATCATACTGAGGTTTGGAATATACGCATTTTAATTTAATACCAATTTTTATAAAAGCTCAAAGCTCTTAGAGGAAGCATAATGAGGTTTGGAATATCCAATTTATAGCTTAAAGCCAATTTGTTAAAAAGCTAAAAGCTCTTTAGGAAAAGCATGATGAACTTTTCAAATAACTTTTCGAAAAGCTCAAAGGTTTGTAGTAAAAACATATATGTACTTTATTTATATATATATACATATATATTCATATATGTGTAGCGAAAGCTCTTCACTTAGCAATTTTTTTTTTAATTAACGTTAAGAAACAAAAAGGAGTGATGTGGTATGTTCAGAAAGCTCTCTGTCAGTTACTAATTTTTCTGGAGAATTTTTCAAGATTTTTTTTATGATGACGCTTACCAATTTACAGCTAAATATTTTTTTATCTTTTTTTAATATTAAATATAATTTTTGAGACTATATTATCCTATATATTCTGTATTCTATTCTGTATTCTATATACTATACTCTTCAGCACGCAACCTTGTACAACTAACTTACACTACCCTCTACTATGACCGCTAATTTCCTACTTACACTTTTTAAAATACACATCCTTATTTCTTATTTAATGTACGAGTATGTCTAACTAAACGTATTTGGATTTTTACATACCGATCATAACTCTGGCTGGCACAGCATTCCATTCCAGCCAAAATGTGATAAATGATGATGTCACCAATATAATGCCGGGTATAAAAACAGTGGTGAAATAATAAGCACGATCCCTGGTAAAAGTCAACTCGACTTCTAGGCAACTGTAATTACCTTTAGGGGAAAAATAAATACACAATACAACATAGTAGACAATTGGCCAACTTGGCTTTAGGCAAAATTATTTAATATTTTACTATATTTTAAACTATTCAGTTAGGTATGTAGCTTGCATTCGGTTTTCACATAACTATAGTTATTTGATTTTCACTAAAACTATTAGTTATTTATATAACAGTGGTAATAGACGTAGAACATTTAGAACAAACTATTCACGTACTTAGTTTATATTAGAGTATATTGTATGAGACGACGACAGACGAGACAAGAAACTTAAATAATTGTACGAGCACATTAAGTATGTTACAGACAAGTAGAAGTCGATAGTGAAAGTTATGCAATAGACGCGTACAAGTAGTGAAAGCTTTATTTGAGCTTTGAACTTAAGGGCGCTTTCATTGGTGAAAGCTCGTTTTAGTTTGCCAACATTTAACGGTTTGTGGCAATATAATATAATAATATAATGTGTCAATTTACTTTATGAGAGCTTTCATTGGTGAAAGCTCTTTTCATATTATCGAAATTTGACTGCTTGTCACAGAAATAATGTGACAACTTACATAATTTACACAAATCTAATTTCTAAACCGGCGAACGCTTTTGTTTATTTTGATTTTAAAATACATATGTATTTCATATTACTTCATTTATCACCAACTAAATGTAATGCTTGGGACTAAATCCCTAAATAACTTAATACTAATCTTTATACTAGTGACTCTCTCAATACCTGTTCTGTAATGCAAATGTCTTAAGAAGCTTTTACCTGCATACTTATTCACCTAAGCTTACGTGAAAGCTTCTTTTACCTTACATACTTATTATCTAATCCTTCTTGAAAGCTTCGTTGGGCATTCGGGATACCGGTATATAATAAAAAATGTCTGGGTATATGGGATTTGCAATTTTTTAAAGAAATATTTGGTGTTTTCTACTCTAAGTATAATTTTTGGCATGCAGTAAAAGGCTTTCGCGGTTTTCTGTGTGAATATGAGTATGCTCAATTTATTGGCAATGAACTAAAGAAATTTTCAATTTAACTATTGTAATAAATATTTTTACGAGAATGCAAAAAAGAAAAGACTGCTGGAAAAATATGTTTTCAATAAAAAATGTTGCATAAAGGCTAGAAATAAGTATTTTTCTCTCCACAATAGCACGAGCTTATGTGAATAATATAATGCTAGCAAGCAAATTAAATATCTGATGCAACATTTACTGCAAATTACTGGAGAAATTAATAAAAAAAATGTGTGGCAATATATTGCAATAAATTTTATATAAATATTTTGAGGCTATGTAGATAAAAAAGGCATTTCGGGGAAATTATGGTATGGGGACGCGCGCTAGAATGCAGATATGGCTGATGGGCGCTTACAAAGGATTTCATTGATTGTGTTTGGGAGTCGATGGGGAATTTTTTATAATTTTTTTTTTCAATTAAATTGGCATTCAGCTGTTGCTAAATGAATTGCGCAACTATAAATTTAAGTAAGTTACGTTTCATCAAATATTACAATAATTACGAAATTACTATAATGAAAATTTAACGAATTGAAAAATAAAATACGCAAACTACAATATAATGTAATCAAATGATTATTCGAAATGTACTGGCATTAGCATTTACCATGGCTGAATTGTACTGTGGTGAATTTGAGGGTGGTGAGCATGTATATTATAGCAAATAACCAGTATGAGCATTCAAAATTATAGCAAAATTGAATTTTGAATATGTAAAAGAGTTAGCTGGCATACTACATACAAACAAAAATTTTGTTGCTAATTTGTTTATAAACGTAAACAAGTATTTTTGTAGTTGCATATTTAATAAATAATATTAATTTATTTATTTGAAAGTTTTTTTTATGAACTGTTTGAGAATTATGGGAATTATAGGTTTTTTGTTTTTGTAAATTGTGATAGGTTGTTGGCAACTTTGTTTTTTTATTTTTATATTTTTAAATTTTATTATTTTTACCTATCATCGATCTAGCCGGAACTGCATTCCATTCTAGCCAGAATGTTATAAATGATGACGTCACCAGTATAATGCCAGGTATAAAAACGGTGGTGAAATAGAATGCACGATCTCTGGTAAATATTAAATCGACCCTAAGACAGCTGTAGTTCCCTACGTTGTTGGTTGATTGTTTAGTTGATTGATTGGTTGGTTGGCATTCATATATAGTGGTTTGATTATTAATATAGTGTTTTTGCTTGTTAAATAGAGTTTATATTATAGTTTTTTGTTGCTAACTAATTGGCAATACTCTCTTTGTTTTACTATATTTTTTCAAGCAAAATGTCTACTAACTTCGAGTTATGCAGGCATTTTCAACTAGCAATATGGTAGAGTATATTTATATAAGAGTATAAGCGTTCATTTTGGTTTACTAAATATTTAATATTTTTAAATCGGACATCACATACATTTAACAAATAGTAAATATAAAACTTAGGAGCACAGGGTGACTCAGCAATTATAAAATTTTTAATTTATCAGACCATATATTATAAATTAAAAGTAAATAATAATCTAAATACGGCGATAATATTTATATTACTAAAAAAACGTTCAAAAATTAATTAAAAGGTATGTCAAATTTCAATTTAAATATTTTTTAATTTATAAAAAAAATAAATACCTAATAAACCCTACGAGCCCAAAATATTGCCGTTTAGTAAGTTCTAAACCAAAAAAATTTAAAAATTTGTGACATGGCAGATGGTTTGGTATCGCATTGAACATTTATCCCTGCAGGAAAAGCTACAGAAATTCCTAAAATTCATTAATAAAAGCCCCGCGTTTACTTTGACAGCTTGTTTGACAGTAATCTCTGTAGAAAATATAAAAAAAATTCTAAGCCAAAAATGCTTTGCTGAAGCTTTAAACACACGTGTTTACGTTGACAGTCATCCCTGTAGGAAAATATTTGGAAAAACGTGTTTGCTTTGACAGCTGGTTTGACAGGTTGTTTGACAACTAATCCTGAAGGAAAATATAGGGAAATTTGTAGCCTAAAATTCACTGTGAGGTCATCAAACACGTGTTTGACAACTTCTTTGACAGCTATACCTGTAGAAAAATGTAAAGGAATTCTTGGCCTAAAGTTCACTGATTAACCATCAAGTATTGCGAAAGCATTTAACACGTGTTTGCTTTGACAGCTATCCCTGTAGGAAAATATATAGAAAAACTGTTTATTTTGACAGCTGGTTTAACAGGTTGTTTGACAACTATTCTGTAGAAAAATATAAGGAAATTTTTAGCCTGAAATTCATTGTGAAACCATCAAACACACGTGTTAACTTTGACAGTTGGTTGACAGCTAGGAAAATGTAAGGAAAATCTAAGACAAAAATTCATTGATAAAGCATCAAACACATTTAATTTTACAGATGGTTTGACAGCTATCCCTGTAGGAAATTAAATAGAAACTTAAATGTTTACTTTGACTTCTTTGCCAGTCCTAAGTGAAATTGTAATTGTAAATGAAATGAAATTCTAAGCCAAAAATGCATTGATAAAGCATCAAACACACGTGTTTACTTTGACAGCTGATTTGATACCTTATATGACAGCTATCCCTGTAGGGGAAATATATATTTAAAAACATCTTACAGTGAAAAGTTTTTGAAGTACATTAAGGGGTATGACAAATGATTAGAAAATTAATTATTGACGATATATTTGTATTTATTATAATAGAACGAAAGAATTAACTTTATTTTTGTAAAAAAAAAAATTAGAAAATAGTGTAAATGTTGAGCTATTAGCATAAGTCATGAGATTAGTGATAGAAGGCAAATTCTTGGCCGATAAATCGATAAACTTATGTGGCTGAGTCTCATTCTTTTAAATTTCATATTTTCAGTTATGGAGCCTTTTTTTAAAGCTTGCATCAAAATTATGAATTAAAGACAATCACATTCCCTCTAATAAATAAAATAAAACACTGCACTAACTTTTAATAATAATTAAATTAAATATTAGTACTAAATAAAAATAAAATTAAATAACATATAATACATAAAAAACCGACACACAAACCAATAATATCAATATTTATACATATTTAAGACAGTTAACAAAAGACAAACAATAAAGACACCACTATACAAGAAATAATTTTCACTTCCGAATATATTTTCTAGCAACTACTTATCCGTTTAACAAAAATAAATATACATTTTTATTAATTATAATAAATATTTTTGTTAATAATCAGTCTCGACTCACTCACCTCGCCAACTATTTTGATCGCAGGGTGTTGTTTGATTTTTTATTAAATACGCATTTAATGTGGTTAGTGAAGGACTCTTACGCAGCGTGTCCTCGTCATTCTTCCAAACATACTTAATTTGCGCCTCCTCATAGGAAACTGTGGAGGAGAAAGGTGTTGGTGATATTATTTAATATAAAATTAAAATATTTCTGGTGATAAAAATTTCGTGGTAAGGTGGATTATATTATATAGTTAACAGAGATTATGTTTGTATATCTTCTCCCAAGACTTCAATGAACATTGGAAGCAGTCAGCTGAAAAATAAAATTGAGACAAATTCCCGTGTTATGTGAGTGTTCTAAGGCTCAACCCTCATCGGTTTAGTTAAGACGTAATTATTTGTCTGATAAGGCAACATCCCATAGCTTCATATGTGACAAACCACACCGAACAAGACGAGACAAAAACGCATGTTCGCTTGATTTGGGTTAAAGCAAAATACGTTTTTGTGTCCTATTAGTCAAAGGCGTTTTTGACTAATCCGTTGTGGGTTGAGCCTTAGTGGTGGTAAACTTATTCTTTCAAGACCTAGTCAGATATATGAGTTATTGGAGCTGTAGTTTTTCAGTGGTTTACAATAAGTTAGGCATTTAATGAAAGGGTAGTTTATCTGGGAAAGTTAAGTTGTGCGATAGGTTTCGGAGTTATCACAAGAAATAGAGTTCCAAAGAAAAAAACCCGATGATTTGGATAAAAATAAATACAGTTTAACTTGCCTAACTCGAAACCCCATAATCCGTAGAAAAACTTCGAGTTAAAGAAACTTCCAAAATACAAAAGGTAATTTGTATGAAGTTTGACTTCTATTGCCAATTCAAGAGTTCGAGTTATGGAGAACTTCGAGTTATTGAAGTTCCAGTTATGGAAGTTCAACTGTATTTCTAATTATGTCGGCTGCAAAAGAAGCACAAAGTATTAATCTATTTAATGTCCGATCCGTTTACTAGAAATACATCCCCAGCCAGCTGGCCATATCACTCAACATATCCTATCGACGACATATAAAATTTTGTTTTAATGAAATTTGAGGTGTTCTTCATGAAGAAGTCCACACTTTACAAAATTTCTGGGAATTACTGGATGTTTCCTGAGGTCTCTGGAATATCATATACAGAGAGAGAGAGAGATCTGATTGATCCTCAAAGTTCCGAAATAATATCTAATAGATGTTTTCAAAATTGTCCTATGCTTTCTTGAACTATCAGGAATATATACTCAGATTCGACTGCAATATATTGAAAACTCTCCCGACAAGTTCTTGCATGTTCCATTATATTGACTTGTCTAATACCCCGTCTCTTATCTCCTTTGAAAACCAAAAAAAGTTCTATGAATCGTGTTGAAGACTCTTATAAGACTCTTAAAGACAAATTTCAAATATTGATTGGATTAGTATACTTCTAGGATTATGAGACCTGGACCACAACATGAAAAACTTGTCATCACAATGACATAAACCCAGTTCTCCTATAATTGCAACAAAAGTACAAATCTTTATTCTTTATAGTAATTAAAACCACCATCAATGTCTCTCAGCTTAACATTAACACGAAATAAAACAACAAAAATAATATGATGGACAATACAGAAATTACGAACGCAATTCATTAATGAGCGCCTTCACAACGGCAAAAGACAGCTGAATGGCAACGGCGAAACAATGGATGCAGCACCGTTAAATAAGAGTAAGAAAAGGCGAAAGGAGGCGAACGAACAATTGTCAGACTTACTGCTTGGCATTATTATACGTGTCGGTCGTTTTGCTTATAGGCTCAGAAAAAGCAACAATAAAGCGACAGACAAAAATATATTTTCGCAAACAAAAGCAACGCGCTTGTTGCCGCACCACCGCTCATCTATAATAGTTATTAAGCTGCTATATTACTGCAGACAATAAGAGTTGGTTTGTATGCTGGAAGGGGGTGTGATGGTGTAGTCAGTGACGTGACGTGGCGCTGTCGGTTGCGTATAAATGAGAAAATGAATTGTGTTGCCATTCCCAGTTCACCTTTTAAAGGCGGCTTTCAATTGATCCAGCAGCACATTGCTTACGCTTATTTTTCATTTTTCTCATTTGTTTTTGCTGTTGTTGTTATTTTTCACTTTTTCTCTTTTTGCTTGCTACACAAAAGCTGGCAATTTACTATTTATTGCTGCGCTAATTTTAATTAATAACAAACAATACAGCGCTTCTACCTGAACGCACCAACCAATGCATTAAAAAATAATATGGAAATATTTGAGTGTATTTGTGTGTGTGTGCGTTTGTTGGTAGTAGTGTGGTAAATATGAAAAATTGTTTTGACGAGAGCGTAAATATTTTTATTGCTTTTCATTTTTATTTTATTTCGTTGCGCTTGTTTGCCAGTTTATTATTCAGTATTTAGTTTATTTGAATATATTCTATCGTATTTTATTTACTTACTGCTTTCCATTGAGAAGGAGCACTTCGGATCATCGAACGGGAATATATGTAGGCTACCTTGGCAGGATAAGATTAAGTGGCGTCTGTAGAAATTTATAAAGTAATGAATGTTAATTTAAAAATTGCTTTAAATTTAAATTGCTTTAATATATATATAAATATATAATATAAATTGCTTTAAATAAAAGCTTAACTCAAATTAAGTTAAATTGAAATTTTTACAATCTAATAATAGATTTTGTCCAAAAAGTTCGTACAAATATCCAGATATGTATAGCTTATTTAACTTATATTATTTTTGATATATTGCATTTGAATAGGGGAAATTACTTTTTTATCATTGAACTACTGTGCATCTCAACCCGACTTATGCTATTCTAGTTTGTCGATGCAGCATAATATCATGATTTTATATATTGAAATAAATTTTTTATTATTTTTTATTTTTTTATTGCTTAATATATGCCGCACATATTATTATCTAGTTAGTTTATCATTATTTTCCAATAGAGAGTTTTCATGTAAAAATGTTACTCATACGACATGGTGTTTTTCATATACTAGTATGTCTATACAGAAAACTTCTTATTGAGCTGTTCTCTGGCTGAAACATTCAGTTGATTCAGAGAAAAAAAAAACTATTATGAAGCATTAGCAATTGTTTTATTTTATTAATACACGGTGCTTCAATAGGGTTGTTTTTTTTTGTAGAATTGGAACAGAAGAAGTTGGACGTAAGGTTTATTCTCTTTTGTTTTGAACGAAATATTGTCAGTAGTATAGTTTTATTCTAGTCTAACTTAGACCTATTATTTAAAAAATATTGCACAATAATTGAGCTCAGTATTTTGCATAGAGTTTCGTTGATAACATTGAGGCATCGAGACACTTTCTCCTTCATTGTCCAGCTTTTGCGAGATTGCGGCGAAAATATCTTGGCAGGACAAACTTCAAAGAACCAGCTAAAGTGTCTCGACTACAAATTAGCTACCTACACAAATACGTGAAAGGCTCAAAGCGCTTTGTCGTTACTTGAGTGTCTTGGGTATACATTTTGAGGAGTTTGCGGCATCACAAAGTACTGTATTTAGCTGTCCAAGTGAGATCTCTTGTGGCACAGGAGATCAGCCACTCTAACCTAATCTTCATTGATGTATTATCCTTTAGGAATATTTAATATAATTTTCTGGAGATTAGCTTTGGAGGTTATATATATATATATATTTGGCGTAGGAACCGCTTTAAGCGATTATAGCCGAATCCACCAGAGCGCGCCACTCATTCCTCCTTTTTGCTTTTTGGCGCCAACTGGAAACACCAAGTGAAGCCAGGTCACTTTGCACTTGGTCTTTCCACCGGAGTGGAGGTCGTCCTCTTCCGCGGCTTCCTCCAGCGGGTACTGCATCGAATACTTTCAGAGCTGGAGTGTTTTCTTCCATCCGTACAACATGACCTAGCCAGCGTAGCCGCTGTCTTTTTATTCGCTGAACTATGTCAATGTCGTCGTATAAATCGTACAGCTCATCGTTCCATCGTCTGCGGTATTCGCCGTTGCCAATGTTTAGAGGACCATAAATCTTGCGCAAAACCTTTCTCTCGAAAACCCCAAGAGTCGTCTCATCGGATGTTGTCATCGTCCACGCTTCAGCGCCATACATCAGGACGGGAATAATGAGCGACTTATAGAGTTTGATTTTGGTTCGTCGAGAGAGGACTTTACTTTTCAATTGCCTACTCAGTCCAAAGTAGCACCTGTTATCAAGAGTGATTCTGCGTTGGATTTCAAGAGGTTAAGGCCTTCAAAAAATGATAATTTCCTAAAGTATCCCTATACAGACTTTATTGCACAAAGAACCAAAGCAGTTCTGTGCAGTTTTTATGACTTTGTTGGATTTTTGGAGTGAAGCTTTAGTGAAGTCCAGGGGAGTAATTTCAATTTGAAACCAAAATTAAAGGTGTGAACTCGTAATTCTTAGTCTTAGGTATATAAGTTGGTATCCATATACTAAATCTTCTTATACATATAAGAGTATCCTCATAGGGATATAGCACAAAACATATTTGTTCCACCTTTCCTCGATAATTCTGAATATGTTTCAAAAATGTAAAGTTAATGCTTAAACGTCAGCATATCTATATGTATATATTTATATACCAAATGTAAAAAAATATAAAGAATTTTTTGCAATTCGAACTAAAACGCTAATTTTGAATTAATTTATATTATTTTATTATTTTAATTTAAATTAATTAACACTTAGTTCCGAGAATTAAAAAAATTACTTTACACTCTACCCTCTAATGCGATTATGCCTATCTGTTGGCAACGGCTCCCGCTTTTGCCTATTTATTCCTTCTTTCTTTTTAGGGGGTTAGATGGAATTAAAAATTTGGAAAAGAAATGTAATGACTTATTTCATAGCGCAATATGTTTAAAATATTATCCAAAAATATCAAATCAATCCGAGTAATATTAGAAGAAATATACCCTATGGAAGTTCCACCCTTCAGACCACGTCAGTATAAATGTAAAACTTTAAATGCATTTATCTCAAAACACAATTTTTCAGGTCAGTGGACACGATATCTCAAAAAGTTTGTACACATCTTTGGAATAACATTATTGTACGAAGGATTTTTTTATATTTTTATTATAGCAGTTTTTTTTGTTGAATCAATATATGCCCAAATTTTGACCAAAAAAGTGAGTTTTTTGGTTGAAACTTTGTCGAAAATTCAAATTTCAATATTTTGTTTTTTCTTTGTTCATTAACTAGATTTATCTATATACTATCGAAATATTTTAGGTTTATGGTTTTAAGATGAACAAATCATGAGTTATGGTGTCCACCATAATACCTTTTTTTTGGACATTGGGAGATAAGGTGCCAATGGCTGAGTTTTGGGAATTTTTAATTGAAAATTTCACAAAACACTGTTTAAACATGTATCTTTGATACGCAGAATTGTTTAAAAGAAATATATTTTTGTATATTAAAAAATAATTGTAAATATGCCTTTGTATTAAGCCTCTGAAACTCACCAAACTTCTTAAGTCAAGCTGAGGTTTTAATTTTTATCTCATGTTATTTTTTTTCAATCACGAACCCTTCATTTATAAACATTTGCGACTTATAAACAAATGCTCTCTTTGTGCTTTACTACAAGTATTTCTCTACTAAAAGGAAAGCAAAGAAAAAAAGTTTTCCTGCTTAAAGCTTCAAATGTGCGTGTCGCTCACTAAGCACACAAATAACCACGAATATTAAATCAAACTTGCAACAGCAGGTTGCACGACAAACGTAGCATAGCGCTACGTCCTAGCGGACAGCTGTAACTAATGTCAACATTTGCATTTCTATATATACCTAGATATATATATGTATGTATGTAAACGCTGAGAAATTATTTATTCAAAATTTTTTGATGCGTGACTAAAAAAATGTCGCAGAGCTGCAAACAATAGCCGCACCAATGCTGCGCGCGTGGCGCATGCACTCGGTCAGTGCGCATACTAATGAAATAGCACTCGCGACAAGGTATTATTTTCATATTTTATATAACTTTTTTTCATTTTTATTTTTATTTTCTTCTACATTTCTTTTTGTTTGCTAAGCCAAACTTGTAGCCGTAGAAGAAATTTGCATTTTTCCAACATTTCATTGTTGACGCCATAGAGGCGCCATTTATTGTAGACGTTTCACTGTAGCAATTTTGCTTTCCTTATTATTGAAAGTGTGGAATTTAATGCGCTGGTTTGCTGCTTTAAGTTTAATAGCAAGCGTAAATACATACTATTTTTAACGCCCAAATACACACCTCATTGCGTACGTAATGGTCCCGTTACGGTAGATTCTTAAAGCGAAATGCATTGGTATAATGGGATCCTTAAAGTCGCCGTGCATAATGAAATAGGTGTCCGGTGTCCAGATGCTGTCGTGATGATGCAATGCATTCAAAAAGTCATAATGCGATTTGTTGCCATATTGTAGACGCGGATCGTTCCACTGTTGATTCAGTAAGAATTCAACTTCGTATTTCTAATGGAGGCAAATAAGGTGATTTATAGTGGGTTTATTAGTGTTATTTGACTTTAGTTAGAATTATTTAGAAAAAATATTTAAAATTTCATTAGAAAAACTCACCAAACTACTCTCATCTGGCGAGGCCAAGCTGAGCAGCAACACATTCACATTCACCGTCAAAGTACCTGCGTTGAAATTATTGATATAAGCAAGGGATATTATTAATTAATAATGAAAAAATTAAATTTTTTTATTTGATGTAGAAAATAAAATATTTTGAAACGAATTTTGCATTTCGAATGAAAAGAAAATACTTAAATATTAAACACAATTACAGAAAATCATATAAGCCAACGTAGCATAGCCTCTAAGTATTAAAATCATATAAAAGTCAGTAGAAATCGCCAATCTACAAACATAAGATATTCAACCTAAGTGCTTTCTATGACAACAACTCAAGAGTAAAGTGCTTGGTATAGTAGTAAAAGTGCTTTGTCGAAAACTTTTTTGTAATGGAATTCATAGAACAAACCGCGATTATGTGGCCTCCTTGAGTTGCTGACTTTAGCCATATCCGGTGAAGATAAACCACAGCAAAAATCTTCATCTGTAAAATTTAAATTCATTTAAAAATTGTCTGAAAATGGTTTTGAAAGAAATTTAAGTGCTTTAAATTTAATCTGAGGGATTATCTACGGAAGTAAAGGTATTTCATATAATTTTTCTTTAAGTTTATGGAAAGAAAAAAATGTGTCTAGTATCTATATCAGTTAAAATTTCTAGATATTGTTTATAAGTAGCTGTGATCATTAAAAATAAATTTTTCTATAAATTGATGGTCAAATTCAAATGTAGGGGTCCAGATATAGCATTACTATCTATAAAATGTATGGAAACTTCTGAAGTAGTCATTTCATTAGTTTCGACGCTAATATATTTTATTGTTTTAAGAGTACACTGTTCCAGAAATTCATATTTTGATTTTAATATACATATGTGGTGTGTTCAAAAAATAACAGTAATTTTCGAAAATTTATTGTTTCGTCTACAATAATGCTGATTCCTTAAAATTAGTCTCCATTCGATGTTATTAACTTATGTGAGCGCTTCTTCCAATCGGTCGAAACACTTCTCAAACTCGATTTTTGGTATAGCTTTTAGCTCTTTTAACGGCTCTTTAAGGTACTCTTTATTTTTGGATGAAAATCTTCACAAAGAGCGAATATGGAGGGCATCGTCACAGTATTTATTTTTGATCAAGAATTGACGAATAAGTACCGAAATGAGAGCTTTTAACAAACGAAATTCTCCAAGCTCATAAAAATACGTTTAACCTAGAAGGTGGTTACTTCAATAAATCTACTTTTTCCGCTTTTTTCTCTTCTTAGTTTAAGAAGTATAGACTTATACCATTATAGCCTTTTCACACAGCCAAATTAATTGATCAATTAAAATTTGGGAAATTGGGAAACCAGTTGTTGCCCTTCACACTGCCGATTCCGCTGTTATACATTTTTGTTTTTTCTTTTCATGAGAAGTTGGTAAGTTACAGCAGCTGATTGATATTGTTTAGCAGCGACATCTACGCCGTGCAGCGTGACAAAGAACGTATATATAATTACAAATACGGCATTTTTCGCAGAGTTGCATATCATTTTCAAGTCGATAAAAATTCGATTAAAAATTAATGTGGAAAAGTGAGATTTTTATTTTGTATGGCAAATCGATCTTAATTAGCGTTTTAATCGAACAGAGACCGGTTAATTGATCAATTCACTCCTGTGTGAAAAACCTATTAAGTGGGTAATCTGGTCCAGACGCATGAATTTAAGTCATTTTTTAAACTAAGATAAAAAAAATTAAAAACATTTTACTATCCATTTTTTTATATGTTTTTTATTGACATTTTAATAATATAAAAAAAAAATTGCAAGAAAAAAAAAACACAAAATTCGTCGAGATAAAGGCCGGTGGAGTGGGGGTTTCAAAAAACTCGGTGCGAGATCTAAAATACAAAAAACAAAATGATTCTTCATTAGTAACGATGTCGATATCAGGTTGACCATTTTCAAAAAAAAAAAAATGGCGTCGACTTGAAAAGAAAAAAAATTTTACTCGATTTTTTCGACCTTTTCGAATTTTTTTAAAATACTTCAAATCAACATTTTTGGAAATTAAAGAAGATATATACCAAATTTCAAAAGAATTTGCAATGGTTCAGTAGAACTTGAGATATCATGTAAACCACCTCAAAAAAAAGTAGTTTCGAGAAAAACGCGTTTAAAGTTTAGGAGACAATTCACAGCCGGCTCGGACACCACGTTACAAAATCGGCTGTATCTCCGAAATTAAGTCGAATTTTGAAAAATCCTTCCAAGGTCATATTTTTGAAAGTCTAAACTTTCAAAATATGCAAAAAAAATCGATTTGTTCAAAATCCTAGACCAGAATACCCCTTAAGAACTTATACTAAATACTTGATATTATAACATATTTACTAAAATGGTACTGAAAAGAGGAGATCTACTCCATTGCACATATTTATTGAATATTTGAAATCTTCTGATACTTTTACTCGCACTTCCCACATTGAAAAACACAGCCACATAAAAAAATTTTTTGTCAAGACCTGAGAGTCTTACTATGTGGTGCAATTCGTTGTATCCGAATCCGAGGTCCATTTAACCCCATCAGATCAGGGCTTCGACATAGCCCCAGAAAACCAAAAAGGCGGACAGCGTTTTTAAAACTTCTTTGGAGTCGATTGAAACTTCTTGCTAAGGCGATTTCTTGGTTTCGGTCGGTTTTTCAAATTGAAAATAACGGATGCAATATCGCGAATTTTTAAAATGTATCCACCATATTGTTTCGGTATTGGCGGTGATATTGAGTAAGAGTTTTCAACGGTTTTCGATGACCCAACAAAGTAAGCTTACCCTCACCAAACATAACCTTCAAATAAGATTGCTGACAATAGCAGTTAAAACTGCATGCTAATATGAAAGAACTGTTTCATATGTGCCAATCAAAAATAAAAAAGTTTGCCATATCACTGACGACCTGCGAAAATTTCCTCAATTTCAGCTGACAGTTGCCGAACACTGCCATATTTTTCTTTGTTTTTTTTTTATTTTCTTTTAAACTTTTTTCCAATTTTTTTTTTGTAACTCACAACTTGATTTTACATTTTTGCCATACCACTGCTCGCCAATGGTCATTTGTGCCGCACAGTTGCGCATTTTTCCACATGTGCTGCGGTTGTGGCAAGCAAAACCAACAAGTTACACACAAGTGAGCCCTCATATGTATACGCCTTTAGACACGTTTGTGGATTTTGCACACACGAAAAAAAATTGAAAAAAAATTAAAAAAAAACTGGAAAAAGTAAGGTACCAGCAATGATGTTTGCACAATTTCCCAGCTGAGTAAACGGGCACTACAAAGTAACAGGCATTCACATTCGTTGATACACACACACACTCAGTGGCAAAAACTAGTAAAATTTAAGTATCTGCGCGCACACTCACCGTTAACTGGCGGCAGTAGACGTTTATCGTAACGTTTCTTCTCCAGCAACAAGTCCAAAATTTCCTTATCCGAGCTGGACTCGTCGAATCTGCAAATAAAACGTGTTGGAAGAGAGAGAAAGAGTGGCAGAAATAGTGGAGAAAGAGCAAAATTGAAATGAAAAAAATACAAACGGTATAACTGTAATTTCAAGGTAATGGTTACATAGAAAAAATTGTTAAAAATTTTATAACCTAAAATGTAGAAAATCCTTTTATATTATATAAAAAGTGACAAGTTAAGCAAAGTAGGTAATGCAGTTATGTAATCTATGTATGCTATGTTTATGTATATGTGGTGTATGTATATATGTATGTGTGATTTTAAATATAACGGTGCGTTTTATGTGTGCGAAAAAGTAAATATGAAATTTTATTTTTTGCTGAGCTAGTGATATGCTACACGCTAACAAATACCTTTAAATAGTTAAGTAGTATGCAGAGCGCTGGTTTGTTGTGTGTGTGTTCTAACATTACATTTCATTAAAAGATTGCGTATATGAATTTTGTATAGCCAGAAAAACCCATATCAAATACTTTTGGGCAAAACTTTTTAATTTTCGTAGTCTTCTTTTAGGGGTAGTTTACATTTTTTGTGTGTGAACTGAAAACTTTCTGCTTTCTTTTGGAAAGTCTTTTGCGGTTGTTTTTGTTAATGCAAAATGCGTCTGAAGTCTACGCTGCTGTGGGTGCAATTAATTAATTAAATGCATGAGGTGCGTTAAAATGATTTACTTCAATGTGTATGAGAGAGTAATGAAGGCAATGTATTCATGGTAGTGGCAAATGCAGTGATTTACTGCTGTAAGTTCGGTTTTTGTTATTTTTTACACCTTGGGTTGGCTGTTTTACAGTTTAGACAGCACAAAAGCTCGAGTGAGTAGCGAAATTTGAATGAAAGTCGGACAGAAAGTCTTTATTTGGGCGAAAGTATGTGCTGGGCTAATATTCAAATATAGATGTATGAGTGGGAGTCTAATATACTTTGAAAATTAAATATATCTTCACTTAAACAATCGAAATTGTCTAAAAGGTTTTCCTATAACTTAAGTATGACTTTAAGGAGCTTTCGCCTAAAGCTCTTGAAGTGAAAGCTATTGATATTGTCTCTTAAGGGGACGTTCCCTTCCGCATAATAATATAAAATTCTTTTCTTTTGGCCATTCCATGAATAGATTTCGAACTCACAGCATCAAATGGCGACCTCAAGTTTGGAAGCAGTAGGTATAGAACTAAAACTCTGGAATAGTACTGTGAAACTTTCTACTTTCTGTGAGCTTTCACTCTAAAGTTGTTGAATGTGGTGGGTGATTTTAGATAGGGTTTCTTTATATCGTTTATGGCTGCAAATCACATCGGTTAAGTAGTAGGGATATATAGCTCCCAAGCTCACGTAGTGCACAGAATAGTACTAAAATATCTCAGTACTCTTTTGCGAAAAGGATTTCTAATGGTTCTTAATTATCTTATTCAAATGACGCAATTTTCACCTGGTATATTTACCCTTCAAAACATTAGAGATTGTGTAAATGGGTTTTGCTGATCTTTGCTTGATTTTGATCTTAAGATATTCGAGTCTGGGTGCTTTAAACTTATCCACGTAAAAGAGATTTATCTCTGGAGAGATTTTAACCTAAGTTTGAAGACGTATTAGTGCACTTTAAGCCTGCTTGGATTTACTTTGATTATCAAAAGGGCATATTTAGTCATACAAAATCTCTTTGAGCCTAAGCAAAATCTTAAATTTTAATTTGAATAGTTATTTATTGTATTAAATTCGAAATTATTTTCGCAATTATTTAAAAAAAGGAATATACAATGCCAAAATTTATAAGTGATTGCGGTGAGCATAATTTAAATGAGAAAATCTAATTTTAATTGCAGCATTTTTTTTTTTTTCGAAAAGCAGTATTTTGCGAAGCAATTATTGTATTCAATGAATGTCTACAGCTACTTACTTAAGCGCGCAATTACGTCGCCCACATCCATGGAAACGATGAGAACTGCGTCCAATTAAAATTATACGAGCGTTTGTTTGATTTTTGTTTTTTGTTTTTTGTGTTTGGATTTTAAGTTACAAGAAATTTTCATTTAACTAGGTATTTATATCTCTGTTTTTTGTACAATTAGCTAAATATAGTACATACTGTACTACAAAGTATGTATGTATGTATGTACAATTTGTAGAATTCAAGAAAAACACCGGAAAGCTAAAACTTCGTAACGATGTAAAGAACGCCAAAATACATTGTAATGCATATATAATTTATTTATATACAGTTTGGCATTTAATAAAGAAATCATCTAAACATCAAAAGCGTCCGCGAAATGGACTATTGTATATATTGTATATAACTAAAATTTGAGAAAAACTGTACAGCTTTCTAATATTTAATGGATATCTGCAAGGTCTTTATTTTTTAAATTTATACATAAATATTTCTTGGTAAGTAGCATTGAGCACTTCAATGACAATCGAACTGTGACATATTGTGTTTTGAAAAGATGCAGGAATAAAGGAAGGACAAAAAACCATTTTGATAAAACTAAAAAAGAAATGAGTTTCTCCTGTGTGTATGTTAGATTATTCGTGAATCTCTCAAGTTGCTCTTTGTAGTATTATGGGTTTAGAGAGGGAGCTCTGTCCAGAATAAAAACAACTTTCAATAGAGACCAAGTTCGTTTTGATTTTTAAGGTTCTAAAGGAATATTTGGTTCATTAAGGGGTTATATACAGTTAGACGGCCGAAAAAAAGTGAATTTTTTTAATTTATTGATCCAAAAATTTATACACATATTATAGTATCTTTTAACTGTATTTTAAGACTTAGTACTAGTAAAAATATTTATTTGAAAAAGAGCTACAGCTGATCTCCAGGAGCTCCTCTCAAAAAAGACATTTTGCGGTGACCACTATATCTCGGAACAGGATCATCCGAAATTAAAAAACCAAACAGATTTCGTTAACATAATGTTATATCTAGTAATTAATCGAAGGAATAAGCAAAATAAAATTTTTGACAAAATGGCGGTTTATCAAAAAAAAAATCGATTTTTCACCCAGATTTCGGCTTTAAATTGTTTATAAAAAAAAAATATTTATCGGAGAGAAAAAATCTTCGATTAATTACTAAAAAATATATTTAAGAAGGTCGTGTTAAAATTTGAGACTAATCGGTCAAGCCGTTTTCGAGAAGCCATTTTGAGAAAAACGAGTTTAAAGTTTGTACCTTGTACTTCCAAGCACTCTGAAACGCCTTTTCAAATTTTTCATTTGCTTGTAACTTTGAAAATATTCAACGGAACGATATGAAATTTTCTGTGTGTATTCTTAAATATATGTACATTAAGAAAATGAAATAAAAAAATCGATTTTTTGAAAATTCTAACTGTATATAACCCCTTAATTGGTCAAAATGGAAGGGATTTGCTTGATATTTGTAGATTTTCGATTAAAAAAAATACTTGAAATGTTTAAATCTATGTTATAGTTGCGAATTCTATTGGTTAGCTTTTCGTTTCAAAATATTTCAAGAACAGGTATTCTTCGTATTTTCGTATACAAATCAATACACTATTCGTTGATTTTGAAAAATTCTGTGCAATTCTTGCAGTGATCTCCCGCTGTTTTATCAGCACGGAACCATCACAAGTTCTATGAGATTCTTCTTCTAGTGAAAGTATAAAGCTTTGAAGGAACTTTTACTTTTGCTAGACCTACAGCGCCCTCTATAGACTTTAAATTTGCTCAAAAGCTCTACAAAGCGCAAATGTAATGACTGAAGTCATACTCCTTTAGTTAAAATGGTATCGGAAAGTGGGTCTAATACTCATCTTGGGGGTTTCAATATACTTAAAAAAGTTATTAACAAATTCATAAAATATTTTCATCTCCAATTTAAATTAATTAGTGGATGTATATACAGGATACTTGTAGATCTGGGGATTACATTTTATATATCCGATTATAAAATGATGTTTTTTTTTTAATAATTATACAATTATAACTCGCATATATGGTTCTCTAAATACATGCGATTTTTCGTAGTGAGACTTTTTTGTAGTCTTCTTATAGTAAATAAACTATTAAGGCATACTTTAACTGACCGATGACCTTAAACCTAATAGGGTTGATCTATCTAGGAGGTGTTTAAAATGACTGAAATATAAAATAATGATAATATGTCGATATCGAAGAAGTATATTATTCGATGTGAATATCGATTGTAGTTGTAAACTAAGATTCATGTCTTAGAGAAACAAAATTTCAGTTTAAGCTTCAATATACATGTATATGGGTAAGCAGATTTGATTTTACAAAGCTAAATCTATCATGGTTTTTGAGTCATATCAGTTAAGCTTGAAAATAACTGCATTTCTAAACAATAAAAGCTAATTAAACACTGTAAAAATTACACAAAAATTGGCATGCAAGTTTGTATATAGGTTTCGAAGACAATGTAGTCTACATTTAGGCGTTAAACAGAACAAACAAAAACTAAACTGTTTTATAACAAGGAATATGTTTTTTAATTAGTGGGCAGTAAGCGCCGTTTTTTTTAAATAAATTAATTTTAATATTAAACTTTTTAATTTTGGCGTTAAATGCGCAATTTGGCTAAAAAATTTTGGAAGCAATAAATTGCTGCTTTGTTAATATAATTAATTTGTAATTATTTTTTTATTTTTTTTGTTAAACATTAAGCGTAATTTTAACTTTCTGATTGTTTGCTTTTGCTTTTGGAATAGCGCACTTACTTTGACCAATCGATGCTTTGACTGCAAGAAAGAAAAAAATCAAAAGAAAATGTACATAAAACCAAAATTTGTAAGAAATAGTTTAGTTTAACTAATTTTAATTAATAATAAAACTACATAAATATAGATAATTTTTGGTACTATGTAGGTATAGGCTAAGTAGTAAGCGTATACTTTAAAGGCCGAATTCGTTAAGGAATTTATATAATTAAATTAATTGAAGAAAAATTAAAAATAAAAATAAAAATGATAATAAAAGAATGAAAAAAATATTAAAAAATATAAAAAAACAAAAAAATAATAACAAATAATAAAAAAAAAAAATTAAAAATATATTAAATAATATTTCTAAAAATAATAACAACACTAAAAAAACAAGTTGTGACGCTTACGAAATGTCTTTGAGTCGAGTACGAGAGTGCAGTATGTAGTGCACATTTAGGCGTTAGGAAGTAGTTAAATGGAAATTACATCTCTACATATATTAAATAATACTAAAATAACTGTAAAAATGTGTGTCTTGTGTGTTTGGCTTAGCAATTGTGTGCTTATATGTGTGCGTGTAAGGTCAATATCCATATCCATGTGTGTATGTATGTATGTGTGCGTTTCAATATCCGGTGCGTATGTAAGTGGGTGCTCTCAGTATTACAAGAAATGCTTTGCTTTGCCTTTAGCGCCGTCTCCCCACACTATAACACCCTCTACCCCCTCTCGCTTACTTTCACCCTGCCCTTACTTACATGGGATGCTTATCGAATGGCGCCTTGTCGGGCGAATGCGCCGCTGCTGTTGTTGTTGTCAAATAGCAGAGCGCCAATATAACGCTGGACACGGCGTAGAAGCTAAACGAATTGCCCAACAGATGATAGTAGTTGTGACCGATGTAGCTGAAGGCGCCGTAAGCGGCGGCGGCCACCGTTTGTATGCCGCGACGCAGGCGATGGCGCTGTTTTTGTTGTTGTTGTTGCTGCTGTTGTGGTTTTTGTGACTTTTTTTGTGCTGGCAACAATTTTTGTGGTTGCTGTCTTTGTTGTGGGGAATGGTGTTGTTGTTGTTGTGGTTGATTTTTAAGATTTTTGTTGCTGACTGACAGCTGTTGTTGTTGTGGTCGATGTTGTTGAAACGGCGTTTGCGGCTGTTGGTGGTCGTGGTTGTGTTGCTGTTGTTGTTTATGTTTTTGTTTTTGGTGGTGGCAGTATGTCAACGCATTCCGCTGCGCTGCTGAGGGTGCTTTCAGTTCTCCCGTCTGCTGCTGCTTCGCTTGCTGTCGCTCAACAGTTCGTTGCTTGGTTTTTTGTTGTTGCTGCTCCGTCAGTTGTTTCTGCTCGCGTCCACGCTTATATGCCATCTGCAGCGGCTGACACTTACTCTCTAAAAGCTTCCGTTGCTTCTGTTGCTCCGTTGGCGTCCGCATACCGGCGCCTACCGTTTTCCGCTTCTCCATTGCTTGTGGATCCAACTCGTTTGCTCCGTAAAACCCCATATTATCGCGCAGACAGGCTAAGCGCTCGGTTAGCGCGCTGCATGCTTGTTGCAAGAACTCTTGCAGACATTGGTCCTCTCCGCTCCGCGCTGCTAGAGCCTTGACGCCAGTGTAGTTTGGACGTTCCAAGTCTCTGGCGGACGCAGTCGTCCTCGCGGCCGTTTCCGTTGGCGGCGACAAACTAGCGCTCGTTGTGCGCCACCAGACATTTCGGTCTGCCGCTGGCGTTTGTGTTTGCTGTTGCTGTTGGTGTAGCTGTTGTTGTTCGGCTGCTTCCGCTTGAGGTGGCAGCGCGACACGCGTTTGTGGCAGTTGTTCTCGCGATAGCTGTCGGTAGTGGCAGCAATTATTATTTCCGTTGCTTGTGCGGTGAAAGTTTGCACAAGCGTCGTCGCACTCGGTGCTGTGTGTCTCCCTGTTGTTATTGTTGTCTTTGTTGTTATTGTTAGTATCAACCGCTGTTGTGCAATTATTTACAAAAGCCGCACTCAATTTACAACACCGCTGCCTTTCTTCGCGCTCAACCGCAACCGCTTCCGTCTCAACGCCCTCGTCACAAGGCTTGCCGCACTCAATTTGTATTTGCTTTTCAGTCTCTTCCGCTTCGACGCCGCTTTCAGCTGCTTCTCCTTCCTTCTCTGCTTCCTCTTTCGCTTCCTCTACGTCCTTTCGTCGCTTTTGTGTCTTTTTGATTGCTATAATTCTCGTTGTGTTGTCTGCCTGTCGTCGGCACTTAGTCGCCTTTGTGTGCGTCGCCTCCTTCTCGTCGTCGCTATCGGCACTGCTTTGAAAGATCACCTCTGAACTCAATAAACGCAAACTGCTACTGTCGCTACTTGTATAGTTGTCACAACAGTTGTATTTGTTGTTGTTGTTGTTTTGTCTATCACGATTTAGGCTGTTTTTATTGCTTTTTATTTGTTTGTTGGCGTTGTTGCTGCGTTGTGTCCTCGTTCTGGCAGCCTCAGAGGAATAGCCCATGTTATGGCATCTAGAGTTGAAGAGAGTGAGATGAGAAAGGAGAAAAAGTTAGTTTTGTTGTAAAAATATTATTTTAGGGAGGATTCAATATATATCGTCTGCCTATGTTAAAGTCTGTATTTCAATAATTGGGGTATATTTTATGTACTCTAGAGATCTGGAACTTAATCTCAGTTAGATGAGTATTAAGAGAGATTCTTCTTGTTATCATATTTGAGGTGAATCCGGTTATGATCTTGGTAAATGCAATATAAAGTAAGAAATCTTCTTTGTAAGGTAATACTTTCATTTATGTTTTGAAAATAATTAGTTAAGCGAGTTTTCGGTCTGTGAGAGCTTTAAGCTTATTTTAAAATGCTTTCATTCAAAAGCTCAACCAGTCGAACTTTATTTCTATGGTTTGCGGTATATGCCGAGTATAATAACGGAACGTTCATACATTTTTCAGATTAAATATCATATGTATACCATAAAGAGAGAGATATTCCATCTCATACTTATTGAAAGCATACACATTATCCTAGATTTTTTAATTGACTTAATTACTTTAGAGATGATTGGGAAAAATTTTGCCGAAACTGTATATGTCCAAAGCTCAAAAAGATCTCTCTCTCTCTTTAGATGACAAAACTTATAAGTAAGCATTCAATAAAGAGAGGAGTCTCTAAAACATATAAAGAGCTTTTGAGCTTATATGAGAAAACTAAGAAACTGCTCAATAAAAAGTTGGAAGTCTACTAACAAAAATAAAAAATGAAAAAGAAACTGAGCTTTCACTCTATAAAGATAACATCGAATGTATTAGAGATGTATGTGTTTCAGAGATCATTTATGTCTTTTATATCCGCGAAATAAAGACTGGAGTTGATGTTTTACTCCAAAGGCACGGCGTTCGTTTAGTTTAGGAGATTTCATATTTTCGATCGTTAGTTTATGAGGTGTCTCTGTAGTCGGTTGAGAGCATTCGATTTCCGAAATATTGAAGAGAGAGACCATTTGAATGTGAAATGGTTAATTAAGGGGGTATTCTGGTCTAGGATTTTGAAAAAAATTTGAATTTTTGAAAGTTTAGACTTTTAAAAATATGACCTTGGAAGGATTTTTCAAAATTCGACTTATTTTTGGAGATACAGCCGATTTTGTGACGTGGCGCCCGAGCCGGCCGTGAATTGTCTCCTAAACTTTAAACGCGTTTTTTTCGAAACTACTTTTTTTGAGATGGTTGACATGATATCTCAAGTTCTTCTGAACCGATTCATTTGAAATTTGGTATATATTTTCTTCATACAATGCTCTATCGTGTCTGCCTTCAATTTCCAAAAATTTTGATTTGAAGTATTTTTAAAAAATTCGAAAAGGTCGAAAAAATCGGGTAAAATTTTTTTTTCAAGTCGTTATTTTTTTTTGTTTTTGAAAATGGGCAACCTGATAACGACATCCTTACTAATGAAGAATCATCTTGTTTTTAGTGTTTTAGATCTCTACAAGGGTTGAAATCACGTCAACAAGGACACACCGATATTTTTGAAGCCTCCACTCCACCAGGCGCGTATCTCGACGAATTTTGGGTTTTTTTCTTTCAATTTTTTTTATATAATTAAAATATCAATGAAAACCATGTCCGATTGTTGAGAGTTTCTTCTTCTTCTATTTCTTGGCAGCTTATACAGTAGTCGTTGTTTGGTAAACCCCAGTCTGTCTCCGTGTCTTCCTATCAGACAATGACCAGTTAGCACTCCTACTAGAGTTCTTATGTCCTCCCTTTTAAATTTCAGCAGTCGGCACTTACGATCTTTATTCGAGTCAGGCCATGTTTGCCTGCTGGTTGAGCAAATCATTGTATATTCTTTCCACCGGGATTCAGCTAAATCTATGACCTGCTTATCAATTAAATGTCTACAACTGGCCAACGGCATGCATATATCCCACTCACTGGGATCCAATTGTAAGGTTATACGTTTTGACGTGAAAGCTATGAAGAAGATGGAAAATTTATGTTACAGTCTACAAAGAAAGTGTAGACTATCCATAACGCTCTTTTCAAAATGAAACTAAGCTTAAAGTTTAGAATTCAGGATTGAAACAAAATATTTCATTTTATGTAACCTCTCTTTAAAAGCTCTTTAGCGCATCTAAAGCTTCAATACTACTAAAAACTAAAACATATTTAAAAGCAACCACTCTCATCTTTTTTAGAGCACACAAAGTGCTGACAATTACATTACAGACTCTTCATACACAAAGCAAGCATTTTGTCACACACACACACACACACACAGCACAACAAGTATGAGACACACATATACAAGGATCATAATTATCCTTGCACAAATTTCATAACAAAAAGTCAAAGTGAAATACAAATTTGGTGCACAAAGTGCTTATTTGAGCAACTACAACACAAAACAACTACGAGTAGTACGCGCATAAATTGCGAAGGGTGTTAAAACGACACAAGAGTAACATAATGAGTTAAGAACAAGTTGTTGGTAATTATTTTTGGTAACATGAAGAGTACAAGCTAGAGCACAAGCGTCGAAAATTGCTACAAACAAGCCCAGGCGGGGCAAATAAAAACAAATGAGTCTACAACAATTGCAATGAGACTACACACACAAGCAATAACTAACAAGGCACAACTACTCACAGATCAACAACAAGCACAACAACAACAACTACAATGAGTAGAACAAAAATGTTAATAACATTGATAAAAATACAACATGAAAAGTTTCTTTTTCCCGCTCGTCTGACAAAATTGAATTACGTCAAGCCCGTGGATGGGTGGGTTCTTATTTAAGGCCAGTCGACCGGGTCGGGTGTGTCAAGTGAAAATGAAAACTTGAACTTTGCCGCGTGATGAGGAAAATATTGCTGTTTTACAGTGGAGGAAAAATGAGCTGCAAAAAAATCGAAATCAAGACAGCCAGCGCGCGCTAGTCAAGCGAGCAGCATCAAATTGAGGGTGAAATATGAAATACGAAAACTTTTCGCGCAGTCAAACTGTGCATAACTAGTGTCTAGTGGCGGTGTGAGTAATACAAAAATAACTGAATTTTTAGTCGCAAATATAGTTGGAAAAACAACAGAGTGTTCGTGGTGTGTAGAGAAGTGTTTTCCAAAAATGCTTTGAAAGTTTGGAAAACATAAGCTAACGGCTTTTGGCGAAAATTTCGCGTGTAGCGCTATTTGATTCCTGTTCAATGAGAGAGTTAAGTTAATTTGCGGGAAGTTGAAGAAACCGCAACACAAATGAAACCAGAGTGTGTGAGGCTATTTTGGAAATGATGCTTGGTGGGAGAGTATTTATGGTCGCTCCACAAAGTATTTTTTGCATATCATTGTTTTGAATTAGCATTTGGCTAAGTCTGAAATTTTCTATTTCGATTTATTTGCTATTAAAAATAATTTTTAATTCTAAATTAAATCTACTAGCAAATATTTGAAAATAATTTTCTTAAAAGTTTTCAATAACTTGTTGGAAAAGATTTATCGATAAATTTTTGAACCCGATAAAAATATCGATTATCATAAATTTTTCGATAATATTTTGTAAAACATTTATCGATACATAGTATATCCCGATTAATATATCGATTAATTTTTGCTATATCGATTTTTTGATTATTGATCCCTAAATAGTTGGTTTAATTACTGATCAAATTTAATTCAAAATTTTTTAACAATAAATTTAAAAAAAATTTCGACAATATCTTTTAATCTTTTCGATAACACTTATGGATATTTTCTCCGAAAGATACTGTGTTCTCTTATAAAAATGCGTTAACCAAATTCTGAGTTTCGATAACTCTTTATCGATTTATATATATTTCTATTAAAATATCGATTATATTAATTTGTTTTCTCGTTTAAAGTAGTGACTTTTTATTGAAACATAAATATTTGGGTACAATGCTCATGCACAAATAAAATATAATATTTCTTAAAAATAAATCTTAATAAATTTTAGATAATTTTCATTCCAATTGTTCGATAATATTTATCGATATATTTTTCAATATGTAATGCAATTATTGCTGTATAAAAATTGATTGCTAATCTTTTTAGTTTCGATAACTTTTTATCGGTTTATTTATATTTCGCGTAAAACCTCGATTATATTTATTTACTTTTTCGATAAAATTAGTGAGATTTTATGTTCGAAATGTCGATATTTGGTTACATTGCTCTTATACAAATAAAATATAATTTAATATTTCTTAAAAATAAATCTTAATAAATTTTCGATTTATCGATATATATTTAAGGGTTACTTATCGTAACTCAGAATTTGGTGCTATATAAAAATTCGTAGCTAAAGTTCTTAGTATCGATAACTCCTTATCGATTTGTTTATATTTCGATTAAAATATCGTTTATAATTATATGCTTTTTCAATAGAATCGGTGATTTTGTATGCTCGAAATATTGATATTTGGTTACATTGAATTTGCATTCGAATTTATCGATATTTTTTCTAAGTTGTATTGTAATTATTGCTGATATAAAGATTTGTTGTAAAATTTTTAGTTTCGATAGCACTATCGATTTTTGTTAATTGCGATTAAAATATCGTTTATTACATCAACTAAAAATTATCGAAATACAAATCTTTCAACAAATATTTGACTGGTATAGCATATGATGTTATTTGATTTATTTTTAAGGCTTTTTCTTTAAATATGTTCTGAAAGGCGTTATCGAAAATATGTTTAAATATTCATATGTATATGAATATATTGTGACAATGAGATTTTTTTTCCGATTGAAATGCGATTTTGAAATATATCGATTTTTAAGTTATCGACATTTTTTAAAATAAAACGATAATTATCAGTGATGCACTTTTTACCAGTATTTATTTACAGTGTATTTAATTTTATTTTTAATGAATTTCTAAACACTCTCAAAAGTATTAATATACGTCAGATACATCCACATCCAGTTATGGCCAAACCACGAAAATAGTTTCAGCTAAAGCACTTAACTCAAACTGACAACAGCAAACATTTCCGACTCATCTTATTTAGGAAACCACAACTTTCAAATTTACTATACACCGCTTTACTGACTAACCTACAAATCAACTACACACCACTTTACTCGCTTTACACCGCAACCTCACGTACTACTATATAACGGTCTGCTGAAACTGTGCTAAATGCAAAAGCACTCGAGTTTCCAAAATTAAAAAGAAATATTACTCTTTGCACGCTTGAATGGCTGACCAGCAGCGGCAGCGGCAGCAGTATGCTGTTTGCCTTTTCGCCAGTTTCATATCTCTTACTTATTTTTGTTTATATGCATATGTATGTATGCATGTGTAACGCTGTGCTGCATATGACAGCCTGACAGCTGGAGTGATGGACTAAATATGAGTTACACGTAGTTGAGCGTTGAGCCTGTCAGGTCAGTCAGGATATCCGTGCACAGCCGGGCGTGCTTGTCAATATGTAAATGCATAAATGAGTTATAAGACCTGGGGAAGGCTGTCATGTGCCATGGCATCGTGGCGAGTGAGTTGGAGAAAGGTGAGATTATTTCGCTCTTGGCTACCGCAGTGTACGGTTTTTATATTATATATGTAGATGGACTTAATTATATAAAATATTGATGCTGTGTGGATGGAGCAAGTTTTTAAGTGAAGTTTATGTCGAAATTTCTACAGAAAGTTTTCCAGTTGACATGTGAAGGAAGTATTTTAAGTATTTTTTAGTAAAATCGAAATGCTTTTTCTGCCATTTTCTCATTGCTATTTTGCTGTCAACCATTTGACATATGTATCCACATACTTGCTCCTCCATATATCATTGTATCCTTCTGTGCATACATATCCACTCTTGTCTTCTTCCTTTCCATTTGTACAAATTGGCTTTAATTGATTTGTTCATCGATTGCATCCCTTATGGTTAACCTCAATCTTGTTATTGTCGCCTGTTCAGCTGGACTGTTGCCATTAAGCTGTTGCTAAATGATTAATTGCCTAGACCAGGGTAAATAGCAACAATGTATTGGCCTTAAGGTATGGTAAACAATATTTCTTGTAGTCGGTTGGGGAGTGGACGGAAATATGATAGAGATATAACACTGTGGCATTTCAATATTGCTGGAAAGGTCGTAAAGAAGTTGATATCAGTTGATAATGAGTGACTGTTGGATATTTTCGTAGCGAATTTTCTGTTTAGAAGTAGATATTTTAACGATTTATTTAACAAATCGTCAGCATATTCAAGTAAGGACCATGTCTTTCGACTATGCTTCCGAAGATTTTGGAAAATCTAGGTTAGGTTCTATGATCTAATGATTGTATGAGTCTGATTTAACATAGTATGAGAGATACCTCCATATTTGAATACACAATTAACTCAATATAAATGACGATCTGGAAACAGTAGGTCTCTGGTGCAAAGACCCTATGATAGATGGGTTTTTTACGAAGATACACTTAGCCGACAGACATCCGTTTGAAGGCGAGCTAAAGTGAAAAGACGAAGCCCGCTTCTGCGGTTGTGCGTAGGGTTTGGGACCCACCACTTAAAAAAACCTCCCCAATGAAAGACCGAACAGAGTATTGGATGAGACACCACCTTTGATGACGACCCCTGCAAACGTTTAAATGTACCTGAAATGTCCGGACCCTTAATTGGGAAGGTGCCTCTGTCCAACTGGTTGATGTCCTCATACAACTAAAGGCTGACATCACCGCCATCCAAAATGTACGAAGGACGGAACAAGGACAGAAGAAGGTGGGTCCTTGTGACATCTACTACAGCGGCCATAGTGGTGGGAGAGAGACTCCGTCGCCGAGACCTGGCATTCACCCGGTGGATGAACGTCTTGCCACAATCCGCATCAAAGCGAGGTTCTTCAACATATCACTGATTTGCGCCCACGCCCCAACGGAAGAGAAAAACGATGTGACCAAAGATGCTTTCTATGAGCGCCTAGAACGCACCTATGAGCGCTGCCCCCGCCACGATATCAAAATCGTGCTAGGCGATTTCAACGCTAGGGTGGGTAAAGAAGGTGTCTCTGGCACAACAGTCGAAAAATTGAGCCTCCATAACGAAACATCGCCAAACGGCCTGAGGGTCTCTTGGAAAAGACCCGAGAGAGAAGAATCGACACTCACCACCTTTTCATCGATTTTAAAGCTGCCTTCGACAGCACGAAAAGGAGCTGCCTCTATGTCGCGATGTCTGTTCCAGTTGGCGTGAAAAAGCAAAAAGGAGGAACGAGTGGCGCGGTCTGGTGGATTCGGCTATAAACGCTTAAACCGGTTCCTACGCCAAATATATATATATAACCTCGATGCTTCCTTCTAATACAAAAAATATGCTTTCATATATTGAAAAAATAAAACTAGACTCCCAATGAAATGATAAACTTTGTCGTTAGCATATTTCTCAAAATGAATTGAATATAAGGTAATCCAGTTGTAGTACTTAGAAACTTTTTTTCTCCAATTTTTGATTTTCTCACTCAACCAAGCAAAAGAATATTGAGGACTGTAATGTCCGCAAGACTTTTATATCGATTATTTAAGTAATTAAGTATAAGTATATGTATATATATATACTTTCAATAAATATATTATATATAAACGATTGCTCTGTTGTATTCTTCGCTCTTCGTTTAAAGAACGACAGATCGCACTATTAATCATATAAATAAATATTTTACAATTTGATTGGTTTGTGTGATTGCGCGCAACTGTCGTGGTCGTTGCCGCAATCGCACTCTCTCACTGCCGTTGCCACTGCCACTGTCAGTGGCGGTTTGTTGTGGCAATAAAAAAAATGCGCACAAAAGCCACAGCAAACACAAAACAACAATAAATACGGCGAAATAAACTTCGATGGGAAAAGTTCAATCACTCAGTCGATTTTCCAATTGTGGCTATGTGTGTGTTTGCGGTGTGCGAAATGAAAGTTTTGCTGTTCTACATTATTTTAGTGGATTAAAAGTCGGTTTATAACTCAATTTGGTGATTTTGTGCGCTCACAATTAAATTGAAATTTTCATAAATTTATGTACTTTCGTGCACACACGTTTGTAGTGTTTGTGTGTCATACAACCACACTCAGCTTATGCAAATGTTAGGTGTTTTGAAAGCGATTAAATCATGCTTTAAAAACTATTAACTATGAATTTATGAATACATATAAATAAATATATGCATATATATCTTGATATAAGTTGTGGTAGTAAAGGCTTTACTCCATGCAGTGTTAAAGTGTTAAACAAAATTATGGAAAACTTGTTAAGGTGTTTGCAAGCAATAAGCTCTTTTAAGTAGTTGTTGAAATATTAAGCAACTTGTTAATAATAATCTGTGGAGTAGCACTTTTTGTTGACTTCAATTTTTTTTTTTAATTTTTGAGCTATCTTTTTAGTTGCAAGTTTCATTTTTCTTCTGATATTGTCGTTGCATTGTCATGGAAATAAATGCTTTATATGAGGAATAAAGTTTTGCGTGGAAACTGTTACCATTTCTACACATTTTGAAGAGATTTGAACTGTTTTTTGGAGTCTAATTTAGTGATTAGGGGTGTAAATTCCTGAAAGTGTGCTTCTTACCATTCGTAAACTCAGTTCTGTAATCATCAGCAAGGTATAGTACGAAAAAAATCAACCAAGTTGTTGTCAAAAATAATTTTTCTAATATTAAAGAGGACCTCAACATCTCTTTTTATGACAATTCCACCGATTCTAATTTAAAGTCCACACTCAGACACTTTTTTCGCTTTATTATACTCATACATCGATTTTTAAGCGTATATAGCTGCTTCGAGAAGCTTGTTCTCTGTCCATTAAAACCAAATGCAATTCCCACTGAAGAAAGAGGTTATCTCAGTCGAAAGATCGAAATCGCTCATAAGTTAATAGCCTTTTCACACAGCCAAATTAATTGATCAATTAAGGTTTAATTGAGAACCCAGTTTTTGCCTTTCGTACTGCCGGCTACTCAATAGTCGATCAACTGTTTTTGTTTTTGCTTCGGGGCAAAGCAAGTTCTGTTAATTAAAACGAAATGGAATTCCCTCTGAAGAAACTAGCCAATCGCAGACAAAGAATGTATATATTATATAATTACAAATACGGTCTTTATAGCAGAGTTGCATTTCATTTTCAAGTCAATTAAAATTCAATTAAAAATTAATGTAGATTTTTATTTTGTATGGTAAATCGATCTAAATCAGCGATTTAATTGAGCAGAGACCAGTTAACTGATCAATTAGCTCCTGTGCGAAAAGACTATGCGGTTTTTATTTTGTATGGTAAATCGATCTAAATCAGCGCTTTAATCGAGCAAAGAGCCGGTTAATTGATCAATTAGCTCCTGTGCGAAAAGACTATAAAGAAGTTATAATGAATATATTCTGGCGAAGACAAGTTTCAATTAAATGGAGCAATTTTTTGGACTTTCTTTTTATTTTGAAAATAAATTTACAGTGGAACTTCTCTAACTCGAATCACCATAATCCACAAAAAAACTTCGAGTTAGTGAGACTTCGAGTTATAGAGTTTTCATTAAAACATATAAATTTTCAAAAACCTGTAAAATATATATTTATATTGTTCTATTTATTAACTTTGCTTAAAGTATTATGAACATACGTTAAAACATGTATTCTGTAATTTTGTTTGTTGCAGTTTGCTATTATTGGCTTTTGACGTCTATGTCCCATGCCTTTGTTAGATGATTTATGTAATTCATATGTGTAATATCATATTTTTTGTTCGACTCCATACGATATAGAGAGACTCTTTTAAAATTCTGCCTCGATAGTAAAATTTTAAATTTTGTATTATGTCCTCACCAAAAAGTTCGATTTATGGTAGGAAATTTGTATGAAAGTTGCACTCTGTTGCCCCCTCAAGAGTTCGAGTTATGGAGAACTTCGAGTTATAGAAGTTCGTGTTATGGAAGGAAATTTGTATAACCAAATAAGGAAGGGCTAAGTTCGGGTGTAACCAAACATTTTATTTATTTAACTTTATTTATATTATATAATACACAATTTGACCCACATATTCGTCATATATATTGTATAAAGTCCATTGAAAGTTGGAAACCATAATATTAGGTTAGAAGCACCGAGTTCCTCATGTTCGATATATGGGGCCTTAAAAACCTATGGTCCGATTTCGGCGATATTTAGAATATGGCTGCCACACTATAAACATAGTATTTGTGCAAAGTTCTGCACCGATATCTTCACTAGTGCTTATTTTATATATTGTAAAGTAAACGATTCAGACAGTCTTCAAAGTTCTGATATAGGAAATAGGCGTGGTTGTGAAGCGATTTGGCCTATTTTCACAACATATCATTGGGATGTAAGGAAACTATTACAAACCAAGTTGTATTGAAATCGGTCGAGTAGTTCCTGAGATATGGTTATTGACCCATAAGTGGGCGACGCCACGCCCATTTTCCATTTTGTAAAAAAATCTGAGTGCAGCTTTCATCTGCCATTTCTTATATGAAATTTAGTGTTTCTGACGTTTTTCGCTGTTGTATGGGAGGTGGGCGTGGTTATGATCCGATTTCTTTCATTTTTGGACTGTATTAGGAAGTGGCTAAAAGAAACGACTGCAGAAAGTTTGGTTTATGTAGCTCTATTAGTTTGCGAGATATGTACAAAACACTTGGTAGGGGGCGGGGCCACGCCCACTTCCCCAAAAAATTACATCCAAATATGCCCCTTCATAGTGCGATCCTTCATACCAAATTTTATTTCCATAGCTTTAGTTATGGCTTAGTTATGGCATTTTATGTGTTTTCGGTTTCCGCCATTTTGTGGGCATGGCAGTGGTCCGATTTTGCTCATTTTCGAAAGCAACCTTCCTATGGTGCCAAGAAATAAGTGTGCCAAGTTTCATCAAGATATCTTAATCTTTTTACTCAAGTTAGAGCTTGCACAGACGGACGGACGGACGGACAGACAGACATTCGGATTTGAACTCCACTCTTCACCCTGATCACTTTGGTATATATAACCCTATATCTAACTCGTTTAGTTTTGGGTGTTACAAACAACCGTTATGTGAATAAAACTATAATACTCTCTTTAGCAACATTTGTTGCGAGAGTATAAATATGAATGTTGAAAGCTATTTTTAAAACGAGATTGGTTTTATTTCATTCACTACCAGAAACATAGAAATCGGTTCAATAGATGATCGAATGGACCTTTGATCCATCGAAAGCTATATACTGCCATTAAGTTCGTTTGTACTAGATGTGTTCAAAAAATAACGGAAATTTTTAAATTTCCATCCAAATCGTAATACTAATCAACTGATATTAAATTAATTTTAAATTGCACTATGAACTCATAGTACGAAAAACCATTAGTTGTATACTCCCTTAACAAAATTATCAGAAGAAACGACCACAGCGCAAATTCATTCATTTTTAATGACAACAAATAAATGAAAATGAAAAATAATAACAATAAAATACGAAGTCATTGTGATACACTAATGGAAATTTTACTGTGAAAGGGAGTTATCATTTCAGAATAATATAAATACAAAGCAAAAGCATGAGCTAACGACATAATGCCTGTTGAAAGCGGTGACAAGAGCGAAAATTATAATAATCATGTTACATACAGAGTGTACTGTTATTAAAAGCAATTTACACAAACAAAGCGTGACAGCTGAAATGTAAAATGGTGTCCGAAAATTTGAATTAAAGAAATCAAGAATTTTTGTAAAAATAATGTTCAGCAATTTCTTTGTTATGCTTGCGGTTGATAAGAGCAAAAGCTAACAACCATAAAAATGTGAAGAAAAAAATAAAAAAAAGTGCAAACCCAAAAAAAAGCAAATCAACCGAAAAATGTGGGCGAATTGTTGAATGAACAGCACACAAACGGGTGCGACAGGGCGTATGAGTGCTGTCATGGCATATTTGTATATATGTATGTATGTGTATATGCCGTTGAATAACAGCTTTTGATAGTAAGCACCACTTTGCGCGCATAAACACAACGCACACACACACATGCATACATACAACAAATACTTGAGGCATTATGCTGCAGGCTGCTCGACTGCTTGGCTGCTTGGCTGCTGGCTTCTACTTGTGAACCATTTAAAGGACATAGTATAAAGATGCTAAGAGCGGACAACAATGTACAGTTTGTAATGCACACACTCACACACCCACAATGAGCACTTGAACTGCATGCGAAGTGTGGTGTGTAGTGGCGAACTGATGTCAGCATTATGTGGTAAATGAAAAATGTAAGAAAATGCTTGGAAATGCTTGCAAATAGCTAGCTGGA
Organism: Zeugodacus cucurbitae; assembly: GCF_028554725.1. Taxonomy (NCBI): domain Eukaryota; kingdom Metazoa; phylum Arthropoda; class Insecta; order Diptera; family Tephritidae; genus Zeugodacus; species Zeugodacus cucurbitae. The sequence goes on from NC_071669.1 coordinate 9,322,913, forward strand.
ATTTTGTGCAACATTGAAAAGGGAATTAAGCGTGTGCAGAGCAGAGCAGTGCAGCTGGTGTGATGTGATGTGTGAAAATATGACATTTGTATGATTAAACCAAGACTTATACATTTGAGTATGTGGCTTTTACGCAGAGACCGCTGTGACACGCTAGACAATTGGAATGTGTGGTAAAGAAAGTAATAGAAAATAGAAAAAAAAAACTAATGGTAGAGAGAAAATAGTAAATTGATAAATGAATAAATGAATAAAGCAGTTGTTGCTTTTTCACACCGAAGGCGTCTCAATGCTCATTACATTTCTTAGCTTGAATAATGCATTTATGATTTTTCATATATCAAAGTTTCTGACAACTATGCGCATTACTTGAAAACTATTTTGTTGTAATAAGTTGTAGAAGCATAAACATGATAAGTGATTTGACGCAAGAAATTTATTTAAAAATATTCACTTTGAAGTTTAGTACTTTTTGATGGTCGGTTACGTATACGCAGTGGAGTTCACTTGAATATTTTTTATATGAAAGGAAAAAAGTTATGAAACTTAGTTGGAAACTAAGCTGCGAAGAGAGTATTTTTGATGGCGAATATTGTATTTTGCGAGACTTCAAAATAAGAATTGAAACTGAGGCAAAAATTCATAGGTTCGGTTGTACTGTAAGGAGACATTGCGAGCTTAAGTCAATAACCTTCGCCTTAGTCGCCTTTCAGGTGAATAAAAACATAATGGAAATTTCAAAAAATCAATTATAAAATATTACAGACTCATTTGTCCTGATTTTATATCAAAAATGCATTACAAGATTTTTTTTTATACTTAAAAGTGTGTTTAAGGAGTTAGATGGGTTTCAGAGGCTAAAAACAAGCGAATTTTCACATTTTTTTTTTAAATATACCTATGCAATCAACTATTTCATTTATACAATTCAGCGTATCAAAGATACATGTTTAAACAGTATTTTGTGATTTTTTTTTTTAAATTCAGCTAACTCAGCCGTTGGCACCTCATCCTCCATGACGTGTTCAAAAAAAAAAGGTCTTGCTGGGGACATCATAACTCATTATTGGAGAATCCAAAATCATTAAAATAAAACTATTACGATAATGTATGGATAAATCTACTTAAGGAACGAAGGAAAAAAAGAGATTAATTAAATTTAAATTTTTGACAGAATTTCAACCAAAAACTCACTTTTTTCCTCAAATTTAAGTATAAAATAAAATATTAGATCTACAACTTCCGCCGTTTTTTTGTAAATTTAAGTTTTTTTTGTATAAAAACGGTTGCAAATGTCGATGTTACAATTGTCGATGAGCCTCAGCCGCACTTTTTTTGAAATTAAAAATGAAAAGCAGAATTTCCCGCAAATGTTGAGAATTCGGCCCAAAAAGTGACATTTTCAGTTGAGAATAAGCTTGGGATGCAAACTGGTCTCTACAAATATTTTGTTGGGTTAATGTTGACACAAATGTCCAATGTCGATATAAAACGATTTAATCGATTTAATCGACCAGTGCTTGATCCTAGAGACATCTATTGGAAAAGCAGAGTTGTAGTCCTGATAAATCCTTCGTTCATTAACTAGATAATGATATTCCAAAGATATCTTCAAAATTTCAAAAACGCTTCATAACTTTTTGAGATATCATATCCGCTGACTTGAAAAATTTAGTTTTGAGTTAAATACGTTTAAGTTTTACATTCATACTGACGTGGCCTGCAAAGGGTATAACTCTTACATAGAATATTACTCAGATTGATTTGATATTTTTGGATAATATTTTAAACATATTGCACTATTTAATAATACATTATTTTTTTTTTAAATTTTGAAACCCACCTAACCACTTAATAAAACTCGAATGAATAAAATTTGAATAATTTTTCATTAATAACATAAAATTTTGTCATACTTTTTTTTTGAGAGTTCTTGACTACTCATTATACTCTCGCAACCTGTTGCACAGAGTATTATAGTTTTGTTCACATAACGGTTGTTTGTGTCACCAAGAAATATAAGAGTTAGATATGGGGTTATATATACATAAATGATCAGGATGACGAGTAGATTTGAAATCCGGATGTCTGTTCGTCCGTCTGTCCGTACAAGCGATAACTTGAGTAAAAATTAAGATATCTTAACGAAACTTGGAACACATATTCCTTGGCACTCTGAGGAGGTTGCTTTCGAAAATGGGCAAAATCGGTCCATTGCCACGCCCACAAAATGGTGGAAACCGAAAACCTATACAGTGTCATAACTAAGCCATAGATAAAGTTATGAAAGTAAGATATGAAATTTGGAACATACGATCCCATTAGGGAGGGGCACATTTGGATGTAATTTTTTTTTGGAAAAGTGGGCGTGACCCCGCCCACAAATAGGTTTTTTGTATATATCTTTCAAATCAATAAAGCTATATAAACCAAACTTTCTGCAGTCGTTTATTTTAGCCGTTTCCTTATACAGTCCAAAAATGAACGAAATCGGATAATAACCACGCCCACCTCCCGTACAAAGGTTAGGTTGAAAATTACTAAAAGTGCGTTAACTCACTAACGAAAAACGTCAGAAACACCAAATTTTAAATAAGAAATGGCAGAAGGAAGCTCCACTGAGAGTTTTTTACAAAATGGAAAATGGGCGTGGCGTCGCCCACTTATGGGTCAGATATGGTTTTTGGCAAGAACTATTCGACCGATTTCAATGAAATTCGGTATATAACACTTTCTTGACACCCTGATGACACGGGTGGAATATGGGCGAAATCGGTTCATAACTCCGTCTACTTCCCATATTACTCAATTTTGAATTCCATTTGATTCGTTCACTTTATAATGTATTCATAAGGAACCAATGAAGCTAGTGGAATAAAACTTTACACAAATACTGTATTTGAGCTGTGACATCACTTGTGGAAAAATGGTCATAATCGGACCATGACTTTTCAAGGCCCCTGATATCGAACATGAACAACTCAGTGCCTAAGAGTAATTTTTCACCGAAAATATAGGTAAATCCCTCAGATATTTTTATGTAATTCATTCCCTCTGAAACAGTTTCTCTCTGTACCTGAAATGGTAAAAATCGGGTCATAACTTCCCCCAGCTCCCATATACCTAATTATAAGTAATATTAAATTAAGCGAGCGTATAGTCTTCGATACATTGTATCTTGGCGGTGAAAACGAGTGAAATCGGTTTAGGAATTACCTCAGTCCCTATATACTATTTATGATGATTTTCGTTATTCTATTGAAGTTTATACCAAATATATGGGTCGACTTGTGTTATCTTTATAAAATAACATCAATAAATTGTGAGAGTATAAAATGTTCGGCTACACCCGAACTTAGCCCTCCCTTACTTGTTTTCTTTAGTTTTTCCGGCAAAGAAGCTTCAAGAACCCAAATTTTTAAGTGAATTTTAATTAAGTTTTTTTTTGGGAGCTTTACCTCAGAGTTTTGACTTGGCAAAGGGAAGTTTTTATTATTCAAACATTACATTAGGTACCTGATATCAGAGACCCCAAAAAATTCGATTTCAACATACTCGGTTATACCACATAACTTGGCCCGAAAAGTAGAAATATTTGTATTATAGAAAGTCTGCCCACTATGAACATTTTGATTAACTCAGTCATAAATTTAATAGTTTTTTTCAATTCTTAAAATAATTATTCAATTGCCATTCCTTCATTTAAAAAATACATAAAAATTAAAGAAATCTGAAAATATCACTCATACGCCATGTATGACCTCCACATAAGTGCTTCATTAGCAACGCTGTTAGAGAGAGCGAAAATTGCCTCTGAGCTACTAAAAATAGTAACTGAATCTCATCCAATTTAATTCCTTTGCTTTTATACAATTTTCCTAACACAGAAATTCCCCCCCCCCCCGTCATTGTTGTTGCTCATACCTAATTGCCTTTGTGAGCATAAACATGGGTGTATAAATAGCTAAAGTTGCAACAACTCTCGTTGCCACAAACTCGATTTGCATTTGTGGTCACCAGCGGCAATTGAGTTTTGGTTGAAAGAGTGTGTATAGGGAGGAAGGGATGCAGAGCTGTACAGATATAAGGATGTAGGGATATAATGATGTCACCGCCCAGAGCTGTCTTGTAAAGAGTAGCTACAACTTTGAATCCTCAATGTGCATTAGCCAGAGCAACAGAGCCGCTTATGCTGCGTACGAGTTAACAGCATGTCTAAGTATGTGTTAGCCAACTTGACTGCTGCTCTACATAAGCGAAGTAGGAGTTGAATGTGGAGTCAAGTCAAGCAGTGTCTGTGCGAAATTAAGTTATACGCTATTTATTTATATGCTCGTGCTTTGTCTACGGCTACGTGCGCTCCCAAGCAGGCTAAGCAACCTGAGGCAATGCAGCAAACGAAAATTTTTTCTAGCATTTCTATTTGCTTACTGCATTTCTTGGTAGCGAATAAACTTAGCAATAAGGAGGGTGACAATTCTCAAGTCTCTGTGTGACCGACTTCTCAATTGTACCGTTCAGCAGCAAGAAATGTGCTCAAGCACACACTCTGAAAAATGTAAGCACAACTACTTTTATAACGGTATGTGTATGTGTTTGTGATTTTTACCGCCCTCAAGCCCTTTATGCAAAGCTAACATAAATTCAGCAAGACGTATTCTCTTATCTTTATTGTTTATACACAAATAAATGTAAAAGTGTATGTGTGTGTGTGTGTTTGAGTGGAAAACAGCTTCCCAATTCTCATTTTGCCCACTCTGCATTTACACTATCTCCTGCTAATCTCTGGGGGCCCAACTTGTTCCACATTTTTTTACAACGTTAGTGCTGCGCTCACGGTAATTGGTCCAGTTGTGTGTATGCTTGTGTTGTGTATCTTGTTTTAAAATGCTGTCAAGTATTTTAACTGCTGCTTAAATTTATTTCTCATGTGAGAAATGGAACGTAAATAGCGACGAAGAAAAGTTTTATTTTCCGTATTTATATTTACAGATTTTTATGTATTATGCGTTAAGCCCTATTTTATTATATAATTTGCCGAAGCAAGTTAAAACTGAAGCGAATAACTTTATTTGTGAATTCTAGATAGCCTTGTTTTTATTAAAAGTTCTTTGTGTCAAAATTTGAACCGTATAATAAAAAATCGATAAATTAAATAATCGTTTTATAATAAATTATCGATTTTGTATTGTACGAAAAAATCGATTATTTTAATAAATGGAACTTATCGATTATTACTGCATAAAATCGGTTGTAATTTTCAGCCGATAGTCGCCATATGTCTATTGTCTCCCAATAATTCGAGTTTGGGATTTATCGATTATTAATTTATCAAAATATCGATTAATATTCAGAAATAGAATATCATCTATGATTTAATTTATCGATGATTAGCCCCTTAAATCGATTTTAATTTTCGATATATCGAATTTATCGATTATTGGTAATCAAAATCGGTTTTAATTTTTTTTATAAAATTTCTAAAATCGATTTTATAATTCAATAGATCAAATTTATCGATTATTATTCTGAAAGTGAATACTGCGTGATAATTCAATTTATCGAATATTAAACTATAAAATCGATTTTAATTTTCGATATATCAAATTTATCGATTTACTGATTTGAAAAAATCGGGTTTTATTTACATTAAAATCTCTAAAATTGATTATCGATGCTTCTAATTTATCGATTATTGGCATGCAAAATCGTTGTTATTCCAACGTTAACATATGCATATCTTCTCTCGCTTACTCGAGTATCGGATTTATCGATTAATAATTTATTAAAATATCGATTATTGAATTCATCGATTATTAAATTCTAAAATCGATTTTATATTTCGATATATCGAAATTATCGATTATTGGTATGCAAAATGGTTTTAATTTTTATTGAAATAAAATCTCTAAAATCGATTTTAATTTTCATTAGATAAAATTTATCGATAATTGGTATGCAAATTGTGTTTCCAACGTTAACATATGTATATTTTTTCTCGATAACTCGATTATCGATTATTAAACTCTAAAATCGATTTTAATTTTCGACAGATCGAAATTATCGATTATTTGGTTTGAAAAATCGGGTTTATTTTATCTCTAAAATCGATTTTAATTTTCGATATATCGATTATTGTTAGTTATAATTATAATTTAAATTAAATTTTAGTCCAAGGTTAACGCTGTGCATATTTTGTCTTGATAACTCGATTATCGAATCATCTATTAATATTTTATCAAATTATCGATTAATATTCTTAAATGAAATATAGCAAAAGCACACATCTTCAATTTCGGTGCTCTAAAAAGTATATTGTTTGCCTCTGTAGTGCTCGCTTTTTATTAAAATCGCATTTCCAGCAATATTGTCGATGAAGAAAATGCGAAAAATACATTATTTGCGGTTGCTCTTTCTGCTAAATTGGCATTTATTCATTTTAGCTTTTTCATAAAGTTCTCTACTCTACAAAATATCACCCGAAAATACAACGAAAAAAATGTGTCAATTAAAAGTTTTGTCTTCCCAAAAGTTTGATACGAGTTTCTTGCACTCTCTGCAACGCAATTTACATTTGATTTTCACGCGCTCTACTAAACATTATTTACATTCATGGAAAATCAATATAAACATACAGAGACGCTGCAGAATGCAATGCAAAGAAAGTAAATGCAGGTGAGCGCATTTTATGCAGGTCAGTTTGCACCTTTAGTAGGCGTATATAAATGTTGCGTATACGCCCCAGCGCACACGATGGTACTAAGAAATGTAGACTTCAGACATTATTCAACACCTTTGTGTGCTCACAACAACAACAACATTATTTACATAAAATTTTCATTTTCCAAATAAAGTAACTGAGACTTACATAAATTTAGTGGAAATTATCAGGGCGAGGAAGAGAAATAGTGTAGAATTATGCTTGAAATATTCTTTAGTTATTACTAGTAGCTTAATTTTAATAAAAACATTCAAATTTGATTTTTCATTCTCTATCCTTTTTTTCTAAGCGAATATTATTGTTTTTGACTAGGCTATTAGCAATTCGATTCGCCACTTTCAGTTAGCTATGCTTGTTGAAATGGCAAAATCTGATATTAAGGCAGCAGGTACAGGATACAAGTGAACAATAAAGTTGGTATAATTACATGCTATTCGATGAGATATTTGATTATACCAGTTTTTAGTTCCATTTTATTATTTTATACCAGTTTTGTGTCCGATTTGTACAGCTTATACCAGTTTCGGGTTATATTCTTTATATTTGTACCGATTATGTGCTCATTAATAACAATTATACCAGTTGTGAGTTCAGCTAGTTTAATTTCTACCAGTTGTGTGTTCAATTAGTTAAAATTATACCAGTTTTGTCTTTTAATAGTTTAATTTATACCAGTTGTGTATTCAATTAGTTAAATTTATGCCAGTTTTGTCTTTTAATGGTTTAATTTATACCAGATTTGTGTTCTATTCATTCAACTCATATCAGTTGTGTGTTCGATTCATTAAAAATTCTAAAAATGTGGATAAAAAATTACTTAAATAAATAACTAAATATTCTTCTATAAATAAACACCATCTACTATCAACTATTTTCAAAAAATTAATATTTAATTTAAATAGCTTCTATTTATTAGACCAGAAAAATTTCCTGTAATTATAATTGCCTGTAGCGTTATTATTAAAATAATAATTATCCATTTAAATGACTTTTTGTTTGTGTGTACTATGGTTAATGCTAGAGAACACAAATACTTGTGGCTTTCAGCAAAACACATTTCTGGCCAACAAGCTGCTCGGTGCAGGCGAGTGTGACATGCTATGTAAATAAGCGTTGTTTTTGCGCAGCGTAATGCCAACACACGCAAAATAAATACCACACACAAACATAGATACATAGATACTGAGTAATGTTTTTATGGGTAATTACTTAATTTGCATATTTTTGTTAGTGTCACGCGTGTTGCTGTTGCACCACGGCGATGTTAGACAAGCAAATACATTTTTTCAGTAAATAAATAAATAAATGTGAGGTTTTATATTATAGAAACATATTTGTAGTAAATTTAAATCCAACACTCGCGCAGCGCATTAAATCGAGCCATCGCGCATAAAGTATTAATTAAATGCGGCAATTGAATGCTTGAAGTGCCAGAAAATCGGTCAAGCACTCAATTAATCGTATGTGTGTGAGTGTGAGAAAATGTTAATGCAACTGACAATATGTCAGCAGTGCTTATGAAAAGTATGTATGAATAAGTAGGCTTAAACGTATTATGAATATGAGCGTTGCAATTATTACTTTGAGTGCGCTCTTAAGTGAAATCTTTTATTTGAGGTACTTTGAACACAAATGACATATGAAGGGCGGTTATTTTTAATTTTGTTCGCATACTTGCTTTAGGGTGTAAATATTTTCTTTGAAATCTCTTATAAATATTGAAAAATATGCCCTGTGGTAATAAAATAAAATAAAATAAAATAAAATAAAATAAAACAAGTAAGGAAGGGCTAAGTTCTTGTGTAACCGAACATTTTATACTCTCGCAATTTATTTATTTAACTTTATTTATATTATATAATACACAATTTGACCCACATATTCGTCATATATATTGTATAAAGTCCATTGAAAGTTGAAAACCATAATATTAGGTTAGAAGCACCGAGGTCCTCGTGTTCGATATATGGGGCCTTAAAAACCTATGGTCCGATTTCGGCGATTTTTAGAATGGGGCTGCCACACTATAAACGTAGTATTTGTGCATTCTGCATCGATATCTTCACTAGTGCTTACTTTATACATATATTGTAAAGTAAACGATTCAGATCGTCTTCAAAGTTCTGGTATATAGGAAGTAGGCGTGGTTGTAAAGCGATTTGGCTTATTTTCACAACATAACATTGGGATGTAAGGAAACTATTACAAACCAAGATTTATTGAAATCGGTCGAGTGGTTCCTGAGATATGGTTTTTGACCCATAAGTAGACGACGCCACGCCCATTTTCCATTTTGTAAAAAAATCTGAGTGCAGCTTCTATCTGCCATTGCTTGTGTGAAATTTAGTGTTTCTGACGTTTTTCGTTAATGAGTTAACCCACTTTTAGTAGTTTTCAACATAACCTTTGTATGGGAGGTGGGTGTGGTTATTATCCGATTTCTTTCATTTTTGGACTGTATAAGGAAATGGATAAAATAAACGACTGCAGAAAGTTTGGTTTATATAGCTCTATTGGTTTGCGTGTTATATACAAAAAACCTATTTGGGGGTGGGGTCACGCCCACTTTTCTAAAAAAACTACATCCAAATGTGCCCCTCCCTAATGGGATCCTATGTTCCAAATTTCATTTGCATGACGTTATTTATGGCTTAGTTATGACACTGTATAGGTTTTCGGTTTCCGCCATTTTGTGGACGTGGGAGTGGACCGATTTTGCCATTTTCGAAAGCAACTTCCTCAGGGTCATTCATTAAGATATCTCAATTTTTACTCAAGTTACAGCTTGCACGGACGGACGGACAGACAGACATCCGGATTTGAACTCCACTCTTCACCCTGATCACTTTGGTATATATAACCCTATATCTAACTCGTTTGGTTTTGGGTGATACAAACAACCGTTATGTGAACAAAACTATTATACTCTCGTAGCAACTTTGTTGCGAGAGTATAAATATACAAAATATTATTATTATAACAATTGGAACGTCTGAACTATATTCAAAGTATTTGAGACCATAAAAATAATGTTCCAATAGAAATAGCCACTTCAAGAGAAAGAGAGAAGGAGTAGTTTATTTAAAAAATATAACCCAGTCAGCAATTAATTTTTGCTCTATTATGTATTCTTGATACGAGAACCGTTTCTTTAGAATTTATACTTCAAGATGGATACTTCACTGCTTTGTATGTATGTATATAGTAAATTGAAAGAATAATCAAAGTTAATATCCCTTAAGATGTTCCAAAATCATTTTCTTAGCATTCCTATTTTACCAAAATATTTTATTTCATTTAAATATTGTTATAACCACAATTTGAATTCGCATTTCTCCATAATATACACAAATTTTAGCTATTCAACGAATGGGAAATCCATTCCTTCCCCGGGGTGTACTTAACGCAACGCAAAGCAACACATGTCCGGTTGGTAACTTAAAACCCAAACTAAGCAACTCACCTTGGCCAGTTGACCTAAAAAGCAAAGCTTAATTATTTTAACGCACACACAAAACACGAAACGGGCAGCAGCTGCTTATTTCATTTCCGCTGCATTCTTAGAAACCCATTTCGAGACACACACAGACACAAATAAACTGCTTTAATGCCACGCACTTAAGTACTGTGTAATGAAGTAAATATAATACTGGTAATGCAATAGCGGGAAATGTGCAATTACACCGTACTTGCACAATAAGTTGAAGTGTCTCATTTGTGGCCAGCACTAGCATTACAACAGAGTTTATACGACAACAAACACATTGCAGCAGGTACTTACGTGATCTCCGAAGCAACTAGTTCACTTGCATTTAGCGTTCATCATTAATTCAATATGGCAAATGCACGTCGCGCACTCACACACTCAATAATGCCGTCTTACACTTGTGCCAACAACAAATGTGCCGTACAATTGCAATTGGCATTTCAGGCAATCAGCGGGCGATTCATCGATTGTGTCGCTGTCGTCGCTAACAGCGCAGTTGGTGGCACCTGCGGTGTAGCTATACATATTTTTACAGTTATATGGGTATGTGTTTGTCTCATAGTACCTCCATTCAACTTTATTGGGCATCAACAGTTGCCGCATATCGATTTCAATACGACCCATACTCAGTGTGACTGAGCGTCATTGTATGTGGCGCCACCGCCGTTTCTCATTTGCCAGAGCGGTGAAAAATGTTAATTTCAATTTCTAATACCACTAAAGCTATGCAATGGATTAAGCCGCGTGGGCGATGTATGCGTGAGATGTGTTCAAAAAATAACGGGAATTTTACCATTTCACTAGTTTGAAGCGTACAATAGTCACATTTTTTTCTTATTTTTTTAAATGTAGTTGTTGACAAACATGCACTGAAGTGCGTTAAAATTTTCAGCTAAGTTTTTTTCAAAAAATAAAAAATCGTAAATTCCCGTTACTTTTTGAACACACCTCATATGCATGTAAAGTGGTTTATTGATTTCTGCCACTCGTTGCTGCCACCAAAAATCCGCAGTTTCTACGAGCATATTCCGGTAAACTACAATTTCAGTTTCACTCACTTGAGTGACCTGTGCAGCTGCCCACTTTCACATGCCAGCTCTGCTCTGTAAGCCATCCGCACCTAATTTGCCACTCCACATTCGTACACACCCCTCTAAATGCATTAAGCCATATATAAAGCCCCATATTAGTTGGCACTCAAGCTGCCACAATGACCATTAGACACGGAAATGTCCACCATTCTGTTGGTCATTTTCAACTTTCGTTCCGCTCACCTTGGCGCTCGCATTCGCCGGACGGTCAACGGTCTTAATTTGTGGAGTGCATGCAAAATTTGTCGCCATTAAGTGTTTTGTGTGGTGAAAATGACAATGAGTTGCCATTAATGCCACGTTTGCGGTGTGCATGGTTGACCCATATACGGGTAAGCAAGTGGGCAGCATTAATATTTTTTTTTTGTAAAAGTTTTTTGGATTGTTGGAAAGCCCGAAATTGCTTGTACCAAAAGCATATAAGAACAAAAATATAGCCTTAAATGTATTTCATATTCAAGTCATAAAAATTTCCCTGAATATTAGTTAGCTTACAACGTTAGCTTGTATATGAGCGCTCTCTGATGAGTACTTAAGCTATAAAGAAAAACCAAAATTTTGGAAAAAATGTGATTAATCTTCAACTTAGTCTCCTTTGAACTCAATATTCTTGACCCATCGAATTTTCATTTCCAATAACACGTCTGAAAAAATTAGTTTTCTGGAGGACTATAGAGTAGATCTTTAGGGCTGACATAACCTCATTATACTACTCCAATTTCTGCATAACGGATGTCTTTTTTATGTATGGATACTAAAAGAAGTCGCACGGAGTCAAAATTGGAGAATACATTGGATGAGGCAGTAGTTCGTAGTATAATCCATCCATTTTGGCAAGCGACAGTGAAAATGTGTTGCCATGTTGGAGGAGTACTCTTTTCTTTGCCAAATGAGGCCGTGATTTCGATGTCGAATCGACTAAATAATTCAGAGTAGCAGAGCTCTGTGAACTTTTTGCTCTTTTCCGAGTAGTCGTTATATATACTCCTTCTGAATCCCAGAAAACCGCTGGTCATCACCTTTCAGGTCGATAGAAAAGTCTTTGCTTTTGTCGGAACAGGCAACACTCAGTGAAGTCCTCGAGTTCCAATAAGGTTCGATCTCTGGTTTCTATTAAGGTATCCATATTTTGCCGAAGCTCGCGAAAGAAGTAGAGCAGCTCAGCTCATGTCTCAGCTGTCTCGTGTCCTTTTAAGCCACGGTTTGTCTAAGCGGGAACAGTGAGTTTGGAAAACCTTGTCTTCGGGATCTGGATGTGGCTCATCAAAAACCGACCTCGTAGAAACTCTATCAGATTAGACTTAGCTCTTGTCTCAGCTGTTTAGTGCACTTTAAACCGGCGACTTGTCCATATGGGATCACGGACTTTGTCGTATAGTAGACTTGTCAAAGGGACCTAAAGTCCCAGAGTTCCATTAAGGCTCGATCTCTGGTTTCTATTACGGTATCCTTCTTAGCTTACAAAAGAAGTAGAGCAGCTCAGCTCATGTCTCAGCTGTCTCGTGTACTTTGAAGCAACGGTTTGTCTATGAGGGAACAGGGCGTTTGGGACACCTTGTCTTCGGGATCTGGATGTGGCTCATCAAAAACCGACCTCGTAGAAACTCTATCAGATTAGACTTAGCTCTTGTCTCAGCTGTTTAGTGCAATTTGAACCGTCGGCTTGTCCATATGGCATCGCGGACTTTGTCGTATAGTAGTCAAAGGGACCTAAAGTCCCCGAGTTCCATTAAGGCTCGATCTCTGGTTTCTATTAAGGTATCCATGTTTTGCCGAAGCTTACAAAAGAAGTAGAGCAGTTCAGCTCATGTCTCAGCTGTCTCATGTACTTTTAAGCAACGGTTTGTCTATGCGGGAACAGGGCGTTTGGAAAACCTTGTCGGCGGGATCTGGGTGTGGCTCATCAAAAACCGCGGACTTTGTCGTCGTATAGTAGCTTTATCAAAGGGACCTGGGCATGACTCATCAATAATGGACGTGTGACCACGTTCAAACTCGTTGAACTAATTTTTGATGGTCGCAAAGAAGAGCAATGGTCACCTCTCACTGCTCATTGATTTTATACTCGGATATATTAATTCTACCTGTCCGATACTAGACAGTAGAAAATTTCGGGGAAACTAAGTACTAATCCCTCTGGTCAACCGTGTTTTGGTCTATTATGGATATATGATTTATTATATTCACTTACAAATAAAGCCTTTTTGGTCTCTTATGTCGTCTTTGAAACTTTTTCTCCATATCATTTATATCAGAGATAGATATTCCACATAATCGTGGCAAATGCCATTGCTAAATAACCGTAGACCACGTGATAATTTTCAAAATCTCTTTACGCCCACAACCATAAAATATATATAGATTTGTACAGCAAACATTGAACACAAGCCAATATTTACACTAGACAAACGTGATAATTGCCATAAGGTCATTAGCAAGTTTAGTAAATATACAATCGAGTAATAAATTTAAAGAGCAATGCAATTAATTACGTCTAAGCTGAATGTGAAACCAAAAGCATTTCACTCGAAGCACTAAAATATTAAGCCGAACAGGTCATAAAGCAGAGTCAGGCCAAAGACCAAAGAGCAAAAGTGCAATGGAGAGACGGACTAAACTAATGCGAATATATAGGCGCCTAGATAAATGCAAATAAATGTGGGAGTAATGCAGGCACTAGTTGAAGAGGAAATGGTAGCTAATTTAGTGGCACACATACATATACTTATATACCGTAAAATGTCAATGTATAGAGTCGAATGGGTAGACAGACCGGGAGACAGTCGCACAACCGCTGATATTTGCCACAAAATGGCGTAAATACAATTATCTCGAAACACACACATATATATATATATATATATATATATGTATATGTGTACAAAGCGCATAAATAGCGTTGTCATAGTGCCACTTTTGGGATTTGCATACATTTAGGCGCATAGTCGTGGTAAATGTGCGCATTTGTGGTTTTATAGCCAAACACATGTGCTGGCACTACAGCAAACATATATTATATATGCTATATACCAGTATGCTTCTCTGCTTTATCGTGCTCATGTCACTCTCGCTTTGATATCGCATTAATTATTTGCATCCGAATGTGTTAAAATCAAATTAATGGCTCACATTCGTGCTGATCAATTGATAAATATATAAAATGAGCGTTCCTTTGGAGATATGTATATGGCTTTCATATAATAAATATATATTTAAATTTTATCAATAATTGCTATTATTTTTATAGTTTTTCAACAAAATATGCCATGGCGCCCAAGTGTATGCTACACAAAGTAATTAATTTCAGTCAATGCCTATACATATACATACATATATTGTACATATCCATACACATACCACTCTATGTGTAGGCATGCCATGTCCTAGCAGTTTATATTTAATTCATTTCACTCTTCTACAAATTCATCGATTTATCGATTAAACCACGCTGTTGTGCCTGTTTTATTTTTAATTAGTGACAGGCCAGTTGCGTGTAGTTCCTGTGTATTGTATATTAGTTTAAATATAGCACATTATGCGTGTGTGTTTGTTTGTATATATGTATATTTTATAATGTGTTGTGGCATTCTGTACTACTCACCGAAGTGGCCGCACAGCCCAGTCCGGTCACGCAATTTAAATTGGTTTTAAGTATACGCTGCTGCCGACATGTGTATTATGGTTTATGTTGTGACTCTTTTCAAATTTAATTTAGCTGGAAAAGAGATAATAGTAATTTATTATTTAAATTGTATTTAATTATAATTGTATTGATATATTTCATAAAATTATTTTTTTAAATATTTTTTCTTCTAATAAAAATGTTAAGAATTTTGAAGCAATTTAGCTGCTAATTGCTTTCAATTTACCATATAATAGAACAATTAATTAATTACTCAATTAGTTATTAATTGACAGTTAATTATGTCATTAAAATAATAATAATAAATATATCTGAGATTCAGCACAAAATTTTGAACTTCAAAAATGCTTAATTGACGCCCTCATGTCTCTAACTTCTGTATGTTCACGTTAAACTCACATATTCCATTTCAGTATCTATGATTTTTATCAGTAAAATGAAGACTAATATCAAGTTCAAATCCCATATTAGTTCGAAGTCGGATAATGATTGCTTTTTGATTAAAAAATGTACGCATTTTTACACTTTTCAAGTATTACTTTTGCTTAGACCAACAAACTCGAGTTTAATATTTTGTATTTATCATTAAACTCTAAGTTTAATTTAAAATTTTTCATGTTTCATTATTTTTCAAAAAGTGATTTTGATCCCTAAACTCAAAAGTAGTGCTTAAACCAAAATTGTATTTTCATAAACTCCAATGTTGAGTTTAAGACGAGTTTCAGGAAATATCGTTTGCTTGTAAACTCTATGTTTTTATACTCTCGCAACAAAAGTTTCTAAAGAGCGTATTATTAGTATAAAGTGATCAGGGTGACGAGTAAAGTTCAAGTCGGGATGTCCGTCTGTTCGTCTCTCCGTAAAAATTTAGATATCTTGATGAAACTTGGAAGGCGTATTTCTTGGCACCATAAGAAGGTTAAGTTCGAAAATCGGACCACTGCCAAGCCCACAAAATGGCGAAAACCGAAAAAACATAAAGTGCCATCCATAACTATGCCATAAATAAAATTTGGTAAAAAGGATCGTTCTATGAAGGGGCATATTTGGATGTAATTTTTTTGTAGAAGTGGGCGTGGCCCCGCCCCCTAATAAGCTTTTTGTACAGATCTCGTAAACTACTAAAGATATATCAA
This sequence comes from Zeugodacus cucurbitae, assembly GCF_028554725.1. Lineage (NCBI taxonomy): Eukaryota > Metazoa > Arthropoda > Insecta > Diptera > Tephritidae > Zeugodacus > Zeugodacus cucurbitae. Next base: position 9,338,991 of record NC_071669.1, read on the forward strand.
GGTGTCGTTTCTTATGGGTACTACCTTATACAGTCCAAAAATGGAGGAAATCTGAGAATAACCATATGTTGAAAACTACTAAAACTTTAAATCAGGTAGGAAAACCTCCAAAAACCTTAAATTTTATTATAAAGATGGTACAGAAGAGCTGCACACAAAATGGTATACAAAATTTTAAATAGGCGTGGTTCCGCCCACTTATGGGTCAAAAACCAGGAACTACTCGACCAATTTCAATGAAATTCGGTTTATAATATCTTCCTAGCTTCCCAATGATATGCCGTGAAAATAGTCCAAATCGGTTCACAACCACGCCTACTTCCCACATACCAGAACTTGAAGTCGATCTGAATCATTTACTTTACAATATATAAAGTAAGCACTACTGAAGATGTCGGAACAGAACTTTGCAAACATACTGCATTTAAAGAGTGGAATCGCCCTTCTAAAAATCGTCGAAATCGGTCCATTAGTTTTCAAGACGCTGTATATCGAATATTAGGACCTCAGTGCTTTCAACAATTAAACGATCAATAAACTCGAGTTTGTGAATCATGGCAAACATTTCATAAGGGTTATAGCCTTTCCACGCAGGAGATTATTGATCAATTAACTGGCCTTTGCTCGATTAAAGCGCTGAAGTGCTACGGTTGTTGTACACGCTGGTAATTTGGATCTGATTATTGATAAAATAGCAATCAGATAATGAAACTTTCCAAGTTCTTATGAACAGCAAAAATAAAAATAAATAACAGCAGATCGTTAATCGAGCAATCGGCTGTGTAAAAGACAAAAATTGGTTTCTCAATCATAATCTTAATGTATTAAATAAATTTGGCTGTGCGAAATGGCTTACGCTAAATCTTTGACTAGTGTTTGTTCGAAATTTAATTATTTTTCGTTTTATTTCCGAATCAAAACATATTTAAAACTGTGTTATTTTTTTTAAGTATAAGTTGAGTTTGATAGAGCATTAAGCTTTTTGAGCTAGCTAGCATCTTGTCTCAGAAAATTTTATTGCCGAACTTGGTATTACATACTAATAAAACGAGAAAAGAATGTTCTTGAATTCCTAATCTAATTTTTAGAATTTTTAACAACCTCTATCTACAGTACTTCTTATATTGCATTGGATAGGTTAGATCCAACTTAATGACTGTCTATGTGAGAACTCGAAACTCCTTGAAACCCCTCGAAATCTATGTCTTCTGGTACACAGCAGAAATTCTTTGCGAAAATATATGAATTTATACCAATGTAAATACTTCAACAAAGGTAAATATGCTAGCTAACTATTCCTCCAAGACATACTTAAAATTCCCTCAGGAGTATGTGTGATTGCTTACTGCTTTCATTGACTTGTCATTGCGTTTCTTACTACTTCTTGCACGTTTTGCTGCAAAACTTTTGTTTTCTCCACACATCTGCAGTATGCATATGAATGAATGTATGTGAAACTGCTTAGAGGTATGCAGAAGTCTATGATCTGTAGTGAGTTTGTCATTTCGCCTGTTTGTCGACTCGTCAGTTGCGCACAATGACAATACCATGCGACACACGGTGCTTCAGCGTTTGCTCACTTGCATGCAGTTGACAGCTGATAGCTGCAAGCAGCAGCAACCAAGCAGTTGACTCTCCCAAATGATTTCTTTGTGTGCATAAATCACGAAATTGCATCTTATGCTCAAAATGACAAGGCGCATAGCTTTCAAGAGTACGTTGTTATACACACATATAGCTACAGATATGTTTATTGAGTGTTTGTGATTGTGTTTGCTGTGCTGCTTATTTGTATTTGCATTGGCTTTTGTTTATTTGTTCTCAGTACTGAGAATTCATACGAATTTGACTTGCAAGAATGTAGAAATTCCGGAAATCTGAATTTTGAGCTGAAAATATTTTGGTTTTCTCTTAAAGTCTCAATGTGGTAGGAAAATAATTGATTTGTGCATTGTAATTTGTCATTTGGTATTTAAGCAATTAATTTGGTTTTATTGAATTTGTTGAAGACATCTCGTAATGTATTTTGGGACGCATCAACAGTTTTCAAGAATATGAAATATGCCTTGATTAATAATTATTTAATTTTGTGGTTAGAAATCTTTGAGCTAGTTAAAAAATTAAAAAGAATGTGTTTGTATTCGCTTCAGCAAGCAATAAAATGTTGAGAATGTTTGTAAGAACAGAAATTAGTTGCTCAGCACATTTTTATAAATATTTAATATGAATTTAGTATTTATGAAATTAAAATGTTACTCATACGCCACCGCGCACCCAACACAACCACTTTTATTAGCTCATTTATCATTAGTCGTTGACGTGGAAGAAAAAACGTGAAATTTAACAACAACAAAAAAGAATAATTAATGTATAAACTGTATATAAATAGCAAAAATCGGTTATCTTACGGTTGATTTATGGAGGTGGAAGCTTCGTTTGTGGCGTGATGTATGATACATGGTTTAAAGCTAGTAACAATTTTATAGGTAATGTATAGCCATCAGATAACATCTATGTTAGAGTATAAAATTTTATATTTGGTAAGGTTCTTTAGTGTTACAGTGATCGGATTTAGTTCAAATATGCGACGTTTGGTTCGATAATCTGTTTCCATCTAGACCCCACTCGTAGAAGACCCACTCCTTATTTTCGATGAACTCGGACAACCACTTTTCACAAGCCTCTTTTGAGTTCAACTTTACACCAGCAATGGCGTTCGCCATGGACAGGAACAGGTAGTAATCACTTGACGATATGTCCGGGCTATATGGTGGATGCGATAAAACCTCGAAACCGAGCTTCCATAGCTTCTGAGGAGTCAGCAACGAAGTGTGTGGTCTGGCGTTGTCCTTATGGAACACAAAACCCTTCCTGTTGGCCAATTCTGGACGGTTTCGGTCGATCGCCTGCATCAAGCGGTCCAGTTGTTCGCAGTAGATGGTAGAATTAAACGTCTGGCCATATGGGAGCAGCTCATAGTCGATGATTCCCTTCCAATCCAACCAAACTCACAGCAAAACCTTCCTGGCCGTCAATCCCGGCTTGGATACTGTTTAGGATGATTCACCGGTCTTCGATCACCAGGGTTATCGCTTGATATTGTCGTATGTAATCCATTTTCCGTCTCCAGTCACCATCCGCTTTAAAAATGGGTTGAGGTCGTTCCGTTTCAGCAGCATATCACAGGCGTTGATTCGGTCCAGAAGGTTTTTTTGCGTCAAATCATGCGGCACCCAAACATCAAGCTTTTTTGTGTATCCAGCCTTCTGCTGATGATTTAAAATGGTTTGGTGACTAACTCTCAACTCCTGGGCGATGTCACGAGATGCCACATGCCGCTCTAACTTGATGTTTTCCATGATTTGATCGGTATTCGTCGTCATAGGTCTTCCGTCGGCTGGCTTATCCATGTTGTCGTTTTCACCATCTCTGAATCGTCGAAACCATTCCTCCGCAGTTCGAAGTCATAGAGTTCCAAAACATCATTAATTTCACGGAACGTTTCGCTAGCGGAGTATCTTTCTCGTTATAATTTTATACGATCGCATATAGCATGAAGATGAAAATTTATAAGCACGATTTCCTCAAATATGATTCTAGATCTCTACATATGAGCCAGAATGACTTTTTAACAAATTCTGGGGTGCCATCATAGGCTACTTTCAGGCAATTACATGGTCATTGAGGTCCTAAAGAATAATAACACCCGATAATTCATCCGCATTTGAAGTGCTATTTTTTCGGATTTTTCTGATTGATTTCTCACTAAAAATTGTTCCATTGAAGAAACAGATATCATTCGCATATGAGCTAATTGATCAATTAACCGGCCTTTGCTTGATTAAAGCGCTGATTTAGAGCGATTTAGAATACTAAATAAAAATCTAATTTTTCTTCATTAATTTTTTAATTAAGTATTAATCGAGTTGAAAATGAAATGCCACTCTGTCTGCGAGTTGCTTTCCATGCTGTAAATTTGGCCGTATTTATTGTTAAAATAGTATTAATGCAACTCGATGGTAGATGTCGCTGTTGGAAACAATGGTTGTGGTTATTGATAAAAAAGCGGTCAGCTGTTGAAACTTACCAACTTATGAAAAGCAAAAACAAAAATGTATAACACCTGATCGTTAATCAAGTAGCCGGCAGTGAGAAAGTGCAAAAACTGTTTGCTCAATTAAAATTTTAATTGATCAATTAATTTGGCTGTGCAAAAGGCTATTAGCCTTCAAATTTGGAGAGTTTCTTGCACAGTACTACAAAAAACACTGTAGAAATAATTTAAACAACCAATCAAATAATCTTTTTGAAATTAGTACTCTCATATCATACATATATCCTACAGATATCTGAACAAAATACCCGTCCTGTTACATAAATACATATATACTGAACCACACAGCACCCTGTGAAATAGTTCACCTATCGAAATCGAAAGCTACTGGCGTTCATTTTAATTAAACATGCTGCTCGTAATCATACAAATATTTGGGAAATTCACAGAACAATGGAAAATAGATTGGAAATAGTTGAAAGCAAAGAGCAGAATGGTGTATAAGAGCAAAAGAAAAATGTGAAAAAGTTAGCAAAAGGGGAGAAAATACTGCTTCAATTGCAGCAGTAGTTGGAATGCAGCGAAATTGTAGCAGCGCATAAAATGCAGAGGCGTTGGAGCTTGCAAGCAACACTTCTTTCATGTGTTTATGGAATATTTTAGATTATTATAACTGGAAAATATTTGAAAACAAAAAAAACATTTGTTTCCAGAACATTATGATTTTATAGTTGCAAGCAGACCACCAATGGTGCCACATTGTGATATTACTATGCAGTGAATTATTTTTAAAGAATAAAAGCGCAAGCAATTTACTTTAATTTTTACTTTCATTAATATTTAAATTCCTAATATATTACTATTTTTAGCTGCCTTTGCTGTTATTTTGCTGTCTAAAGCTATTTATTATTTAATTTTATTTTCCATAATTTATTCAAATGTGTATTCAAGCATACCAACTACCACATATTGCTATTAATATGAAAAACTTTATTTGTGAAAATATTTCCCAAAGCAACTAAAAACACACACACCTACTATATATATATTGCTCCTCTACATTTCAACCAAAACCCTTGCATTTCTATAAATACTAATTTCCGGCCGCAAAATGCTATCATGAATAATACATACTAATTGCGACTGATTGACGTTGTTCTTAGCCAAACTCTTACCTACACAATCCACAAACCTCAACTCACATATAGTATATTGTTGCTGTAGTTGTGGTAAATGCTTAAGTAATTGCTTCATACACACACTCAGACACAGATGCATGCACTAAAACATATGCCATTTCATATAAATATGTAGTAGAATGCCTGTGTACAAATATAATTTCATATTTTTCTAAACCTTTTATGCTTATACCACGACACATGCTCTGCTTTGCTTCCAGGTACGCCAGTGCGTATACGTGACCGAAATGCAAACGGCTGTGGTTAGGCTCAACCAACAATAATCGACCACGCACGTGTGCTATTTTTGTAGGTAAGTAGTTTTATGAATATTTATATGTTGTTTACGGAAATTTTACTTAGAAATTTATATATTTGATATAGTTATTTGTATGTGGGTTGATATCCAGGCCACTATTTGTTTAATATTATAAGGATATATGAAGTAGATGTTACAATTGCCTAAAAGCTTTTAGAATTAATACTAGTTTTGCGAAAATATTTGTAATATAATTTATTTATATCATTTTAAATATGCCTAACGTCCCCATTTTGTATTTCAATTAATTTCTTAGATAGAGAAATCGAAGGCTATGTCTGCATTTTAAGCAAACAAAAAAAATAAAAAGAAGTGCAGTGAATTACACTAAAAATTATTTTTAGCGTCATTTTTGTGTCGCAATTTAATATGAGGATGTTTTTTTTTATTTTGACGAGAGAAATTATTTCCAAGAATTTTTTTTTAATTTCCAAAAAATTTTGTTAGTCTATGAAATGTTAGAAAGTTGTGTTTCTGTTATAACTAAAGCAATTAAGCCTCTAATAGACCTCTATTAAACCTCTAAGTAGAGTCCTTAATATATTTTTTCACGACTTTCAGAAATTCATTGCATACTTCCAGGCGCAACTATAACTTTAAATTTCAAAAAATGTTTTAAAGTCTAATAATTGTCAGGAATTTGTTGCTATGAGTAACTGAAGTAATTAAACCTTAATGAACCTCTAAATGGAGTCCTTAATAAATTTTTCGGAAAATTTCTGAAAGTCATTGCATACTTCCAGGCGCAAAAAAAATTATCGACTCTTTTAACTTTTTTTCTGATAATATTGTTTATAAAAAATAATATTTCTTAAAGATAGTTTCTTAGATTATATTAAACTATCAACGAATAAAAATTATTAAAATTAAAATTAATTAAAATTATTTTTTTTTTATATATACATATGTAATTTTCAATTCAAATATTTTTTATTAAATTGTCTCTAAATGTTTTAAGGTGTCAGAAAATTTATTGTTTCTATTATATACTTCTGTTATATACTTGGAATTTGGCAATTTTCAATAATTCATTGCATATTTACAGGCGCAAAAAAAATTATCGACTTTTTTAACTTTTGTCTGATAATATTAATATTTACTGTTATTATATATATTATTAATATTTACTTATAAGAAATAATATTTCCTAAAACTAGTTTCTTGGATTATATTAAGCTACCAACGAAAAAGAAGTTAAATTAAATTATTAATTAATTTTTTGTTTGTTTATATTAACATATATAATTTTCAATTCATATATTTTTACTAAATCTTCTCAAACTGTTTTAAAGTACCAGAAAAATTGTTGTTTCTGTTATACATTGCAGTTATACACTTAATTAACCTTATAGTGGAATTTTGGCAATTAAAAAAAAAATGTTGCATACTTCAAGGCGCGAATATAGTTTTTCGACCTTTTTTAATACTTTTTCTGACAATACTTCAAACAAAGTGCTACTGGAAATAGTTCGCTAGGTCATATTAATCTGTAAGCGAGCGTAAAGATTAATTTCTTTTATATTTAAATAATTTTTAATGATATTTATTTTGATATAAAAAAAATTTAAGTCTAAGAATTGTCAGAAAGGTTATGTTTCGCTTACATACTTCATCGTAAATCTGTAAACGATCGTAAAAAATATTATTTTTTTACATAAATAATTTTCACTGAGAATCAAATTTAAATTTAAAAAAAGTTTTAAAGTCTAAGAATTGTCAGAAAGGTTATGTTTCGCTTACCTACTTCAGTTATATTCTAAATTAATCTCCTAATGGAGTTCTTAATTTAATTTTTATGCAATTTTCAAAAATTTATTGCATACATCAAGGCGCATATAAATTTTTCGACCTTATTCAATACTTTTTCTGATAATATAATATAATACTTCAAGTGAAATGCGACTGGAAATAATTCACTAGCTAATATTCATCGGTAAACGATCGTAAAAAATATTATTTTTTTGCATAAATAATATTCACTGCGATTCAAATTTAAATTAAAAAAAAGTTTTAAAGTCTAAGAATTGCCAGAAAGGTTATGTTTCGCTTACATACTTCAGTTATATTCTTAAATAAGCTCCAAATGGAGTCCTGGATATGATTTTTTACAACTCTCAAAAATTCATTGCATACTTCCAGGCGCCAATATATATTTTCGACAATCTTTATATTTTTTCTCACACTTCTAGTAAAATATTACTAAAAACAGTTCCGTAAATCAAAATAAGCTCTTAACGAGCTTTCTCATTAATTTATTTTATATGTTAAACTCTTGAGTACCTTTTGGTCATAATGCCAAGAAAGTGCGTAGAAACAGCAAAGCAAGCCCTTAAGTTCGTAATTTAAAAGCATCAACTCATTACCACTCTTACTTATCAACCATAAACATTGCAGTGTCGCAGCAGCAACAGCATTTCTACATTAACACTGCTGCATGCGTCACGAGCATTGTCTTTGCGCGATAATCACTCATAATTCATACTACTTATCACTGCAAGCGCACACACTTGTTTATCTGTGCGACGACGCATTAGCACATACACGCACTGCTGCACCGCTGTTGATAATCATTATTCATTCGTTGTGGATACTGCTTTACGCCTGCCTTTGCTTACGCACATAAACTACAGATGACAATAATAATTTCTGCTTTACATTACTCATACGCCACCGGTGGCTGGTGGCTTACTACAAATTATCGCGGCATTTGTCACTTAGCTAAGGGAAGGCAGAAACTGCAGGGGTTTTTCATTTGGTTATTGTATATTATGGGTCGTTTATATTCATTTTTTGGATGATGTGATTGATGTCTTACTCGGAGATGGAGATTGAGAGAAGTGGCATATGATCAGTAGTGAAAGGTCATAATTTTAAAAATTCATAGAATCGATTTTTTAATGAATCCGAACCATTTTTTCTTCAATATGTTACATATTTATCATGTACTCTCTTCTTTACTATCGACTACATTCGAACCCATTTGGTTTTCCCCACTAATTGTTACACTTTGTCAGTTAAAGCTTGTCCAATTCTAATTGATGTCAATTTAAGTAATCATTCTAATTCCTCATGCACACAAAAACAAAGTCACACACATATATGTACACACATGCAGGCTGCAGTTCCGAATCAATTGCACTTTGTCTTTGCTGCTTTCAGTCTTCACTGTGCGCATTAACTGTCACCTGCGGTCGTTGGCTCAACTAATTGCTCGCAAGTGCGGATTATTGCCAATGTTTTGTACGCGAATGTGGGGAAAGTGTAACAAGAAAAATGTAAGCTTAGATTTAATTTAAGCGTTTTGTTTTACATGCATTAGCGTGTCGTGAAATGGTGACAAGCGGTTCTAGTTTGTTAGATTTGTCAAGGTGAAATGTGTTTAAATGCAACTTTCATGTTCAATTATTTTAGTGTGCTTAATCTGTTGCATGTTTTATTTAATTGGTACTTTCTCTTTTTCTTCTTTCTTTTTAATTATTGGTAAGCTAATACCATTGTACCATACAAACAAGTTAGAATTATTTTGATTTTTTCTATATCAATATTATTCAGTGCCTAGTAGACTGCCATCTTTCGTAAATTGATTTTATTAAAGCACGTTTATACCCACCTATAAATATAAATATTAAAATATAAATATTCATATTTTATGATATTCTCTATACCAAAAGATGTTGGGACATTTTACTCTAAAATTTTCTCATTTCCTTTGTGGTATTTCCATATGAACTAAATTATGTCAGATCGTCAGTAAATATTGGAGAAAACCACCACATTGCCACGTTTGAGTAATAAGCATGTAAAAATGTATTTCGAATTTTATACATATACTGATGTGAAATGGTATACATGAAAGAATTACTTGTAATATTTTTTTTTTATATCAATAACTCAATTCAAAACAGGAAAAAGTCAAATGAAGTATTAAATAAGCTTATTCTATTAATAATATTGAAGTTAATTTTATTTTTATTTCATGACCTAAAGCAATCCATAATAATTTTGTTTATTTCATCAGATTGCGTTTCTTTTCTTCCATTTTGTTTTAATTTTATAGCCTTTTCACACAGGAGCTAATTGATCAATTAACCATACCATGCAAAATAAAAATCTACATTAACTACTAATTTAATTTTAATCGACTTGAAAATGAAATGCAACTCTGCGATAAATACGGTATTTATAATTATATATACGTTCTTTATCTGCGAGTTGTTGTTCACGTTACACTACGGTAGATGTCGCTGCTGGAAATAAGTAATAAAATAGCAATCAGCTGATGAAACTTACCAACTTCTTTTGAAAAGCAAAAACAAAAATGTATAACAGCTGCTCGATTATTGAGTAGCCGACAGTGTTAAGGGCAAAAACTGGTTTCTCAATTAAAATTTTAATTGATCAATTAATTTGGCTGTGTGAAAAGGCTATTCGGGCATAATTAAATCCATTTACATCAGTACTTCAGTGATAATTCTTTTAATTTTCTGCTCAAGCACTTATTTAAAAAATAGTTCTTTCAAACTTCTATATTTTGTATATAAGAGCTTGAAGATTCGTTAGAATTTTATTTTGTTCCATTCGCGGTATTTCTGGAGTACAATCATTCAGTTTAGATATCAACGCTTATAGAGCATAGTGCACGACTTTGTGGCACTCAAAAATCAGACAATATTCTCTAGTATGAAGCACTGACAAATATATACAAAATATCAAAAAGTTGTTAACTATCTTTTATTAAGAGTATTAGATCCTTTAATGAAAATAAGTTTGGGTTGGTAGCCAAGAATTGAAAAGAAACTTATGGCCCTTCGTTTCATATGAAATGTTGATATATGCAAAGCTTTATATAAGCTTTTTCAACAGCCTTTTTAATCAGTAAAGACCATAGAAAAGTAGTTTTCCACTAACGATCAGTTTATTTCAATTATTTTTCTGCATGAGAAAATAAAATTATATAGAACAGACTTAACTTCCCATAAAAATTATCATTGCTATTTGTAGTTTTGCGAATTAGTAGTATAAATGAAATAATCATAAGAAAGAGATTATTTCTCGTTACTACCCAGTAAACACTTCAAATAGGGAGAGTGAGAAATTTGCCTAAGAACAAGAGAAAACGAGAAATTATTATATGATTATTATTATAACCTTTTCACACAGCCAACTTAATCGATCAATTAAAATTTTGATTGAGAAACCAGTTTTTGCCTTTCACACTGCCGCCTACTCTATAATCGATCAGCTGTTATGTATTTTTGTTTTTGCTTCTCATAAGAAGTTGGTAATTTTCATCAGCTGATTGCTATTTTTTAGCAGCGACATCTACCGTCGTGTAATGTGAACAACAACTCGCAGACAAAGAACAAATATATAATTACAAATAGTTCTTTGTCGGAGACTTGTATTTCATCGATTAAAATTCAATTAAAAACAAGAAAAAACGTTAACTTCGGCTGTACCGAAGCTAATATACCCTTCACAGGTGCATTTCTTTTAGTAACTATGTGCTTAAGCAAATCTAAAGACGTAAGAAAAAGTGAGTAAAAAAAAGAAAACATTTTACTAATTCTTTTTAGCCGGGTTGTTTGCTAGAAACATTAAGGTTATATAGTTAACCGATCTGAACAATTTCTTCGGAGATTATATTATTACCTTAAGCAGTAATCCATGTCAAATTTCGTGAAGATATGTAGTAAAATTCGGAAGTTTTCCATACAAGCCCTTAATTCCGATCGTTCAGTTTGTATGGCAGCTATATGCTATAGTGAACCGATCTGAACCATTTTTTCGGAGATTAAATTATTTCTATGAACAATAACTCACACCAAATTTTGTGAAGATACCACGTCAAATGCGAAAATTTTCCATACAAGCCATTGATTCCGATCGTTCGGTTTGCATGGCAGCTATATGCTATAGTGAACCGATCTGAACAATTTTTTCGGAGATTAAATTATTTCTATGAACAATAACTCACACCAAATTTTGTGAAGATATGTAGTAAAATGCGGAAGTTATCCATACAAGCCCTTAATTCCGATCGTTCAGTTTGTATGGCAGCTATATGATATAGTGGTCCGATATCGGCAGTTCCGACAAATGAGCAGCTTCTTGAAGAGAAAATAACATCTGCAAAATTTCAAAACGATATCTTAAAAACTGAAGGACTAGTTCGTATATACAGACAGACGGACGGACAGACAGACAGACGGGCATGGCTAAATCGACTCAGTTCAACATACTGATCATTTATATATATACTTTATAGGGCATCCGACGCTTCCTTCTGGGTGTTACAAACTTCGTGACAAAATTAATATACCCTGCTCAGGGTATAATTAATGTAGATTTTTATTTTGCGTAGCAAATCGATCTAAATTAGCGTTTTAATCGAGCAAAGACCGGTTAATTGATCAATTAGCTCCTGTGTTAAGAGGCTATTAGATTTGCTACGCCATTGCAAGAAATATCAGTTTTAATAAGTACTTAGAGCATATAAAAGTACCTTGCACTAACCATTCAACTGTTGCTGAGCGCTATAGAATACAAAAACTTCAACATTTCCTTTCCATGCAACAACAATCGCGCTCAAAGTTATGCCAATAATACACATTTATTTCTTTATTTGCTTATTATGCACTCGTATGAACTAATTTCTTAGTTGTAAAGTGAAAATTTTCAAATAACTTTAGCTTTGTTTACATCGCCTTAGAATTATGTAGAATTATACTTGCCTGCATTGAGTCATGCAGACTACAGACAAGTCACAAAAACACACAAACACACTTTTGTATATTTGTATACATAGCGCGCGCTCATAATGAATTTAATTACATACTTTGCGCCAACACCTGTCGGACCGAATTGAAATGTGCACACAAATGCAGTCTGAGGTACACACACACACACTCACATACAAATGTCCATTATAAGTACACTAGGCAATTTTTTTTTTTATTTTCCGCATTGCTATTTACAGCAATTCTGCATTACGAAAGTTTTCACACCAGCTTTTGCCGCATGTAACTCATGCAACATGCAACGGCGTGGCATGTAGGCGCTACAGTTACTAGATATACATACATATATGTATCTATAAGTGTCTGTGTGCTTCCTTGCGCACCTTCAACGCGTGCCTTCGCTTGGGGAAGCTGTTATCGCTGCTGCCACTGCTGCAGGCATTGCAATGCCTTTCGTTTATTTATGTTTACACCCTTTTACCAAGCGTCATGCCGTTGTGGCAAGTTAGCCGTTAGTGTCGGAGGATGTGTAGCCAAGGTGTTCATGTGTTCTAAAATTATACGATTTAGTGCTAACACCCTGCAGCTGTTGGCAGTTCCCATTTTGACGCTTTCAATTCGCATGTAGTATGGCTTGTTGAAAGTTCTGCTGTTTCTTGTAACTATACACACATACACCTCCCTACAAACGCATGAATTTATTAATGTATTTGCTGTTGCAGTTGTTGTAGTAATTTTTCACTTTTCTAGTTTGTGCCAGTCATAAATGTAACTGCACGCAACGGGACGCCAACAATTTTCCAACACGTCACTCATACGCAGCGTTGGCACCGCATTTTGATTGCTGATTAGCTATGTGGGTGGGTTTCTTCTACACATTTGGGGATTAGTTATTTTGCGGATGAATGGTTGAGGGTGTTGGTTTTAGTGCTTAATAAGGATTGGATTAAGGTGCTACGATTATGTTGTGAATTTTCGTGTAATTTATTTATTAGGTGTACAACTTTGCTTGGCCGTTTTTTTTGTAACATTAAGGCTTTATTGTATAAAAACGGTTACAAAAATGTTATTCAAAATATTGGCCGTCGCTAGCTACTACTTTTGACCATATTTCTGGCAGCATGCGTACTCCGTGACGAAAGAACTCCTCATCTTTGGAGTCGATACAAGCATCGATCTAATTTTTGACTTCTTCATAAGAACTGAAGTGCTCCTTAGCTAGACCGTGTGCCATCGATCGGAACAAGTGGTAGTCAGATGGAGCAACGTCTGGAGAATACGACGGGTGGGGTAAGATCTCCCATTTCAGCGTCTCCAAATATTTTTTGACCACCTTTGCGACGTGAGGCCGAGCATTATCATGCTTGAGAATGACTTTATTGTGTCTTTCCTCGTACGGTGGGCGGTTTTCTTTTAGTGCTCGGCTCAAACGCATCAATTGCGTTCGGTATCGATCTCTTGTAATGGTTTCAATCGACAAATGCTTCCAATTCAGCATCTTCGAAAATCTCCCTTCCATCACCATGCCGGTCTTCGACTTCATAATCACCATTCTTAAAACGTTGAAACCATTCGCGACATGTTCTTTCACTTAGGACAGCCTCACCGTAGGTATCCGAAAGCATTCGATGAGCCTCAGCCGCACTTTTCTTGGAATTAAAAAAGAAAAGCAAAATTTCCCGCAAATGTTGAGAATTCGGCTCAAAAAGTGACACTTTCAGTTGAGAATAAGTGTGGGATGCAAAACAGATCTCTACAAATATTTTGTTGGGTTAATGTTTACACTAATGTCCAAGATCGATATAAAACGATTTAATCGACCAGCGGTTGACCCTAGAGACATCTATTGGAAAACGGCGGAAGCAATGTTGTAAACTATTTTTTATTTTTTATGAAAATGTATTTTAGTTGGTAAATGTAATTAATTTAAATTTTTTATTTGGCATTTTATAATCCACATTTATATCTCTCTCTTCACATTTCTTTCCTCTTGCCTTCATTTCATAATATTCCTCCAAGTCAGTGCAAACTTCAGAACTTTTTCAATTCCATTATCATTAATTTCAACGCCTCGAGCATAATAAAACATGTAGTGCAGCATTTTCCATAAAAATTCTAAAGTTAAAGCATATAGCGTGAAGCTTTAGTATCATACGTTCCTCGCGCTTCACTGAAAGTGTCTGTGTTTTCTTGAGTATTTTTGTATGAGTGCTTTATTTCGCTTTGATTTGTTTCTTTACAACTTTTCTTAGTTTTATAACAAGAGTTATTTATTGTCAGACACAGACTACAATCATAATTTTCCAGAACAAATATTATAATTAATAACAATACTTGTAATATATGAAAGCTTCTTGATTGAAATAATCATGCTCAACCGCATTTGCCTGTATTTCATTTGATTTGAAGAGGTACATGTCTTTGCTAAATTCGCCTAATTGTAGGCTTCATCTAAAACTTCTTACTATTATTGTAAGGCTTTCTTACTGTCATCTAAGAGCTACAACAATAATTAATTTTTCTAAGAATGCATAAAAGTAAATAAAATTTATTGTAATATTTATTACCGTATATTTTTTGCATATGTAGTCAAAATTTCAAGTAACTACTAGTGATATGCTAAGTTCGCCTAATTGTATACGTCTATTCCTTTGTTCATTAAAAATAATTGTTGCCTACTTTTAAGCTATTTTTGCATATACAATTTTTTAAAGTGATTCTCTTTATACTTTTGTAAGTTATCTTAAGGGGTTACATGGGTTTCGTGGGTTCAAAAAATCGATCTTTTGCTCATAATTAACTTCTAAAACATCTCAAGAATATTATCTAAATTTTCAAATCGATCCGAATAATAGTTTTGGAGATACAGCCTTTGGAAGTTGTGCGCTCCAAGTCAGGTATTATTTTTACTAAAAACTTTTAACGCGTTTTTCTCGGAACCGTGTTCTCAAAGTCGGTTGTCAAATTTTGTTTTTTTTTTTTTCAATTACAACTATTTAAAAAAAAAAACAAAATGTCAAGCAAATTTTACCGACATTTTTATTATTTTTTTTTGTCTGCCAAATTCCAATATTTTACATTTTTTGCCTTTCCTTCGTTCAAGCACGACTTTATGGTCTGATCTAAAACACTTATTTTTGGTTTTTTCATTTTTGATGATCCTGTCAGGAGTTATGTTGACAACGCGGACGAACTTTTTTTCTGAGGGGTCACCGGAAACGACGTCACAATAGTGGAATTTTATTTATTTCTTTTTTGAAAATTTCAGAAATTATTCTTAAAATATGTATTTATTAATTATGTATATTTATAAGACAGAAAAATTTTTGAATTAAATACATAATTTGTTACACAGAAAAAAAATATTTAAAATACGTCTTTTCTGCCCGACAAAACCCATGTAATTAATTTAAACCTTCACTTTATTCACTTACTATATTTAAATTAAAATATGTTGCCTACCTTTAGGCTAACTTTGCTTATAACCTAGAAATTTTAGAAGATTTGGTTAAAAATAATCTTCTTACTATTCTAAGAAGTATGGAGTAAAGCAAGTTTGGTTTTCTTCCAACTGAAAATTGCTTTTCTGTGAAAAATCATACGTTTCTTTGCATACAGCAATTTCTATTCATTCGATATTTTCAAGAAAACATTTCTATGATTCTAGATCCATTCTACACTCAAATATATGCATGTATTTTACCCGAAAAAATGCCTTGATTTTTAGTAAAGAAACCTACTCATTTCAGCTGGCATGTTTCACATAAGAAATTTCAAAAATAAATTTTGAAGCATCGAAAAAGCCAGGCAGTTGAATAAAATCTTGGTTTTTCCGTGTAGCAGCCGAGCAACAGGCAAAAAAGCTGCAGCGCTTGCAATTCCCACGCTCATTCAAATCAAGGCAATGCAGGCAAAAAGCAGCAGAAATCCAAAATAGCCAGGCGCATAACAGCAGCGCAAGCTGCCTCCAAAGCAAGCAAGCAAGATTGCAGCTGCAAGCAAAACAAGATAAAAAAAACAAAAGAAGAAAGAAACGCAAAGCGAGTTTCCACTTAACGGTATAGAAAACAAAAAACACAACGCACAAACAATCATCAATGGCTTTAGCGTGAATGTCGTCATCAGCTGTTTCCTTATATTGTCGATTTCGTCATGCTTTCATTTTGCCATACACTGCTTTTGTTATTTTTTGTTGCTTGTTGTGCTATAGATAAACATCTGTAGCCTCTCAATTGGTTATTTCTGTATTTGTGCTGTCTTCGTTTGACGCGTAACGACGGCACTTAAATTTTTATCGGTTAGCCATTTGTCACTCCAAGACATTTCTATATATCTGTATGTGGCCCTATATGTGTATATGCATGAGTTTAGTAGAAATTTCTTGAGTTTATATTTTCTGGTTTATATTTCTGTCATTTTTCATAACCAGTTCTTATGTGATCAATTGGAGCTTTTATTATAAACGGATTTATTTTTGAATCTGGTGCAATAGCCTTTTCACACAGCCAAATCAAGAAGGATATTTTTAACCAAATCTTCTCTTATTTCTTAGCTATTCTATATAAAGTGATAGCCTAAAGGTAGGCAACATATTTTGAATAAATTTAGTAAATGAATAACATCAAGTTCACACCGAATCTAATTGATCAATTAACCGACCTTTGCTAGATTAAAAAGCTGATTTAGGTCGATTTACCAGACAAAATAAAAATCAACACTGATTTTTAATTGAATTTTAATCGACTTGAAAATGAAGTGCAACTCTGCGACGAAGACCGTATTTGTAATTAAATATACGTTCATTGCCTGTGTTGTTCACGCTGCACGACGGTAGATGTCGTTGCTAAAAATAGCAATCAGCTGATGAAACTTACCATGAAAAAAAAACTTACTCATGAAAAGCAAAAATAAAAAGGTATAACAGCTGATCGGTTATCGAGTAGCCGGCAGTGTGAAGGCCAAAAAATAGTTTTTTAATCAAAATTTTAAATGATCAATTAATTTGACTGTGTGAAAAGCCTATGGGAGATATAGCAGAATACTAGAAACAACTATTCAGAAGATGAGAAACAACTATTTGAGGCTAAGATCACAACAGGACTTGCACTAATATCGTGCCTTGGCCAATACACTATAACGATTGCTAATATATATTTACAAATTTATCAAAACTGAATGCCGTTCTATAATATAGTACAATATATGGAACTTAATAAAATCTTTGATAGAAAGCAAATAAGATCATTTGTTGTATCGACTTTTTTTCAATATCTGTGAGCTTTGAGATCATTGAAGCTATTTTTTTTTAATAATATTCATCTCTCTGGAAGTAAGGAGCTATGTAACGTTCCTAGGGTTTACTAATGGCTTCGTATTATTTGTTGAACAATCACTAAAGCATTCTAAATCTACTAAAATCTTACATTTTAACAAAAAAAATTAATTTGATTGAGAGATTTTTATACTCTCGCAACACTAAAAAAACTAAACGAGTTAGATATAGGGTTATATATGTATATCAAAATGATCAGGGTGACGTGAAAAGTTCAAATCCGGATCTGTCTGTCCGTCCGTTCAAGCTGTAACTTCAGTAAAAATTGAGATATCTTACTGAAACTTGCAAGACGTATTTCTGGGTACCATAAGAAGGTTAAGTTCGAAAATGGGCGTAATCAGACCACTGCCACGCCCACAAAATGGCGATAACCGAAAACACATAAAGTGCCATAACTAAGACATAAATAAAGCTACGGAAATAAAATTTGGATGTAATTTTTTTGGGGAAGTGGGAGTGGCCCCGCCCCCTACTAAGTTTTTTATAAATATCTCGCAAACCAATAGAGTTATATAAACCAAACTTACTGCAGTCGTTTTTTTTGTCAGTTTTGTTTCAGTCCAAAAATGAAAGAAATCGGATAATAACCACGCCCACCTACCATACAAAGGTTAGGTTGAAAATTACTAAAAGTGGGTTATCTCACTAACGTAAAACGTCAGAAACATTAAATTTCACATAAGAAATGGCAGATGGAAGCTGCACTCAGATTTTTTTACAAAATGGAAAATGGGCGTGGCGTCGCCCACTTATGGGTCAAAAACCATATCTCAGGAACTACTCGACCAATTTCAATGAAACTTGGTTTGTAATAGTTTCCTTACATTCCAATGATATGTTGTGAAAATAGGCCAAATCGCTTCACAACCACGCCTACTTCCTATATACCAGAACTTTGAAGACGATCTGAATCGTTTACTTTACAATATATAAAGTAAGCACTAGTGAAGATATCGGTGCAGCACATTGCACAAATACTACGTTTATAGTGTGGCAGCCCCATTCTAAAAATCGCCGAAAACGGACCATAGGTTTTCAACGCCCCATATATCGAACATGAGAACTTCGGTGCTTCTACCCTAATATTAGGGTTTCCAACTTTCAATGGACTTTATGCAATATATATGACGAATATGTGGGTCAAATTGTATATAATATAATATTAATAAAGTTAAATTAATATATTGCGAGAGTATAAAATGTTCGGTTACACCCGAACTTAACCCTTCCTTACTTGTTATTCTTAACTTTCCACTTATAATGTATACACTTTCCATGCCTTAGAAATGTAGTTCGACTGGCACTCTTTAGGTCTTTGTTAATATATTTCAAGAACAATTCTGTTGTCAATTTTCTTTAACGTAGTAGAAAAACAAGATCCGTAATTTTAATTTGTTTAATATGTTCGTTTCGGAAGTCTTTCGTCTTCTTCTATTACTACTCTAAAATTCATTGATAAGGATACGAAGAAGATATATTTCTTGTATACGAATACAACAAACTCGACTATTTCATCGAATTCGGGCGGTTGTTTAAGAATTACAGTCTATTGTGAATGTACTCCTCAAAAATATTCCTTGCCTATGCAATTAACCGCCGCAAACTTCAAGAAGAATCGAAATGGTGTAATTGCGAAAATTCATTCAAAGCTTTTCCTTGACAATTGGGGTATTTAGTTTACTATTTCTAAACAATCCCATGATAATCTTACTTTTTCCCAATAGTCATAAAATTGATAAAAATTGGCCATCATTATAATATACTATCGGTGACTTTAATCTTAATTGAGCATTCTTTTCGCACTCGCCTGCATCAATTCTCGTATTATAAGTCTTAAGTTGCTCAAAAGAACCCTTATAATTGCACTCACTGGTTTTTCAATTAAAATATTATTAACAGTCCCACACTATTGTGTTAATCACTCAATCGACATCTATTACTTATCAAAATATTTGCTACCAACTTAACCTCAAATCTATTAAGCCCAATGCACTTATTATACGATTTGTATGCGTTTTTCATACATTTCGTCAATCATCATACTTCGCTGCGAGGAATTCGCAATTCAGTAATGATGTCTTAATATGCTACGAAATCTGCAGCCATAATCGCTGGCTCAAATGAAAAGTGGGGAATTATGAAGGGATTACGCTACAAATCTCATGCATTTGTAAATATTTACGCTTTCGCAGAATTGCAGAAAGCCAGCTTATACAATAACAACAATAGCATTGTTTATTTTATATACAGTGAGTCACAATGGTGTGGGGGAGAGAGGTGATGGGAAAAGTTTTGAATAAAACTTGGCAAATTCAGCAGTGGAAATTGAGTAGCAAATTAAGGCCATCAAATTATCAAGGCGAAATCGATGAAAGACAGGCGCAGGCGACAAATAGCAAGGCGGGGGAGAATGAATGTCGGGACTCAAGAAAAAAGTAGGCAGAAATTTTGCAGAAAAGTAGAAAATAGAAATGGAGAGGTGACAGCAAAAATGGCAGAAAGTCGAGAAGAAAAAAGTATTGCAACGGAAACGAAAGGCAGTTAGTGTTGCATTGAGCAGTGAGGTTTACGAAATTTCGACGGCATTGGCGGAAGTGAAAAACGATAACAGAGGAAACATAAAAAAAAGAAAACAAAAACTTGGTTTCGTTGAATTCTATGAAAGCCGACCGCCATCAAATTTGCTTACCAGCAACATGAAGTTGTCAATACAACAACTGCAAACAAGTGGGTGTATAGCGGTGGGCGGAAAAAGCAAAATAGAGCAAAGCCAAGAAACTTTTGTCATAAAAAAGCAAAAGAGCTACCAACTAAACAGCAATAAAACTGGGAAACTAAAGTCAGCAAACAAAAAAAAAAAGAAAATCATAAAAAAATAAGAAAAAGAAGAAGAAGAAATCTAGAAAATCAAGAAATCCGTGAGAAGTCAGCAAGTTGGAGATTGTTGTGACACGCAATGCCCTGCAAAACAACCCGCATTCAACTGAGTTATTGATATTTTGTGGGGAGCGGCGCATTTGCCACGAATTTTGTGGCAGCTCAAAGTTAAAGAAATCTAAAAAGTATATTACTACTTGCTACACTTTAAGCTGTAGGCAACTCATGCAGTCCCCAAAAATAGGTCACCGGTCAACTGTTTGTTGGTCAGTTGCATTTTGGTTGTTGTATTTGTGTATTTTTGCGGCTGAAATTAACATTTTAATGTTTACTGCTAAGTCATGGCGCACATCAAGCGCTAGATGGTCTGACAAATTTGCACTTCGCTGTGAGTATGTTAAATGTTTTGGGGAGTCTGGCTGTTGGTATAATGGTAGGTCATAAAGCAAATGCTATTTTGGCTGGCAGGAAATGGACGGTATTTCCGTGTTAGTTGTGGACGTTTATGGTTTGGGGGTGTGATATAACTTCCTACTTGGTGTGCATTGAGTTCGAGAAGGTTCTAGTTTTTTTGGTAGACATAAACGAGTTAGATATACTTATGAACTTTTTTGCTCTTTATTCAATGCTCTATATAAAAGTGATCGGATTTAGTTCAAATATGTGAAGTTTCGTTCGATAATCTCTCTCCATCTAGACGGCAACTTCATAATACCCCCTCGTAGAAGCTCCCCTCCTTATTTGCGAAGAACTCGGACAGCCACTTTTGAGTTCAATTTTACACCACCAAGGGCGTTCGTCATGGACAGAAACAGGTGGTAATCACTTGGCGCTATGTCCGGGCTATATGGTGGATGTCATCCGAGCCCACGTAGCTTCTGACGAGCCATCAACGAAGTGTGTGGTCTGGCGTTGTCTTGGTGGAACACTACACCCTACCTGTTGGCCAATTCTGAACGATTCTGATCGATCGCCTGCTTCAAGCGATCCAGTTGTTCGCAATAGATGGTAGAATTAAGCGTCTGGCCATATGTGAGCAGCTAATAGTGGATGATTCCCTTCCAAACACAAAACCTTGCTGGCCGTCAATACTGGCTTGGTCACTGTTTGGGACGATTTCGACCACGACCGTTTTCGCTTGATATTATTGTATGTGATCCATTTTTCGTCGCCAGTCACCATCCGCATCAAAAATGGGTCGCGTTCGTTCCGTTTCAGCAGCATATCGCAAGCGTTGATTCGGTCCAGAAGGTTTCTTTGCGTCAAATCATGCGGTACAAAACATCCAGCTTTTTTGTGTATCGAGCCTTTTGCAGATGGTTTAAAATGATTTGGTGACTAACACCCATCAATGTCGCGAGATGCCACATGCCGGTCTAACTCGATATTTTCCATGATTTGTTCGGTATTCGTCGTCACACGTCTTCCGCGGGCTGTCTTAACCATGGTGTCGTTTTCACCCACTCTGAATCGTCGAAACTTTTTTCTAGCGGATTTGCCTTTAACGAAGGAAAATAGCTTGATATTCGGCGTTAGTGAACTCCATGTTTACACGCCTATAACTGTAGCGCTTTATACAAAGCCGCGAAATTCAAAATACAAAAAGGCGGGACGTATTTGACAACCTTATATAATAGCCGTCTTTGAGTCTTTAGTCTTAAATGGTGTAAAATAGCCGTATTCGTTTCGTCATTTCTCTACTCGCTCTCTACAGCTTTCTTCGAACAGCTGTTGTAGTGTGTTCGATTCACTACTCTCTAAAGCTTGCTGAACGAAAACACCTCTAATGAAGTCCAAACAGCTGATTCAGCAAATAATGTGTGATTTCTTCTTTTGAATCTCCAGCGAAGAATAGTCATAAAACCAATAATGCTTCCCAACTTAAACTGTATGCTAATAAGAAAAATACTCTCCAGTGTTTACCACTTCACCGTTCCTTTATCGCACCACTAACGTTAACACCCTCTTTACACAGCTGATATTTGCAGTTTATACCACTTATACCGTCATTGCGTATTCTGATACGGTAATCCCTATTTACAAATAACCCACTTAAAGCTAACGGCGTTCAAGAACAACCAATAAAGGAGCATAAAATTGTTAAACAACAACAACACTAGCAACAACAGTTTATCCCTGAAGCACGGAACTGCAATTGTAGCAATGCTGCATGTGACAGCTCCCGGTGTTGTAGAGAAGTGAAAGTAATTCCACCAGCATACAACAACAAAGTGACGTGAAGGATAGTGAGGTAAAAAGCTGAACAAAGCAATTTTAAAAATTGTCATTGCAGTTGTTAAATTTGTATGCAGTAGCAGTTAAGTGAATTGCTAAGGTGCATTGAGACGCGAAGTTGGGCGAAAAACAATGCATATTGATTATATGTGGGGTATTTTTATACATTAGTGAGGTGCTGAAATGGGAGAGAAAAAAATATTTTAGTCATAAAATGTACAAAGAACGATTTTTGACTTTTTTTAACTCCTTTGAAAAAATCAAAAATCCGGTTTTTCTTCTACCCTTTTCCGATCTGGGTAAAATATATATATCATGTCTTTATACATAATTTCGATTAACCAGTAAGAGGCAGAGCAAAAAATTTACGAAAAATTAATATTTTATGTGAGAGACTTATGCCTTTTCGCACAGAAAAATTAATTGAGCAATTAAAATTTTGATTGAGAAACCAGTTTTTGCCCTTCACACTGTCGGCTACTCGATAATCGATTACATCTACCGCCGTGTAGCGTGAACAACAACTCGCAGAGTAATTGATCAAATGAAATTTAAATCGAGAAACCCTTTTTTGCCGTTTATACTGCCGGCTACTCGATTTACGATCAGCTGTTTTTGCTTTTCATCAGAAGTTGGTAATTTCATCAGCTGATTGTTATTTTTCAGCAGCGTCATCTACCGTCTAGTAGTATTAATGCTATTTTAAAAAAAAATTCAGCCAATCGCAGTTTTTGTCGCAGGGTTGCATTTAATTTTCAAGTCGATTAGAATTAAATTAAATATTTATTTTTATGCTAAATCGATCTTAATCAACGTTTTAATCGAGCAGAGGCCGGTTAATTGATCAATTAGCTCATGTGTTAACCTTTTCACACAGGGGCTAACTGATAAATTAACCGGCCTCTGCTTGATTAAAACGTTGATTAAGACTAGATATAAAGTTGGTCCATAATTGAGTAAAAATAATAATTCGTTTAGCAATCTCCAATCAAAACCAAGATTTATGTTTTATAACCTTTCCTAAAGTGGTACAAATTTTTGATATTATAGGCTCTTAGAAAAGTCTGAACTTCGTATTACTCTCCTATCCATCTGTAAACTTTAACTCCGGTAATATCAACGGGAGTGTCAGTCAGTCTTTTCGCTTCATACGAACCTACCTACTATACATATATATCGATTAAATTTGGTAAAAAAAAAATAAACACACCAACCAATTCGCTTCACTCGTTTCCTTTACTGAAAAAAAGAGCAAAAAATAAAATTAAATGTCAACTTTCAATTGCATTGTTGATTTCCAACATATTTGCATACCGTTGGCGATATTTGTAAAAGTCACAAATCACAAAAATTGCAACTATCAAAGTCATGCATTGGCTAAAACGTTAACAATTTCCTTTGCTTTGCGCGCAGATTGCCCCATGCACGAGCTTAGAATGTCAATTGTCCCCTTCGCTCTTCAACATCTACCGCTCTCTGTTACATTCACCCACTCTCTCTCTATCACTCACCCTCCCGCTGCGAGCGCCCCTCATCCGCAAAGCGCACAATTTTGCATGCAAATAACGAGGGAATTCACTTTGAATTGGGCCATCAAAGCGTTGGTGATTCAGTCAAAATTGGCCAACTCGTTGTCAATTTTTTATTGCTTGTCATTTGCTCTGTTATTTAGTTGGCTTGCAGCGTTTTCGTTTCGTTTTCGTCTTTTTTTTCGACAACGTACTTTTTCCGTTCCAGTTAGTTGGTAGGCGAGCGTAATTGAAGCGGAAGCTTTTTGACAGGTGCAAAGGGCAGATATTGACAATTTCATTTCAGTGGAGGGAAATGGAGGTTTACTGCTGCTGATTTTTTGACAAATTTTTTAAAGAGTTAATTTGAAAATATTTGTATTGAATATCATTGCAATAATGTGAGTTTTTTAGGTTATCGTTACGAGAATGATTTAGTTAAAAAAAATCCCAAAATCTTTATGGTTTTTTTTATTGCAGCTCAATTTTTCTCCCCTCATATGACGTCACTCTGCTATCAATCGTCCTTGACCATCTCACACGCAACAATATGGGCATTTTCACACACTTAAAAATATGAAACATATTTAATTCAGTGTACCTATAGTATATATGTATTCAGCACTACCATGCAGTTAAAATTCTGCTCTGATAAACATACTCATATAGTATGTGCATAATTTACCTGCAGCTTATTAAAATGAAATTTCAACGCCTTTGTGTGCATGCATACCAAATTACATTTTGTTGTCGTGTAAATGATATTATAATCACATAAAGTTTTTCCACTAAACAGCAAGTAATAATTAAATAAATGAGTCACAAAAACTTCGTTTAATAGCAGAGTGACATGAGAGTTTATTATATACGAGTTTGTACATATATAGTTCGATGATGAGAGTTTAATGAGAGCGCTAGTTAGCCTCTATATTGACTATTTATTTTGTTTAGCGACAAATGAATATAGTTAAACAAATAAAATTATTTATTTAGTCATTAAGGCCTTTGACATTTTTTTATAAGGAATATAAATATAATTTTGAGAACATATTTCCAATTATAAATAGAAAATTAATTGATTTGTTAATTTACATAAATTGTTAAGCTTTTTGTGCCTACTTTAATATTGAGACATATGCGCTTCGTTAGAAAAAAAATATCTTTATGTTAATTGCCTTCATTAAAATTTTTAATAACTGTAAACAAGAACGTATAAAATTTGAAGAGCTTACTTATTATACATAAAAACTTAAAATTTCGCTCATAATTTTTACTAAGTTAACTAATTATTCCATTAATTAATTGTCAATTAGTACTTAATTGAATGAAAAATTGAACACAAAAGAAGAAAAGTGCTGGTTATTAAAATAACTTTAAAGGTTACCCTTAATTGTTACTAAATTAACAAATTATTCAATTAACTAATTGACAATTAGTGCTTAATTGAATGAAAAAATAGAAGATAAAAAAAGCAGAGTTCTGGTAATTAAAACAACCTGACAAATTACCCTTAATTGTAACTAAATTAACTAATTGCTCAATTATCCAATTGACAATTAGCGTTTGATTGGATAAAAAACAGAAGGCAATTGAAGAAAAGTTCTGGTAATTTAAACCGAAAGTGTTAAATCAATATTATTTAAATCCCAATAAGTATTTTAATTAACAGTGGGAAAATGTAAAATGCCTTCAGTAACAATTCTCTTCGGGAAATACTGTGCGTATTAGTGCAAATATAATTTTAACTAAATTATAGGCAACTCTAAAACCAAAAGCATACATCGTATAAATGCAAATCTTCTTTGAATTACATATCTTCATAAATTTAACCAATTATTTTATATAGCAGCTAAGCTCATTAAGTGACAATTAGAGCTTAATTGACTAAATTAATGCGACAAATACCGGAAAAAAGTTTGTAATTAAGAGAAAAGAAATAGTTTTGCTAAATCTCGAGCGTGTATAGAAAAATTATTTATTTTTTAAGTAATTAGAACTCAATAACATTTATAAAATACACTAATTGACTCAATTAAGATGTATCTGAAATGTTTCTTTTTTATGAGTTTTAAAATCTTCTATTGTCTTTGAATTGTTTCGATTCATAAATGTAACCAAATATTCTATATATATAAGCGAAGCTCATTAAGTGACAATTAGAGCTTAATTGACTAAATTAATGCGACAAATGTTGGAAATACGTCTTTAATAGAGAGAAGAGAAATAGTTTTGCTAAATCTCGAGCGTGTATAGAAGAATTATTTATTTTTTAAGTAAATAGAACTCAATAACATTTATAGAATACACTAATTGACACAATTAAGTTGTATCTGAAATGTTTCTTTTTATGGTTTCAAAATCTTCTATTGTCTTTGAATTGTTTCGATTCATAAATGTAACCAAATATTTTATATAGCAGCTAAGCTCATTAAGTGACAATTAGAGCTTAATTGACTAAATTAATGCGACAAATGTTGGAAATACGTCTTTAATTGAGAGAAGAGAAATAGTTTTGCTAAATCTTGAGCGTGTATAGAAGAATTATTTATTTTTTAAGTAAATAGATCGCAATAACATTCATGGAACACACTAATTGACTCAATTAAGATGTATCTGAAATGTAACTTTTTATGAGTTTTAAAATCTTCTATTGACCTTGAATTGTTTCTATTCAATAATATCACTTTGTTCATGATTATTATATCAGAAATAGAAGTATAGAGTTATCAAATAGGATACATGTTATTTGTGTTTTGACATAATCCGCTCACAATATTTATATATTTGTTTTATAAATATATGTGACGCAAACCCTAAACATAAGCTACCAAAAAGACATTGGGGAAAAGTTATATAAATCCACCAAATTATGCACACATATGTGGCGTATAAATCAACGACCAAAGCGCGCAATTGACCTTCGCATCGATTGTCATGCGCTGCCATTATGTGCTGGTGTTGCACTTTCAACACACAATCCCCATTGTAATAAAAGAAAACTAAATAAATGAAGTAACTTTGCCATTGTAATTGCATGACGTTGGGGTGACAAAAACTTTGATGCGGAAAGCTGCAACAACAACAACAACAACAGCAATAAACTCGAGCAAAGTGCAACAATTGTAAATGTTCAACAAAAAACACAAAAAACAACAACAACTACAGTTGAAAAAGGGAAGCATGGATTACTAGTGGTTATGTAAATAGTAAAAGAGCGTGTGTCGTGTGCGCTGAAGAGCCAGCGCGGCGAGCGTGTGTGACAAGAGAGTGTTGAAAAAGCTGAAACGCTGTGCGCTGTGAAAAGCATGAAATTTATGGCGTACATGTCGTATGAGTAATATATGTATGTATGTATGTATGTACGTACGAGTATTTGCGCATATGATGGATGGCTGGACAAACAACAAACTTTTCAGTGGCACCAGCAATACTAACAACAACAACAATAACACATTGACACAACACACACGAGTGAAGGCAAATCGAAATGTGCCAAGCGAAAAGCCAGTGGGGAAAAATAATGGTGCAAGAGTAATACTGCTGTTGCCACTGCTACTGCTAAACTCACATTGGCGCCACAGTAATAACAGTTAGAGCAGCAACAGCAGAAGCAACTATGGGTTTAGTGCTAATGCCAAGCAATGCAATCAGTGTCACGAACTACAGCGTTTCCACCAATCAACAGCGTCGACGAGTTTTGCTTGCTTCAATGCCATGTCATGGCTTGGCCATCTTACTATTTCCTTTTGTTGCTAAAAATAATACAGTTATGTCCTAGAAACCGCCACAGCTGGCAAAGTCAACGTGTCGTGTGCAGGTTGTGTGTGTGTGTTGAGGTTGGCAAGTGAAACATTTAGTGGCACAGCAACAATAACGACAACAACGCTTGCTAGTTGTCAGTGCAACAGCTAAAATGCTGGTGAATGCAAGAAGAAGCAGGAGAAGAACAAGCAGCAGCACCAGTAAAAGAAGGTGGGCCAGAAGAAGCAAAAGCAGAAGCAGAAGTCGAAGCAGCAGAAAAATGTGCTTTGTCTACGTCATAGCGGGAACCTTCAGTTTGAACTCTTACACTCTCGTTGCACTCGTGTTGCAAGTATATGAAGTGTATGTTCAGATTTGCATACTATATATTCTGCTGAGTGTATGTTTTACACTTGAAGTTTTGCATTTGGCGGTAGGTGAAGGAAGCAATTTAAAAGTTTTAATTCCTTCAACGGTTTGTAATTTCTGTTGGCTTTTTGTTTTTCTTTTTTCGCTTTTATGCTTGCAGTGGAGGATATGAAAAGAGGTGTGATAAAGGATATAAGTTTTGAAGACTGCAGAAGAAAGAAAACAATATAAATTAATGAAATCATTTAATATATTATGGTGAGATAAGATATTGCAAGGAAAATTCGTCCTTCAGCTATGAGAGTAAGACTTTTATGCTGGAATACAAAATTGACTGGTATTAGAATTTTTAATCTCATCTGTGTAAGCTAAGGAGAAATAAATATTATAGATTGAAAAAAAAAAACAAGAAAAAAACGTTAACTTCGGCTGTACCGAAGCTAATATAGCCTTCACAGGTGAATTTTTTTAGTAACTATGTGTTTAAGCAAATCTAAAGACGTTCGAAAAATTAAGTAAAAAAAAGACAACATTTTACTAATTCTTTTTAGCCGGGTTGTTTGCTGGAAACATTAAGGTTATATAGTTAACCGATCTGAACAATTTCTTCGGAGATTATATTATTACCTTAAGCAGTAATCCATGTCAAATTTCGTGAAGATACCACGTCAAATGCGAAATTTTTCCATGCAAGCCATTGATTCCGATCGTTCGGTTTGTATGGCAGCTATATGATATAGTGAACCGATCTGAACAATTTTTACGGAGATTAAATTATTTCTATGAACAATAACTCACATCAACTTTCGTGAAGATATGTAGTAAAATGAGGAAGTTTTCCATACAAGCCCTTGATTCCGATCGTTCAGTTTGTATGGCAGCTATATGATATAGTGGTCCGATATCGGCAGTTCCGACAAATGAGCAGCTTCTTGAAGAGAAAATAACATCTGCAAAATTTCAAAACGATATCTTAAAAACTGAAGGACTAATTCGTATGTATACAGACAGACAGACGGACAGACGGACATGGCTAAATCGACTCAGTTCAACATACTGAACATTTATATATATACTTTATAGGGCCTCCGACGCTTCCTTCTGGGTGTTACAAACGTCGTGACAAACTTAATATACCCTGTTCAGGGTATAAAAGTAGTTAAGTTGAGTTGAAAGGTTGAGTTGATTCTTGTCGAGTCGAGTTGAGTTGATTTGTATTGAATTGGAGTTAGGTTGAGTTGAGTCAGGTCAAGTCGAAATCGAACTGAGTTAAATTGAGTTGATTTGACAATTTGACTTGAATTTAGTTCAGTTGAGTTGGATTGAGTCAGGTCAAGTCGATTTTCGTTAAGTTGAGTTGACTCAACTCAACTCAACTTAACTCAACTCAACAAAACTGGATTTGAGTTGAGTTGTTTGAGTTTAGTTGATTTGAGTTGACTTGAGGTAGTTTGAGTTGGTTCAGGTCAAGTCGAAATCGAGCTGCGTTAAGTTGAGTTGATTCGACTATTTGACTTGAATTTAGTTGAGTTGAGTTCAATTGAGTTGAGTTTATTTCTGTTCAGTAACTTTAATTTAGTTCAGTTCAGTTGAAGTTTTTATCTGAGAATATTATTCTCTCTTTTAGCATAGCTAAAATGACGTCACTCCAATTCAACTCTCAATAGTTTAATTTCAAGTACACATATCCAACAATTTGCTCCCTTCACCTAACAACATTTTCCAAGCTCTTCATCTATTTTCCTTTACCTACAAGATAACCCTTTTATATGCTAGATTTTACATTTTACCTTTAACCAAAAGGAAAACGCTCATCGTTTGTAGTCTCGCGCAGTTGGAAAACTTTTCAAAATCCTTGAAGTGCCATAAGCTAAAAGTGGTGTGTAAAAGTTTTTTATGCGCGAGTTGTTGCTTTTCTACGCGCATTTTTTTGGGCATTTCTGCAAGTGTTGAAGCGCATGCCGCTTAGCGCGTTGCTTTGAAGCCAAAAAACAAAAAGAAAAAAATAAAAGGGAAGATAGGGCGCTTCTTACTTACTTGTGCATTGTGGCGCCAGCAAACGCTATAAATCTGTTATCTATCTGAGTTTTGTATGAAAAGCACAAAAGTTCGGTTAATAAATTGAAATCGGCGTTAAGCGCATAGTACAACAACAAAATGAAGTTGTTGCCGCAATTAAGCTAATTGTGTGCATTGGGAAAGATTTAGTAGACTGAAGAAGTGAAAGATTTAGCAAAAGCAAGAAAGAGAAAGATTATTAAAAGAGCGAAGAGAAAGTGTTGTGTTAAATGGAGAAACTTTAACGCAGTCAACTTGAGCTGCTTGTAGTTGTTGTAGTAAGTTGCAAGTGCGCATTATGAAGAAATATGTTGCACTGAGTTCACTTTTTTATCACTTTTATGGCATCTAAATTACTGCAGAGGACCGACTTTTATATTTGTGATTATTTTGCTTGTTGTTGTCAACTGAAGTTTTGAGTTTCTTTTTTTGCTTTATGGAAATTGTTTGCTGAACTAAAAAAAGGTTGGTAAGAAAGTAGTGTGTTCTTTATGTAGTGTCTCATTTTTTGGGTTTACATCCGACACAACAACTAACAAATACAACTTACGTTTACAACGCCAAAAATATATAAAACGTATATAATTTTAGAAAACTCCCAAAAATATGTTGTAGCTGTATGTTGTATGTTCCATCCAAGCATAAATTTGTAACACTTAGGTATGTACAAGCACATTTGTATTCATTCACTGCAGTCACTAACATTCACTGCTTTTGCTTGCTACTGTGCGACAGTGCGTATACGTAACCTATGCTAATCATGCCTTCCATAGCAATTTCATTGAAATATTTATTATTTTTAGATACAAGTAGGCCTTTATATTAGCTACAAAATAACTTTTGAGTAGCGATGTAGAAATAGGGTGTTATTTTATGAGTGGCTATTATCGAAAATAGTTAATTCTCAGTCGAATTCACTAAGTTTTGATTTAAAAAAAACTTTATTGAAAATTTGGGTTTGTAATTGATGATAATTTGAATTAAATATTTATTCGTTTCTGATAGAATTGAGAATTTTGAGTATTGAACCCAACGTGGAGTGATATTTTTTTTTTCAAGTTTCACTATGAGCATTTAGAAGCACCTCCCAGTTGACCTCACTAAACATAATTGGTTTTTGTAAGGTTAAAATAAACTTACTTATACAGTTTACTGAATACATTGTTGTTGTAAATTTATTATAATCGCATTTTGGAAGAATCATTAATAATTACAGTGGAACTTCTCTAATTCGATTCCCCATAATAGATAAAAAAATTTCGAGTTAGAGAGACTTCGAGTTACAGAATTTTCAATAAACACGCAATCTTTGAAAAAGCTGTAAAATGTAGGTTTATACCCAGCTTTATTTATTTACTTCGCATAAAGTTTTATAAACATTCATTAAATCATGTATTCTGTCATTTTTTTGCAGGTGGTTCTTGCAATCCAAAAAATGTAAAATCATAGTTTTTGTTAGCCTTCATACGATATATAGGGACTCCTTTAAAATACTGCCTCGATAGTAAAATTTTAAGTGTTGTATTATACCCTGGTCGAAAAGTTCGATTTATGGAATCAAATGTGTATGAAATTTGTCTTCTATTGTCAATTCAAGAGTTCGAGTTATGGAGAACTTCGAGTTAGGGAAGTTTGAGTTATGGAAGGAAATTGGTATGAAATTCAATTTCTAAACGCTATTGCCTGTTCAAAAGTTTGAGTTATGGAGAACTTCGAGTTAGGGAAGTTCCACTGTAGTATATTTTCTATAGTTTGTTTTCGAAAACGAAAAATTCTAGATATAACTGATATATTTGCTTTGTCGTCCGTCGTTGAGCATTGCTTAAAATAGAAAATCTCCTAAAAGACTAAGTAATATTGGAGATTCCGACCAGAATTAAATATTATTTTTTCCAATAGCAGAGGCTTCTCGTCCAGCATTGGTCAACCTGCAAGGATGCTTTTGATATGAACTCATCTTAAAATTCAAAAGCCGTTCATAGTCTGCATATGGGTCTTTCGATTTGTTGGATCTTATGTAAGATTGTTATACAGGAAATGAGAGATTATCGATCCTCAAAAACTAAATATCTTCCAAGCTTGGTAATATTTTCAGTAAATACTGCTGACTTTGTAAGAAAAAATATAAATGGGGGATGGATGTAGTCTCAATTCGCATTAATGTTGCATTTTATACGGTCAGAAGCTATGGAAACATATGATGAAAAGATGTGCACGAATACATCCTTATTGAACCAAAAAAAAAAAACAAGTAGGGAAGGGCTAAGTTCGGGTGTAACCGAACATTTTATACTCTCGCAATTTACTTATTTAATTTTATTAATATAACACAATTCCAACCACATATTCGTCATATATTATATTATATATGGTATAAAGTCCATTGAAAGTTTGTGAACTCTAATAATAGGTATATGGGAGCTTGGGGACGTTATGAGCCGATTTCTCGTATTTTAGGCACGGGGACATATTATTAAAAGAAGCATATTCCCTGTGAATTTCTTCTAAACATATGAGAGACTTACCTATATTTTCGGTAAACAAATTGTTAGAAGCACTGAGGTCCTAATATTCGATATATAGGGTCTTGAAAACTTATGGACCGATTTCGACGATTTTTAGAAGGGCGATGCCACTCTTTAAATGCCGTATGTTTGCAAAGTTCTGCTCCGATATTTTCACTAGTGCTTACTTTATATATTGTAAAGTAAGCGATTCAGACAGACTTCAAAGTTCTTGTATATGGGAAGTAGGCGTAGTTGTGATCCGATTTGGATTATTTTCACAATATATCATTGGGAACCTAGGAAGATATTATAACCGAACACGTGTTCCAAGTTTCATTAAGATATCTCAAATTTTACACAAGTTACAGCTTGCACGGACGGACAGACTGACGTCCGGATTTGAACTTTACTCGTCACCCTGATCACTTTGGTATATAAAACCCTAAATCTAACTCGTTTAGTTTCAGGACTTAGACACAACCATTATGTGAAGAAAACAATTATACTCTCTTAGCAACTTTTGTTGCGAGAGTATAAAAATATCACATGACATTTTTCTTGATATGTGAGGTTGATACGAGTTGCTGATGACAGTTTTTATCAATTTTTTTTAATTTAATATTCTAAAATGTGACAAATTATTTGCTCAAACGAAATTATTTACTGAAGATAGCATTCAGATTGTACAAATTACTCTTTCAATTCCATAATCTCTTTTATAGACATAAGTTTTTTTTACAATTTTACATAGTATACAATGATTAAATACTAACAACAATTCATTTCTAATAAGTTGCAAATAATAATTAACAGCTAAATGTTAGAGAAATTCATTTGCTGTTTTGCCTTGCTAAGTCTGTAGGCCTCTTACGTTTCAGTCGGTTTTCTCGTTCAGCAGTACCGATGAGTCTGGATGCCTCTTCATTTACATGCTGTATAAGCCTCATTTCGTGAGTCTTGGCAAGTTTGGTTATTTCGTTTACTACTGAACTCACACCAAGATCACGGTGAAGGTCAGCTGATTTAATATACCAGGAGCATTAACTATACTACTTAGTACATCAGTAACGGCTTTTGTAGAGTTTTCTACAATGAAATATATTTTTTTTTTACTTATACTATAATTGCATAGAATTTAGAATTATTCATTAACAATCTCTACATAATTTTTGTCATTCAAAAGAAAATCAAATATCAATGGTACTTGTAGAAACACAGCATGATATTTGTAAATATATAACAACAACCCTACTTGTATATAAATTATAGCTACATCCATGTACTTTGCAGCACATAAACCATTACATCAACACACACGCATAGCAGGCGCTGTGCCAAAACAATCGTGAAGCGCCTGCAGTTCCGCCATGCAGTCAACCAAATAAAAAGCCAAAGAATTTCGTGTTTTTCACGGCAAATGAAGCGATTGCCATTTGACTTGCCAGTGAAAAGCAGGCCAATAAACACGAATTAACTGCAAATTACACAATTTCGCGCTTTTATGCAGACATACTTAGGTGAATGTATGTATGTGTGTGTGGAAAGAATTTTAAAATATGGATTAATGAAAATATTTATATAAAGGGTGTTGTGGGGAATTTTTTTAGAATTAATAATTTTTATTGAAATTATTGAATAGTTCATGATTTAAAATTTTTTTATAAAATTATGTGTGACATTTTTATTCATCATAAACTCAAAAATGGCATTTAAACTCATAAAAATAATTTGAATATTTCAGAAACAGATCCACTTTTCTCTAAAGGGTGCTTTTATTTGCCATTCATATGCTCATATTTGCATATATGGATGTACTACACATGTGAGCCCTTGTTGTACATTGAAAAACTAAATAACTGTATAAAAATATTTGACTAACAAATGGCATTGTTGACTGTGACATTCGCAACACAACAATTTCGGCTTGCGGGTGGCTGAAATGCCTTTACGTCGTGCAACAAAAAATCTATATATATATATATATATATATGTATGAAAAAAATTACAACAAAATACAAGATAAATGGTGTTGCAGGCGATGGTGTGGCATGGCCAAATTGGCGCATATAGGAAGCATATTGTATACATATACATTTATATATATAACTACAGAGCAGTATCTTTAGCGCATACATTTGCATATTTGCACTCGTTTGCTTGCCCCACCAAAATGGCTAATGACATACTGAATTTTGTTGGCACTCAGCGCTGCTTTTAGCGTGTGGTATAAAAACAAAATTCATATATTTGTGAAAATAAAAATAAAAGCGATTTACAAACAGCGCTTCATGCGCTTTGATTTTGCATTTAAATAAAAATATATGTGTTCAAATAACAACAACAACATATCTTCTCATAGTAACAAGGCTGCTTTGCATTCGCTTCCTTTTTGCTGAATGAAATTAGCTGCCCTCTGCCAGTTGTGTCTGCTAGCTGAGTTTGTCAAAGTCAAGCAGCATATTATTGCTTGTTCATACATCTGTTTTGTTGTTGTTGCTTTCTTATTTTGGTTTTTTTTCTCTTTTTCAATAATATGCATGCTTGCAAATGCACATTTGCTGAACACAGTGTGATTTCTAGTATGTCGGGAATTCACTTCCTATTTAGTGAGTACAAGCGCAGCAGCTGTATGTGACATGCAACAAAAACAATTGCAAAAAAAAAAATATTTTGTATATGCAAATATTGTAGATTTATTTAGATTATGATTTTGTATCACATTTTAATGATTTTGAAGCAATTTTGAAGAATATTTTTTTTGCGTTTCTACTTTTGTGGGTTGAATTTTGAAAGGCTTCATTCAGATTATGCTAGGTTGTGGCAGCTAAATTAAATTTTTATAGATTTTTGTCGCTAGATAATAATATATTTTAGAGCCAATATTGCAAATAGTTAGTTTAATAGTAGCTAATTTTGAAAAAAAAAAATCAAACAAACCTTTTTTAAAATTTATTAATTTTTTTTTTTTATTTTAAAAAATATTTTTTTTTATTTAAAAAATTATTATTATTTTTCTTAATTTTAAAAATTATTATTTTTTTTTTAAATGTTTTTTTTTTTTTAATTTTTATTATCTCTTTTACTGTCAATATATACCATTCCTTCTCTATATATGCATTCATATACCGTCACATGCCAAATATTTAATTTTCAACGCCAAATTCAATGTAGTTTTAAGTATTAATGTGACGCTTGATTGATTTATGACAATACTACATTTGTATTATAGCCGCCTAGTTGCATTTAAGACACGCAAATATTTTTGCACGGATTTACTGCAAGCCATACCATGTATAGAACAACAATATCTAAATATTTATTTATTTCAAATATATATGAAAAATTCAATTTTCCCAAATTTTATTATTTTTGGTTGCAATCAGCCTTTTCCTCTATTTTTGATATTTTTTCCATACATTTTTCATGTTATTACTTGATTTCATTCACTTTCATAAATCTAAAATTATTCATCGATAGCTACTAATAGCCAACACACGCTGTAACAATAATTTTGCATGTCAAATAATAAATTTTCTATATTTATTTTGGCAACCATGAAATATGCCATAATTTTTACAGCGAAAAGCGCTAAAAGTTTCTAGTGAAAAGTTATTTAGTCAAATTGCAACAACAACAAAAGTAATGCTCAGAGTCAACAGGATTATTGCAGCATTTAAAATTTTTTTTTTTTATTTTGTTAATGAATTTTATGAATTTAGCACTCTTTTTCCATCTTTCGATTAAATTAATAGTTCACATAAAAATGGCGGTTAGTTTACTATAAATATTATGAATAGATTTTAATTTAATTTTAAAAATTTAATTTTCATGCTGTTTGACACTTAAGATGCAAGCTAATAGCCTTTTCACACAGAAGCTATTTGATCAATTAATCGGTCTCTGCTCGATTAAAACGCTTATTAAGATCGATTTACTATATACAATAAAAATCTACTTTTTTTTTTGATTGAATTTTAATCGACTTGAAAATGAAATGCTGACAGATGTCGCTGCTAAAAGAATAG
Source organism: Zeugodacus cucurbitae (assembly GCF_028554725.1). NCBI lineage: Eukaryota > Metazoa > Arthropoda > Insecta > Diptera > Tephritidae > Zeugodacus > Zeugodacus cucurbitae. Next base: position 9,375,937 of record NC_071669.1, read on the forward strand.
CAATCAACTGATGAAACTCACTAACTGCTTATGAAAAGCAAACCCGAAAATGTATAACAGCTGTTCGATTATCGAGTAGCCGACAGTTTTCAAACGTTTCTCAATCAAAATTTTAATTGATCAATCAATTTGGCTGTGTGAAAAGTGTTTAAATTACTTATGAGCATTAATTTAAAAACGGAGCTTATATTCGGTAAAGCGAAATAATTTCAATGAATATATTTTGCACGATTTTTTTAACTTTATAGATTTATTTAACTCAATACACACAGATTTTTGAATATTTTTAATTTTACAATATGTGGCAACACTACTCATAATTTCGAATTTTCAAACGATTCCTTGAACTTCTAAAATTTAGAAATATTTTACAAGCCTTTTTTTATAGATTTCCATTTTTCGTTAGCTGATAACTTCATTTCATAAAAAATATTAAGACCTTTTGGAAACTTCAAATACTTTCTCTAAGATTTTCTTAATTTTTTTTTTTCAACATAATTATTCCCTAGTATTGCATTCAGCTGGTTGAAAGTCTATTAAAAAATACATATATTTAAATTATATTATTTTCGAATACTTTTGGAAAACTTTCTTACTTTCATTCATGACACTTTGTATTGTTTTGTATAGTCTTAATTCTGTCGATTTTTGGCAACTCTAATAACTGTACTCTATAAAATATCTAAATTAAAGACCAGTCGAATTCTTTATTCAAACACTGAAATATGTGCGAACACATTCGGAACTATGTTTTTTGAATTGGTGACAACTGTAACTCGAAAACCGCTCAGTAGATTTTAAAATAAATTTAAACAGCTTTTAGAATACATAATAATCCTAGGCCTGATCGAATTTTTTTGTTTTTTTTTCAAAAATTTCGGTTTTAAAACCGCTTTTTTGGTTTTTTCCCGAAAATATAGAAAAACAAGTAAGGAAGGGCCAAGTTCGGGTGTAACCGAACATTTTATACTCTCGCTTTATTTATATTATATTTGTTTTACAATTTGACCCACATATTCGTCATATATATTGTATAAAGTCCATTGAAAGTTGGAAACCATAATATTAGGTTAGAAGCACCGAGGTCCTCATGTTCGATATATGGGGCCTTGAAAACCTATGGTCCGATTTTGGCGATTTTTCGAATGGGGCTGTCACACTATAAACGTAGTAGTTCTGCACCGATATCTTCACTAGTGCTTACTTTATATATTGTAAAGTAAACGATTCAGATCGTCTTCAAAGTTTTGGTATATAGGAAGTAGGCGTGGTTGTGAAGCGATTTGGCCTATTTTCACAACATATCACTGGGATGTAAGGAAACTATTACAAACCAAGTTTCATTGAAATCGGTCGGGTAGCTCCTGAGATATGGTTTCTGACCCATAAGTGGGCGACGCCACGCCCATTTTCCATTTTGTAAAAAAATCTGAATGCAGCTTCCATCTGCCATTTCTTATGTGAAATTTAGTGTTTCTGACGTTTTTCGTTAGTGAGTTAAGCCACTTTTAGTAAATTTCAAACCTATAATACTCTGTGCAACACGTTGCGAGAGTATAAAAATTCCTGAGACCGCCATTTGTTAATTTCTGAAAAAATAACGTCGATCAAGCACAGGATTATCTATTTATAAAACTGATTTTTCTTATCCGATTGATTTTAGATGAATCTCCAAGGACTTATGATTGTCACCCCAAAGACCTTTTTTTGGAACTGGGTCAACACAAACAGCTATAACTTTGGAAATTATACATTTTGTTTTTGAAATTTTCGTAACTTCAAGTCGAAACATTGGGTAATAATGCTAGATTATTACTTTTCTAAAATGACATGATTTAATAGCAAAAAATTACTGAAAATTCTTCTTTTCGTGTTTCTGACTACCCCTAACTGCTTAAGTCAAAGGGGTTTGCTCCTAGGTCTATGTGGGAAATATTTCATGAACAAATTTTTAAGTGTTCTAAATTCCATTTCACCCCGTAAACTTTTCGGGTTGCCCTCATTATCATCTCTTATCATTACCACCAACACTTCAGCTGCACTATCAATTCCTTAAATTATGCATTCCTCAAGAAGAGGCAAAGCATATTAGAATGGAAAGTGTTTTCTTATGAGATTAAATTTGTCATCATGCAAAAAGCACCAAATGGCGATACGACAAGTACAATAAAAAACCGAAAAATGTCTCGATGGTGTTATAAATTGCTTACACGTAGTGTTTTTGCTGGCAAAATATTCCCATTTTTGTTTCGTTTAGTTTTTGTTGATAAGTATGTGGGAATGTGTCAATTTAAGCGCTTTTGGGCGCACGCCTGCCAATTGTGGGCCGCTGTTACACACAACACTACATACATACACAGACAGACAGCGATACCAGCGTAGACTTTCGAAGTCATTTGTTTGCTTGTAAATATTTCGGGACACATTTGGTTTTATGCTCCAACTTAATACACACATTGCTCGCCATTTTCCACGCATATTTCAAGTGTATGACGGGTGTCTAAGTATATATGTATTTGTTTGTTTATGTTGCGCACAAAGATAACTGTATTTGTCTTTATGTCTTTGTGGCATAACGCGACGCGCCGTGGGACCATGCGTTTATGCCTTCGGGTTTTTGCCAAATGTGACTGTGCGGTGTCCTTTGTTGTTCATTCTCAATTGGGATTCTTTTTTTTGTTGTTTTCCTTCGCTGTTTTGTTAACGAATTTGTTTTTGCTTGTAAACATTTTTACGATTTACACAAGTTCGGTTGTGATTTTCTATGTTTTCCGACATTCTTCGCGCCACACACATCTCTTATGTGTGATAAGCGTGCTTTTGGTGTGGCGCAAGCAATAAATTCAACTTCATTAGTCAGTCGTGCGTACGTGCTGTAATAAAATCAGTTACAACAATAATAACAACACGGAAATATATCAGAAAATACAAACATATGTGCGAAATTAGCTTTTATTTCGCATGCAACGTTTGACGATTATCTGAAGTAAGCTGTGAAAAGCGATTAACGCATAAAACGATTGCGGCTGTACTGATTTATTAAACGATCTCTTATTTATGCTGATGCACCGAAAGAAAAAGTTACGTGTCTACTTTTATATATGAATCGGCCTCTGCTCGATTAAACCGCTGATTAAGATCGATTTGCATACAAAATAAAAATATATTGGTCTACAACTTTGCTTCCGACGTTTTCCAATAGATGTCTCTAGGGATTAAATGTCACTTTTTGAACCAAATTCTAGACATTTGCGGGCAATTTTGCTTTTCTTTTTTAATTCCAAGAAAAGTGCGGCTGAGGTTCATCGAATGCTTTCGGATACCTACGGTAAGGCTGTCCTAAGTGAAAGAACATGTCGCGAATGGTTTCAACGTTTTAAGAATGGTGATTATGAAGTCGAAGACCGGCATGGTGGAAGGGAGAATATTCTCAAAAGTGCTGAATTGGAAGCACTACTCGACCAAGAAGCGTTTCAAACCCAAGAGGAATTGACCGAATCGTTGCAAGTGACACAGCAAGCCGTATCAAAACGCCTCAAAACCATGGGAATGATTCGAAAACATGAAAACTGGGTTCCTTACGACTTGAAACCAAAAGATGTCGAACGGCGTTTCTTTGCATGTGAACAGCTGCTTCAAAGGCACAACCGAAAGGGATTTTTACATCGCATTTTAACTGGCGACGAAAAATGGATCCACTACAATAATCCTAAGCGAAGAAAGTCATGGGGAAAGCCTGGACATGCCTCCACGTCAACGGCAAAACCGAACATTCCCGGCGGCAAGGTCATGCTCTGCATTTGCTGGGACCAGCTGGAGGTGATATATTATGAGCTGCTAAAGCCAAGTGAAATCATCACAGGAGATCGATACCGAACGCAATTGATGCGTTTGAGCCGAGCACTAAAAGAAAAACCGCCACAGTACGAGGAAAGACACGCTAAAGTCATTCTCATGATAATGCTCGGCCTCACGTCGCAAAGGTGGTCAAAAAATATTTGGAGACGTTGAAATGGGAGATCTTACCCCGCCCCCCGTATTCTCCAGACGTTGCTCCATCTGACTACGAATTATCTCTTATCTATCAATCATCTATTATCTATGTCCATCTATTGTTAATTATCTATTGCCCATGATTTATCTAAAATGCGTTATATATTATCTGTTGTGGACAATATGTTATCTATTAGCTATTAACTATCACGCTTTAGCTATTATCTTGTCAATTTGCTAGTATATATTTTTATTTATTATCTATTATCTACTATCAATTATCCATCTGGTATCTATTTTATTGTTAATTATTTTCATCGAATTCTTTAATATGTATTAACTACTAGTTAGGCTTATCTACCATCTATCAACTATTATCTATTGTAAATTATCTTTCTTCCATATTCCATTGAATATTATCTTATGTTTACTTTCTATCATTCATATCTATTTCGTTTATCTACTGTCTGTTATCTGTTATCTATTGTCCATTATCTATCGCATATTATTTGTACTCAATTATAATATAGATGATATTCTATCATCTATTACCTATTATCTATTGTCAATTATCTGTGATCCAATATCTATTTTACATTACCCTTTATCTCTTTTGCTGTTATCTATTATCTAATTTTATCTAGGCTATATCTTTGTTATATGTAAAGATATTGTTAGGAATATTCAAGTTACTGAAAGAAGTGAACCAAATCGAGAAAGAAATTCAGGGACCCAGTATACTTGTTTATATACTATGTGCTATTTGTATAAAGTACCCCAACTCTAGTTTAAACAAATGCCATTTATTTATAGCTACATAAAGTTCAGTTAGACATTTTCTAAAGCCTAATTATATATATTTATTATATTTATCCCTCAATTAAATACTTGTGCACCTTGCTTTGTCTCGACCAGTCACTCGTCCACTCAACTAATTACGACAAAGTCCATACAAACGTAATACATAGAGAGTGAGTGAGCAAGTTGTGTGAAGTAAATTAATTCAAAAGTATTTTAAAGACCAGAAAGTAGGTCAAGAACACAGAAATGCCAAACAGGGGATAGAAATAGTTTTAATAATGCATGACACTAATGAAGAGAGAATAGTGCTTTTCAAATGGTGATTTATAGTTAAATGTTCAAACTTCTATGCATAGAAATTGCATGCAATGCTCCAATATATGGACTTTCATGTGCTTATGTATGTGTGTGTGTCATTGCATGTATATTATCACTCAAGCCGGAAGCACTGTGTCACAGCTTCCGTTAAAAGTTTTACGAGAATTTCAGCAATGACTGCCAGCGACAGTTTTAATAGATAATAAATTTCATGCGACTCACATGCAATCGAAAAGACCCAATGAATGTGACGACGGGAAGGCGTTTGTATGTATTTATATATGTTATGTATATGAGGAAATGTTGAAGAGGATGTACGCCAAAGGCGGTGAATAGGTGATAGTCAGTCTATTAGAAACAGTAATAGTATTTATAGAGTTTAAATTAAGGGTTGAAATCATCGAAGACTGCTACTAATAGACTATATTTCTCTTTAGTGAAGTTAGTGTAATGCGCTTGTTCAAGAAAAGTCCTTTCTACAGTATTAGAAACCAAAATAATCCTATGTAAGACTATTTCCTGCATCCACTTGTTCGATATTTATGCATATATATAAAACTGAGATGCCTACATAAACATATTTATAGTTCTCGCCATACACCTAAATCCACATGTTGTTGTCACTTCAAGTGCACGCTTCACTTCGGCAGCACTTTAGCATCTCGATGTGCATCATGAATAATTAATATGACCGCATAAGAGCGGCGTTGCAGTCGAGCGCAGCAACTCATCGATATAACGTAGTATTAATGTATGTGGATGTGTCTGTATGGGTGTTTCCATAAATGTTTGGTCTCTGCTTCGACACTTAATACCGTTTAAGCTGTATGTGCACAGCCGCTGTTATCTGTCTCTGTCATCCATTGCGTTGCTTGCGGCTTGTGAACCAAGTGTCGTGTCGCTAAATATTGAATGCCTGTCGCAGCCAGAGAGTATGCTTTGATATTGAATGTTATTATTAAAGCATACAAGTAGATTTCTCTAAGGTCATATGCCTACTATATAGATATATAGAGTTGATTTTAGTCTTGTTAGATGCCTTTACATGTGTGAGAAATATATATTTATGCCTGTATTTACTGACCAGCGCCATCAATTTGCGTTAACTCTTTAATATGGTGCAAATCTCTTAAAGCTTTTTCGCACACCAAAATTAATTGATAAATTAAAATTTTAATTGAGAAAATACCTTTAGCCCTTCGCCCTGCCGGCTACTCTATAATCGATCAGCTGTTATATATTTATACCCTGAACAGGGTATATTAAGTTTGTAACGAAGTTTGTAACACCCAGAAGGAAGCGTCGGAGGCCCTATAAAGTATATATATAAATGATCAGTATGTTGAACTGAGTCGATTTAGCCATGTCCATCTGTCTGTCCGTCCGTCTGTCTGTCTGTATATATATCGTTTTGCAGTTGTTATTTTCTCTTCAAGAAGCTGCTCATTTGTCGGAACTGCCAATATCGGACCACTATATCATATAGCTGCCATACAAACTGAACGATCGGAATCAAGGGCTTGTATGGAAAACTTCCGCATTTTACTACATATCTTCACGAAATTTGGTGTGAGTTATTGCTCATAGAAATAATTTAATCTCCGAAAAAAAATTGTTCAGATGGGTGCACTATATCATATAGCTGCCATACAAATCGAACGATCGGAATCAATGGCTTGTATGGAAAACTTCCACATTTTACTACATATCTTCACGAAATTTGGTGTGAGTTATTGCTCATAGAAATAATTTAATCTCCGAAAAAATTGTTCAGATCGGTTCACTATATCATATAGCTGCCATACAAACCGAATGATCGGAATCAATGGCTTGTATAGAAAATTTTCGCATTTGACGTGGGATCTTCACGAAATTTGACATGGATTACTGCTTAAGGTAATAATATAATCTCCGAAGAAATTGTTCAGATCGGTTAACAATATAACCTTAATGTTTCTAGCAAACAGCCTGGCTAAAAATAATTAGTAAAATGTTTTCTTTTTTTTTACTTACTTTTTCTTACGTCTTTAGATTTGCTTAAACACATATGTAGTTACTAAAAGAAATGCAGCTGTGAAGGGTATATTAGCTCCGGTTCAGTCGAACTTAATGTTTTTTTCTTGTTTTGTTATTGTGTTTCATAAGAAGTTGGTAAGTTTCATCAGTTGATTGCTATTTTTATATATATATAATAAAGAATACGGTCTCTGTAATTAGGAATACAACTCTGCGACATTTTCAACGCGATTAAAATTCAATTAAAAATTAATGTAGAAAAATTATATTTTTATTTTATATGGTAAATCGATCTTAATCAGCGTTTTGATTGTGTAGAGGCCGGTTAATTAATCAATTAGCTCGTGTGTGAAAAGGCTATAATTGAGCCAAGGCCGTTTAATTGATCAAATTGAACTGATATCAGGACATTTTTATATATAATTTGAGCATATTTTCTTCTGCAAAACTTCATGAATTAATTACTTCAAAGAAGCAGAACAATTTTCTTAACATTTTTTATTACAATGTTGAAGAAAAAACTTTTTTTATTTTGACTCTTTAAATAACTCTAACTGCTCCCAAACCATTATAGTTTCCTTAAATAAGGCATTAAGGCTTTTTAAACATTTTTTGTTTGGTTCTTTGATTTGTATCTAGCCAAAAGCTCTTCTCAGTTATCTACTACATATTTCATTTTATTGATTTTCCAACGAAATATATCGACTATCCTCTCCATTGTAGTTATAGTAGTCAGTTCTAAGATCCTATATTATAAGATATTCATTCATACACTCAAATACCATCCTCTTTTTGCTCCCAGTGAGGATAGCTGTGACGATCAGAAGCCATTATTTTAATATTTTAGGTGCTCGATAACTTTGACAGCAATGCCGAAAATGCTATACTGGCAAAAAATTAAAAAAAAAAAATTAAAAAAAAAAATTAAAAAAATATTTTTATAGAACATGAAGTTTTGACCCATTCTAAGTTTCAGTTCAGTTCAGGTTTTAATTTGAAAAATAGATATTTGTATATTGAATCACATACGCATTCCCATAAAATGGCCTAATTTTTTTTCCATTGCTCCTTAAATATCATTAAGATATAGTTCTTCTTAAAATTATATATGATTTGCATACCGCACACCACGTCGTATACGTAACAAATATTCAGTTATTCAGCGCAACTCACTTGCTTGCCAACTATAATTTCCTAGCAAATTACTACAAATTGTTACAACTGCAATCCAGAACTGATATTAAATCACATAAATAAAGAAAATGCCAACAACACTAGCGAAGAAGAGTAAAAAAGTGCTGCAGAACTACTTAATTTTAGTCACAGAACATAAAGCAGACTGCCTACACACACACACACACACACTCTCTGCTGTCACAACGCTGGCCATTAGGCTTTCATATCTGCTGTGCATCTTTATTCTAGCTTGCAATTTATTCCAGTTGAGCTCACACAAGCAATATTTGTATTATAAGTGCTGCAAGTAGACGACCAGCGTCGAGCCGGGAGCACAGCCAGCGTTGGTGGATATTTAGTGAAGCGCATGAAAATGTGAGTGGACCGCAAAACGCTACATTAAACTTGCGGGTGTGTATGTAGGTGCGTGTGTGCCGTTGCATGAATAAAGTTATTTGTTTTATCATTGCTGCACACATACATACACATACATAATTTCACTCGCACACACACACTCTCACACAAGCAATCACATTAACTCAGTGCCTTACAGGTCAGCCAGTGGCAATTGTGCGACAGCGACAGCAGCGCATACAAGTGTTGCATTTTATGTCACGACGACACGGCGCAGTCACACTGTTGCATCAACCAGCCACACGTATGCGTGTGCAGCTGCAGTCACTGTTGCGCTTGCGGCGTGTGGCACTTTACGCCTGTGGCGGCGCTCGGAGGCATGCCCGATAAGGCAGGCAGGAAAACTGTAATTTTACGGTAAATCTGTGTTGCCTGCTCTGTCTGCGTTATGCGTGCGTTATGCGTGCGCTGTGCTTGTGTGTGGTTTGTCGCATTTCTATTTGATGAAATTTGTGGTATGTGCACTTTCAGGCTCATATCACATTTCAGATTACTCATACGCCGTGTGGTGTCGTTTTCAAGTGTTCATTCTTTCGATACTTTTAAATGCAAATGTGGCGACTTTTTGAGATTTTTTTATTATTCTCTTTAAAGCATGCATTAACGAGTAGTTTTTCAGGTAATCATCGCGTGGTTTTCATCTTCATGAATATTTGAGTGTGATTTAATGCTACAATTAATCGATTTCACTTAATATTTCATATCAGTCGAAGCTTTCAAAGGCCCACCTGTTAAATAAATTGCAATTGAAATCTTACAAGTTATTACTATCAAGTGATAAGTAGTTTTAAATTTCGAAAATGGTAAGGAGCTCTACACAGACCCTCTTTGCTAAAGTATTAACCATTGTTTTAGCAATTGAGAGTATGATAGCATAGAGTATATCGCCATGAGAGAACCACCGATTTATATATTTTTTAACGCTTAAAGGCCTTCTAAACTTAACAGGCGAATGTTAATCAATAATTCAAGGCTTTTTGATATTCCAGGAAGAAAGTGCAGCTTGTTCTTTCTAAATTAAAATAACTCGAATGTGGCCAACCTCCCAGATATCGAGAAAATCGAGTCCGATTGTTGCGATTCTTTTCCCGTACAATGTCTTGCATTCACATAGAAGATTCTTCGCATTCTTCTGCTATTTCCTGGCAGCTCCTACAGTATTCATTATTTGGTAGCCCCAGTCTGTCGGTATGCCTTCCCATTAGACAATGACCAGTTTGCACTCCAACAAGAGTTCTTATGACCTTCCTTTTAAATTTCAATAGCCGGCCTTTATTCCAATCAGGTCACGTTCGCCTGCTAGTTCTACAAGTCAAAGATTCTTTCCACCGGGATTCACTCCAGTCTATGACCTCCTTACCGATAAAGTGTCTATAAGTGGTCAACGGCATGCCAATATCCCCTTTACTGGGATCCAATTGTGAAGTTGTGCCCAATCTGGATAGCTCGTCTGCGTCACGGTTACCCGGAATTTCACTGTGTCCAGGAACCCATTGCAAGTTCAACGTGTAGTAAGAAGTCAGTTCCATTTACTATTTTAGAGGAAAGCCTTAGGGTCTTAAGTGATTTTAAAGCCGCTGGCTGTCTGTAAAAATATATATATTTCTCGTCGTAAGCACCCAATTTGCCAACACGAGCAGGCTTTTTATTTTATTGCAGTAATCTCTGCCTGAAAGACGCTGCAGTGATCTGATAGTCGAAAGGCGATTCTGGTATCTAATTTTTCCGAAAAGACACCACCTCTCGGAAATCCGTAGAAAGTCCCCGATTATAAGTGACAAGTAGGGAAGATTCCCTCAGTCTAATAGCAGACTTAACTGTCATTTGCTTGCAAAACAAGTCAATAGACAGCAAGTAAAGAATGAAATTTAGAGCCTGACTTGGCGTTGTTCTAAGAGCTCCGCTGATACATACACTTGCTGCTCTTTGTAAACTTCCCATACGTTTTATTGCGTATCTATTTTCCATTATTGGCCACCAGACCAATATGCCTTGATCGGCTTTACCACCGATGTGTATGGCCAAGGCGTTAGGTTCCACCATCCTTTTGCAGGTGTAAATCTGATAATCTCGTACCATTTTTCATTGACCATGACCATATTTTGACAATAATTCACTTATAACCAAATATAACGATATTAAGACAGCATGACATTGAAAGTCTTTTGTGATTATGAATTTATAGACTTAGCTCATTGGTGCTAGCTTCTGAAGCTCAAAACGAACTTGCTTTCTTGCAACAAATCACTTTTCTTCAACAAATTACTTTTCCCCACTGCCAACTTCAAATTATTAGCTTCAGCCTTTCCAGCGCAATTTCCAAAGCACAAATCAACATTGAAAGCCGACAACGAAAAATTGCAATTTAAAAAGAGAAATCCACGAAAACGAAAACCTGTACAAATGACTAAAAATAATAAGCCTTTGCAGCTAAAAACATAAGCAGCGCATATTTCACAGTTACTTGCCGTCCAGTTTCTCATATCAGTGAATTGCACTCACAAAAAAGTTAAAAAAAAAATGAAAAACGAAAATAAAAATACGCCTTCCACGGCCTAGGCTTACGTGTGCTTGCTGGGACGCAAAGCTCAATTCAACAAATCACCAATTCACCAGTTCATATTTGTTAGTTTATTTGTTTTTGTTGCGACTCGTTTGTTTTCATTTGCCCCTTGGCATACTTTTAGGCGTTATGCCGAACACACACATACACACGAGGTATTTGCGCCGAAAGCGCAGTAAGTCGGAGATGTGTGTGTGTGGCACAGCGCATTTTTTCACATAATCACAGCACAGCAAACGGCGATGGCGATGTCAGGCAGGCGCTTCTACTAATATTTGCACTTCAGGGGCGACCCGCTTCACCCCCTCATAACACATATGGCACCTGCTGTTGCGTCAGTTTATGGCATAACCCATAAGCTCCACTCGCATGAGCTGCTTGTGTGTATGTGTGTGTGTGTGTGTGTCAACCTTAGCAATTTGCAGTTCATACGTTCGAGCGCCTAAAATTATGCTTGCAGCTGTGTGGCGCCACACTGGCGCTACGCCGAAAAAAGTCGAAATTGAGTGAAAGTCCTTTCGGAGATTTTCACTTTCACGCTGTCGCTGACGTCACCCAAAGCGCTATAGCGCCGCATTTGCCGTATATCAGCCGGCTGCAGTCACCCATGTGGTTTGCTTTTATTAGCTGCATGCGATTGCATACCTACACATCTATAGTCAGCGGCACATATGCGCGACTCTGTTGATGACAGTTTCGAAATTGCCAAAATAGAAATTGAGTACGCTGTTTGTTGAACGGTTCAAAGGATTCATATTTTTGCTTGCTATTAATAGCGCGATATCGCATGCAGTTGGGTCATTGAAGGTGTTTTTTTTTTTCAAATTTCTCAAATTGTGTGCGTTCTATGAATAGGTTGCTATATTCTCTTTTGAGTAGAGTTAAAGGGTTCCATAGTGAGCAAGGATGTGGATTATTAGAAAATTATTTGGTACTTGGCATACCAATGCTGCATTTATTTAAACATCTGAGATCACTATTAAAATAGAGACCTCATAATTTTCGGTGGTTCTGTTCAAAAGTTTTTCCAACCGAAAATATTCCAGAAACTGAAGGCCAGAAACGAGATTAGAATCTATTCATGAAAACTACAACAAGTTTAATTACCAAACAATATGTTCATACAATTTGTCTATCAATTCATCCACCGTCAACGAACTGATTGGGCCTTATCAGTGTGGCTTTAGACCTGGAAAATCCACCATAGACCAGATATTCACCATGCCCCAAACCTTACCTTGGAAAAGACCCCAGAGAGGGGAGATCGACACTCACCACCTTTTCAGCGATTTTAAAGCTGCTTTCCATAGCACGAAAAGGAGCTGCCTTAATACGGCTGTGTAAGAAAAAGTTGAGCTCCGTCAGGATCGGGAAGAACCTCTCCGAACCATTCGATACCAAACGAGGTTTCAGACAAGGTGACTCACTATCGTGCGACTTCTTCAATGTATTGCTGGATCATCGAAGGCAACAACCGCGCCGTTTGTTCTGCTTTTTCCCGCCTGGATAGGGAAGCGAAGCGAATGGGTCTGCTGGTGAACGAGAACAAGACGAAATATCTCCTGTCATCAAACAAATAGTCGGCGCATTTGCGTCTTGGCTCTCACGTCACTGTTGACAGTCATAACTTTGAAGTTGTAGATAATTTCGTCTACCTGGGAACCAGCATTAACAACACCAACAATGTCAGCCTTGAAATCCAACGCAGAATCACTCTTGCCAACAGGTGCTACTATGGACTGAGTAGGCAATTGAAAAGTAAAGTCCTCTCTCGACGAACCAAAATCAAACTCTACAAATCGCTCATTATTCCCGTCCTGATGTATGGCGCTGAAGTGTGGACGATGACAACATCCGATGAGACGACTCTTGGGGTTTTCGAGAGAAAGGTTTTGCGCAAGATTTATGGTCCTCTAAACATTGGCAACGGCGAATACCGCAGACGATAGAACGATGAGCTGTACGATTTATACGCCGATATTGACATAGTTCAGCGAATAAAAGGACAGCGGCTACGCTGACTGGGTCATGTTGTACGGATGGATGAAAACACTCCAGCTCTGAAAGTGTTCGATGCAGTACCCGCTGGAGGAAGCCACGGAAGAGGACGACCTCTACGCCGATGGAAGGATTCACTTGGTGTTTCCAGTTTGCGCGCCAAAAAGCAAAAAGGAGGAACGAGTGGCGCGCTCTGTGGGATTCGGCTATAATCGCTTAAAACGGTTCCTATGCCAAATATGTATATAAAATTCACCAATACTCCATTTAGAGAAAATATATATAACATCACCTTTTATTCCTGTTGGAGTTTGGGTCAATGTTAGGAAGTTTCAAATCACTTGTTTTGTAATTATTTCAATTAAATATATTTCTTTACCTCTTCTCACTTAGATGTCACTCAATTTGATTACTAATAGAGTTTGACTCGTTTGAGTTATTGACTAATTAGTTAATTGGCCTTATGCATTTTAAATTGTGGTACAATTATAAATGTCATAAATGCAGAAACTCTGCTTGTTATCGAATAGATGCTTATGTGATTTTGTTTTCACTCGGTGGAGTTCATTAGATTTTTAGAAAGATATAGCAAAGTTCAATTGAGAAAAATTATGGTAAATTGAGTATTGTTTATGGATCTAAGACAGGCGTTTGAAATTTTTTAAACATCTGCTAATCTATTTTCATATATCTTCAAATAATGGCACTTAATATCTTAAGTAATCATCAGCAAATTTAAATTTAAATAAATATCTGGGCTAATCAACGTTACTTATTAAGTTGATACGCTGAAACGCTTCATAAAACAATTTAAATTGCCTACCAAACAAAAAAAGTCTAATAAACATTACACACCCCACACTTGTAGTACATACAACACATCCTAAATACCTCAACAGTTCGCCAAACGGCCAGCAAACATACAATTTATTTTTATACTTGTACACAGATTATAAGAGATGCCAAAAAACATAAAAAATTAACAAAAAAAACAAGCCAAAATTACGATGCGACAGTCAGACTGAAGGTCAAACGTATGGACAGACCTATCGGCAGACATTTGGACGCGCTGCAAAGGCGGCAGTAAAACGAAATAGCGACAAATAAATCCTAACAGCATGACAACAGAGCGATAATTATGTGTGCATACACACAAACAATTTGTGTTCGGCAGCCAATTGTATGTACTCGGTTACATACATCAGAGTATTTATAAATTTGTGGTATGGTTGTTGATCTAATAAATTATTTGGGTTTATGTTACGAACTTTTAGAAAAGTTGTAAAGCAATTAACTGTTTTACGTAATACCATTTCCTATTAATTGGATAATGAGTAAAATTTCAGCAATTTAGACATTATTTGTGCTCAATTAACCACACCAGAGAGTAAGTAGTTAATTACACAATTAGTACTCAATTACCACAGAAGCGAAAAGTAATACGAAACTGACAAATGATATTCTGATAAATGTATATTTTCGTAGCGAAAAATTAGACATATTTCAAAGGCTAATTGCTTGAGCTAAATTGATTATGTGTGAATAGCAAACACATTGAGTCAATTAATAACTTAATTAACTGAATATGTTCATTGATTTGCGTAATAGTCATATTGCGCGATTTTGCAGTAGTCTAGATAGTGTATAAAGGCACAGTGACTGCTTTTTATTCTATTCAATTTACTGACAAGCATTCAAAAAAAATTATTGAGCATTAGCAGTGTCTAAAATTGCTTGCAACAGCTGATTAAGCACACGACTAAAGAAATGATAATCCAAAAAAAAAAACAACAAAAACAAGAAAATGTGCTCTTCTATACTATAGACAATGAATTTGGCCAGCGGCAAATATTAAATTGTCAAATAATTTAGGAATATTCCTTTCGCATAAATATTGTATATAGCATAACACATTTTGTGAGAGATTTGTTTCGAGTTCAGTAGCATATTTTTTGTATTGTATATATAATATATATATAATCCATTACGTCGCGCATTTCATATATTTATAAATATATCTGCAAATATATGCCATCATTTAATAAATACTTGGACCAGCATTCTATATAATATAAGTATTCATTTATATCGTAATATCACATAAGAGCTGTCAAGTGCTTGACTAAAGCCGGTCACAGCTTTCACGTTATATTTAGAAAATTATTTCGTTTTGGAAGGCACTCACAGCTGAACATATATTTTTCTGTATATACGTATTTATATACATATTTTAGCTTATAAGCGCTCAAATACGTTGATCTTTCGCTGTGAATTATTTGAGAATAATGACGTGATTTGTTGGCACTTGCTTTTGGAAACAAAAAAAAAATTGTTGTAGGAAACAAAAACAAAAATTTTAAGCAAAAAAATATTATTAAATGTTGAGAATTGTATATTTTCCGCACTTTAAAAGCGCCAAAGTGTTGGAAATTGTTTGAAATTTTTGTTAATTAATTAATAAATTTTTGTTAATTTTTGTAAATTAATTTCCTTGCTCAAATTGCACTTTATTTAATTGTATTATTATTATTTTTTTAATTTTACATATTTAATAATTTTTAAAATTTTTTTTGGTCGCTCAAACCCATCGTAAATATTTTCCCATATATCATCCATATTAATATTATAAATGCGACAGTAACTCTCTGTGTGTTACTCTTTCACGCCTAAACGGCTGAACGGATTTTGATGAAATTTGGTATGGTGATAGATGATAACCTAGAAATGGTCATAGGCTATAAATAATCACAATATAATAATCATAAATGGCTGATTTAATGACCTGTTTTGGTGGTAAAAAACAAAGATGTCAATGATCTCAATGTGACAATTTGGAATTTCGTTCCAGGAGAGTTGACACAGCTACAAAATCTGACGTAGTCAATTCTCCCACAGATTATTTAAAATTGTCTGAACTATCAACACTCACTTTGCAATTAGAATTAGTGTGAGTTGTCATCATGCTTCGTAACATAAATTAACCTCGACTTTGCAATAGAACAAGACTGGCTGTGATTAAGGTAATCAATATCGTCATCGAAGCCAAGATTGAGCCAATTATGAAATTTGCGCATTTGTTACATACTCATTTCAATATACGATTAAAAAATTTTAAGTTTAATAAACTATGATGCTTTACGCTTAATACAGATCCCCAATAATGTATATCAATCAATATACCGGATTTAACGTTTTCTTCTTTATGCGTACGATTTTTTTGACTATATTGAAAAATTTACTAATTTAATGTATACCTTAGCCACAAAAACGTGTGGTCGGGTCTGCTAGTAAGAAATATTTTGAGCCTGTGGATACATTACTATTAAATTCCGAAAACTAAAAAATACTAAATATAGTATCCACATTGGTCAATTAGCTGAAGCAATTAACGTTTCAATTGAGCACATTGTTGGAATTGAATTGGAAATTGGAATTGGAATATCGTAGCAACATATAAAGTGATTTGGTTTGATTTGCGAAAGATGACTTGTGTTAAAAATGTTCAACTATTTTCAATGGGATAAATTAAAGAGGATTTTGAGAGGTTTTGGTTCCCTTAATTAATTAAAATTACCATAAAATGAAATAAAAATTACCATAATTTTCAAATATACTGTCCATTCCATTAACTCCTTAATTTAAATATAATATTTTTCTTCAATTGATTTCAATTATATATCTTTCTGCAGAATTAGCATAGGAAATATTTGTTCACAATAAAATGTACACTGTAATTATTGGTTAATTACTTAATTGAGTGCATATATTTTTGTCGTAAGTGCCAAGTTATGGTATTCCAAGTATTTTGAGTAAAATGGGCCGTCTAATAGACTTTTCGCACAGCAGTTAATTGATTATCTAACCGGCCTTTGATCGATTAAAGCGCTGACTTAGATCGATTTACCATACAAAATAAAAATCTCACTTTTCTACATTTGTTTTTGATCGAATTTTAATTGAGTTGAAAATGAAATGCAACTCTGAACGTATTTGTAATTACATATATATGTTTTTTTTTTTTCTGCGAGTTGTTGTCCAGTAGCCGTAAAACTAATCGACGGTAAATGTCGCTTTTGGAAATAATGGTTGTGGCATAGCAATCAACTGTGGAAACTCAATCACTTCTTATGAAAAGCAAAATCGAAAATGCATAACAGCTGATCATTTATAGAGTAGCTCGCTGTGCGAATCTGCAAAAACTGGTTAATCAATTAATTTTTTTTTTACTTGTTAATTTCCACAACATCTCAAGAATATTGTCCTAAATTTTCAAGTCGATCCGAATAATTGTTAATCGGCGATACAGCCTTTGAAAGGTATGCGCACCAAATTAGGTATTGTGACTCAAAACTTTAAAGGCGTTTTTCTCGGAACCATGTTTTCAAAGTCGTTTGTTAAATTTTCTCGAAAACAAAAAATTTTTAACAGGTGTTCGTGATACAATTTACTCGTGCTTGAACGAAGGATTATATTTTTTTTTTTCAATTACAACTATTAAAAAAAATGTCAAGCAAATTTGACCGAAATTTTTATTTTTTTGGAAAAATGTCTACCAAAATTCCAATTTTCACTTTTTTGTCTTTCCTTATTTCAAGCACGAGATTATGATCTTACCTAAAACACTTATTTTTGTTTTTTCATTTTGGATGATCCTGTCAGGAGTTATGACGTCGCAATGGATTAGATTTACTTTATTTTTTGAAAATTTCAGAAATTATTCTTTAAATATGTAGCTATATGACAGAAAATTATTTGAATTAAATACATAATTTTTTTCATGGAAAAAAATATTGAAAGTAGGTAATTTTTTACGCGACAAAACCCATGTAACCCCTTAAGCGAAATTCTGCATTATATAAATTTGTATTATCAAAATGAAGAGATTTTTATTTCGTTTTGAGTTGTCTTCGACATATGTGAATAATTTAACCATAAAAAACCTACCGAAAGGTTGAAGGTCATTTTGAATAAAATGATATGAGTCATGCCAGTTATAATGAGAATTTCCAAAGGACAAAATAATTAAAAAATATATGTATATAATTTATTTAGTTGCTCAACATTTCACTAATTGTGGCAATTAAAGTAAATTTCAGATTTTTCAAGGCTCCAACAAGCAAAAAAATAAATATAAATTTTTATAAAAATAATTATAGAAAGAAAGCAGCGTCGTTGACCTTCAAAAATTACCCTACACTAGCTATAATTTTCTATAATTAACAGTAAATTAAAATATTTTCATACATACCAACAATTGTTGTTGTTGTTGTTCTTGTTGTTGGCTTGCAATGTCTTGCCTTTACGAATTTCAACAGCTGCCGCCTTGAATTTTCAGTTTACAGTTTGCAGTAACGGTAATATTGACAGTTGACACGCGCTTGCTTAATGCCAGTAAGCGTTGCAAGCTAATTTTCCAGCCAACAAACACACACACACAAGACTTGCGATTGAGTCACCGCTGTTGCCGTAGCTGAAGCTGATGTTAAGGCCACTGTGTCGAACTATGCGCGCGAGGTTAGTTGGACACTACGAGTTGAGGAGCGTGCATGCAAGGGCTTAATGTCCTGCAGCGGCAACACTACACTACACGGTTGATCTGCAGCGCGCGCCTACTCTGGCTATTGTTGCATATTATTTTTGTGGAAAAAAATAATAATAATATTTAACAAATGTTGTTGTATTTACAATATGTGTTACTTTGTTGTTTTTTTGTTGTTGCAGTTTGTATTGTTAGTTGACTTAATTGGCCTACAGCTTATTTGCAACATGCACGCGTGACTCTTTATATATATATATATATATATGTATGATGTACACTACACTACAACAACAACATATACACAAGCAATCACGTATGAGAATATTTTTGTTGTTGTTGTTGTTGATTTTTTGTTGTACACTCACTGTATGCACTCACAATATACGAGCTTGTCTCACTGACGTCGTTGATGTTGTTATGTCCTTACGTTTAAAGGACACTTGACAACAACAACAACAACAACAACAGCAACGTTTAACATATAAAAATAAACTATTTCAATGAGTTTGAGTTCAGTTGAGTTGAGTTGAGTTGCGCTTAAAAAATGCGCTTTGACAGCTTGTCCTTTGTGCTCGTATCCGCATATACACTGACCGCTCCGGCGCTATAAAAGGCAACTTTACTTATATGTTGTCGCACACTTGTTCACATTCACTTGTATATTTCCGTGTATCATATAACGAGCCACTTTATTCGTTTCTTTTTTGTCGTAAGCTGTTTCCTTGCTGCTTTGCTGTTGGACCCCACCTTTTCGGACAATAACTATTTTACACTTTTTGGTCGTTGTTTTGAAGGATATTCTTTAGCACTATTTCACCTTATTTCAATGTCCGCTGCTTTATTGCTCACTCACATCTTTCTGCACAAATTCATTTTTCACTTTTTCGTTTTGCTTTACTTTTATTTGGTCGGTCGTTTCACTGACTCACTCGTTGGCAACACTCGTGTGCATATGCATATGCATTGATTTATTTACGGCTGTTGCGTTGAACTACAAATAACGGCGTATTTATGTATTTTTTTATGTTTAGTAATAAATATTTTCACTTCGACATGTATTTTTCTTTACAAAAATTTATACTAAATTATTTGAATTTGTTGATATTTTTGATTTTAATTAATTTAACACGAAAAGTTAATATTTTTTTTGGTGTCTTAGTGAAGTTTTTTGATTGGTTGGTTGTTGTTGCACTATAAGTTTTAAAATTATATGTCCAAAAAAGTATTATATTTAAGTTCTACAATAGTAGAAAGCACTCAATACATTTACTAATATAGGGTTTGTTATAAAGGTCTAGAATTTCTCATAGGAAATATATATAGGATATTTTCAACGCGAATAACCCGGATGAGAATCTCTTAATTCCCTGAAATCCGAAAAAATAACAGTTGTAGGTCATGAAATTACATATTTATTTAAAAGGAAGATAGAATCATACCTACAGTAATGGTTTCAATGCAATATAAAACACCCAAGCATACGAAAGCAACATGAACTGTAACCAAGTTATTACCATAATCCAAGAGACCAAGATCTAATTTGGCAATTATTTAGCAATTTTACGGTTTTTTTCTGAGTTTTATTTAAAGTAGTGGATATATATGTCTAAAAAGCATCCTTTGATTTGTTTCTGGGACAATTTCGTTTAAATTTAATTTCTATAATGCCTTAGTAATATATAGGTGTTTTCAATAAGAGCACAAACACGATTTGGGATATCAATGAAACACTTTATTCCTGTGTAAATACATTCGATCAATCGTCGCTTGGCTAGCCCCGCAGGAAATAGTCTAACAGCGTTTTTAAACAGCCAAATTAATTGATCAATTAAAATTCTTATTGAGAACCCCTTTTTTGTCCTTCACACTGCCGGCTACTCGATAACCGATCAGTTGTTATACATTTTTGTTTTTGCTTTTCATAAGAAGTTGGTAAGATTCATCAGCTGATTGCTATTTTATTACTTATTTCCAGCAGCGACATCTACCGTAGTGTAACGTGAACAACAACTCGCAGATAAAGAACGTATATATAATTATAAATACCGTATTTATCGCAGAGTTCCATTTCATTTTCAAGTCGATTTAAATTCAATTTAAAATAAATGGAGATTTTATTTTGTATTGTAAATCGATCTTAATTAGCGTTTAAATCGAGCAGAGACCGCTAAATTTATCAATTAGCTCCTGTATATAAACGCTATAACGGTGTCCAATTGCACGACCAAGGTGGCGAACTGACTGAGCCATTTCGTGAGATAATACGTTCACCAAACTTGGTTTTCAATAAATCGATTGTGACATTCAACACATATTGTTTAAGTCCATATCATCCAATTCGTCTCAAAAATATTTGGTTATCATTGAGCGCTAGTAACGGCCCATTCACAGTAACGTGCCGGCTTTGATCATCACGGAAGAAGTGCAGTCCAATAACGCCGCCGGCCCATAAGCCGCACCTAACTATACTTTTTTCGTGATGCAATGGTGATTCATAGAGTACGTGTGTATTGCTGCCTGATCAATAACGCATATTTTGCTTATGAAATGGAAATGAGCCTCAGCTGACAGCACGATTATGAAGACCATAAATTGGACGTAGCGCTCCTAAAGTTGAGACCACTGACCGGACTAAGGTAGTCAATTTTAAAAATTTCGACTCGTTGTTTGATCGTATATCTTTCAATGATGAAATGACAAACCTTACTGAAGTGAAATGTTGAAAGAGCGGGGAAAAAATATAATGTCGTTTACTCTCCCATCGATCTACTTGTGTAGCGTTCCTTTTGAAAAACCCTTTACTTATCAAGCGAATAATACTGAAATGTCGTTTACAACTTAAGATAGCAAAGAAAATGTACCACGATACGATGCTTCAAAGTAGGGGTACTCTGGCAGAGGAGAGAACATTTGGTAGTTGCTTTACCATGGCTACATATTTTTTGCCACGCCATCCGAACATTGGTACAAAAATCAATGTTCATTTATTCGCCGCTGTCTTCCGTTTTATGAACTGTATCTCACACATTAGAAGTTTCTGCATTTTGCGAGATTTTTAGACACATTTTTTTACTATTTTGTTTTTATTTTCACTCTGAGAACGATTTCTCACTAGCTTGTTTATTCAATATTATTTGAAAATAGTGTAGACGACGAGCTAATTTTTATATCTTGTCATAATAGCAGATATATCTTAACCCTTAAATGCATGAGTTCAGCCCCAAAATAGAGTCTTCCGACCATTTCGTTAGGTCACTGTCAACTGAGAATAAGGGAATGCGGAAACCTAAATCTGTAGTAAAAGTCCAACTTATGTTATTTTTTGCTATGATTTGCATCATATGTAGCTCCACTGTCTTCTCAACTTTATCGGTCACTATTTGGTTTCATTACATAAAGTAAAGAATTTGTATACTATATTGTTTATAATAACCAAATATGAACAGAAATGTATTAAAATCCTTAGTTACACATTTTTTACATTCGTCCTCTTTTTGTGAAAGGATTGTTAAATTTACTGGTTATTTACGATTTCATCCTTTTCCTCCTAAAATCCCTGATTCAAACAAAAACGAATATTGTTGTAATGGAAATTTTACAAACTAACATTGCTATTGTTTCAGGAATGCGGTTTCACTCGGGCTATTCGTAAATGCATATACGAGGTATGTACATAGGTGTACAAATATTACATATAGATCGTAGTGCTTGCATAGAAATGTGTATTTTTGCTGTTAGTGGCCCATAAAAATATCTCAAACAATTCAATTGTGGCTAGACTGCATAAAATTCTTTTATAAAAGCAATGTCAATTCAAAATAGAGACACAAAAAAATTACAAAGGCAGCCACAACAATAAAATAAAATAATACGAAAGAGAAAAGTGAGGAAATATATTTTTAAGAAATTTTCCTAATAGAAAGGAGAGGAAAGAGAAATATATAAAAAAAAAATCAAAAAATATATAAATATTATATATATGTACGTAGACAATTATATGTATAGTTGACTTTATATAGGATATACTTGCATTAGGGTCGCCAGTGGCAGTTGACTGCATAAACTGAGAGACAGCAGACCCAAGCAAGAAATTTTCGAGAGACGAAGTGAGAAATATATATTATAAATGAATATACTCATACTCATACAAGAAAGCCGCCAAGCATGGCGAAGGCAAATGGCGTTTAGTCGTAATGTCGGCATGCCGTGACGTCGTGCGCGCTACCATTGACGCCTTGACAGACAAGTCGAAGCACAAATGCCGCGATATACAAACGCAATCAAGACAAAGCAAACACGCCAAATAGCCAGCGAAGAAATTAGACAAAAGTAATGCGACAAAAAACGAAGAGGAAGGAAAGGCGAAAATAAATAGAAGAAAGCCAACAACAAATCACGCAGCGTTGTGGCTTTTCACCCATTATACTGTGCATACATATGTGTAAATTGTTGTTGTTGACATTGTTGTAGTCACCAAATCGCCAAACTAAACAAATGATGGGCGCGGCAGTTGGCGGTGGCTTGCCTGCGGTTGATGACAACAGAGCATGCAGGTGACAGGCCGCCTACTTGCGCGCGCTTACACCCGCCATGCCTCACGGGACAATCTTATGTCGTTTATATAGAATTTTTTTTTTTTTTGGTTTTGTTTTAATTTCTTTGTTGACATGTGAACGAATATTTGCTTTTAGCAGCCTACAACTGCAACGTAAAAAAATACAAAGCGCGTATGCTAAGCGTGCGAGCGCGAAGAAAGCAGCACAAGAGCACGACATGTGTGCTGTACTCTCTTTTATGTATTTTTATTTTTTTATTTTTCATTTTTGTTTTGGACAGGTTGTTGGCGCCCCACTGCTGCCGCCACAGCTGCGCGCTACAAGGCATTATCATCAGCTGGTCGCCATATAGCTCTGCTATGTAGTAAGTCGTCCACACGCTCCCGGCTAAAAATCAAAATTTGCTCGTGCTAGCGTTAACAATGTGGCGTGAAAACGCGAATTGTTCATTGTTTGCTGCTTTTTTCTCGCTTTCAAATTTTTTACTTTTTTGTTTTTTTTTCCTTTTCGACAGTCCCTAGGCGCCCGCAGCTACTCATTTGTGAAATCGCAATTGTTTTTCACGACTTTTACTTCAATTGCCTTTAATATAATGCGCTTAGAAACAATTCATTTGAAAATTGTGTTAGTTGGTGTTTTTTTTTTTTTTTTGAGAAGAGATAGAGATAGAGATAGAGATAAAGATAGAGATAGAGATAGAGATAGAGATAGAGATAGAGATAGAGATAGAGATAGAGATAGAGATAGAGATAGAGATAGAGATAGAGATAGAGATAGAGATATGGATATAGATAGAGATAGAGATAGGGATAGAGATAGAGATAGAGATAGAGATAGAGATAGAGATAGAGATAGAGATAGAGATAGAGATAGAGATAGAGATAGAGATAGAGATAGAGATAGAGATAGAGATAGAGATAGAGATAGAGATAGAGATAGAGATAGAGATAGAGATAGAGATAGAGATAGAGATAAATATAGAGATAGAGACGTAGACGTAGACATAGACATAGACATAGACATAGACAGAGACATAGACATAGACATAGACATAGACATAGACATAGACATAGACATAGACAGAGACATAGACATAGACATAGACATAGACAGAGACATAGACATAGACATAGACATAGACATAGACATAGACATAGACATAGACATAGACATAGACATAGACATACACATAGACATAGACATAGACATAGACATAGACATGCTAAAATAAAGAAAATGCTTATATTTATATGAACTTATCATTCAATATTCATTCATCTAGTTCAAATGCACTAACAATTTTCTAAGGCAAATTCATAAATATACATATTCAAAATCGAATGCATGCCACCACTTCGCTAAGCCCATTGTACCTGTGTTTATTTTTGTAACAGCACTTAGTCATAGTTTGTTTGTGTAAACCGCAATATTGTGGCATTTTATTGTTGCTCATCTCATATTTAGCTGCTCGTGGTTACAAGCGTGTAACTGTAACTAAGCGCTAAAGCAAGAAAAGTGTTTTATTGATCTAATTGTGGCCGTGGCTGAATTATTTCTTGTTAAACAAGCATTTATCTTGTCTCGTTCAAATAAATAATGGCATTCGTTTGATTAATTTCTTTGTTTTACGTACAATAAGCGTTCATTATTTAGCTACTATAAAAGAACTTCGTGATAAACTTTTATATTGCTTGATATCCAATATTAAATTAAATATTTGAAAGACGTGGTAACTCTACTAAATAAATCTAAACTGAAAGTACATAAAATGGCTGAATGATGGTTTTATATATTATTATTAATAATTTTATTTGACAAATTTTATAAAAAATAAAAAAAAAAGATTATTTAAAAAGAATTATTAAAAAAAAATGTGGCAACCCTTCCTTAAAAATTGTTTTAGTTATAAGCTTTCTTAAACATCTTCAGTTTTTCACCAAATATTTCCAACTATAACGCTTCGCGGTGTGATACTCAAATCCGTTTATTTCATAAGATCTTATTAAAATAACTAAAATATAGTGGCAACCTTGCTAACACAAAATCGATGAAAATCCGTATGCTACCCTAATCCTTTTAATTTTGTATCCATATTATTAAAACCTTTTTATCGTTCAATTGAATTTTTTAATAAGTGGCAACCCTGACACAGAAATAATTTCAATTATTTCTTTACCTTGACATATTCAGTTTGATTTCCATATTGTTATTAATTTATTTATGGTTTACATTTTTCTAAAATACATTTTTAATATTTTTACTCCAGTATAAAACTGATTTCAAATATCTTCTTTCCGGAGCCTTGCAGATAGATATCCATATTGTTATAATTAAATTATTTGCTAAAATTAATTGATAAAATTTTTGGAAAATGTGGCAACCCTTCTAAAAATATTTTCAAAAATAAGTTCTTTCACGTTCTTTTGTTTGATAACAGTAATGTAATGTTTAATTTATTGTGTAAAATTGTGTTTAAAAAAATATTTTTTAATAGGTGGCAACCCTGCCTGAATGATAACTTCAATTATTTTATTTCTGAGACCACTTCAGTTAGATATCTATATGGTTATATTTCAATTATCATAGTTGGTTTCAAATATAATACATTTTTGTAATAGGTGGCAACCTTTACATAAAAGTAGTTTCAGTAAAAATTTTTCTGAGCCCTCTTCAGAATACTAGTATTGTTATACAAGAATTTAATTATATTATGAAAATTTATATGAAACATAATTTTTAAACAGGTGGCAACGTTCCTAAAAATAATTTTCCAAATTTAAGCTTTCGTGAAGTTCTTTTGTTTGATACCAATGCTATGGTACAATAATTCTATTATCTTATGGGTTTTTGATATTTAATTTTTATGTGCAGGTGGCAACCTTCTGTAATAAAGATCTAATATTTTAAGACAACTCAACTCTTAATTCCAAACGCATTAATTTGATATTCAATTTACGCACACAAAAATTATACTGCATTTTAACAGTTGAACCGCTCTAAAGCACTCTTACTTAGAATATTAGAATATTCATGCAACGCTATAAAAATTCATATTCACCGTTAACGTTGCAGCGCCGCCATTGGCCGACAACTTGACTGGCGCCTTTTGTATTGCACACAATAACCAGCACCAGCCAATATGCATGGCCAAAGAGCAGCGCGAGTCAATTGTTGTTAGCAACGCAACGCAAGGCAGCAGTGTTGGACGACACACCGCAGACTGGCAGACAACACAGACACAAACACAAACAAAAATACACTCGGTTGAAGGAAAAGTGGTGACCGAGTCGGTGGTTGGGTATTTGCTTGGTCTAATCTAAGCAGGCAACCGAATGGGTTTGTGGTCGCTGCATCATCATGCCCTGCTGTTAACTATCCAAGTCATTTTAATTTTACTGTTGTTGCTTTTGAACGAACGCACGAACCCTTTGCTATATTTTGCTTTGCCTTCATTGTTGTTGTATATAATTTTCCATATTTATACTCTCGCAACAAATGCTGCTAAGAGAGCATTATAGTTTTGTTCACATAATGGTTGTTTGTAAGTCATAAAACTAAACGAGCTAGATATAGGGTTATATATACCAAAGTGATCAGGGTGAAGAGTGGAGTTGAAATCAGGATGTCTGTCTGTCCGTGCAACGTATAACTTGAGATATCTTAACGAAACACGTATTCCTTGACACCCTGAGAAGGTTGCTTTCGAAAATGAGCAAAATCGGACCACTGCCACGCCCACAATATGGCGAAAACCAAAAACCTATAAAGTGTCATAGCTGAGCCATAAATAAAGTATTAAAAATAAAATTTGGTACAGAGGATCACATTTGGGGTGGAATATATGGATGTAATTTTTTTGGAAAAGTGGGCGTGACCCCACCTCCAAATAGGTAATTTGTACATATGTCTCAAACCAATAAAGCTACATAAACCAAACTTTCTACAGTCGTTTCTCTTTGCCGTTTCCTTATACAGTCAAAAAATGAAAGAAATCGGATAATAACCACGCCCACCTCCCATACAAAGGTTAGGTTGAAAGTTACTAAAAGTGCGTTAACTCACTAACGAGAAACGTCAGAAACACCAAATATTACATAATAAATGGCAAAAGGAAGCTGCACTGAGATTTTTTAACAAAATGGTAAATGGGCGTGGTATCGCCCACTTATGGGTCAAAAACCATATCTTAGGAACTACTCGACAGATTTCAATGAAATATATATATATATAATATTTTTTTGACACCCTGATAACACAGATACAAAATGGGCGAAATCGGTTCACAACCACGCCTACTTCCCATATAACTTAATTTTGAAATCCAACTTATTCCTTCACTTTATAAGATATACATTAGGAACCAATGAAGATAGCGGAATAAAACTTTATATAAATAGGGCATGTCATCTCTGGCATCACTTGTGAAAAAATTGTCGAAAACGGACTATAACTTTTCAAGGCCCCAGATATCGTAAAAGTTGAACTCAGCGCCTAAGGGTAAATTTAAACCGATAATTTGGGTAAATCTCTTAGATAATTTAATGTAATTCAGAGTAAATTGTTTTCTTCTAATAGTGTGTCTCTGTTCCAAAAATTATTAAAATCGGGTCAAAATATCTCCTAGCTCCTATATAGCTAATTATTTTCAAAAATACGGTGGGCTTTATACCGCATATATCGGTTAATATGTGTGATATCTTTGCGATATTAAGTGAGCATATATTCTTGTATATAGTGTATCTTGCTGGTGAAAATGAATGAAATCGGTTCAGGAATTACCTCAGCCCTCATACACTATATAAGATTATTTTCGTTATTCTATTAAACTTTATGCCGAATATATGGGTAAATTTGTGTGTTATCTTAATAAAATTTCTTCAATAAAATGTTCGGTTACACCTGAACTTTGCCTTTCCTTACTTGTTTTGTTTTTTTTTTTTGGTTTTTTTTTGCTTTCGAAACTAAACTTTCGCGGCGAAACGCATGCAATGCTCGCGTGTAATTTGTAATTTTTCGTCGTCGTCGTCGTAGTAATATGGGTCGTGTGGTGCGCTACAGTAACTGTGCTACAAAAAAATTTAAATAACTATAACAACAACAACAGCAACAACAATTGACAACAAACATCATGTATTAGTTGGGGCTTGCCATGAACTCGACAAAGCCGTCGGTTGCAACCGCAAAGTAACGCGTCACGACAACAACACACACACACGCTCAAAGTTGCTGGCGCTCAACAGTCAGTTCGTCCGTTTGTCAGTTAGTCATTCAGTTGCTTGGTTGCTTGGTGTGTGTGGCACACACTCGTGTTGCTCATTAGTAACTCATACGCCTAGTGGCTTCATGGCTTCATGTGCTTCATGTGCTTGTCGTGCACACAGCCTTACTTACAGTGGCAACAAATGCTCGCTGGCAAAAGGTGCGCTTAGCCTGGACTGGTTAGTTATTTTTTCACTTTTTTATTTCATTTTATTTTATTTTTTTATATTTTATTTCAACATGTAGCCTGTAGACATACCGTTACATCGCTGAGTTGCGTTTTTTAACCTAATGCCTTGTGCTGCGCAGGCACATGTCGTTTCTTCTGCGCTGTAGTGGCACTCAAATTAGAATTGGTGTCGATTTGCCGGCGAGATAATGATGTTGAAATTAGAATTTGTTAGTTTGCAGTCAAGTGAAGGCAAGTGGTGTGTGGCGTGTGGTTGCAGATAAAATTTAATTGAAACTTCAACTCGTGCAGTCATTTTAGATATGGCAAATGTTTAGAGACCAACTTGCTTGTAAATTGATTTAGAATAAGAAATACTATTATTCTATATTATATAGAATAACAGTGTTCATGAGCTAAAGTCATCCTTATACATCAGATAATATAAAATAGTTACATACTAATGTCACCCAGGCGTATGAGTAACATTTATTCAACAGTGTTGTTTTAGGCTCTGCAATGAATTAAGGACCTGGATATCTGAGATATTTTAGGAAACGAGCAAGCTAAAAAAAAAGAATACAAGAATAACAACAACAATTAGAATTGCTTATGTGTTTTAGAAACTGTCGGTGATATAAGCCAATGTACAGGGTGGTTCATACGTTAATGTTTTTAAAATCCTTTTATTCCGACAAAAATGTTCTTTTGCATTGAAAATTATATTAAAAGAGCATTTCAACAATCTTCTAGCAAAATATTTAATATTCCAAATTTCCTCAATAAAAAAAAAATTTAAACAAATTTTAATTTGATTTTTAATTTTTACTGATTGAAAATTAACTGAAAAGCAAAGATTAATTGTTCTCTGTCTCTCTCTCTTCTCATTAATAGACTGCGGGTTGGCGCAAGCAATAGACGCCATTTTTCAAGCCTACAAGAAGCAACGCTATCCAGGCAACCAGCAACTTGCTGATAATCACGGCAATTTCAAGGCCGATTCCGAATAGAACATAGAAGAAACTGAAGAAGCTCTGACCAAAGGAAGAGCAATGCTTTTGTATGTGCTCATGAAAGATGTACTGCTCCTATATCCCGGCGGGTGACCAGCGAAAACGATCTATAAGAGAATCAGCGTACTTGCTATTGCTGCATGCCACTCGGACCGGAAACCGTGAAGATTTTTATTAAAACATCGAGTGCCACTCGTTCACCAAGACACTTGGAACTTCAATCACATGGATTATAATTAAATAATAGATTGTAGCTGGAATTTATATTATTAATCATTATTGAGTTACACGTATATATATGTATATGTATTTTATATGGGCACACAATCATTATAGTTTTGTTTAAACAAACAATTGTACAACCATTTTTAATGAAGGAATATTTTCAATAAATTTCAATTTGAAAACTGATCTCATAGTGTTTAACTAATAATAATAAAGAAGAAAAATGACTGAGTTGTGTGGTGGTAAGTAAACACTAACAAAATAATGGATTGAATTTGCAGTAAGGGTTGCATTGTTGCATAATAAAATACGCCAATGTGATAGCTGCGTCTTTCATATGACGCCAATATCATCAAAATCGGTGCAGATTTACCGGAGTTATGGCCATTCCAAATGCTTTGGTGCTTCCCGCTATTGCTCTGCTCTGCTCTGCCGGGCAGCGGCAGCGCAGTTTTTCTCTGATTTTTGCAATTTTGACGATTTCTACCAGGCGACCAGGAATGTGCAGCAGGTGGATGCTGGAAAAAAATGCCTGGTACATGTAGATATGTATGCCAGCAAAAATACATACATACATGTGCGTAAATATGTATGCGGCCGGCAGGTGTATATATGTATGCGCATATGTATATATAGGTGGGACAACGGATGCGTCCGACCAACGGAAGTGACCATGGCGGATGTGAAGAAACCGGAACCGGAAATGCAACTACCACCAACTTGAACCGGATGTCGATGACCGGAAACGGAAGTCTCGTAACGGAAGTGGGTATGCCGCTACCGGAAGTGTCTATCAAACAGGAAATAATAGTGCTAATATTTGAAATTGTCCGTTTCCGGTACTTTGGTTTCCTAGGCACATCCTGTCGGTCGCAAATATCCGTCGCACCGACTTCCGGCAATATGTCACTTCCGCTTCCTACATCCGGTGTTCGATATCCGGTTTAAGTTGGTGACAGGTGCATTTCCGGTTCCGGTGACACCATATCCGCCATGATCACTTCCGTTGGCCGGCTGCATACGTTGTCCCACCCATATACATATGCTCATACATATATACACCTGCCGGCTGCATACATACGTACGCACATGTATGTATGTATGTATATATTTCTGTGAGCATACATATCTACATGTACTAGACGATTTTTTCCGGCATCCACCTGCTGCACATTCTTGGTCGCCTGGTAGAAATCGTCAAAATTGCAAAAATCAGAGAAAAACTGCGCTGCCGCTGCCCAGCTGAGCAGAGCATCAGTGTGAAGCACCAAAGCACTTTGAATGGCCATAACTCCGGTTAATCTGTACCGATTTTGATGATATTGGTGTCATATGAAAGAGAATTTTCACAGCTATCACCACTGTATATTCAATTTAAAGTTAATTGCTTAGAAACTAGCAATTAGAACGATTTTTCATGCAATATTCACTTTGAAGAGCAAAATATACGTGAAAGTCTGAATTCAAATATTCAAATTAAAATTATGAATTTTGAATTTTCGCTCGTGCTAAAACGTTAACTTTAGTGCATTTATAAGGTATATAACTATACTATTACTTTCAATAATTTTCATATTTTACTTTTTCTTCTTTCATTTTACACTTCATGTCCACTTTGCCTTGTTATTCTTGTTTTTGTTTTTTATTTTTAAATAATTAGTATAATTATGTTGTTCATAAATGTATTTAACACAATTTGATTAAAAAACAAAACAAACATTGCACACATGCTCCATCAAATCACCGCGTCCTAGTTAGTCTCTACGCTGAACACACACACTTTCACATCAAAAACTATAAACCAGCTGTACTCATTATAGCAGCGCACTTTGTCACACATTGAGAAATTTGATTTCAATTTTGATTTGTGTAATACGTTTTTTAGCTGCAAATGCATATTTATATACAAACACACACACACACACACACATGCACAGTGGTACATGCATGCATTTCACCTTGACACAATTTTTTCTGATTTGACTTTTTTTGCCGTGTGGCTTTTTTTACGAAAATCTCTCTGTAAGTGTTGCACACAAAAAACCAAAGAAACACACAACAACAAAACCAGAAATTGAAAATAATCAAAAAACGCGCATTGTCACCACACCGCCAGCGCACACACAGCGCAGCGCGCCTCTAAAAATAAGCGCATGTTTCTAATTCTCCTGAATTCTCTTGAATTCTTGTTATATTTTCGTAGACGAAACGAAATTTCGTGTCGGTGCAAATTTTATAGCTTCACTGCTGCACTTCTGCACACACACCAACACACCTGAGCACATGTGTTTGTTGTTGTATTTGTTCACATGTATTATTATTGTTTTTGTTTTTGTTAAATTTTTTTCAATTTTTTTTGGTTTTTTTTTGGCAACTTGTGTGAAGTACCTTGCGGCGCGGCGCTCTCACTGGCCTGGCCGGGCATGTATCGCTCGCAATTTGCACTTGCAAACATTGTTGTGAAAACCAAAACGAATTGAATTTGTTGTAATTTGTTGTAGGTAATTGTAAGCGCAGGAAATGCGGAGGAGCGTGCCCCTGAGCAAAATACACACACACTCGCATGTGAAGCATTGCATTTCTTGTTTTGGTTGCTGATATTATTTTTAGTTGTTTGGGCAAATGAATGAAGACGTTGCGTCTTGTAGAAAGAATTAAAGGTTTTCTGGCTGGTGTTTTTTGTTGCTTTTTTGTATCGAGATTTATTGTATTAAGAGTTAATTATTTAATTCGTTATTAATTTATTATGCTGTGTTTTATGTCATATCTAATTTTTTTTTTTGTTATTAAAAATAATTGTAATATACATATATATATTATATATCTTCCTTATATGAATTCTAGAATTATTTACAGTCTGTCATAACTTACTGTTAAAATTATACTCTGAAAATGAGTATAAATTAATTTTGATTTTTTTGTTAGCAAAATTTATAATTTATTAGAATGTATTACAGAAGACAACTGGTGGTTTTATTAACCTTACCTCACGTGTGTTCAAGAATACAACGTATCAATATAATGCCTTTATCAGCGCCCTGATTTTGCTATGCACCTTCAGTACCAATGGACTTGTGGTATGGACACACTAAACACCTTTTTAGGGTTCGAGGGCCATCTAAATCCTCTGCCATACTGTATATCCGCTTCTCTTCACTCTGCCTAACCGAAGTCACTCTACCTTTATTTTGGTTTCAACCACAGCCACCACGAAACTTAACGAAGGGCGAACTCATTAAGCAGGAAGTAGAAGACCATCGAATATTTACTATCTCTTTTGAAATATAACGCTATGAAGAGTGAAAAGGAATCTGCCTACACATTTTGGTTGAATTTGGAAATATATATATATATATTTGGCGTAGGAACCGCTTTAAGCGATTATAGCCGAATCCACCAGAGCGCGCCACTCATTCCTCCTTTTTGCTTTTTGGCGCCAACTGGAAACACCAAGTGAACCAGGTCACTTTGCACTTGGTCTTTCCACAGGAGTGAAGGTCGTCCTCTTCCGCGGCTTCCTCCAGCGGGTACTGCATCGAATACTTTCAGAGCTGGAGTGTTTTCTTCCATCCGTACAACATGACCTAGCCAGCGTAGCCGCTGTCTTTTTATTCGCTGAACTATGTCAATGTCGTCGTATAACTCGTACAGCTCATCGTTCCATCGTCTGCGGTATTCGCCGTTGCCAATGTTTAGAGAACCATAAATCTTGCGCAAAACCTTTCCCTCGAAAACCCCAAGAGTCGTCTCATCGGATGTTGTCATCGTCCACGCTTCAGCGCCATACATCAGGACGGGAATAATGAGCGACTTATAGAGTTTGATTTTGGTTCGTCGAGAGAGGACTTTACTTTTCAATTGCCTACTCAGTCCAAAGTAGCACCTGTTGGCAAGAGTGATTCTGCGTTGGATTTCAAGGCTGACATTGTTGTTGTTGTTAATGCTGGTTCCCAGATAAACGAAATTATCTACAACTTCAAAGTTATGACTGTCAACAGTGACGTGTGAGCCAAGACGCGAGTGCGCTGACTGTTTGTTTGATGACAGGAGATATTTCGTCTTGTCCTCATTCACCACCAGACCCATACGCTTCGCTTCTTTATCTAGTCTGGAAAACGCAGAACAAACGGCGCGGGTCTCGTTTCCAATGATATCGATATCATCGGCGTACGCCAGTAGCTATACATTCTTGTAGAAGATTGTACCCTCTCTATTTAGTTCTGCAGCTCGTATTATTTTTTCCAGCAATAGATTGAAGAAGTCGCACGTGTCACCCTGTCTGAAGCCTCGTTTCGTATCGAATGGTTCGGAGAGGTCCTTCCCGATCCTGACGGAGCTTTTGGTGTTGCTCAACGTCAGCTTACACAGCCGTATTAGTTTTGCGGGGATACCAAATTCAGACATCGCGGCATAAAGGGAGCTCATTTTCGTGCTGTCGAAAGCAGCTTTAAAATCGACAAAAAGGTGGTGTGTGTCGATCCTCTTTTCACGGGTCTTCTCCAAGATTTGAAGCATGGTAATTATCTGGTCAGTTGTTGATTTTCCAGGTCTAAAGCCACACTGATAAGGTCCAATCAGTTCGTTGACGGTGGGCTTTAGTCTTTCACACAATACGCTCGACAAAACCTTATATGCGATATTGAGGAGACTTATACCACGGTAGTTGGCGCAGATTGTGGGGTCTCCCTTCTTATGGATTGGGCAGAGCACACTAAGATTCCAATCGTCAGGCATGCTTTCTTCCGACCATATTCTACAAAGAAGCTGATGCATGCACCTTATCAGTTCTTCGCCGCCGTATTTGAATAGCTCGGCCGGTAATCCATCGGCCCCCGCCGCTTTGTTGTTCTTCAAGCGGGTAATTGAATTTGGAAATAGTGCTAAATAAACATTGTCAATGCAAAAAAAAAAAAAAAAAACAGACTTAGACGGTGATTAATAAAGAACTCATGAATTTTGGGGCATAAATAATATCGCGAAGCATTAAATTCACGAAACACTTGTCTAATATGATCTGATAGAAACCGTATGTTCAAAAGATGTGAAAAAATAGTGCTAAGTGATTGTCATATGAACGTAAAGCTTCAGTTTCTTAACAAATCGGCAAAATATTGTACAAAACTCTTAAAACAAGTCAAAATGGATAGACTTGCAAATCCAACTCGAACAAAAATCAATTCACGTGGCTAAACCATATAACATTAGCTTTGGGGAATGTGCCAATACCTCGTTGAGGGTATAAAGTTATTAATTTTTTTTTTGTAATTTAGGTTTCACAGGACTGAAAAGATATCTAAATAAACCAATTTATTTTACAGCCGTTGTAAAGTATGTAGTATGTTGTATGTAGAAATGGTAAAATAATGATTCTGAAATGTTTACTAATAAATATTGTAGCGTTCAAATGTTATTGAAAACCCCATATGTTTGACTTCATCTTTAAGATCGGAATAAGGAAAGATATTATACAATTTCAAAGAATCTATTTCTATTTCATACCAGTTGATCAGGTTTGTGTCTTTGAAAGAAGATATTTTAATACAGTATACTCTCGAAAAGTAAATCGATTGGTATTTTGGGTAATTTACTTTTCCAAATATATACATAAATTATCTGTTTTTATAATATTAAATGCATTTTTAAACTTAAAAAATTCATTCATTTATTTGTTTCAATAAAACATATGGATTTACGTGAAAAACATATTTACACTTACATACATACATATGTATTTACTATGAAGAGAAAAAATCTTGAATATTCCTTTGTTTTTTTTTTCTTTTGCTATATATTTTCTGACCATTTTTGTACGACAATTCAAAAAGTCTGACACCTGATTTGCATCGTTTTCATTTTTAAACCGGTGGATCAAGTAGGAGAGTTTATTTACTAAAAAGACGCGATAAACAATAGAGTAAGTGTTTTTGCAACATCGTAAAAAACGCTGCTTGCTTCGTTTCGAATTTTTTATCACACTCTCTGAAAAGTAAATTAAAAAATTAAAAAATTTACTTTTTCGAGGTGCATGTGTAATCTTAAAGGTGATTAACTTTTCCGAGATTATTTACTTTCTGAAAATTTACTTTTCGAGAGTCTACTGTAATATCATGAGCCAGAATGTAGACTACATTTCTGCGACTATTTTATTAAATAATAAATAACTAGTTTACATTTGGAGTGAACTTTCTTTATATAAACAAGTAAGGAAGGGCTAAGTTCGGGTGTAACCGAACATTTTAAACTCTCGCAATTTATTTGTTTAACTTTATTTACATTATATAATACACAATTTGACCCACATATTCGTCATATATATTGTATAAAGCTCATTGAAAGTTGGAAACCATAATATTAGGTTAGAAGCACCGAGGTCCTCGTGTTCGATATATGGGGCCTTAAAAACCTATGGTCCGATTTCGGCGATTTTTAGAATGGGGCTGCCACACTATAAACATAGTATTTGTGCAAAGTTCTGCACCGATATCTTCACTAGTGCTTACTTTATTTATTGTAAAGTAAACGATTCAAATCGTCTTCAAAGTTCTGGTATACAGGAAGTAGGCGTGGTTGTGAAGCGATTTGGCCTATTTTCACAACATATCATTGGGATGTAAGGAAACTATTACAAACCAAGTTTCATTGAAATCAATCGAGTAGTTCCTGGGATATGGTTTATGACCCATAAGTGGGCGACGACACGCCCATTTTCCATTTTGTAAAAAAATCTGAGTGCAGCTTTCATCTGCCATTTCTTATATGAAATTTAGTGTTTCTGACGTTTTTCGCTTTTGTATGGGAGGTGGGCGTGGTTATGATCCGATTTCTTTCATTTTTGGACTGTATTAGGAAGTGGCTAAAAAAAAACGACTGCAGAAAGTTTGGTTTATATAGCTCTATTAGTTTGCGAGATATGTACAAAAAACTTAGTAGGGGGCGGGGCCACGCCCACTTCCCCAAAAAAATTACGTCCAAATATGCCCCTTCATAGTGCGATCCTTCATACCAAATTTTATTGCCATAGCTTTATTTATGGCTTAGTTATGGCACTTTATGTGTTTTTTGCGGTTTTCGCCATTTTGTGGGCGTGGCAGTGGTCCGATTTTGCTTATTTTCGAAAGCAACCTTCCTATGGTGCCAAGAAATAAGTGTGCCAAGTTTCATCAAGATATCTTAATTTTTACTCAAGTTACAGCTTGCACAGACGGACGGACGGACGGACAGACAGACATTCGGATTTGAACTCCACTCTTCACCCAGCAGTAGTACAACTCTAAAAAGTCTTCATAAGAGAGGTTTAAAGTTTTCAATTGTCTCTTATTTAGAAAATATAGAAAAATGCCACAAGTGTATTGAATAAAATGCTGAGCATAAATGGACCAAATAGAGGATACTAATGCTTTTTCTTGGGCATAAATGTGACCCACTTTGAATTAAGTCGTTATTTGTGAAAAATATAGATCGATTTCGCAGTCATAAGTTAAATGTGTCGTTATTGCTGAAAAAAGCAACATGAAACATTTAATTCCCTTTTCAAAAATGTCGTTCTTTCTGAAAATAAAACGAAATTCACCCTATGACAATATGTGTTGTAACAAAAAATATGTCTTTCTTTCTGAAAAAAAGCCATGCCCAATTCTGGCACAACTGAACTGAGTCGTTGTTGTGGTTAAAAAGTAATGTAACATAACAAGTTGAGTAACGGCACATTCTTATTTCACGGTTTACGCATCGGAATGAAATTTTTTTACAATATGGACGGGGAAATTGCGCACATTTCTGCATACTCAACTCAAAAATCGTGTTTTTTGAGTTATGCCATTATTCATGTAAATGAGCGATATAGTGAACAAAACTTAGGTTTTTCTCTGATAAAACTTTCACTTATACAAATAGTTCTTGATAGAAATCGACAGAAGGTGAGCACTTTCTGCACTATCACAATGAACTTATATTCATAACTACATAATATTGTTAAAAAATTTGAGGAATTTACAAAATTAATTTTTTTTATTATTAACTGTTATTATTTTTTGGATTTTTGATTTTTTAACATTAATATCATTATATTTTTATTATTTATATAAATTTTTTTTATATAATTAATATTTTAATAATATTATATATTTTTATGTTTGTTTTAATATTATAATTGTAAACTTTGTTTAATATTTGCTTTAATTTATTTTTTGAGCATTTATCATATTATGTGCCGTGAAGAATATATTTAAATGTATCACAATACTTTTAATTGCAGTATTATTTCAATAATACCACATATAACCTGTATTTTTTCATATCCACGGATAGCCATTTTGTCTTCATTTTCATTTTCTGGTTGTACACTTTTACATTAAATATTTATTTTTGTTATTGTTATTGTTGCTGTTTTTGTTATTGTTTTCCTTGCCTTCGAAGTCAGTTGTGTCAGCCTTGTGCCTGGCTATACTTGCTTGCTTGCTTAGTAATCAACTTCGATTTTCGCATTTTACATAACCAGCCAGCGCCTGCATATCACTCCAACGGTACAAATACAAGCCAATAAAAGTAGCTCATACCAAAACAGTTTTTTGTTGGCACACTACGGCTGGCATTTTGGCGAGCTGACTCAATTCCAATGAATTGACATTGCTAAGACGCGTGACGGCGGAAGGAGGAGAGTTGGTTGTACATTTTTCAAATTTTACTTTATGAGAAAAAGCAGTTATTTGTTGAATTTTGAGATTTTTTTAAGAAAAATTCTGCAACAGACACTGGTTTTTGAGAAAATATTTCTTTTCTGATTGAGAGCACTATTTTTTACATAAATTTACGAATATTCAAAATTTTTAAAATTAAAAAAAATTATTTTCAAAACCTTTTTCACTTCACATTTCTTCAAAATTTATTTGCTTTTATTTTCTCACTTCTTGATTACAAATTTTCTCACTGCAACAGCCTTGTTGTGGTTCCACAGTTATTACAAAATCACAAATCCCAATGCTTCTGCATTTTCATATACTATATAGTATTCAAAATAATTATATGTTACAGCAACAACTTCCAACCAACTTCACTTCAACACCATAACTATATATACACTTCATTGACAACGTTGAAAGAATTTTCATAAAAAAAAAGAAAAATTGGAAATTCACCTATTTTTTAATATATTTATTTTTAATATAAATATTTTCAGCTCTCGAGGCGTATCTAGTATAGGCGCCTGCTTTCTGCTTGTCTGCCTCAGAGCTATTCGTATATTTCACTTTGCTGCTGCTGCCTTGGCCGCAGTCACAAAAAAATTTTTTCACACACGCACACACAGACAAACCACGATTTTTTTCAAATATAATATATATTTTATTTATTATTCAAATATAATATTTTAACTAACTATTTAGAGAATTTGTTATATTTTTTGTGACACGCGCTATTCACTGTGTACCGTTACAGTCAGTGCTGTTAAATTGCAAACCCGTCTCGAACTGAACACTCAAATGACAGAATATTCTTTTTCATGCACTCACAACACCGCCACCGCCGTCGTCGTAGTCGTCGTCGTCGTCGCAGCCAAAACGAAGATGACGACAATTTTGTCGATGACAGCCAGCGACGAGGCGCGACGATTCACCAACAAACAACATAAGTTGGCAAATTCTGATTTCGTTGTTCGTACCTACACTGCTCGGAAGCTTTTTCGGAGTCCGAAAATTTGAAAATTTCAACCGTTAACACGTTACGGGGTGGCGAAAAGCTGCTGTGAAAAGTATGCGTCATCCATGTAGTTGCTCGTGGTAGTCTCTGTGTGTGTGTGTGTGTGTGCGGTTGTCGGACGTGTGGTATGTGGAACTTTTAATGCAACAAATGCGAGCGGCTGTCAGGAGCGTGTGAAAGCTGTGTGAAGGAATGAGCGTAAATGAAGAGAGAGAGTGAGTGGAATTTTTATTATGAGTACGCTTTCGGCACATCCGCATGGCAAGCATGTTGCGTGAGCACAACAAACGGCCGATAAAATGTGGCACAGCGCGAATGCGAAAATAGAAATGTCAACAAATCGCTTTATTTTGGTTTTATTTGTTAGTATGAGCGAATGTCGTGGTTAATGGTAATGGTGAAGAACGGCGGTGGAAGTATGTACAGAGCGGCGGCGCCTTTCAAATTTGATGTGTCAAGTTTCTGATTGGAAAATAAGGAAATATAAAATATTTAAAATTTTAGAAACCAATATTTAATCAATTACTATAGTCATGAATATTTTTTTAAGTAATAATAACTAAACAAAAATATTTGAAATAAAAATTAAAAAATTATAAAAAAAAATAAAATTCAGTAAAGTAAACTCAGGCCGATGAAATCAAATGAAATGAAAATCAGTTGTTTTTTTTTACCTTTTGAAACATGTTGGCAAACTCTAATCTCTACAATAAAGTTAAATTCTTGGCCATAACATTAAATTATATACGTTTTATTTCTTCTTGAAATCCACATGTCTAACAAATAGCCTTTACTGGAAAAAAATACAAAAAACACATAATTTTACTATCAATGATGCTCTTAATTTAGCCCACACCACAGATATATGCTTCTTTCTTTTTTAAATTTTTATTTCGCTGTAAATTCTTCTTTATTTTTGGTTTTAACACACTGCACTCAGCAACTGTCAAAAATATGTCAGAAAGTGTAATTGTGAGCATATTCACTGTGCGCTACTTTTGCCGATCAGCTGTCAATCACCGACAAAACAGCTGTTTGTCTGGAACACCACATTCATTTATTTCTTGTACCATTCACATCGGGCGTATCAAGCACTATTATTAGGTCATCATTAAACACTTTTCCACATACTCTGGAAGCAAGATTTTTTGGAGTATTTAAAGGGGTTATACCAATGTGATATTTTTAAAATATATATTTATTTTTTGCATATTCAATAGTTTATACTTTCAAAAATATCCTGTGCAAGCGGTAAGGTCGTATCTTGAATAGTTTTTCAATGACAACGTTCCCAGGCATAAGCCGCTATTGTCGAAACTTTAAACGAGTTTTTCTCGAAACGACATTTCTCAAAATTGCTGACATCATAACTCAACGAGAAATTGACCGATCGACTTCAAAATGAGCATTCTTGAATTCAAAAAGATTATTAAAGTTGAAGGTATTTCCTATACAATGACCTACTTTGTTGAAAATTGTCAATTTTACATTTAAAGAGCGACAAATTTTTACCTAAAAACGAATTTTTTTTCAGAACTACGCCATTTTGTTAATTTTTGTTATTTTTCATAAATTGTGAGTCATTGTATAGGAAATATCTTCAACTTTAATAATCTTTTTGAATATTTTTGTTTCAGCAAATCATTCGGCCGGAATCATGTCAACAGTTGGGGAACATTTTTTTGCACCTCCAAACACCGCATATAACTCCGTTATTCTTTAATATTTTTATAAAAAAAAATTTTGAAATGTAGCTGAAAATATATATATATTATGTACAAAAAACTTCGATACATTACTTCGATCGATTACTTTCTTTTGAAACAATTTACGGTATAGCCTCTTAACACTTTATAATTTTTATTTATTTCTGAAAAAATATAAACGTTTTAAAAAGCTTAAGGAAAATGTTTGAATTGTTAATTTAAATATTAGCAGTAATATTTCCCAAAATTTTTTTAAAATTTCATAGAAATCCATCGAGGGGTTCTCGAGTTACCATAGTCAAGTAATTTGAAAAATGTTCGGAAGTTAGTTGTATTTTAAGAAGAAAAATTTATTGTCCGAAAGAAAAAATGTTTAATTATATAATTATAAATATCTTTAAAAGCTTTCAAGGAAGTGTCAAGAATAACGTTTTAGGCAATCGATAGTTTGGAATTTTGAAGAGTTATTACTCATATACTCTACTATAAATTACTTTTATGTGTATATGATTTTAGAGATTTTTGTTTGATTTTTTGTTAAAATAAATACATTTCTACAATACATTTCATAGAACAAGTAAACAACTATTTACTGTCCTTGGATTCTATTGTACAAATTTCAAAACAGTACTGAATACAGAAAATTGTTCCCAACATCCGCATTCCGCATAATCTATACTACTATTATAAAGAGGAACGATTAGTATGTATGTTTGTATTGAATAAACTCGAAAACTACTGTGCCGATTTCAAAAATTATTTCACCGTTGGAAAGCTACATTCTACACCCCGCGTAACATAGGCTATATTTATTGCTAGAATTTCAACTTTCTGGAAATAGTTTCCAGGTGTGGGTATCAAAAAGACTCCGTGATGGAGAATCTTAATCTGAAACTGAAAATCGTCTTGCAAATCATTCTCTTCGCATCGCAATCGCGTGCAAGAGGGTCGAGTAAAGAGCCAACAGCTGCGAGGGCTGAACAAAAGTTCAAAACCTGCCAAATACGTGCTTGGAATTCGAGTACGCGGCGTGTACAGCGGATTCAAGAACAAAATATTAGAAATATATAAGCTCGCACTTGGTCGTCGGACACTGAGCTTTAAAAATTAGTGAGAAAGACAACGGACACCAAAGACTAGAGGTCGTAATCAAGTTTTAGCTCATTGTAAATAAAATATAATTTCATGTTCGAATTTTCCTCATTTTACTTTTTTAGAATGAACCCACGCAAGAAACTGGAAAGTACATACAGGTGTATGGGATAGTTTGTATAATTGTGTAAAAACTTATAAATTTTGAACACTGGCTTTTGAAATGTTTGTGCGAAGCCGGAGTGGTCTGCTAGTAAGCAATAAAATGGTTAAAGTCTTTCAAGAATATTAACATCTTAACAAAGATACTTGATAAAATTACAATGGAAAATTATGCTCATTACATACTTTTCTGTTGGCAACTAGTTGCAAGTACTCCAGTATTTAATAGGCGCCGAATAGAAACGAAATTAGTTTATGTAACTCCCAAGCACGGACAGATTGTTCGCTTCACATTCCCACGACATCAAAATTAACGAACCGGAACTGACTCAGATTTTTATCCTGCGAAGGTTCCTCAAAATTTTTGAAAATAATCCATCGATGTTCTTATGTACTTACTTTTCTAGAGATCAGCTTAAAAACAATTTTAGAAAACCAGAGAATTGTTAAATATCTGGTCTATTCACATAACCTCATAATGTGTTCGGATCGAGAAACATTCCAGCATTTGATTCTCCAAAAATCTTTTTCATTTCAAAAATACACTGTACGATTCAACACCACTTACGATTGACCGGCATACCAAAACGAACAGCCTTTAAAAAGTAAATTAATTAAAAACACTTTCTTTTAATATTTGTAATTATTTTTATTTATAATTAGACTTCACTTATCCACCTCAATTAATCATTACTCAATATCATTTAATATGTATCAATATTAGTATTATTATTGTTAATATTATTATTTGTGTCACATTTCGCAAACAATATGAATATTTTTTTGTAATTTCTTTAACCTAATAACAAATATGCCTTACGAAATATAATAGTATATGTACTTACATACATACAAAATATCATTGGTATTGTTGTAAGTAAAACGAAATTAAATTACAAAATATAATTCAATCAAATATTCAATAATTAGAAACCGGAGTGAGCTTAGAAAATACGCAAAATCAACATTAATTACACAGCACAATGCTATTATTATTACAAATCTTTCACCACACAATGAAATTTCGGGGTAATAATTGTAGAATTGTAATCATTACTATATGTAATCATTACCATTATCATAATTACAGTATTTCTTTTGTATTCATTTCATAATAAAGCCATTAAATAATTTCTATTTGCTTTTTACAGTCTACATTTCTTGCTTCAATCATCTGCGTTGCTTGTATTGTAATTAATTAATACTTTGTATGATACGTCATTACATCGTTCTACTATAATAAATAATACATTACTTGTTTAGCACCGAAGTAATGTGTCTATATACTACTTTCACTGGGGTTACTATATGCTGTTGTTAGGGCGCAGTTGTCGTTCAACTGCTTTCAATAAAGATACTACATAATTTATAGTTATTTTTTCAAGGGCAGGAACAGCATTGAAGGGTGCATTAGTATATAAAGAGATATTTTTTTTTTTTTTTTGTTTTTGAGATAACTACATAGTAAAATTAAAGTGGAAAATATTAAGAATGCAACAGAAATTATTTTTTAGTGGGTGTGTCTCGGAGAAGTGTAGCTTAAAGCAGCTGAAAAAGTTGAGCTGAAAAAGTTGTTGTGCGTGGCTCAAATAGTCCGCTAATTTAGTCAATCAGTGAGCTGTCTAATTGACTGAATTTGTTATCTGAAACACTTGTTTAGAAGAACCATTTTGAGTTGATTTGATAGGTTGAAAGAACTTCCGAAGAAAGCTTTATTCATTTGTTAATATCATAATACAATTCTCAGATAGTATTTTGTTTCACGATCGTCCTCGATCTGACAACTACATCGGTAAAGAGTTTTGATTACGTTAGTCTCAGTTGATTTCTTTATGTTCTCTCGTTAGATCACTTTAGATCTACAAAGAAAGGTAATCTTTAGAACATTTTTTACGATTTCAAAGCTCGATATCAAAGAAGAGAAGAATCTAATATAATTCCCAAATAGTAGTTTGGTCCACGATCGTCCCGGATCTGGCCCGTACTTCGGTTAAGAGCTTTGATTATCTCAGACTCGGCCAAATTCTTTACGTTTTTTCGTCAGATCACTTTAGATCTATGAAGAAATGTAATCTTTCGAACATTGTTTACGATTTCAAAGCTCGGTAACAAAGAAGAGAAGAATCTAATTTAATTCCCAAATAGTAGTTTGGCCCACGATCGTCCCAGATCTGGCCCGTGCTTCGGTTAAGACCTTTGATTATCTTAGGCTCGGCCAAATTCTTTACGTTCTGTTGTCAGATCACTTTAGATCTACGAAGAAAGGTAAACTTTCGAACATTTTTTACGA
Organism: Zeugodacus cucurbitae; assembly: GCF_028554725.1. Lineage (NCBI taxonomy): Eukaryota > Metazoa > Arthropoda > Insecta > Diptera > Tephritidae > Zeugodacus > Zeugodacus cucurbitae. The sequence continues at coordinate 9,420,920 of NC_071669.1, forward strand.
TTTCAAAGCTCGATAACAAAGAGGAGTAGATAGATACTATCTTGAAATTTGTTATATAAGCGTTAAGAATTTTTTGATTTTTTAGACTTTATCCCTACTGTTTCAGCACACATTCAAACCGAATCACAACCCACCAAAGCAAAGCGTTTCAATTATTTTTGTAAATTTCTTTGTATGTAGACTAGCAAGCGATAACAATTAGTACAATTTGAATTTATAAATATATATATTTATAGATGTGTTTGTATATATATAATAATAATTATATGCATGAGACTAGACTAGAGGTTTCGGTTAAGCTATAACAATGCAATGCTTGATTATGCTGACAATAATGATTGTGTATAATGATTGACAATGACAATGACATTAGCGTAGATGATAATGATGATGATGATAATGAATAAATGGCAATGCTGTTAGTTCATTATTGACTTTAATTCGCTTTCTTGTATATATGTATTGTATGAATGCATATATGTATGTATGTATGTATATAGTTATGCTTGTATTCGTGTATAATTAAATATATATATTATTCATTTATGTATTACAAATTTGTATTAGTTGTACGATTGGTTTGCTATAATTTATGTATATTTTTCATATATTATATACTTGTATATATAATAATTTAGCTGACTTTATTTAATGTTTAATTTTTGGTATAAAGCATAAGTTATGTGTTTGTTGGGGAGCGTTTAGAATGCGGTGAGAGAGAGAGAGTTAGTAGTGGAAATTTGTAGCTTTAATACAAGCGTTTGGTGGCAATTTTCGCATTAACCAAATATTAGTAGAGGCATTTTAGTTTGAATTTTATATAATACATTTAAATTTACTTTGTTTGTATGCAAATATGTGGTTATGTATATATAGGTTGTGGGTTACTTGGCTTCGTTTACAAAATTACACGTATACCAAAATAAAGTGCCAAATTTGTTGATTTACCAAATTTTGCAATTTTTTTATAATAATTAATAATTCTAATAATAATCTGTATGTTATGTTATGTTATTTTATGTTACGTTATGTTATGTTATGTCACGTTATGTTATGTTAAATGAATTAAACTATGCTTAAGCGTTAATACTGTACAATTTAACTGTCTTTTTCACATTTTTTTTCAATATTTTACACTAAAAAACCTGCGCTACGAACTCTGCACTTTCATATACAATATATATTGACTCCATGGCCTTTATGCTATTGCCGTAAATACTTAATGGACAAATATTTATTTGTATGCTTTCATATGTGTTCTCGTTTGTGTATATGAGTAAGTCTACGACATGAGAACACAATGGATCTTGTATATTTGTATTCGTAAATAAATAATTTATACAATGTGTGCTTGCTTTCATTCATAACTGTATTGTTGTATGTATAGGTGAATATATGTATTTGCCTTTCTAGGTATGTATATGAACACTGAATGCATATATGTATGAGTATGTATGCTTTGTTAAATGCAATTTAAACATTTGCACATTTGAATGCAGCGTTATTTGATGTGAGAAAACATATGAGCTTTTCTTTATGATTCTTTGCATGAATTGCTTATTTGTAATGTTCTATATTTCGGTGAGTTTAATGTTATTGCACTTTTAGCTTATTAAGGCGAACAAAGAAATATGCAAAAAAAATATATTTTAGTAAGAATATAAATTAAAAATGCTTATTTTGTAAATAAATTGATTTCTAAAGGTTCTTAAAAGGATTCATTCAAAAATATTTATTCTCAAAAATTTCAAACTTCTTGCAAAAGCTATAAACATTCGTGGTATTGTTAGCAATAAAACAGTTAGAAATTTCTTAAAATTTCTTACAATTCCATGGAGGGGTTCTCGAGTTAACTTGGTCAAATTATTTTCAAAAATTTTAAACTTCTTGCAAAATCTTTAAACATTCGCTGAATTAATAACAATAAAACTGTTAATAATTTTATAAAATTTCTTACAAATCCATAGAGGGGTTCTCGAGTTAAGATAGTCACTTTTTTTGAAAAATTCTAAACTTACTGCAAAATCTATAATCTTTCGTTGAATTATTGGCATTGAAACCGTTAATAATATTTCCTAAAGTTTCTTACAAATCCATCACGGGATTCTCGAGTTAACATAGTCAAATTGTTTTGAAAAATTTTAAACTTCTTGCAAAAACTTTAATTATTCGCTGAATTAATAACAATAAAACCGGTAATAATATACTAAAATTTCTTACAAATCCATCGAGGGGTTCTCGAGTTAACATAGTCACATTTTTTTCAAAAATTCTAAACTTCTTGCAAAATCTTTAATCATTCGCTGAATTAATAACAATAAAACTGTTAATAATTTCCTAAAGTTTCTTACAAATCCATCGAGGGGTTCTCGAGTTACCATAGTCAACTCTTCCGAAGCAAAATTTAAAAATTAATAATTTATGAAAATTTTAATGCTTAATGAAAATTACCAACATTTCTTATGCTATAAGAAATATCAAAATATCCTAAAGAAAAATATAAATGCCTTTAAACACTTTAAAAATTCAGTGAAGTGTCAAAAATAACGTTATAAGTGACCATTTGTTTAGAGCTTTAACAAGTAAAAATATCTAAATGTTAATTGTATATGATATCCAAATTAATTGTAGAATATTAATTTGTCAGTATATTAAAATAAACAATAGATAATCCTGGGATTCTATTGGACAACTTGTTTGCAACACAGTACTAAATACAAAAAATTTTTCCAAACTGCTACGCATATTTAGCAATAAAATGGCTAAAGTGTTACATGAAAATATTATTCATAAAATTCTTCACAAAACTGTTCTTAACCCTTAAATGCATGAGTTCAGCCCCAAAATAGAGACTTGCGACCACTTCGTTGGGTCACTGTCAACTGATTATAATTTTCGGTAAGCATTTAAGACGCTTGCTATGCGTAAACCTCACTGCGATACACATTAATTTGATCGAATGCATTTAAGAGTTAATCCCAGTGTTCCAAACTTTGAATATAGCTTTTGAAATTGGAAAGGATTCTTTGTTTTACAATGCATTGTTTTAAATTACAAAATTGTAACAAACAAATTTTTATTTGAACTTTTCTTCTAACAATTCGCCATTTATTACTCTGCAATTATTTAAAAATAATTACAATACCTTTGTGGACACTGTTCAACTTTTGCTGCATTATTTATTATCATTTGCTTGTATTATTTGACATGTTTTGCAATAATCGCTCACACAAAAGTATTTACATAATATTTTTTTTATTATTATTTATAAGATAGCCCTGTTATGCAATGTTTTCATTTACGTATTGGCAATTTATCTTAATTTCACATATTTGCAATTGAAATCTTTTATTTATAATTATTACTTATGATTGTTTATTTTAAGTTTCATATTTTTCACAAGCATATTTCACTCGGCCTCAAAGAATTTCGCTTGCTCTTTATATTTCTGCATTGCATTTTTACTATTTAATGGCGTGTTTTCTAATGTATTAACTATTTTTTTTTTTTATTCTTTTGTGGTATTTCTAGGCGTTCACTATGTGGTCTGCTTATAAGATTTCACATTCGCTTTGCTTACATTTCCAATATTTATATTTCATTTTGTTCTCTGTTTATTCCATTCCTAATTGCAAGCGGAAATTCGTAAGTATTGCAGTGTAAAAAAATATTCATACCTTCTCGGCAACTCAAATGCTTTATTGCAATAGATAATTCTGATAATCAATTATTGTTTTATTCTTACGCATTTGGACGGTTCTTTTTTTGTGTTTTTTTTTTTTGATAATTGGGGGGGTTTCATTTTAGCGGCGCTGAACTTTTTTTGAACATTTTAAGAATTTGAAATTTATGAATAGAAATTATATATAATTGTATAAACGATTGTAAATTTAAAAATTATATTTTTATAAAGTAAATAGAAGCCCCAACCTATTTTATGCTCTGTATATTTGATTTCTTTAAAGCCGACCAGACTGACTGTTTTTTTCTTTTCTTTAAATCTAAGACAGATATTCTTATAAAAAAAGTCTGTTAAACACTCCCTATAAAGGTTTTTGAATAACTCTCAGCGACCTCACAGTCCACTTAAAAACACTTGATTTCCTTTGTGAACTTATCTGCTATAGTTTCATTACACATCGTATATAAAGTCAACATGTTTTCAAACTTTTAGCCCATTTCGTTTATTTGATAACAAATTCGATAATTTGAGAGAATAAGCGGGGGACTTAAGGGGTTATATACAGTTAGACGGCCGAAAAAAAGTGAATTTTCCAGAATTTTTTCTGAGAAAACTTTTTAACTTATTGATCCAAAAATTTATACACATATGTACTATGGTATCTTTTAACTGTATTTTAGGACTTAGTTTTAGTAAAAATATTTATTTGAAAAAGAGCTACAGCTGATCTCCAGGAGCTCCTCTCAAAAAAGACGTTTTGCGGTGACCACTATATCTCGGAACTGGATCATCCGAAATTAAAAAACCAAAAAGATTTCGTTAAAATAATGTTAAATCTAGTAATTAATCGAAGGAATAAGCAAAATAAAATTTTTTGACAAAATGGCGGTTTCTCAAAAAAAAAATCGATTTTTCACCGAAATTTCGGCCTTAAATTGTTTATAAAAAAAAAAAAAATTTATCGGAGAGAAAAAATCGACGATTAATTACTAAAAAATATATTTAAGAAGGTCGTGTTAAAATTTGAGACTAATCGGTCTAGCCGTTTTCGAGTAATGTTTTTCACCGACTTTGAAAACACCATTTTGAGAAAAACGCGTTTAAAGTTTGGACCTTGTACTTAAAAGCACTCTGAAATGCCTTTTCAAATTTTTCATTTGCTTGTAACTTTGAAAATATTCACCGGAACGATATGAAATTTTCTGTGTGTATTCTTAAATATATGTACATTAAGAAAATGAAATAAAAAAAAAATCGATTTTTTGAAAATTCTAACTGTATATAACCCCTTAAATCAGAGAAAATATGTAATTCTCGCGGATTTCCATAAACTAGTTAAAGGTCATGATGAGAATATAATCTAGAGATTGGTTTTAGTTTAGTTTTAGGAATGAAGACGAAAATACGAAGAGATAACCGAACCATTGTATGGTGTTAAACCCATATCTTCTCAGACTAAAACATTTTACAACTTTGAATGCCGTAACCTTATTTTTGTATCGGCAACTATTTCGGGTAGAGAAGGAGAAAAATATCTATCATCTATTTAAAATAGGTTTTTGAAATTGTTTGTCCAATCTTCTTTTTCTATATGAATGGTACACCATAGACCGGAGTCTGATATTGGAAAATGTTTAATCTTTAGTTACAAATCGTTTGTTTGTTTTAAGTAAGGATGGATTTGACATCACACTATGTCCGCTTATGGTCAAGGGTAGTCTAAGTATTGCTTACAATTCACTCTCGGGCATAACATTGTGATGAATGGCTTCTCTCAGTGGATTTTTCAAAGCAAGTTGTAGTCATTTTTAAAAAAATTTTAAGAAATGAAAATGAATGCTTCTGGAGAGCCATAAAAAAATCGGAAATATTTTTTTTTTTTTTAATTGAATAAAAAAAAAATAAAACTATTTTTTAATTTATCATACCAATTTATTATTTTTTGAATACTCAGCTCGGATATGCGCTCTTTAATTTGACAATCTACATTATGTACGAAACGCGAGAGAGTTTTTACTTAAACAAATAAAATCAAATAATAACAAACTCCATACGCATTGATATTGCTAACAGTTGCCATACAATTCAGTTTTGGTTTATTTTGGTATTATTTATAGTACAATTTACAAATACATATATGCTTAGGCGGTCATTAAGTTTATTTTGTAAAAAGCTAAACATTTTACATACAACAGTTGGTCGTAAAAGTATACATACAATACAAATTTTTGATAGCATAAGTACATACTGAATTTTGAAATGAAATTGTTTAAATTTTCGAAATTTATTTTCGCAATAAAGCGCTGAAGAGCTTTTGCTATATTTTTTATGGCATGTAAAAGCTTTTTAAAAAATGTGAACGTTACAAAATTCGTATTTAATAAAAATTATCACAATGACGCAAATTAAAAATTAACTGTTAGTATGCAAGTGCTTATTTCCAAAGAAATACAAGAACTTCTGTGCTTTTCTGTCTAAAAAAGCTACACATTCGCACATATGCTTTCATCAAAAATATTTCATTTTTCATTTACTTGCCTTCGTTTGTTTTCAATAACTATGCATTTTTGTTTCTTTTGTTGTTTTTACTTATTTTATTTTCATCTCAATCGATTTTTATTTTAATACTATGTGTTGCTGTATATAAGTACATACTTTCGTTTGTGAGTGTAACTACTTTGAAGTGTTCTTGCTTTAACTATTTCTAATGCTTTTCAACTAACTTCTACAAAATATCAATTTATCTTTTCTATGCTTTTAACTTTTTGCAATTCTTTCTTAGATTCTTAGATTCTCTTTTTCATCTTATTGCATATTAAGCTACAAATTTTACAACAGTTAATGATTTTCTTACGCAATTTCGCTTTGAGTTCTTTTCAAAAATGGTATAGCGAAAATTTTCGGCTCGGCGGCAACAATGTTTGTTTGCATTACGTTCAGTACAGCAGTAACGAAAATGGTAAATAAAATAATAAAAAGTATTTTGTTCTAAAAAAGCTTTGAAAAGCTTGAAAGGTGAAGAAGCTTTTGGTTACAATTAGTAGTAGCTTTTGGTGTAAGTACTTAAGACTTTTGAAATTTTAAATTATTTTCGTTCAATACCAAGTAAAGTTGCAAAAAGCTGTGTATGTGCTTTCAGTGAAAGCTTTTACTGAATCTCTTAAAAATCTTTACTCAAAATTCGCTTGTACATTACCTAAAACATTTTAGAAAACTACATATTTAAATTAAAGTTTTTTTATTCGAAAGCTTTTAATAGTACATAAAGCCTTTGAAAATTTAATAAATCCTTTTGAAATACACACAAATAAAAGCTTAAAATTTTTTAAGTATGCACACATATAATAATGAATTGTTCTAAAAAGCTATGAAAAGTTTGTAAGGTGGAGAAGCTTTTGGTTACAATTAGTAGTAGCTTTTGGTGTAAGTACTTAAGACTTTTGAAATTTTAAATTATTTTCGTTCAATACCAAGTAAAGTTCCAAAAAGCTGTGTATGTGCTTTCAGTGAAAGCTTTTACTGAATCACTTAAAAAACTTTATTCAAAATTCCTAAAACAATGTACGATTTAGAAAACTACAAAAAAATATTTAAATGAAAGCTTTTTTATTCGAAAGCTTTTTGTAGTACTTAAAGCTTTTGAAATTTTTTATAACTTAACATAACAAATCGTTATAAAACACATACAAATGAAAGCTCAAAATTGTGTAAGTATGCAAATATATTATATAATAATAATGAAAGCTCCGAAAGCTTTAAAGCACATAATAACTCAGTAGTTATTGGTTTACAAGCAACATAATTTCATTACAAGCACTATTTTCCATTACAACATAAATGTAATTGATACTTAGCAAATCTTAGTAGTTCTTACATAATTCTTTAATCTTATTTATTGTTTACTAAATTGTTTAATTTGCTATATGTTACTATTGTTAAGTATAACTCGTAATTGTAAGACTGTAGTTCGATATATTTTTTGTGTATTTTCTTCTCTCTTGTTTTTGCATTTTTTTTTGTTTGTTCTTAGTTTTGGAAAAAAATTACTTTTATATAAAAATGTAACTAAATCAGAGAAATAATTCTCATGCTATTGCACTCCCTGACATTGTTGTCGCCTGACGATCACTCTGCAATTCACGATTGCGTTCGTGCTGCTCGGTTTCGGAACTGTGATGAGAGTAGAAAATAGGTATTTACAAATCAAAATACATCAATTGATTGTTTAGGAGAGAAAAAGAGAGCGCAAATACAACTATGTACATATTAGTCTCTCTTTCACGCCATACTTTCTCTCTTCTAATGTAAATTCCTTTTTCTTACTTTGAGCGCACTGCTATTGGACTAGCGGGCACAATATCCGCCGGCGGTGCATTATTATTATTTGTTGTCGATGCACGACGGCCATTGCCCGATTTGAAAACAAATATTGAATCATTCTCAATTTCATTCTCAATCTGCTGCAGAAATAAATTGAAATTTACTTAGTACAAATATTTGTATTCAATTCCATTGTAACTTACTTGACGTTTATAGGACAAACGTTCGCTTGAGACCGAACCACATGACGAACTCTCCGAAACGGCTTGCGTAACGGTAGCCACTGTGGGTGGACTGCTCGGTCCGGGGAAACGTTTTGAGCACACTTGTGATTGTATATGCTCACAGATGCGACGGAAACGACGTATGTTGCCTGGAATGGAACGAAAATTTTTAGTTAATACTACAATCAAGCGTTGTCTTCAAGCTCTGGACATAAAATAAACAGTCTTCAACAAATTTTTGCACAACTGAGAAAAGCCTGAAGGCTAAATGTAAAAGCTTTGAGGTTTGCTTCCTTAAAAAAGCAATATACAATTTTAAATTGTACTGATGGGACCTTGGGACTCATTTTCGGAGTTCCGCAGTCTGAAGTTTGGGTCTATAAGAGATCTTCAAAGGATTTGATCTTCAGAAAATACATTTTAGGGTTTCCATTAAAGCTTTAATACAAACAAACTTGTATTTTTAGTGTTAGCAAAGTTCGAGGTCAAAGGTCACTTTGTAAAGTTTGAGTAAACCAAGTAAACTTACTTTGAACTCCTTCAAAAATGTAACTTACCTGATAACAAAGTGAATGTCAGTGCAAACAGCATATCCGATATATCTCCTTGTTTACAAATTGCGCTTATATCCACCTGAAAAAGAAAAGCTTGTTCAATCGAGGCATTCAAAACAATATAGACCGACTAATTTACCTGAAACTTGACATGTCGCTGAAACATGACCGGTCCATTGCCATTACGTTTATATTCTACACGGAAGGATGTGGGTGAGACGACACTATGCGAAAGCTCTGCCATCTGCAAGTGAAGAAAATACGTTAAAATAAATCACCAAACTTGAAAGCTTTCCCTAGCAATCTGAAATAGTACCCACCGACAAAAAAGCATGTATCAGATGTGCCTTCACAGTCGCTATGGGCTTGCCTTTTACCAAAATCGTAAAAGTTTCGTCCTTCTCTGTGGTGATTAGATTGCCAAACCATGAACGTTTTGTCAACTCGGGCGATGATTCGGGTGTCAAATGCACCTCGTCCGCGGAAACTGTTAGTAGAGATGATGAATATTTATAATTATATCTTGAGTGCAGCTCTTTAACTTACCTTGTAGCTTTCTTCGATGAAAGCGTGGACTACCCAGAAAACTATTTTTAATATTTGTAAGACGCGTCTTCCACAGCTGACCACCGGGCGCATTGCATGGTGAACCAGGCATTACTGGTGAGCTGTTGTTCATTAGTGGCGATGTTGTAGGATTCATAACTGTAAGACAAGACTCCTTATTAGCAAACCCGATTACTAAAAAATTATATTTGGAGGACCCCGTGTCCGGTTATAGTACTAAATATGATACATAAAAATTCATATTCGGTTGAGATCCCTACCAAAAACTATCCGCCTACACATTTCACACTCTAGTATATGTACTTATTACTCACCACTATTCGCTTCCGGATCGTGGAACATGCTAATCGCTATAGTCGGTCCCGAATTGGCACGATGATGCACAGTTGAGCCGCTACCGCTACTGCTGCCGCCACCAGGACTACCGGGCACACCACCACAGCTCACCTGCAGCGCTGACTGGCGTTCACTGCGTGAGTCTCGACGTTCGCGGGCCTCACGTGCTTCACGCACAGCAACAATATCGCTGCCGCTGCCACCACCACTGCCACCACCGATAATACCCTCCACGCCGCTTTGCGAAGAGTGTGAGGGTGTACGACTTACAGACGGATGATGTTGTGACGAACCGGAACGCTCGCGGCATTCACTCGAATAGGTTGAGTGTCGGGACGAATGTCCGGCGGATGGGGCCGCTGGCGAGGATGGACGTGAAATGGCATTCACTTGTTGTTGCGCCGAATTAATGGGCGAATTGCAGCGTGTGGGACTGTGATATGACGAGGAACGCACCGAGGAAACCGAAGTGGGCGAGCGACGCTGGTGATTACGCGAACTGCTGTAGGACCGGAAGCTGTGGTTGATTCGATACGATTTGGAATTTTTGTAACGAATGAAAGCGCAAGCAATGGTTTGAAATGGATTTTGTAGAATGAAATGCGACGCAGCGCGTTTGTACGTGGCAGTTTTTTTTGTTTTTTTGTTGGTGTATTTGTGTGTGCGTAGTTAAGCAACGGCAACATGCAAGAAATATATGAATAAGATGACGTAAATTTGACGTTTAGTAAATGCTTTCAGTTAATGGAAGTAATAAAAGCGAAATCGGCTGAGCTTGTCTCGCATGTTTTTTTGTGTCAGCTGTTTATAAGCATGTAGCTCTGCAGCAACGCACTATAGTATTTACTTACTTGAAAGCTTGCCGTCTAGGCGTTAGTGGTGAACCTTCCGATATCTGTCCATAGCTGGGCGAATTCGTACCATTTATACGACAAGTATCGAGTCGTTTTCTGGGCGGATCCACTGCATCTAATTCACTACGTGATTTTTGAGCGATTTCATCATCATCCTCCAAGGCAGGACGCCTTCGTTTGCGATCCAAAAGTAGAAAATATATAACCTTCTCTGTGTTGTGACTGAAAAGAGAAATAGTCGAAAGGTTGAACAAATCGTGGGGTTACAAAAATGTTCTTGATAAAGCAATAATTATTAGAGCCAAACTAAATAATATTTAGGATGAAATAAGCACTTTAAGAATAAGGTAGATACGCTTCTGTAAGTGACTCTTAAATCAAATGAGGTCTATGTCATTTTCTACAAGCCGACTTTAAATATTTTGTAAGATCTGCAATGAGATGGAGCTTCCGATATCTTACTGACGATTTAAGATCCCGAACTGAACGCCTAATTTCAGAAGAACAACAACAATACAGTGGAGGTTTCAGGGGATTAGAGTCACAATTCACACTCTGTTCGTTTCCAATCACAGTCCATGTAGCTAGATTTCTTCCAATGGCTGGTATTTGTATGGTACTTACTAAAAATATTTAGTACTTCCTCCAAAGATATGGTCGGTTGCAATGGATCCCAAAGAGTTCGGTTTCAAACTGGGATGCAGCGGGTAGCGAGTAAAATCTAACGGTTATTCCTATCAACTGGATTTATATCTTTCCTTTTCATATTACTTGAGTTCAATTTGATTCTTTGCCTAGTTACATTTTTGTTTACCCTCTCGGGCTCAAACTGTGTTCGACTAGATTTTTCAACATGGATAGTCACCATACTCATAGTCACCATGTCATCAGGTTTCCCGTTGACGAATCTAAACTTATTTAGATTCAGATCTAGATTTCTGAGCTGGGGAATACAGAGTAAATTCGATGTCAAAAGGTCAGTCGACATCTCAACATCATTATACATCCATCTATCGACCGAGAGGAGATTCAAAAGAGCGGACTCTGAAGATGGTCGGTATGTTGTCAGATGGGCGCGTTATAAGTTCGCTTCGATTCTCGGAAGAGAATAAGACCTCCTCCAGGGACATTATTGCCTCTGCTGAATATATAAAGATTATGATGTGGAAGTCGTAATTGAATTGCACAAAAACTAATGAACAAAAGGGCAGAAGTAAGCTAGTAGTGAAATTTTGCGTGATACGAAATTTAGAATCACAATTCCACAATTTGCTAAAACCTTCAGCAAACAGCGTGAGTGAATCTTGAAACTTATGTCTTGCACCTATCTGCTTACATGGTATTCCGAGTTAAGATACTTGGCTAATGAAATAAGAACAAGAGAGTAGGAAAAATAATACAAAATATGATTACGAAAGAAAATATCATATTTAACAATCAGAGCTTCCACCCACCAATTTATGGGGGACATTGTAATTATATTTAATTAATGTGCTTGTCTCTTATGTATTAGCGCGAACAGGCATTCAGCCTTTATACTCGTATGCCCCTATAAACACAACATGGTGCCATAATAAACCTAGCCGTCTACAACAAGCACCGTTAATCACTGCTTACGACGACGTCCAAGAGCGAAGTGTTGTAACAAGCACATATTCACATAACCTCCAACAAACGAATGGAGTACTTACTTCGAACTCAATAGCTCTTGTATGAGTTTATCCTTTTCCTTGAAGCAACCCAGCGAGCAAATCGCATTTAAAACATCCGGATCCACTGCTGAGGCGGACGGTATGACATGCGTTTGCACCACCTCCATCATCGGCAGTTCCAATTCCAGTTCACCTTTACCGCCAGCCGTGACCCATGGATGGCGATTGATTTCGGACAACTGTGGGAGAGAGAGAAAGAGTGAAAGTTAGAGGGGGAGTTAAAGCAGTAGAGTGCTACTTGAAATTCGAATCGAATTCGCATTAGAGAAGTGTGATTTATATTTTTTTTCTTCATCGTGTAGTATGAAAGTAGGGAGGAGAGAATGCTGAAAGAGTGATTTAGGCATGTAAATGCAAATAACTGTAAATCAAATGCACGAACTGTTTGACAAACGAGCGCGCTTGGGAATTGACTGGTGACACAGGCAAACAAAATTTGCCACATCTTCGGGTGGGTATGCAAATTTGCTCCATACATAGCATATATGTACATGGCAATCGGACGTGAAATTGTCAGCGCAGCCAGTCAAGAACAACAACAATTACAACAAACACACACATATGTGCATATAAATGACACATGACACATGAATCTGTCTGTAATGCAATCAGTGCTGCTGCCGTCAACAATTGTCGCTTTTATGACTGACTGCCTGCCAATTCATTGTTTGTTGTTATTGCGATGGCTTGGTTGCGGGGGTGTAACGGAATGATGTGTCAACCACCCTTGGTCGTACGCATACACTTTATACGCCGTTAGACGCATATGTTTCTACATATGTATGCATGTAAGTGTGTATGTGTGTGTTTGTGTTGATGACTCACCGTCAGTCGTCGATCCGGATTCACCTCAATCATGCCGCGCAATAAACTTTGACAATCGGGCGGCACAAAGTGCGGTATGTGAAACACGCCGCGCTTCACTTTCTCCAACAGCTGGCGTAGGTTGTCGTCATCGAAGGGCAATGCGCCCACCAATAGCGCATACAGTATAACGCCACAGGACCAAACATCCGCACGACGTCCATCGTATTTTTCACCCTACAAAAGAAGAGTAAATCGTAATGCAATAAAAACTGTTTCAGCAGCAGTGTAATGAAAAGAAAATAAAGCGTTAGAGGATTTGTTTGGAAACTCATCACTATTATAATATATTTTTCTGTCATTGCTGACTGGTAATATGTTGCAGAAGAAAGGAAATATATATGGGAGTATATTGGAGTGAGTATTAGGGCAGATCGTTTCTACGTTTTGTTTATGATGAAGTCCATCTCAGTTCTCTAGTCTTTTCCAATGGCATATAGTGAACACTTCAAGTATTAGAGAGATCAAAATTGATCGAGCAGAATCGATAAAGCTTCGAGAAAGTTGACTCAAAGATTCTTGAGAAGCCTTGTCTAACTGCAGAGCACTGTCCCAGAAGTTTTAATTTTCGAAAATCCTGGAGAACTAACCAACCAACGACTAAAAACGATAGAAAAGTTGACTGAGCTTTCGAATCCTCTAGCAAAAGAACCTATAATTTTTCCTTAATTTAATGATTAAACTGGTATTCAATACGAAATCTCTAACTACTTGTAATTTCGACTTCGAAACATAATTTTTGAGAAATTACTTTAGTCTAATGGCCATAGACAGGTTTTTCTGTTTCCAGAACCCACATAAATTAGAGATATTCGAATATTTTAAAAATAAAAAAAAATATTTTTTAATATTATCCAAATTTCGAAATTAAAAAATTTTCGGAAGTTCAAATGTTGCGTATTTTTTATTATTTATTACTATTAGTATTATTAGTATTTTGCAAAAACTTTTCCGAAACATATTATGTAAATTTCTAACTTCGAAAATTTTCGAACATTCAAAAATTTCATGAATTTACTTTAGATGTTACGTTACAAATGGAGCTCCATGTTTGAAAGTTGCAAATCTTCTACATTAGAATTTTTTTTTCCAAACTAAAACCAACCCACATTAATGCTGGGCACTGCACTGGGATAGCTAAACACTCCATAGTTTATAAAATTTAAAGTCGCAAAAGGGAAAGCGAAATACGTCGTGATTTACTAGCCCTTAGGAATTGGAAATAAAGTATAAAAGAGCTTGAAACCCATACGAAACTTTGGAAAGAATGTACTTCTTCCACCAAACCGGATCATTCCAATAATGGATACTTAAATCCGTTTCTACCCGGAATCATAAATAAACTCCAACATATATAAGTCTTTTAGATAAAAACCCCAAAATCTGAGCCAGAAAACTTGTGTAATTGACGGAACATAATTTTTGAAAAAATTTTGACTTCGAAACACAATACTTATTAGTCTATTTAAGTCTTAATATGGTCATAAACAGCTTTTCCTATTCCCAGAAAACGCACAAATTACAGGTTTTCGAATATGTGTTTAAAAAAATATTATTTCGAAAAAATATTATCCAAATTTCGAAGTTCGAAAATTTTCGAACATTCAAAAATTTCTTCGTTTTACTCTAAAAGTTATAATTCAAACGCAGTTCTATGATTCTAAAATGAAAATCTATTATATATTATTTTTTTTTAAACGAAACTGTATTTTCCAAACTGAAACCGACCCACACTAATGCTACGCACGGCATAGTTGAACTTTCTACTATTTCAATTTCGCATTGAACAATAAAATACTACGCTTTGCTAAAGATTATTGTGTATTGAAATGGAATTTAGTAAAGTTTATTTTGCTGCGATGTTTACAAAACGGAAATGCACAAATAATTTCACTATTCTAACTTCATTCCAAGCTGACGTCAGCTATGGGCGACCTTTTGGAGCTAAAGTAAATAGTGAGTTTATAATGGAGTAAAGGGGGTCAAAATACATACTACATACTCGTACATTCATATGTTCATAAGTATTTATGTGGCATCTTTTAGTAGGAGGAGGTTTCTTTAATGAAGATGCTTCCGCTTCCCATACTCAGTTTCAGTTTCCGCCAAGCAGATGGGGGTTGTTAGAGCATCGCGAATAAATATAACAGCGCATAAATATATTTATGTGTGTAGTCTGGGGGAGACAATTTTGGGGTGAAGTTCACAACTTCATTTGCTTGCTTTTGTACTCGCAAATTTGGTTAGCTTTAAAATACTTGACAATAAATCCTACAAGTTGTTAAAAGCTTAATGGTCTGAGGAATGTCAGACAACCCTCACTGCATGCGTGACTCATATTTCAAAGCGCATAAAATAAACACAGTTATATGGGGTCACATTAACATTGACACTAATTGTTTGCTCTACGATGGCAGGAACGACCAAATGTGATGCGCGAAAGTGAAAATTTTTTCTACGAATATTAGATCAAGCGTCAGTCGTTGCCAAAAGATAGCTACTATAAAATAATGGCTTGAATTCACCACTTTATTTAGTTTGGTATGTTTGAGCTTTTGTAGTGTCATGCAGTAATTTATAGTCTCTAATCTATTATTTATTATGACAGTGTTTGGTAGCAAATAAATTATGTGAAAATAGTTTTATAATTGAATTATAGCGGAAGGGTTGGTAACATGCCGCATATTTCTCAAGAGTGAAAGTCGTTATTTGTCTAGTCAAAATATATATATAAGATTATGTGTATATAAATACTCAAAAGAGTTGTGGATTTCCTAAATACAGTAGTTTTCGAACTAAATTGTAAGATTCTATATTCGAAAGAACATTCTTTGACATTTATTTTTAAGCCGCCAAGTCTCACATATTTCAACCATTGAGTCCGATTTTCGAGCATTTCGACTGGTAACTGGCGAATGACACGCGCATAGACTTTGGAAAAGCCGCTGAGCTATCCTTAAGCGCACCAACAGGATACTTTAAAGTAAACATATACGTAGACAGTCAGGCGGCAATCAAGGCAATATCCTCCTTCAGCTTATCGGCCAAAAGTGTCTTGAGTGGTAGGACAGCAGTGGATGATGTCGCCAGAAATAGGAGACTTCAATTCCACTGGGTGCCAGGCCACAAGGGCATAGAAGGTAACGAGATAGTGGACGAGATTGCCAAACGAGGCGTAAAACTGTCATCCGAAAATACGATGAACGTAGATAGACCTATACACTGTCTATATGATGATCTAGACAGAAACTTGGTAAAAAAGTTCAAAACGCGCTGGAAGAATATACCGCACCAGAGAAACACTGGAGCACCTCTTCTGTGAATGTTCTGTATTATGAAGACAACGGGTTCAGCACTTGGGGGCAACACATTACGTTAAGCTGCAAGAGATTTCGTTGGTGAAGCCACAAAGCCTTTTGAAATTCGCAACAAGCGTCCTAAAAGATGATTACTCCTCATTAACTAAGTGACGGCATTCCATCTGGTATCATAAAGGACCAAAACTGGTCGATGTGTGGCGTTTTAGCCTACCGGCTAACGGTGCCATGTGTGGAAGTTGCTGAAACCAAGTGTAGCCGAGAACACGAGCTTCAAATCCAAGAATCAAATAGTCGGCTATATTGGGGCGATAACGGTCGCCCTTGACGGTTACGTTCTCACCGGCATCATTGTTGATGATGTTTTTTTCTGTATGAAATGGCAGCTCTTGAATCTCTTCAGATTGCTCTTCGTCCCAAATTAGTCAATTTTTCTGGTTTATATACCTATTGAGCCAGAAATAGGTCTCATCGTTGAACAAAATTTGGCTCTAAAACGTCGGTTCTTCTTGGAACTTTTCAAGAGATCGAAGTGATGTGGTTTGGAAAGTTGAGCGACTTCAGTTTTTGCACAAGCTTTCAATTTAAGACCTCGACGTAGAATGAGCCAAGTCGTTCCATAAAAAAGACCGAGTTGTTGCGAACGACGTCGAATCGACTGTCCACACGGTCTTCGTAGACACTCTCAGTTACAGCTACTATATTTTCTTCACTGCGTGCGACAGGGTCTATTCGGAATCAGAATTCGTTGTTGTATTTTTGAAAAACTGTTTCCGTTTTCCAAATTAATTGATTATAAATTGGCATGTTCGACATTTATTCTTAGCCTTTAGTGCAACTATAAAGCCTATAGAAGCACAATATTATCATCTTAATATAATAAACCATAACTGTTAGTTGTCTAGAGAAGAATATTTTAGTTCAATTAACGTTTAAACCCCTAACGTTTCCATTCTCCAACAAAACAGATCATTATAGTACAATAATAATTCCAATAACGTTTAAAAAGGTTATCTTTGCGACCTTGTACTAAATCTAGTAACATTATATGCTTGTATACTCAACCAAAATCATATCCCAAAAATACTTTATGCACAAAGTTGATATTAATGTCACATAAATTCCAGTTATCCTTTTATACTCTTCTGCAACTCAGCAATTTCATCAATTTCGATGTCAATATACCCATTCGAAATGCCATAAATGTCTTTCAAATATTTTTAACTGATAAAATTGTTTGTCCTTTATGCCAATTTCCATGCTAAAAACTAATTTTACAATATTGCCTTGACATTACACATACGCACACACACGCATGTCTTCAGTGAAGGAAAAAGGTTCCCTTGTCTTCTTCCATACGCGCGTTTGGAGAATATTTTCTCAATTTCAATGCAAAAAAAAAATCAACGCATTGTCCTTCAGCATGCTTCAAATGTCCTTGAATATATATAATAATAATATATAACGGCAAAGAGCAGCGTATCCCTACTACAACAAAAACAATGTTCGACAGCAATAATGCTTACGGCTATGTTAGTTTTAAATTTTTATTGCGTACCAAAATGCAAAATGGAGGAGAAAAGTTTTTTTTTTGGGATCTGATTCTTTTCAATTGTTTGCGCAGACGGTGGTGGACATTTTTTAGGTGAAGATGTTTTTTAATTATAAAATACTAATGTTAGGTACTATTAGATGGTAAAAATTGATCCTCCGTGACGCAGTTTACAATAGGAAAGTTATAGATCTGTCAAAAAACTCGTAAAATTTGATCCAAATCCGCATGGATCGGCAAGAAGCCTTGATCTCTACACAAATCTTTTAAGATGATTACTTTTAATTTAAGGTAGTTTACCTGGATGATTAAAAGTCTAAGAATTCAAATATTTCAAACTTATGCTTGGAAAAGTTGGACAGTCTTGACGATATTTCGACTGTTCTACCTTGTCTTCTTTTAAACAACTTCGACGATCACCAATATTAATTTTGGTGGTCTAGGTTTTTGGAAAGTCGAGATAAGATATGGTTCTAAACATCAGAGAATTAGAAACAGATGAAGAACTATACTTTATAGTTATTAGGGGTGCTGGTATTAGAGGACCAGACCATTGATTAATACTTTTCTGTCTCATTTCTGAAATTTAAACGAGAGTTTTCTGCCTGGATAGAGAAGTTTTCGGAGATTATAGATCTCTGACAATATTATTATCATCATTAATCTCTGAGGCTATACCTTCTTTGACGAAAAATATCTCAATCATATGATTTGGTTGCTTTAAAACAGACTCTGAGACTTATATAGCTCTTCACCGAACCGAACATTTTAAGAAAACTGCGTTTGATCACAGATCCGTTAAAGAACATGTGATGTATTCATGACAATGCAATATATCTATTTACTAAAACTTGACACATAGGCTTAACCGCAGCGCTTTCAAAAAGAATTCATATCACTTAACCCAAATCTAGTATTTCAAGCCATATTTCAATATAGCATTTCATATAGTATATCTAATATTGTACTTTAATAAGCACACAAGTGTTTTCCCTTGCCGGCTTTTGGAGCATTGTTTAGACATTTGTATTAGAATTTCTCCAGATAGCAATATATTCTCGTATGCCAAAAATGCTTTTGATGTACATTGCTCTACAAACATACATTCGCGCTCATTTGTGCATGTCCATACCGCAGCACGCCGCCAGCGTCCATCTCTCTCGCTCTATTCTAACAGTTTGGGACTGGCCCAGAATGTCGTTTACATGTTTTGTCCTGTCGTTGTCATCGCAAGCACAAAATGCATGCCTATTTACAAATATACTTCTGTGGATAAATATACTCAGGGTAACCCAGTTAGCAAAATGGTAATGAGGAAGAGATAATGAGGTTAGAATTGCAGAGATCGGCGATTTAATGATTGGAAAACCATTGGGGGAAAGGAATTTTTCCTCCCCGCTATTGCTGAAGTACTACCGCTAGTCAGTAAACTGTATTATGTTGACTCTGTGTCAGAGATCATATAAAAACAATTAATCTTCAACTCCTAATGTGAGACGGAAAAACAGAAAACCTGAAATTATAGATATGACAGGCTTCTAGGCAACTAACTTGATCCGAACAAGCTATCTTCTATATTTTAAGATCACGAGGTGTAGAAGGGAAGGCTTATGGGTATGAGGTACTCCAAACTGCGGAATCAAAAGTAGGTTTTTATGCCTTAAATCTCGTGTTTTCGAGGTCTGGATTGCACCCACTAAGCATAGACTGATCTCAACGCAGTCTGCTTCGTCTTGAAACCTATGATTCATATTCACTACGGAAGTCAATGTACATTTTCTCTCCTAGGACTTAATGATGTTTGGGCCTTTTGTCGTCTACCGTAAATTGGTTTATCTAATAAGTACTATAACAATTTCCGAAGAATATTATCCAGATTAGAACTCGAGATTATGAAGTAATTTCCCCTGGATCACTTCCCTGAATAATAAAATAGAGATCTCGACCAATAGCGAAAGCACTGGATGGGACTCTAGGAATTATTATGGTGACTTTTTAAAAGAGGGGACCAGTAGTCGAACATTTTTGATCCTTAAACAAATTCGAAAATTTGACAGTCGCGTATATAAGCAAGTTCAAGTTCGAAAATATGACTCAAGATTTCGAACTTCGTAAAGTGCTTCATTTGATGTCAGCGATATTCCCCATTCAACTGAATTACATTTCGTTAATTTTCGCTGACTGGGATTACGAATGGCAACAGCATACACAAATCTTGGCAACACCAGCTGCCAACAACCAGCAACTCAACTATTGCTACACTTGTCAGTCGCATGCCATCAATTCGCTATAGAAATATGTTGCTTTTATTGTTGTTGTTGTAGCTGTTTGCCTGCAGCCGTATTGTCCTCCAGCAGAAATGACCCGCTTGGCCGGCCTCAAAGCATGCGTGTGTGTTTGCGTATGTGCGTCTTTGGCTCTCAACATATGAAATATGCGCTTGTTGTGTGCCACTTATGGATGAGTGTATGAGTCCCCACTTACAACGCTTCGCCGACCATGTTTGGCATTTTGCCGTTACATGTCAATGTCAGCAGCGCGCGGTCGGTATGCTCAACGCTGGTCCACACACTTCCCGTCCGCACTTCCTTCCTGCCGGCGTGACTTTGTAAATATTTGTGATTTTATAAATTTTTCACTCGCAACCGGAGAAGAGCGTACGCTTACGTTTCGCTGCTTGACTATATCTCAGTGGCAATCCATTGCCTCAGCTTCGTCCTTTGTCAAAGTTCGTCTCCCCACCCTTAGCCACCTGCAACACATGTTCACGCGCTCCGCAGCAACCATAGCGCGCATTCGTGTTTGGTCGCTAGTTTTCGATTAGCATATTTCGGTAATCTTTATATGCAAAATTTTCGTAATATTCCTTAGTTTGTTGCTTTTAAATGCCCTGCTTCTGTGTCACCTTCGGTTTCTTTTATTTTACATTTATTTTGAATTTTCTTATCTCCTTTGACATTTATGGAAGATTTATGCGTTTGTTTTATATCTGAGTTATTCAAATCTCAAATGTATTAGCAGGCCTGACAGGAAATGAGTGTGAATGTGTTGTGTGGAGTTGGAGAGTCGAAGTAGATATATTAGTGTGCTTGGTGGTAGAATTTTAAATAGTAGTGCAGTGTGATGATTTAATTTTTCGTATTTCTTTATTGTATTTGTAATAAAGCTCAACTGGGTATCTGGTTTATTTGGAGTATAATATTAAAGCTTAGTAAAGCTTAAAGTATTTCGAACTTGCTAGTGATTATTAAAACTTTTGATCAAAATGTATGATTGCAAGTAGTCTCGGTTATAATGGGAGTGATTAAGTCCTTAATATTGGGTATCTTCGAGGCATATGATGTTTTTATAATAATAATGAACGTTTTCAACTTTCAACCGTAGCATTTTTTTACTTAGATAGCTTCGTTAATCCTTTCAGCTCCCTTCAGAAGCACATTACTTAGATTTTTCTGTATTTGACTTGCCATAAGAACTCACCACCTAGGTTTTGACAATTTCGTTGTTCAAGTTAAAACTCTAACTCCTATTAGGTTTTCCAATACAACCGACCTCGTATTCTCTATTTTCAATCCCATCATTTGTTGACTTTAGAGATCTCTATGAAAGTCCGACATCTTTCAGAAAAATCCGTATGGAACACTGTTGTTACCATGAGCATTGATGACCATATGATCACGCCCTAACCAACTCATGTCAAAAATAATGCATATGTACACCTTCAAATTAATGACGCAAGCTCCATGTAAACTTCATATAAAAGCCTATTCTACTTTTATTTATATAAATATACTTTTCGAGTTACTCCAAAACGGCTCGGGCACTCCAAAACGCTAATGTGAAACTAAATGCGTTTTTTTGTGATGGTGATAACAGTAACTCGAAACCGCTCAGTAGATTTTAATGAATTTATACAGCTTTTAGAATACATAATAATCCTGTGCCTGATCAAACCTTTTTTTTCAAAATTTTGGATTTATTGAGACCATAATTTAAAAAAAAAAAAAAAATTCCAGTGACCGCCATTTTGTTAATTTTTGAAAAAATAAAAAACGAAAAAGCTTCGATTAGGCCTATGATTATCTATTTATAAAACTAATTTTTCTAATCCTATTGACTTTAGAAGAATCTCCAAGGACTTATTGGCACCGCAAGAATCTTTGAAACTGGGTCAACACAAACAGCTATTACTTTGGAAATTATATAATTTTTTTTTCAAATTTCCGTGACTTCAAGTCAAAACATTGTGTTTTGTTGCTTTTGTAAAATAACATGATTTAATTGCAAAGAAATTTACTGATTTTTTCTCTGACTACCCCTAACCCCTTAAATTTATTTTGTTTCTTTTATATTAAAGACTAAGTGTCAAAGATATTATCTCAACTAAAATTATTAGGGAATCAAATATTTGTGATAGGAAGCCACATCACATTGATCGTTTTATAGTTTTCTTTCTATCGTTGGCGAATCCGAATAGAGTTACAAGATATTTATAAGTCACATATCATAAATCGATATCATTTATTTACCAGGATTTTTATACTCTCGCAACAAAAGTTGCTAAAGAGGGTATTATGGGAGGGGAGGTTGCTTTCGAAAATGAGCAAAATCGGACCACTGTCACGCCCACAAAATGGCGAAAACCGAAAACACATAAAGTGCCATAACTAAGCCATAAATAAAGCTATGGAAATAAAATTTGGTATGAAGGATCGCACTATGAGGGGGCATATTTGGATGTAATTTTTTTGGGGAAGTGGGCGTGGCCCCGCCCCCTACTAAGTTTTTTGTACATATCTCGCAAACCAATAGAGCTATATAAACCAAACTTTCTACAGTCGTTTTTTTAGCCACTTCTTAATACAGTCTAAAAATGAAAGAAATCGGATAATAACCACGCCCCCTTCCCATACAAAGGTTAGGTTGAAAATTACTAAAAGTGGGCTAACTCACTAACCAAAAACGTCAGAAACACTAAATTTCACATAAGAAATGGCAGATGGAAGCTACACTCAGATTTTTTTACAAAATGGAAAATGGGCGTGGCGTCGCCTACTTATGGGTCAAAAACCATATCTCAGGAACTACTCGACCGATTTCAATGAAACGTGATTTGTAATAGTTTTCTTACATCCCAATGATATGTTGTGAAAATAGGCCAAATCGCTTCACAACCGCGCCTACTTCCTATATACCAGAACTTTGAAGACGATCTGAATCGTTTACTTTACAATATATAAAGTAAGCACTAGTAAAGATATCGGTGCAGAACTTTGCACAAATACTATGTTTATAGTGTGGCAGTCCCATTCTAAAAATCGCCGAAATCGGACCATAGGTTTTTAAGGCCCCATATATCGAACACGAGTGCCTCGGTGCTTCTAACCTAATTTTTATTATGGTTTCCAACTTTCAATGGACTTTATACAATATATATGTCGAATATGTGGGTCAAATTGTGTATTATATAATATTAATAAAGTTAAATAAATAAATTGCGAGAGTATAAAATGTTCGGTTACACCCGAACTTAGCCCTTCCTTACTTGTTTTTATAAATCTTGTGGTAAGAAAAAAAGTTGTAATGGTATAGTTGTAATGGTCTTACTTTTTTTGAACTTCTAATAAATTGAAACAGAACCAATCTTGCAAAAACGCAGTTAAAAACTGGCAGAAGTTTCCATTTCGTAGGAGCCAGAAATTTGCAAAGCTCTGGGGCTTATGTGATAAAGTATAAAGATAAGGTTGCGATACGATACGTCAAAACGAAAGGAACTACAAAATTCGTATAGAAAAGTCTTCCTTATTTTATTTATAACGTCACAAAGCAATGTATTTTGCTGTCAAATGAATTTCAAATAAAGTATAGGAACAAGTCTGTCATAATCTCATTTCCTATAACTCTTGGGTAAACATTTTTTGATGTTTAAAATATTCCTTCCTAATCATGCCTCAATCAGGCCTCTCGTACTAATCTTATAGTCAAAATGTTAAGTATTTCCTACGATTAACTATTTCATTTCATATTGCATATTAATTATAATTACTAAAATGCCTTTTACCTTTCATTTGGCCAATCCGACAATTTTTTTTCTATTTTAAACGCTTTGCGAACTCATCTCTTAATCATATCCGCGATACTTCACTTTTACGCCATCAACGAGATAATTAACTAATTAACAGCCTAAATATCAGCAATACACCTCGTAGGTGCACCGTTAGATAAGTGGGATAGTTGACTTTGAGCGAACGCGTTGGCAATATTTACCGTTAACGTTGATGGGCAGCAGCAGCAACGGCAGCATTACATTAGCATCATCATCGGAAAGGTATTAGTATGCGAGCGTTAACAACGAAGCTGATTTTAGTTTATATAGAGGTAATTCTATATGTATGTACATATATATACTGTCCTCTATATATATGAAAATAATATATATCTCCATGCTATGGCAACGCTTTGCTTATTAGCACAGATTGAAGCACGCTGACATGGCCACTTTTGCTCTCATTTGGCATGCTGCAGTGGCTCCAGCCACTTGTCCTTGCCCAACCAGCACTGCAGTCACACGCAGACACACATACATACAGACCTACTAGGTGGAGATCCGTACGTATTTGCACAGCTTTCCGAGCTGCTTTGCCTGACTGCCTGGCTGCCTGCAGCTGTTGCCAAAAGTGGCGAGCTTATGCGGGACAATATTTAACTTTACATAAAAGCGGAAGAACCAAACTGCACGCACACACCCATACGAACACATAGAAAGACATCAATTAACACTGTTAGTTGTCTGTATGTGTGTGTGTTGGGTTGCTTCACTATGAAGCTGTTGCTAATCTATATGCCTAAATCTCTGCAGCTAAATATGGCCCAACCAAACACACTCAACTCGCCGAACTTTGGCGTTTGGTTGGACGCTGGTGTCATAGTCATCATCGTCATCATCATCATCATCAGTTTTGTGGCGCGCACGGATTTACCGTTACCTATAGAATTTTACACTTACCCTTATGACCTCGGGACATGCATAATGCGGCGATCCACATGAGGTTTCCAACATAGAACCGGCCGGTTGCAACGAAGCCATACCAAAATCGGCAATTTTGATGTTGTTCTTTTCGTCCAGCAGCAAATTTTCGGGTTTCAAATCTCGATGACTGCAAATGTATGAAGCAATAATAAATGTGGTGATGAAAAATTTATGCGCATACATATGTCAGTTACAATGTAAAGTATATGTGTCTAGATGGTGCAAGCGGATTAGGCGGAAAAGTTATTTAATGCCTGGCGACGTGGCAAATTGGCTAGGCATGAAAGTTGACTTGGCAGCGCCATTTGGTGATAAAGTCGCACCCGCACACGCTTGGGGAATTGTTGGAGCAGCAAATTTAAATGTGATTGAGGACAATAAAATGCAATGAAGTTGGAAATTAAAATTGAATTACTAAATTTTGGTACTAATTTTGTACTAAAATTTTTTAGTACTTATGTTCTAATAAAAAAAATCAATGGAAATTTTTGTCTAACATCTCTTTCAATAATTTTACTGTCTTTGTGAGTATTTTAGGACGAGTATACTAAAGTTTTGATCTAAAATTAATAACAGTGGTGTACTAAAAGACTTGTCTTGTCTTGTCTTGTATTGTCTTGTCTTGTCTTTTGCCATGAATTGTCATGTCTTGTCTTGTCTTGTCTTGTCTTGTCTTGTCTTGTCTTGTCTTGTCTTGTCTTATCTTGTCTTGTCTTGTCTTTTCTTGTCATGTCTTGTCATGTCTTATCTTGTCTTGTCTTGTCTTGTCTTGTCTTGTCATGTCTTGTCTTGTCTTGTATTGTCTTGTCTTGTCTTTTGCCATGTCATGTCATGTCTTGTCCTGTCTTGTCTTGTCTTGTCTTAACCAAAATATTTGTTTTGTTCCCAAATGGCTTACGCCACATTCCATGTGTACTAAAATCATTGTACTAAAAAAGTGTAAAACGAAATAACACTGAAACTCTGTTTTTAGTATTTTTCTGTACTGAAAAAATGTTCGAATTTTTTTTTCTATTTTGATATATGTATTTTGGGTGTACTAAAAATATTTAAAAAAAATTGTTTTCAAAATATTTAAAAATAATTAACTTAACTTTAGTACCACCTAAATGTACACCAGAGTGAAAGTTTTGCATTAAAAGGTCATTCAAAAATATTTTTTGTACTAAAGTGCTTGGAAGTACTAAAACATCTGAGCAATGAAACAGTATTTGAACTTGTATACTAAATTGTGTGGTCTAAAAGCAAAATTACGGCTGGGGTTTTAATTTAATATGCGAATTGTATTTCTAAAAATATTGCTAAAAAAATTGGTACTAAAAATATTGTATTAAATTTGAGCACTGAAAATTTTGTACTAAATTAGTCAAAAAAGTATTAAAATTTAAATGGTTTAGTTCTCGCTTTAGTTAAGAATTGAATGGCATTTTTTTCGCATATCTTGATCTACATACGAATTGTACTAAAATTATGCACTACAAATAAATATCATTTTTTTGTCACCATTAACGAGAAAACAGTTTTTCGATATATCAACTATATAACACTTACCATATGGAATGTGAATGACAAAAATCCAATGCTGATATTATTTGACGGAAAAATTTACGTGCCTCCTTCGGCGTCAGTCGTCCTTTTTTCACTAAATAATCAAACAATTCACCACCCGAAACATGTTCTAATATTAAGTATAAATATTTTTTATTCTCATAAACATCGCTCAATCCCAAGACATGTGGATGATCAATCAATTTCATAATAGCAATTTCACGTTCCACCTAGAAAAAGTGAGAAAAGGAATAAAGAAAGAAACGATATTAATAACAACGAAACAGGTAGAAAGGAAAGTGTCTAGTATATTAAGTAAATAAAAGCTATAGACGCAAGTCGATTATGTGCATAGTATATTTTTAGAAATAGTTAAGTCAATATATTGAGTTATGACGATAGAGACACTAGTGACAAAGTCAACTTTTTTTCACTTAATTTTTACGGCAATATATCAGTTGTTGGTGTTCTATAA